>NC_081161.1:22481352-23159477 GCF_012432095.1 Onychostoma macrolepis | reverse complement strand
TTATAAATGTATATTTAATTAAGTAATGTGGTGCTAATTTACCAGTTTACTTGATTTTGTACCAACATCTGCTTTTACCAAAAATTTACCATTAACCACCAAAATAATATATGAAAATAAGACACCAAAACTATTTATGTAAAATATACACTGGTGGCCAAAATGATTAGAACCCTAGTATTTTCACCTGCTAAAAATGGTTTAAGTCAGTTATTTTTGCTGTAGTGTGTCAGTAAGAAATATCAGTTTACTTTTCCATACATTCATTTTGCCATTAATTGTAATAATCCAGTGAGATTTTTGTTTGCACAAGGAGTCTGACAACAGCCAGTGATCCACACAGAGATCTGATAGAAAAGCAAAATAAAAGATAGAAATAACTGACTTAAAACCATTTTTAGCTGGTGAAAATACTAGTGTTCTAATCATTTTGGCCACCACTGTAATTATGGGAATTACCTTTTACTGTAATTCATAGATTTTACTTGCAAAAACCCAGAATTTGACAGTATTTTACAAAATTATGTAATGTAGTATAATGCAATGTTAAACCATTTACAAATTTTCACTGTTTGTGCTAACAAAAAGTTTTACTGTAGCAAAATGCATACATTTTTGACAGTGTTGCATATTGCTGAGCTTGTTAAAGCTGCATATGGGCCACTTGTTTAAATCTGTGTTATCTGAAGTATGGGGAGATTGTGTTCTATAATTTCCCTTTTGTTGACCTTTTGTTCAGGTGTGTTTAGGGGAAATCCTGCTCAAGTCAAAGAGTACCAGGAACTGCTAGAAGCTCTCATCTTCCAGTCCTTTGAGGGTAACTTTCGGACACGCGCATGCATACACGCATCTTTTTGGACAAACTGCCAAAGCTTGTCACGTTGTGATGGACTCTGCTTGCCAGCCAGTGTCCTCCAGCCCCTGCCAATGACTGTTATTTTCTCATTACTCTTTATTAGAGTGGTCCTTTCGTACTCATCTCTCCCGGGCTGCATGATTTCCTCAGTCTCAGCATCTCAGTCAAGTGCACAACAGAGGAGATGCTCATTATTTAAACAGACGAGAACACCGGCAATTCCCCACAGACAGACAAAACATGCCGGTCCTTCAAACCACAACTCTTTATAAGTATAATGACAATAAGCAACTTAATAACTAGTTTGGATCTTTTCATTTGCCTGCAGTGAGCCTCACCAATACAGATGAGTGATCGGCTTAGTTGATTAAATTATGGTTGATAGAGAAAAGGTGAATTTGGGGCTAGGCTGGATTCTGCTGACAGCCTGATTGCTGATTTTACTACAGGCTTTTTATCTCTTCATTTTTTTTTTTTTTTAAGATTTATGGTAACACTTTACAATAAGGTGTCATTTGTTAACATTAGTTAATGTATTAACTAACATGACAAACAATGATCAATACATTTAGTACACTATTTATTCATATTTGTTAGTTAGTTAATAAAAATACAGTTGTTCATTGTTAGTTCACAGTGCATTAACTAATGTTAACAAACGCAACTTGAGATTTTAATGATGCATTAGTAAATGCTGAAATTAACATTAACTAAGATTAATAAATGCTGTAGAAGTATTGTTCATTCTTAGTTCATGTTAACTAATGTTGTTAACTAATGTTAACTAATGAACCTTATTGTAAAGTGTTACCAGATTTATTTATGCCTTTATTTAGATAGGACAGTATAGGTCGACAGGAAGCGAAGTGGGTGAGAGAGGGGGATGGGATCGGGAAAGGTCCGCAAGCGGGACTCAAACTCGGGACACCCGAAGCGCAATGGCGCTGTATGTCTTTTCATTTTTACATATTTAATAAATACATATTCATTGGCAGTATCTAAATTACAGCACTGACATCCAACAACATAAATAGCAGTAACGTTCACACAAGCCAGTTGAACTGAGTATCGACTGTTTTAAATTCCAAACAAAATTTGACCAATTAGTTAATTTATTTTTTCTTTTACGAACAAAAATAGCTCTGAAAATGCCATACCTATTACTATACTATACTATACTGTTTCAAACTATTTTTGAAAGAATGCTTACCAAGGCTGCACAAATGCAGTAAAATCAGTAATATTGTGAAATATTAATGTAGTTTAAAATCGTTCCTGTGATGGCAAATCTGAATTTTCAGCAACCATTACTTCTGTTTTCAGTGTCACATGATTCTTCAGAAATCATTCTAATATGCTGATTTGGTGCTCAAGAAACATTGTGCTGCTTAATAATTGGTTTTAAAAACAGCATTTATTTAAATGTAAACATCATTATTGTAACATTTGATCAATCCAGTTCATCATTGCTGAATAAAAGTTTTAATTTCTGTCCAAAAAAATATAAATAGCACTGAACCCATACTTTTGAATAATGGTGTATATTATTTTAGCTTGGCTGGGACAGTGTAGTCACTAGGAGAACCGCAGAACTGTCTCATGTACATACACAAGACACTCTGGGACTCTCTGAATTTTGTCTAATTTGATTTTCCACAGGCCACGCTGTTATTCCCAAGTACTACTATGTGCCAGCAGACTTTGTAGAGGCTGAACAGAAGAATCATGGCAGCCAGAAGCGCTTCCCCAGCAACACAGGCCGTGATGGGATGCTGTTTCTCTGGGGACAGGCCCTCTATAACATCGCTAAGCTGCTGGGTGAGTTTCAGATCCATCCAGAGCCCAAGGGTCAGGACTACTTCACAGACACACAGTAAAAGAGTTTACATAGATGTTCTTTTATTTATTCATGCAGTGACTTTATGCCATTTGCTCACATTTCTCAAAAGGAAGAGCCCCAGAACCACTGCGGTCTCACTGAAAGCAGTCAACGAAATGGTTTATAAACTAAACTAAATAATGGCATCGTATTAATGGAGCTCAACAAATGTGTTTTATGAAACACAGTGATTGCGAGAGAAATTATTATCATTATTTAGTTACCTTCACTTCCTTTCAAACGAGAAAGATTTTCTTTTTTCTTTGGAGTCCAAAAGGTGATGTTTTTCCATACAGTGAATGTGGGGGCTGGTGCTTTCAAAAAGGACAAGAAAACAACATAAAAGCGATCCATGTGACTTGTGAACTAAATGTTCTGTAGCCATTTTCATGAGGAACAGATAGAAAATGAAAGTCATTATTCATTAATCTTCTCCTCCGCTGTATCTTCTGATTGATCGTACCACATTAAGTTTGATTTTCAGCGAGTATCAAATTCTAAGTCTAATAACTATTCTTATTAAGTATTAACATGATCTCCCCCACAAAATATTGTTTTTCGGCAATGTTATTACCATACTGCACACCCAGAATGATTCATATTGTAGACAATGATTCATGTGTATGCGCTGCAGTAAAATTCAGACCAGCAGAGACATTAGTAATCTGTGGAAACGGCTTGTTTTTCAAATCGAAAAAGCCTTGTTTGGGTTAAAAATTCTGAGATTTTGTTTAAAGCTCATGTGAACTGAGCAGTAATTTTGTTCTGTGTTTGCTGTTCAGTGGATGGTTTGATCAGCCCAAAGGATATCGACCCCATCCATCGCTATGTGCCACGGCAGGATCAGAGGAACGTCAGCATGCGATACTCCAATCAGGTGAGCTGCATCACGTCTCTTGTGTAGGCAACTACACGAATACTAAAATGTATCCTGTAAACACACTTGTGAATGGCCTGTGTGTTTAATCTCTCTCAGAGCCTCATGCATAATTTGTTGCAGGCTTTAGCAGAAGCCCTGATACATCTCTGTATCAATCCCTTACAGCTGACATGTTTTGCACATCCATTCCTAGCCGATCTGTTATTGCTGAGACAGACCACACTGCTCTTGATAAGACAAACCCACGGACACCTGCTGTTTCATAGCTAGCACAGAGCTCCCTCATCTGTCCCTATAGACAGTCTGCAGTATCACTTTAATACAGCATCTGGTCATTGCAGTGTTGCAGCCCTGACAAAAAGTGGAACAGGGGTTGAAAAATGCACTTGCAAATTCAAATAGATAACATTTTCATCACTGTAGCTTGTCTAGGAAAAATCATGAAATTAAAACTTAAACTCACAACCCTGCTGCTAAAACTGGAGATAATTATTTGAGTATGCACTGCTATTCAAAAGGTTCGTAACTTTTATTCAGCAAGGATATTAAATTGAACCAAAGGGACAGTAAAGAGATTTATAATAATAGATGAATTCTAATTTGAAATGAATACTGTTTTGTTGAACTTTCTATTTATCAAAGAGTCTCCAGATGTGTCATAGTTTCCATAAACATATTATGCAGTACAACTGTTTCCAACGTTAATAATAGTAATAAATATTTCTTGAGTGGTAAATCAAAATATTAGAATGATTTCTGTAGAAAACTGGACTAATGGCTGCTGAAAATTCAGCTTTGCATCAAATTATATTTTACAATACATTAACATTCTGTTAAAATATTAATGTTATTTAACAAAATTACAGTTTTTTTTTTTTTTTTTGTATTTTTAAACTGTATTTTTGATCAAATAAATGCAGCCTGAGCCATTAATGAAGATTTGTAATTTTACTGTTTAACTGTGAATCTGTGGTCTCTGTCCTGTTCTCTAAATAGCTGACTGGTTTTTGCTCCATGTTCTTTAGATTTGAGATTTCATGTGTCTGTAGTTGTTAGGAGCCGCTTGTCAGCAGTCTTGTTACAATGAATGAATGTCCATCATAGACTTTATACATAATATAGTGCTAGCTACCCAATGTAGTTTTTATACAAGCATGTAAAGATGTGGGGAGCTATCAGAAATGTCACTTCCTGTCAAGAACTCTGACTCTAGATGTGACACTTCTATTGCAGGGAGCATAATGACTCATACGTGCAATTAAAGCTAACAAAGAGGATGAGATTAGTGCTGAGCGAGCTTCGTTATTGCATGCATGAGTCATGTTTACATATTATTTAATATAATGTGTGTGTGTATATATATATATATATATATATAACCACACAGTATAATAAACAGCAGTTTAT
The DNA here is from genome assembly GCF_012432095.1 of Onychostoma macrolepis. Classification (NCBI taxonomy): domain Eukaryota; kingdom Metazoa; phylum Chordata; class Actinopteri; order Cypriniformes; family Cyprinidae; genus Onychostoma; species Onychostoma macrolepis. Next base: position 23,154,455 of record NC_081161.1, on the reverse strand, counting down.
TAGTAACAAGCAGATATATTTACTTAAATATCCATCCTATTTTTCAGCACAGAAATAAGCAATTTCTTGTGAATGTGCGAGCTTTCCGATTCACCAGCCACTATAAAGTGCACAAAACCAAGTCTGAATACGATTATAATAATAAATAAAAATTCTATGACAACAAATACCAGTTTGCAACATTAAGCAGCATAATTGACTTAAAATTGGCTTCACATTTATATGGATATTTTTAAAATATTTTAATATATCAAATAGTCTTAATTTTTTTAAAAAAAATAGTCGGAATAAGATAGTTGGAACTGATTCACATACAAGTTTAAAATAAATATTGCACAAACTTATATTTAGTGTTTTACAGTGTCAGCCAGTAACATTGAGCATAAGAGAATATGACATTTCTTTAAAAAAATAACACCCACAAACTTTTGAATGTTAAAGTAAATTTCAAAATAAAAATTGCACAATGTTACAGCCTCAGCCAACAAAAATGAACGAATTATGACATATTAATCTTTGTGAATTATGAGAGAGCACTCCCTGTCCTCTGACAATTCAGTCTGCTAATCTTAATCGTATTAATTTATCTCTCTGAAATTATGCCTGAAAATGGATTCAGAAATGCCGGGGGGGGAAACTATTATTAAATATTAGGTACACTGGATTACTTGTTCATCATATTCACTTGTTCATTAAAAGCAGCAGTATTTTGATTGCATTTATTTCAAAGCAAAAAAAATGCAAATGCGATACCTGCCTACTACGTGATCTGTGAATTGTCTGGCGTAACAGCTGTTCTTTCATTCCTCCCCTGTCTGAAGCTGCCTTATCTCGTCTGATTTCAAGGCGAGGCACTTGACATCTCAAAGGAACGTACCTTCATACCATGAAACCAGTCTAATAACACGGTCTTCTGGAAACTTGAAGCTAAAAGAAAAACACATCCAAATCATCTTGTGGCTTAATTGTACTATATTGCCAGCAAAATCATCCCGAATAACCTCAGCCCTAGTTGAGATGTAGCTGTAATTTGACTGATATTGGCTTGGGAGCCCAAGTTTGTCTAATCAGAGGCAGTGAGGGGCAGGCGGCTGTTTTATTCATGAGTGTTGCACCGCTGCATGGGAAACTGGGAGGAGCCCTGCTGCTTTGAAGGAGGGCGCTGCATATTGCACAGTAATGCGTGGCGTGCTTGTCTTTTCACTTTTGCATCAAAGGCTGCGCTGACTAAAGGGCACGTTGCTGTGGCTGCTGTTTGTTTGCGTGGTGTGTTCGTGTGCACATGGGGTAGTGTGTGTTTATGGAGGGATTTAGCTATATGAAGTGTCAGTTTATGTTTGCTTATGAATTACGGCCTGTCTTTGAGCTTCTTTTTGCAATATTTATGCAAGTACTTATGCACTACATGATTGAATATTATTGCCAGTTTGTGTTTATGCATGGGTTGTTCTCAGCCTACACTTGTCCTCCTAACATCTCACCATACTTTGTCCTCAGTATGAAGGCAGATCTTCATTTTGAACCATGTCCTTGCTTAGAGATTAGACAGGCCTTTTTTCCTGATTGATGGATGTACCCTGTTTCAACAAAGCACAGATGGAGCTCAGTTTAAATTTAGAAACGATTGTTCAGCAGAGCAGCCAAGGTGCAGGAAGCAGCCTCATCTTTTTGCCTTTTAAACACCGAGAACAGCTTTTGAAATGCTTCCCTCGCTCACATACACAAGCTTAGGGAAAGAGGCCTTTTTGCAGTTACTTAGCTTCGCAGACGCTATATTTCTCTGATTCATATTTAATTTGATGCATTAAGACAAATGTATTCTAACAGAACACGGCCCCATTGTTTTTGTTGGCTGTGCTCAACGACTGTATCTTTTAATGTGAAAACACAGGATGTTCCTGCGATACGTCTTACAGGAAGTGATTGTTCGGGGTTTGAGTAGAGGACTATGGGGATTGGACACAACTCGTTTCACATGAAATCTCCTGTCTGCATGTCTTTTTCTCTGGGCTGAGTCACTTCATAAACACCCTGAGGGATTTCCAGAACACACCACAAATAAACACCGCAAACGGTGAAGAGATATCAGTGGCCATACGGCATGTGACGTACACAGATGTCCAAGGGTGTGTAAATCACAAAACTTTTATCTATCTATCTATCTATCTATCTATCTATCTATCTATCTATCTATCTATCTATCTATCTATCTATCTATCTATCTATCTATCTATCTATCGTTCTATCGTTCTATCGTTCTATCATTCTATCTGTCATTCTATCATTCTGTCATTCTGTTGTTCTGTCTATCCATCGTTCATTCTATCATCCATCCATCCATCCTTTGTTCTTTATATCTGTCGATCCATCCTTTGTTATTTTGTTCTATCTATCGATCCATCCTTTGTTCTTTATCTATCAACCCATCCTTTGTTCTTTTGTTCTATCTATCGATCCATCCTTTGTTCTTTTGTTCTATATATAGATCCATCAATTTGTCTAGTGTTATATCATTTTATCATTCTGCCTGTCCGTCCATCCGTCCTTTGAATTTCTATTAATTTCAGTTCTACTTACATTAAAATTCGAAATGCAATTCTGCATCCTATTGACTACCTTAATTCAAATTCAGGAACTGGCATTTAAAAGACACTCTGTGTTCAGTTCTGAATTCTGCACAACCTTTTTGCATACACATACACACTTACTATGTTCCTTGGAAGTAAGTAGATGCACATTTCCTGCTCACATCTCGCCTTTGATGGGGAAACGAATTCACCTTGCACTTGATAAGGTTGCTCTTCCTGGTGGAAATGACTCCTTTATAAATGTAAGCATGCAGTGTGTGTGTGTGTGTGTGTGTAAGCAGTGAGTCCTGAAAAGATTGATGGAAAAATCCCAATGGCCATCATTACACATGCATATGCACACACTGCTTTGAAGCACCTCAGTTGTCCACCTTCATGGTGAGAGATACGAACAAAACACTTCACAGTGATGATGGGTTGAAAATACTAAAGAGAGAGCAGGAAAAGGACCATACATTTGGCAAGGCAATGGAGGGATTCGATGCTGATGCTTGTGCGGAAACATATTTGTTGTTGGAGCTGAAAGTCGTTTCTCAAATGTCTGCAGAGTGGTGACAGATGTGTTGTATGTTTATCACCGACAGCCAGCAGACGTGATGAATGTGGCAAGAAATCACTTATGTGTCACTCACTCAGTTATTATATCTCCAGACTTCATAGTGTGAGAATCCAAATCCAGTGTCACTCTGATGCTGTAACGTTTGGAGTGTATTTCACTGCAAGAATATCTTGGCATATGTCACCTCCTGAATAAATAATGTTGCTCAAGCATTGTTTAGTAGCCCACTGGCACGTATGTACAGAATTATGAAACTGTGAAATCGGAATCTGAAAACACTAAGGGTTTATGGGTGAAGAACCTTTAAGAAACCAAACTAACACCAGACCCCCACAAGACCCAGACCAAGACTAGACCTCGAGGCCAAAACCAATAAAAGACCCCAAGAACCTGTCGGTTGGTTTTAATAAAGTAAAATATAGAAACAGAATTTTTATGTCACTTTATGCAGTGAGACACAAAATTACATCTGAACCCAAAGCCTTATATTGTGCTTTAGTGATGTTTGATGATTATTAGATAGGGAGCCTGTAGAATAAATTACAAAAAGAATGTCAAGGTTAGCTCTGAGTCATCTTCTTTCAAATTACTCTAGTGATTTGTGTGTTCTATCAGAGACTTGAAAACACACTCCTAGGCTTTTTCTGAAACAGCTCTGCACAGACTTTCCCATGGAGCAGCTCAACAGGTATTAGTAATCAGCCTCCTTATCTCCTCTCACTCCACACACTGCATCTTTATGGGAATTACATCACATACAACACCACTGACAAGCACCAGACTCCTGAGGCTTTAACCTGCCTCGCTTTAATATAAATTGATTTTTTTTTTCTTCTTCTTGTCATAAGGATTGCCGCCTAGATCTAATATATATCGGTGGTTCTTCTAGAGAGGGGTGATGTGTATCGAATTCACTGCAAGCCTTTGTTCACAATTACACTCCCACCTTCTCAAAAGTCCAATCCCCAACCTTTTCAATTTCTTTAAGGTGATTGTGGCCAGACTTGCACTGTTGCATAGGGAGCCCCTTCACTCTATTATAAGATGTGGAATGGAGCTGAAAAAGTATGCACTTTTTCCATTCTACTTTGGAAGGAGTTTTTTGTAAATATGGTGGGGTCCAAAAGTCTACGACCAATGCTTTATCATTTTTAAAATCCTAAAACTTCATATTTCCAGGTTTAAATACAATTTTCAATCCCAGATTTTGGAATTTGGAATCATCTCTCTCTCTCTATCTCTATCTCTCAGCTAAAGTGAAATGTGTAAACCTAAAATGTGAACAGCTTCCAAACTTGCCAGCTGTAGGGTTTAACATTGAGAAGTCACTGCATTGACAAAGACACTTCTTCAAATTTTGATCCTTAAAGGAACATTAGACATCTTAAAGAGCAGCAGTTCACATGAGTTAATGTTTTTGCCTTTTGGCAGAAGAGCAGTTGAAGAACAAACTGCAAAGGGAATGTGGATCTGCCAGATCTCTTTTATCCACATCATATCTCCAAGAGACAGTCCATTAGGTTTGCATTGATTTGTCACATAAATGGATTCAGGAAAAGGGGGCTTATTTCAGGCTGCCCGATTGGAATAGAATCTTTACAGTTACACTGAGTTTGCAATAAGAATAGAATCAAAGAGAATAGCATAGAATCTTCACAGCTCAATTACGTTTGCAAGAATGGATTCAGTAAAAATGGCTTATTTGAGATTGTCAAAATAGAACAATATTTGCTGCCACATGAGCAACACTGGTGTTGTGTAGAATGTTGTTTTACATTTTGTTTTGGTTTTGTAGTTGCTACTGTCTGCAGAAAAAGAAAACACTGTAATAACATGAAATGTGATCTCTGTATTATGGTATATTGCATCTGAGGCATCAGTCATAGCATTTCATTAGTCTGTACTTTTACACCTTTGTGATACAAGCTGTAGAGTTTTGCCATTAGTGATCCCATCTCAATTCCAGCAGCTCCAGACTTGGTGAAAACATCACTTAGCTGCCGAAGGGGTGGTTTTTCAAGTGCTCTTTTTCATCAGATGTGAAATTTCCTCAGCACGCAGGGGCAGCTTACACCGCAGTCAGTCTTAACCTAGATACTGTTAGAGTCTAAGCCTGTCAACGTATGACTGCTTTGAATTTGTGAAAGCTCCAAATGTTGAAAAGATGCTCCCCCCGTATTAAAATTACTTGCCCTCATAAAAAACGTTTGGACTATAGACTTTAATCAGGTTAGACGTCATATTGATTTAACATGGATGAAAACAAGGCTGTGAGGGATAGACTTAGACTTTACAACGGCATGCAGTGTATAACGGTCTGAGATCATGTCATTTTCACAACTTACAACGTTCAAAAGCTTTTGTCTACTGAAAGAATTTTTCAGAAATTTTCATCAGCTGAACAATCGATTAGTTGTTAAACAACAGTACTCCAAGTACTTCTATCTCTCACAGCCTCATTTTCATTCATGTCAAAAATTAAATATGGTGCTACCCTGACTACAGTCTGTACCATAATACCGTAGTATAGTTTGAAGTTATAATATAAATATGGTAATCATACATAGATGTATTAATTATCAAAATACCCCAGCATTAACATATGATACCATCATGGTACAATGCCTCAGATGTTTACTCTTTTGAGGACTAATTTGTGCTTTGCAGATACAGCTCACAAGAGCCTTTTTTGGTCTTCAGTTTATTATTGCTTTTAGAGGAAGACAGATTTGTCATTAGAGGTAAATATTGACTGTTTGACTCATGGTGGGGCTCTTGGAGCCACATTATGAATAGAGATCATTTGACTGATTGGTAACGGAGACATTAATAAAGAGCATTTCTTATCTCTGTCAGTCCTATTGAGCTGCTCATAGTTTATTGTCTGCTGCTTCAGTGTGGAGAGAGAGACTGCAGGAGTCTGAAGAGCACAGAAGGGCTCCCACCTGTACCACTAGTAGTACTTGCAGGGTTTTGTACACCACCAACTGCCATCATTCACACCACTTCTAATAAAACTTCTATCACTACAAAGCCACTGCACCGCTGTCAGAAAAGATGTGGGTATCCAAGAAAGGAGTGTTTTTTTTTTCTTTTCTCAAAAAAAAAAAAAAGAAAGAAAGCTATCTTCTATTCCAGTTTAATGAGGTATGCTGTTACTCACATTATTAAAGAACCTCACATTATAAAAGAAAACAAAGAAATGCACTGACAGATACACACTGACAGTGGACTTACAATGTACAAATGTTCAGTATTTGCCTATTACATTTCAATTGTAAGTTTGTTTTAGTTTTTTTTTTGTTTTTTTTTATTTCATTTTTATTTTACCAAAGCTGAAGTTTGATTTAAAATAATTTTCTAATGTGATCAAAAACAGAAACAATGGGGAAAAAATGATTCCTGTAGCTTACATGTTTGACACTTTAGCTTTGGGACCAATTCTCTCTATTAAATAACTATTAACTACAACTTTTGCCTTAATAAACTCCTAATTTGCTGCTTATTAATAGTTCGTAGGGTAGTTGTTAAGTTTAGGTATGGGGTTGGATTAAGGGATGTAAAATATTGTCATGCAGAATAAGGCATTAATATATGGTCCCGTTGCAGAGAGACACAAAATCACTCTCCAGGACGTTCTTTTTCACCGTACGCTGTTGGTGGAATAACCTACCTAACTCCATTAGGATAGCCAAATCTCTCACAATATTCAAGAAACAACCGGAAACTTATCTCTTCTGTGAGCATCTAACTGCCTCCTCATAAAAATAAATGAATAAATAAAATAAAAATAAAAAAGTAGAATACAATCAAATAAAAAAAAATAAAAAATATGCCTTCACTTTTTCTGTTCTCTTTTATCCTTATCCTTTCCTGTCCTAGCTTTTACTGTTTGAACGATGACTGAGACCTTGTATAGCAGGCACTTCTTGTGTTTATTGCCAATTTATGGTATCGCTTGATGTATTCCTCAATTTTAAGTCGCTTTGTATAAAAGCATCTGCCAAATTAATAAATGTAAATGTGCTCTATAAGTACTAATAAATAGCCAGTATGCTAGTAATATACTATCCTAATAAGCAGCTAGTTAATAGTGAGAATTGGTCCCTAAACTAAAGTGTTTGCAGATAAAACACATATCCTAAATGTATGGTCAAGGCTGGGAATTCACTAAACAACTGTTGCGTACATTTTTGCCTCGATTTGCAGTCTGAAGGAGTCAGCACTAGTTGCTGAAAGTCAGAGCCAGTCTGCAGATTTTAGGCAGTCAGAGTAGACAGATTTCACAGAGAACCATGTAGCATATAGCGACACAGATTCAGATTATTTTTTTAAGCTTTAGACCATGATTCCATTAATCCGGTGGATTTCAAACATGTTTGATATTTTTAGCCAATTTTAGAACACACATTGTTTTCATCTGTCATGAGTCTCCTAGCAACAAGGCACATGTTTCTTTGTGAGTTTGTTGTATTCTAACAACTTGACCGTCTGGTATTGTGTGATCCTGAGTAGTGTGGTTTTCTCTGTAACCATTTCCAAATTTCCAAACATGTGTTGCCTGAAAAGTGTTCAGATTTTCTGTCCTGACTTTCACCCCTGCAGGGTTTTCCAGCATTTAGACAAATGCATGTGGCAAATGCTTAAATGTTAATGTTGATGCTTTTGCAATTGATTGTTTTGCAATTATTTTTGGTGCATAAATAACTGACATTAACCCTGCCATTTAATATCTCATTTAATAAGTTACACAGCACCTTTTCACTTTTTGAATACTTCTACACCTGCCACATATTAACAACATACCCAGACATTCACTTCCCATCCATCAAGGGCAGCTTGAACCTGCTCCCATCCACCTGAACGAAATACCATCCTCCTCTGCAGCCCTCACGCAGGGCAGAATTAGCATGTATAGTCTCTGTTGATCAGCCCTTGTGATGACTCACTGCACTGCCTCCACAAAATGGCTGTGCCAATATGTCATTTAACCCAAAGCTGTGATTTGCCCTGTTCACTGAGCACTTATCTCCCCCGTTTCAGGGGAAGCAAACAACAACAGTCGAGACAAACAGCCTACACCACAAATATATTACCATCTTCCGTTCAGACTAATAGATCTGTCTATCTCGACATTTGACGCATCCTAGCGCATTTGAAGGTGCGTTATTGACATATTAGCTGGTTAATATTACAGTTTTTGGAGTTCTAGCAGAAAGCATGGAAAGGATACATTTTTCCAAGAGAAGTACCTGCAAACCTTGGTTATTAATTTTTTGACCATGGCACCGAGCAGAACGGCAGAATTTGTTGTGATCTCGAGAAAACAAGACAAATTAGCTGCTAAGATGCTCTTGCCGTTCAGGAAGGCAGTGGAAGGTTTAAATGGAGGCTGGCTGTCCTCTGTGTGTAGGCAGAGGGCTTTAGCTACTGATTGATATGACCCAACCTAAACCTTCAGCAATCAGCAGCTCATTATCTCAGCGAAATTACTACATCATCCAGCCCAAACGACTGTAATGAGCTAGCATAAAGAATCAGGGCTCTGATCCACCATCATCTCCCTCATCTTTGTCTGCAGTCTCTCCTTCTCTCTCTTCTCAATGAAGCTTGTTTTCCTCTGTTCCCTCCCACCACCCAGTCATCGGTTATACTCTGACTGCTCTGACTTTTCTTTCACTTTTAAGGTCTCTCTCTCTTTTCTTCATTTTTAGTGACGTCACTCACTCCTGAACTCACAGGCGATGGATTTTACACTGTGTGCCCTTGCCTTTGAGTCTTCTCCGTTGAGACCCAAAGTTTTCTAATATGTCTTCTTTGCTTGTTTCCTGCAGGGTCCCATTGAGAATGATGTGGTCATTCATGTGGCCCTGATAGCAGAAAGTCAAAGGTAAATAAATTTATCATCTCTCTCTCTCTCTCTCTCTCTTCATCCTCTGGTCTAATTGATGCATGCACACTAATTATTGGGCTATTCTGTAGCCTTCATCTATCAGCACTCTCATTTAAAGCTTTTCTGGTGAGAGGGGGAGGTGAAAGAGGTCGTGTGGCCAGCTGGTCCCAGCCAGGCCTGCTCTGCAGTTCATTTAACATTGTTCACCCCAGCACTTAACCCACCTCTCCCCTTATTCACTCCGCAAACCTTAATCAGGATTACTTGTCTAACCCAACCATCAGTACCTTCATTTAAAGCAGCAAGTTCCACTTAACACCTCACCTTGCCTGCATATCTTGAATAATGTTGTTTAAATATTACAGAGCATAAGAAGTGCTTGTAGACATTCATTTATATAATCACAGTGTCATGCAAGATTGTGTCGCCCTTGGACCTTAATGGACACTTGACTTCAGTGCTAGATTACAAATCCTACATAACAGCATTAGGATGTACATTGCCTGTGTAAATATGACAATTACAGTCTTTTAATTTATGGCACAGATCATAAGATATAACCAAAGATAAAATAGCCGAATGGACCATTTTCACATTTCCAGAGTTCTCAGAATTACAGTCATAGTTAAGTTTTATAAGTCACTTTTATAGTAATAACTATACAAATCTACAACAAACATAATTTTTGAATTCTCATTTGCTCAAACAGCAAAAGAAAAAGAAAAAAAAAACATGATAGCATTATCTGTTTGACTTTACAAAAGAGTAACAAATTATCAAGAGTTTGAATACATTGGTCAAAAGATGTCAAAATTTGCTATCACTCCCTCAGATGTCCAGGACCAAACTCGGTCCTGCAGGGCCACTGTCCTGCAGAGTCCAGGCACACCTGCCTGGAAGTTTCTAGTATGATTAGTAAGACCTTGATTAGCTGGTACAGGTGTGTTTAATTGGGGTTGGAGCTGAACTCTGCAGGACAGTGGCCCTGTAGAGCCCTGGAATGTGTGAAAAGGGTCCATTTACACATTCTTCATTTTTAATATAGCTCACAAGCTATTTGTTAGCATGTTTTTGGCATACCACTAGCCAATTAGCCTATCATTACATTAGCTTACCGTTAACTTAGCCTGCCAGCCTAGCATATCCTGTTTCACATGTAAGATACTCATTCCTTCAAGATGCAAATTACTACTGTTTCTTCCAATTATAAATAAATTTTGAGTCATGTTCATTTATGGCAGTTAAGATGTTACATTAGTGCCATCATAACATCGTATATATTTAGAACAAGACTTGAACAGGATTCATATTAAGTGAGATGTTAAACAGTGCCAGGTTAAAGGTAGTAGTAAGTAGTAAGAAATAATTTTTTTCCTCAGCAAGAATTGTTATAATATGATTTGGTTTTGAACAGACATTTTGGAACAAGGGGATAGAATGTGGCACAACAATTGCACCAAATTGAATTACAATAAAATGATTGTTTTCAAACACGTAAAAGAACACACAGGTTATGATCTCAAGAAAACAAGCCAGAAAAATAATAATAACGCATGTCTTCTGTTGGCTTCTGTAAGTTTGTTGTTATTTTTGCAATTCCTTTTTGATACCACTAATGGTACCTTTAATAGATTTGTTTTTAATGTTTAATAGTCTCTCTCTTGCTTGTGTCTTTCAGATTGCAGGTCTTCCTTAACACCTATGGCATCCAAACTCAGACCCCACAGCAGGTGGAGCCCATTCAGATCTGGCCTCAGAAAGAGCTGGTGAAGGTATGACTGTTCAATCAATCAAACTGACCAACAAACAAATCTTCCAGACTGATCAATTTCAGTGACAGTCGCTCCATTGGACCACTGGTCAGTTTGCACCGACTGGCACATCAGTCATGTCAGCCAGTGAATTATTTTTGCATGCTCTTAAAGATTTACACCATGGATTGAACCTCACTAGTGCACTATTGATCAAATCAGTTTGACAAAAGACTCTGAAAATAGACTTTAATATTTTCTCGGATATATAAATGTCCTTTGTGAATATACTAGCAAAATATTAATTCACTGTGACAATATATCAATAGAATGTAGTGTTCATTTACTGACCAACCTGGTCTAAACGTGCCATCATAAATCAGATTATTAGAATATTTTTAGGGTCAGAAATCATTTGCAAGATGTTGTTCCTGCCCACTCGGTCTGTAATCGTGTTTATGTGTTTGTTCTTCTATCTGTGGGTGGTATAAGGTTTTGTTACCGGAACATGCAATTTACTGCAGTTTGGTTTAAAAACAGTTTGAAATCAGAAACACAACAGTATCTGCTTCTCATGACTCCCTTCTTTCTGCGGTCAGTTTTGTGTGTGCATGCTCCAGTGTGCATTAGAGAGAGTGATGATCTGCTGAGTATGCTGCTGTAAGGATGCTTATTCAGTGGCTGACCTATTGGAGACAGCTGGAGCTCTCTAGATAGGGCTGCCTACTCTAGATCAGCTGCAGCACCTTCATCGCTGTCACGCTTTATGGTAAATGACACAATGTCACATTTGACTAATGATGATGCACATTTGAATTTCTTGAATGATTCTTTTAGAAAGGAGCAATAGCACTAGGTTGATTGTTGGTTATTTTATGATGATATGTTTGGATAAAATGATTAAATTATTCATTTGTATTAATTTACACTATCACTTAAAAGTTAGCAGACATTACTCCAGTCTTCGGTGTTACATGATCCTTCAGAAATCATTCTAATAGGCTGATATACGGTAGTGCTCAAATAACATTTCTTATTATTCGTGTTATTAGTTGTGCTCTTTAATGTTTTTGGGGAAATAATGATACATTTATTTCAGGATTATTTTATGAATGGAAAGTTAAAATGAGATTTGAAATATAAATATTTTTTAAAACATTATGAATGTGAATGTCACTTTTGATCAGTTTAATGTGTCCTTGCTAACTAATAAAAGTATTTATTTTAAATATTTTTAAATGGCAGTGTAATATTAAGTAAATTCTAATATCTGTTCTGTTAATTCTGTTAAATCAATTTTTTATTTAAATCCAAATCTATTAATCAGTAAATTAGTGAATCAAGCCAGAGTCTATGGTCAACTTAACATTGGACCTCATGACTCAAAACAAAATGTGTCCAAATTCTGAATAAATTATACACACAAAAACTAGAACACTGCTACAATTAGTGAATCTTCTTTTTACTGTGCAGGCCATGCAGACTTTTGGACTCTGGGGAACACTCCCATTATAATTATCGAAGCTGTCTGCACTCTCTTATTTACACTCTCTCACCTTGTTGATTATAATGTTGATAATAATTACTTTCTTGCAAAATATATTGGTAGTGAGCAGTGCAGCATGCAAATCTAAAATCTTTCCAAGTTACTGTCAATGCCTTTCGCTTTGGTTCTACACAAGCTTGTTTTTGTGTCAGATTATGTTTCTTCAGCACTCATTATCGTGTGCCACGACAAAAAGATTGGAAATGCATTCATGGATCAGACTGCTTATGTAAACTTGCTCATTAGGACTGTTTGTCATTTCAGATAAACTGTAATGAAACAAATTTTGTGAATGGTTACAATGCTTAATGTTTTGTAAACGGAAAATGTTTACACAATGGTAGTAGATCTAAATGGAATGCTCTCATAAACATTTTTCATGATTATTTAATCGTCGATGTGATTGTAATTCAATTATTTATTTGATGAGTTGTGCATCCCTAATGTAGCTCTATCCTTTACAAATCCAAGAACCTGATATTTTTGAATAATCATGTAAAACAGAAGCACAGATAAGAGAGCGGTTCATAGGTTGACATGCTGTTTCTAATCCAAGCATCAAGGCTGAGCGTGAACGTCCTTATTCCTGCATATTAAAGAGGTTTGTTTCAACATCAGCACACTGGCTTCACTGCCCCTCTTGATATGCTACAGGCTTAACATGCATGACATTTGCAGGTTTCGTGTCAGGCATGTTGAGCTCCTGATTAGAGGGAGGGCATTCTCGATTCGGTTGTGTCTTCCCCTCATTGCTATTCTGCACACAAATTTTCCAAGGTACAGAGATCCGCACTGTTCTGAAAAAGAAGTTCTGGAGCATGAAGCTCTCTCGAAAAATGTTCATTGTGACAACTGGATTTTTTCTAAATTAGCAGCTATTTTCCTGTTTCAGTTGGATATGAGCTGGATTCTCCTCAGCAGGGGCTTATTCTGCTTGTTCTGTATTTTTTTTTTTTTTTTGTCGTGTTGTGCAGTACACTTTTGTGCTGGAGTGTTATTCTGAGAATGTCAGGAGGTCAGAGAGAAATAGAGCTCCATCTAATGTCGTAAAGATGTCAGCACACTCTGACTTTGTCCTCCCCGTATTATTACTGAGGCAAGCGTCACAAAGCGTTATTATTGCAAGGTGAGGGCTTTGTTCTTAGCCTTTTATGTCGCTACGCTTCAGAAGACATGTACTATTACTTTTCTAACTATCTGTCTTGGACTTGGAAGACAATAAAATGGCCTAAAAATCCCATCAATTTAGATAGAAGGGTGAACCTGAGCAGTGTAGAGGCTATAAATCTCCAAGTTGGTGGACGTAGGTGAAATAGGATGGCTGGGTGGCAAGACTACTATTCCCATCATGCAACATGGCATGATTAAATCATGAAAATGACTGCTTTACTGTTCAGTGTTTTGCCCTGGTATTGTATTTGCTGGTAAGTCGTGTGTCATGTTGTTGTCAGGTGCCACCGTCAGACTGGTTTATGTGTTTGATTTTAAAAAGTGACTAAAAGTCTCTAAAACTCTCGGCCAATGTGGACCAATTACCAATTACGGCTGTACTTGTCATTTAGCAGCACAATCGTTTTGAACTAATAGTAATTCAAATTTAAAAAATTATAAAAATTAAAATCTAAAATCAGCATATTAGAATGATTTCTGAAGGATCATGTGACACTGAATATTAATAGCTGCTGAAAATTCAGCTTTGCCATCATAGGAAACATTATATTTTAAAATTGTGTTTACAGTCATTTTGTAAATATATTTGAAGTTGTAATAATGTTTTACAATATTACTGTTTTCACTGTATTTTTGATCAAATAAATGCAGCCTTGGGGAGCAAAGAAACTTGCTTAAAAAAAAAATTAAAATCTTACCTGAAAACTTGGAACAGGTTTCAGGTAAGGTTTCAGGAGCACACATACACACACCGCCTGCTCCCGCAACATGTGTTCGCTCCTGCGATTTTCGTGTCCACTCCTTTAAACATTGTAATATTGTATATAATTTTGGCGCATCAGGGAGCCGCTATCTGTATGCGGTGTATTTAAATATTTTTGAATGAGAGTTTGCGCTATTTACTTTCACTTTCAATTTTGCGATCACACGCACCCTGTGTAAAGGGAGCACATCTTACAAGATCAGATATTTGTCAATGACCTCAGGATATGTTGAGCAGCAAATACTCAAGCATGGTCTTGTCAGTCATCTCTCCTTATTCTCGATCAGTCCAATCTGACTCCTGCAGCTCTTGTTGGATGCAGGGTTGCCAAGTCCGCTTTCTTTCCACAGAATTGGGCTACTTTTAAACTGTTGCCATAGGTTGATTTTCCCAAAAGTGGGTTAAAGGTTTGAAATATTTCATAAATTACATTTGACTGAAATACTTGTATTGAAACATTTTGCATTCTACCGAAGATAAAACTTTTATGGACTTTTACATTAACAATTTCCTCCTGGTGGAATGACCTGCCCAACTCAATCCAAGCAGCGGAGTCCTTAATATTTTCAAGAAATGTCTGAAAACACATCTCTTTCATCTTCATTTGACCCTCTAACTCTAGCACTCTCTATTCTAATGCTAATTATAATTTTATCAGCTTTTTTTAAATAAAAGGGGTCATCGGATTCCCATTTTACACAAGTTGATATGATTCTTTACGGGCTTAATGAAAAGTCTATAACATACTTTGGTTAAAATTTTTCAATGGTAGTGTAAAAAACACCTTTTTAAACCTGTCAAAATCAGCTCTGTTTTCAGCACACTGATCTAGTCCATGTTGCTTTAAATGCTAGTGAGCTCTGCTGACCCCGCCCCTCTCTTCCGTGGAGTGACGAGCAGACCATAGATGTGTAGATCCCTATTCCGACCGCTCCAGATACGTTGACGTGTCAGCCATCTCGCATTCACCATAATAATCAATGAATATTCAAAGATATACAAGCGTAACTTGCTGTTGTAGACGCACACAGTCAATGCGCTCAAAGATTCGCAGACCGTTCCAAAAATGGCAGATGGCTTATGTATTGTGGCCCATAGAAACAGCTGATAATGAGGCATCTAGGTATATATACAGTATCTCACAGAAGCGAGTACACCCCTCACATTTTTGTAAATATTTTATTATATATTTTCATGTGACAACACTGAAGAAATGACACTTTGCTACAATGTAAAGTAGTGAGTGTACAACTTGTATAACAGTGTAAATTTGCTGTCCCCTCAAAATAACTCAACACACAGCCATTAATGTCTAAACCACTGGCCACAAAAGTGAGTACACCCCTAAGTGAAAATGTCCAAATTGGGCCCAATTAGCCATTTTCTCTCCCCGGTGTCATGTGACTCGTTAGTGTTACAAGGTCTCAGGTGTGAATGGGGAGCAGGTATGTTAAATTTGGTGTTATCGCTCTCACTTTCTCATACTAGTCACTGGAAGTTCAGCATGGCATCTCATGGCAAAGAACACTCTGGGGATCTGAAAAAAAGAATTGTTGCTCTACATAAAGATGGCGTAGGCTATAAGAAGATGGCCAAGACCCTGAAACTGAGCTGCAACATGGTGGCCAAGACCATACAGCGGTTTAACAGGACAGGTTCCACTCAGAACAGGCCTCGTCATGGTCGACCAAAGAAGTTGAGTGCACGTGCTCAGCGTCATATCCAGAGGTTGTGTTTGGGAAATAGACTTATGAGTGCTGCCAGCATTGCTGCAGAGTTTGCAGGGTTGGGGGGTCAGCCTGTCAGTGCTCAGACCATACGCCGCACACTGCATCAAATTATTCTGCATGGTTGTCGTACCAGAAGGAAGCCTCTTCTAAAGATGATGCATAAGAAAGCCCGCAAACAGTTTTCTGAAGACAAGCAGACTAAGGACATGGATTACTGGAACCATGTCCTGTGGTCTGATGAGACCAAGATAAACTTATTTGGTTCAGATGATGTCAAGCGTGTGTGGCGGCAACCAGGTAAGGAGTACAAAGACAAGTGTGTCTTGACTACAGTCAAGCATGGTGGGGATAGTGTCATGGTCTGGGGCTGCATGAGTGCTGCCGGCACTGGGGAGCTATAGTTCATTGAGGGAACCATGAATGCCAACATGTAATGTGACATACTGAAGCAGAGCATGATCCCTCCCTTCGGAGACTGGGTTGCAGGGCAGCATTCCAACATGATAACGACCCCAAACACACCTCCAAGATGACCACTGCCTTGCTAAAGAAGCTGAGGGTAAAGGTGATGGACTGGCTAAGCATGAGCATCTGTGGGGCATCCTCAAACGGAAGGTGGAGGAGTGCAAGGTCTCTAACATCCACCAGCTCCGTGATGTCATCATGGAGGAGTGGAAGAGGGCTCCAGTGGCAACCTGTGAAGCTCTGGTGAACTCCATGCCCAAGAAGGTTAAGGCAGTGCTGGAAAATAATGGTGGCCACACAAAATATTGACACTTTGGGCCCAATTTGGACATTTTCACTTAGGGGTATACTCACTTTTGTGGCCAGCGGTTTAGACATTAATGGCTGTATGTTGAAAATTTAGTGTTTAATCTTGTCATTTTACATTATTGACACTCTTTTCCTATTCTGATATTGGAAAGTTGCTTTGACGCAATCTGTATTGTTAAAAGCGCTATATAAATAAAGGTGACTTGACTTGAGTTATTTTGAGGGGACAGCAAATTTACACTGTTATAGAAGCTGTACACTCACTACTTTACATTGTAGCAAAGTGTCATTTCTTCAGTGTTGTCACATGAAAAGATATAATAAAATATTGACAAAAATGTGAGGGGTGTACTCACTTCTGTGAGATACTGTAGCTATGGAGCATACTAAACTTCAGCCGCGAAACTTGCTAACTAGCACGTTATTAGGAAAGGTGATTTGCAAATATTCATAAAAACCCTTATACTCACTTCTTCTGTGGATAAAGCTGGATCACGAATAATTCGCGCGAACATAGACGCATTTAGGCAAATCGGGGATCGGTGCATTCCCTTCAAAGCGAAATTAACGTAAATCTTCTGCGTCTTCATCGGCTCAGATGTCAGGAGTAAATGATGACGGCTATATTCATTATTACATCGAACAACTAAACACTTCAATCGCTTAATCTGAAACATCTTGTCTTTCCCTGCACCGGAGTCGACACAATGGCGGACAGCTCTCAGCTCACTCAGGGCGGGTCTAAGGTAAGACGGTCTTGTCAATCAACTATTGTGGGAACGGTCTGTACAGAACTACGCCATTCTGACAGGACTCTCAGAACAGCCTGATTTGACAAAGGGGACTTTAAAATAGAGATTTTTATCATTATAGGATGGATGTGTACACACACTTCCAACACACATTTATGTTCAAACAACTTGAAAAGTGAATTTTGCATCCGATGACCCCTTTAAAAAACTTGACCCTCTAACATTTGCACTCTCTATTCTATTTTTATTCTAACTACTTGTTTTATTTATAAAGAAAAAAGAGCCTCTAACACTAGCATTCTCTATTCTTTCTACTTATTTACTTTTTATTTATTATAAATAATGACCTTCTAACACTAGCATTATCTTTTCTTTTTCTGTTCTGTTGACTTGTTTTATTTTTATTTAAAAATGACCCTCTAACACTAGCATTCCCTATTCTTTTTCTATTGTAGCTACTTGTTTTCTTTTTATTTATTATAAAAACAAAATAAGCAAACAAAAAAAAAATATGGTCATCCTATCCAAGGGACGAGAGACTCTAATAAGTGTACTGCAAGTTGTGGTAGATGAAAATATCAGCTGAATGAAAAATTATTAATTAGTGAGGAGGTGTTGTAACATTTTTGTGTTCAAATAATGGCTTAATTGCTCAGATCTCTTTGTCTTAATTAATGGCACTAAGACCTTGTGAAAAATAGCACATCGGTATTGGACCAACTTAAAACTGGAAGGTAAACTGACTTGTCTGCCTCATGCTGATACTTCTGTGGCACACACTGTGTTATGCCAGGTATGAGGGGATATTAATATTTGCAGTAACAGGTGATCCCCATGTGGTACAGTTTTATCTGGTGGTATCTCACTCAACATTGCCATGCCATAAAAAGCACTCCACCCAACAAAATCAACAAAAGCCTGCACTCATCCTGTCATGACTGTTTTGTTGACCTTTTCTCCAGGGAAATAAGCAGGCTTTCACAATCAACTACTGAACAAAACATACACGGTATTAATTAAGTCATATGGTTCCTGTACTATAATGGCTCAGATAGTGCCTTTGCACACATAACGGACAGGCATTCTAGTTGTTAATGAGTGTGGCTTTATTTTTCCAGGCATACCGCTTTCTTGCCATCAATAAGAAGCTCGGTTTGAGTGGGAGACCAGAGAGGCCTGTTGGCTGCATTGGCACTTGCAAGGTAAACAATGTTCTGTGTGCTCTCCTGACAAACATTTTCTCATTTACCTCATTACAGTTCTTTGTGCTTGAACCTCATAATAAAAAGATGCTCAGAGTAACGCTATGGTTATGATAATAAATATTAGTCCAACTCTAAGAAAAAAAGTTACATTGTGTGCACATTTATTTGCACTATATTCTAAACTATACATTGTCTATGTGTGAGGAACAGACTGAAATTTAAGTTGGTATTGGTATTGACT
This sequence comes from Onychostoma macrolepis, assembly GCF_012432095.1. Lineage (NCBI taxonomy): Eukaryota > Metazoa > Chordata > Actinopteri > Cypriniformes > Cyprinidae > Onychostoma > Onychostoma macrolepis. Next base: position 23,135,483 of record NC_081161.1, on the reverse strand, counting down.
GATGCCTTATGAAAATTAACCATGGTTTTACTATATATAAATCCAAAAAACTATAGTTACTATAGATTACAACCCGAATTCTGGAAATGTTGGGACGTTTTTTATATTTGAATAATATGAAAACTAAAAGACTTTCAAATCACATGAGCCAATATTTTATTCACAGTAGAACATAGATAACATAAAAAATGTTTAAACTGAGAAATTTTATGTACAAAATGAGCTCATTTCAAATTTGATGCCTGCTACAGGTCTCAAAATAGTTGGGACGGGGGCATGTTTACCATGGTGTAGCATCTCTTCTTTTCAAAACAGTTTGAAGACGTCTGGTCATCAAGGTTATGAGTTTCTGCAGTTTTGATGTTGGAATTTGGTCCCATTCTTGCCTGATATAGGTTTCCAGATGTTGAAGAGTTTGTGGTTGTCTTTGACGTATTTTTCGTTTAATGGTGCGCCAAATGTTCTCTATAGGTGAAAGATCTGGACTGCAGGCAGGCCAATTCAGCACCCGGACTCTTCTACTACGAAGCCATGCTGTTGTAATAGCTGCAGTATGTGGTTTTGCATTGTCCTGCTGAAATACACGTCATCTGGAGGGGAGCATATGTTGCTCTATAACCTTTATATACCTTTCAGCATTCATAGTGCCTTCCAAAACATGCAAGCTGCCCATACCGTATGCACTTATGCACCCCCATACCATCAGAGATGCTGGCTTTTGAACTGAACGCTGATAACACGCTGGAAGTTCTCCCTCTTCTGTAGCCCGTAGGACACGGCGTCCGTGATTTCCAACAAGAATGTCAAATTTGGACTCGTCTGACCATAGAACACTTTTCCACTTTGAAACAGTCCATTTTAAATGAGCTTTGGCCCACAGGACACAATGGCGCTTCTGGACCATGTTCACACATGGCTTCCTTTTTGCATGATAGAGCTTTAGTTGGCATCTGCAGACGGCACAGCGGATTGTGTTTACTGACAGTGATTTCTGGAAGTATTCCTGGGCCCATTTAGTAATGTCAATGACAGAATCATGCCGATGAGTGATGCAGTGTCGTCTGAGGGCCCGAAGTATTCCACAATCTTTTTACGCACTCTTTCACAGATTGGAGAGCCTCTGCCCATCTTTACTTCTGAGAGACTCTGCCTCTCTAAGATATCCCTTTTATGTTACAGACCTGATGTCAATTAACTTAATTAGCTGCTAGATGTTCTCCCAACTGAATCTTTTCAAAATGTCTTGCTTTTTCATCCCTTTGTTGCCCCGTACACCCGTAGCAGGCATCACATTTGAAATGAGCTGATTTAGTGGATGAAAGTGTAAAATTTCTATCTATGTTCTATTTTGAATAAAATATTGGCTCATGTGATTTGAAAGTCTTTTAGTTTTCATTTTATTCAAATTTAAAAAACGTCCCAACATTTCCGGAATTTGGGTTGTACTATAGTTATACCATATATTATAACCACAGATTAGCCATGATTTTGCTACACTAACCATAGCTTAACCATGGTATTTATGGTAAAACTGTGGTTATATAAATGGTAATCAAGACGCCAAAAAAAAAAACAAAAAAAAAAAAAACATGGTTGCTACACTGTTACTACAATAAATCCATGGTTAATTTTCATAAGGGATGGTTTGCTTTTCAAACAGTATTTTGACTTATTTGTTAACAAATAATATAGTTGCAGCAGTTCTTGAGTTAACATCTTGCTTGAGAAGTCTGTATCTGCATCTCACCATATGGCTTTCGAAGACTTGGAAAATAGCACTCAACTAATGAAGTACTTTTGTGTGTTTTTTGTTGTTGTTGTCGTTTTGTCACTTTTGTAGCTTTACAGCCATGGCCATAATGACTTGTCAAAGATTCTTTAAAATATTGGATTAAAAATAGATAATACTTTAAAAAAAAAAAATTCATTCCACAATAGAAAGTCAAATGGATTTGGCATGAGGGTAAACGATGACAGACTTTTCTTTTTGGGTGAACCACCCCTTTAACTAAACACAAAAATGAACTATAGATGATTGATTATAAGTCTGTTGTTCTGTTCCAAAACCCGCTGAGCCTCACTGCCTGCATTGTTTTTAAGCATGATGACATTTGGGAAAGATAAAAATATGAATTCTAGAGTAATTATCCTCTGTATTTGATAGATAATTGATTATATTAAGTACTGTATGACAGTGGTGGGCAGTATGCAGCTTCTCACAGAAATACATAGACATTTAGAGGGATGTTCATATGTCTGTCAGTGCAGAAAGAATGTTATGTTTCATATGCTGTCTGAGGTAAAGTATATGTCTAGATCTACCAGTCATCCATATAGTTGCAGCTTACACAATGGATCATTTCTCTCCCCCTCAGATTTATCGAATTCTTGGAAAGACTGTGGTCTGCTATCCAATTGTCTTCGATCTTAGCGACTTCTACTTGTCCCAGGATGTCATGCTTTTGATAGATGATATTAAGGTGAGTTGGGTGGTATCACACCTCACTGGTTCCTCAGACGATGTAAGAAGAGGGCTCACTTTATGTTCCATACTTTGTCTATCTTTCTATATAAAGAAAAAATCAAATTTAGGGCAGAAAATGGGCAATGGACAGAAACGTTCCCCATAAATCATCAGTGTCAGCCCTCAGAGTTACAAAGTGTTTCTTCTGCTGTCTGCACTATTAACGCGTTTGTGTTTACATGTGTTTTGCAGAATGCCTTGCAGTTTATTAAGCAGTACTGGAAGATGCCAGGCCGACCTCTCTTCCTTGCCCTTATCAGAGAGGACAACATTAAGTAAGAGTCTCTCTCATCAGCCAGATCCTGGTTTTATTTATGAGAGGTTCAATAATGTCGGCTCTTGCTTGCTAGGGGAAGCCGCTTCAACCCCATCCTGGACATGCTGGCGTCTTTTAAGAAGGGAAACATTGGAGGAGTCAAAGTTCATGTGGACAGACTTCAGGTGTGCTGCTCTTTGCAAGAAATTATTTTATTGTATATGAAAGTCTTTCAAAACCACCTTTTCCCCACATTTTCCTACATGAGAAAGTATTATTATAAAAACATATTTATAGTTCTCTGAATAGTTTCATATTTTTAAATAAAATTAGACAAGGTAAATCTGAGAAATCACAAAGCATGCTTTTGAAATTATTATTTAAATAATTAATTTGAAAAAGTAATCACATATTTTCATATTGCCCCTTTAGCCTTGAAACAAAGTCAATTAAAATCTTAGTTGGAAATTAAAATTAGATGACTGAACACAAGCAGAATTTACTACAACTATTCCTGTTGAGTTGAGTTTTGAAAGGAATCTTTTAGAAATTTTTTAATTTTAAAATGTAATTTATTCCTGTTTTGGCAAAGCTGATTTTTTTTTTAGCAGACATTACTCCAGTCTTCAGTGTCACATGATCCTTCAGAAATCATTCTGATATGCTGTTTTGGCGTTCAATAAACATATATATATATATATATATTATTATTATTATTATTATATCAATGTTGAAAACAGCTGTGCTGTTATATACACTAAACAAAATTATAAACGCAACACTTTTGTTTTCGCCCCCAGTTTTCATGAGCTGAACTCAAAGCTCTATGTACACAAAATGCCTATTTCTCTCAAATATTGTTCACAAATCTGTCTAAATCTGTGTTGGTGAGCACTTCTCCTTTGCCGAGATAATCCATCCACCTCACAGGTGTGGCATATCAAGATGCTGATTAGACAGCATGATTATTGTACAGGTGTGCCTTAGGCTGGCCACAATAAAAGGCCACTCTAAAATGTGCAGTTTTATCACACAGCACAATGCCACAGATGTCGCAAGTTTTGATGGAGTCTGCAATTGGCATGCTGACTGCAGGAATGTCCACCAGAGCTGTTGCCCGTGAATTGAATGTTCATTTCGCTACCATAAGCCGTCTCCAAAGGCGTTTCAGAGAATTTGGCAGTACATCCAACTAGCCTCACAACCGCAGACCACGTGTAACCACACCAGCCCAGGACCTCCACATCCAGCATCTTCACCTCCAAGATCGTCTGAGATCAGCCACCCAGAGAGCTGCTGCAACAATCGGTTTGCATAACCAAAGAATTTCTGTACAAACTGTCAGAAACTGTCTCAGGGAAGCTCATCTGCATGCTCATCGTCCTCATCCGGGTCTCGACCTGACTGCAGTTCGTCATCGTAACCGACTTGAGTGGGCAAATGCTCACATTCAATGGCGTCTGGCACTTTGGAGAGGTGTTCTCTTCACAGATGAATCCCGGTTTTCACTGTACAGGGCAGATGGCAGACAGCGTGTATGGCGTCGTGTGGGTGAGCGGTTTGCTGATGTCAACGTTGTGGATCGAGTGGCCCATGGTGGCGGTGGGGTTATGGTATGGGCAGGCGTATGTTATGGACAACGAACACTTTTATTTATTTATTAACACTTGCATTTTATTGATGGCATTTTGAATACACAGAGATACCATGACAAGATCCTGAGGCCCATTGTTGTGCCATTCATCCACGACCATCACCTCATGTTGCAGCATGATAATGCACGGCCCCATGTTGCAAGGAGCTGTACACAATTCCTGGAAGCTGAAAACATCCCAGTTCTTGCATGGCCAGCATACTCACCGGACTTGTCACCCATTAAGCATGTTTGGGATGCTCTGGATTGGCGTATATGACAGCGTGTTCCAGTTCCTGCCAATATCCAGCAACTTCGCACAGCCATTGAAGAGGAGTGGACCAACATTCCACAGGCCACAATCAACAACCTGATCAACTCTATGCGAAGGAGATGTGCTGCACTGCGTGAGGCAAATGGTGGTCACACCAGATACTGACTGGTTTTCTGACACCCCCACCCAATACAGTAAAACTGCACATTTTAGAGTGGCCTTTTATTGTGGCCAGCCTAAGGCGCACCCATGCAATAATCATGCTGTCTAATCAGCATCTTGATATGCCACACCTGTGAGGTGGATGGAGTATCTCGGCAAAGGAGAAGTGCTCACTAACACAGATTTAGACAGATTTGTGAACAATATTTGAGAGAAATAGGCTTTTTGTGTACATAGAAAAAGTCTTAGATCTTTGAGTTCAGCTCATGAAAAATGGGGGCAAAAACAAAAGTGTTGCGTTTATAATTTTGTTCAGTGTATTTTTGAAAGAGTTACAAAGTCATTTCTAAGGTTCATGGACTCCATTGAACACAATGTGAGCCATTAGACCCCGAGGTTGTGGTAAATGTTCACAGAGCTGGTCAACCTGTCAAAATTTCTCTGAGGGCAATAGCACCTCATACAGAAGTTTCAAAAGATATCAGAAAACAGTTAAAGCATTGCAGACTGTGCCTGTACAAAAAAAATATAGTGGTGGCAGTGTAATTATAGAGACATTATACAACCTTGGGTTATTATTGTAAAAAAAAAAAACACATATAAATATAAATATATAATATATATATATATATATTTTTTTTTTGTGTGTGTGTGTTGTGATGTACACCTGAGTGAAATGGATTATCAAAAAGAAATTGGTGAAAGGTGAGGTCTTGGTTCTATCTGTTTGTTGCTGATTGGATGGGGGCTGTTGTGAATGTGAGCTTGCATTCAGACCAGATTTCCGATTATATTATTGGAGAATTCTGGCATACATCACCAGAGAGAAGTGTTTCAACCGGGACATTGATTGCGATGTAAATTACAAGGTCAAAATTTTTCTCTATTTCACAGTAATTTCAATAACATTTGATTAGAGTGTTATTGATGACATTTAGAAAACAGGGTGACTTTACATTTCATGCTGACTTTAAGTGTAATTTGATGATGCAGCAGAACAATGATTAAGATCATATCTGAATGGCTGGAAAGAAATAAAATAAAGGTTTTGTAGAGTCCTACTCAAAGTCCAGACTTCTAGACTTTGATAGAGACAAGACCTTGACAGAGATTCTGCCAAAAGACCTTGACGGAGATAAGCATGGCTTATATCAAATAACTTTTTAACAGGATAAATATGAGTCTGTATTATCTATTTTTTTTAATCATTATGATACATATGCACTATATGTCTCTACTAGGTTCCCTTTGTGAAATATTTCATTTTATATAGCCATAGAGAGCATAACAGAGAATATCACAACAGTGGCAAATACTCTTTTATGGTACTGTAGTTGCTTAGCGTGTTGATTAACAGTCATTTAGGACATATTACATGTATCATTGCATGTCTTGTCTGAATGCCTGTGTATTCCCTTCGGTCCAATGTAACATTCTTTGTGGAAACTCTATAGACCCTGATATCAGGCGCTGTGGTGGAACAATTGGATTTCCTTCGTGTCAATGAAGCTGAGTAAGAATTAAACTCCATTTACACCATTTATTTTCCTCTCCACCTTTATGTTCAATATGGTTCACTTATTGAGGCAATAGAAAGAAATTACCCTTATGGTTTCTAATGCATGCCTCAGATTTATCTTCCATTTCCTATTGCCTCAGTACCTTCCTTTATGTGCTTTCTGTAGAATCCCAGAGTTTAAGAGCTTTGAGGAGCTGGAATTGCCCAAGCACTCAAAAGTGAAGCGTCAAACCAGCACACCGAACGCCTCTGACCTGGAGCAGCAGCCCGAGATCAACATTGAGGAATGGCTCCATAAATCCACATTTGAGATTCTACAGAAATTCAATGTGAGCCTCACTAATCCTGCCCATTATGTAATTATGATTAATTATAATTATGATATTTTCATATAGATGCTCTTATATAACTCGTATTCTGTTATCAGGACTGTGACTGTCTGGCCAGTCAAGCCCAGCTGGCCAGTATTCTCCTCAAAAAAGAAGGCCCTGACTTCTTCAGTAGAAACGGTATGTGATTTCTCTTGGTTTCCATGGTAGTTTTTACTAGCATTTTAATGACTAAATGTGTAAGGCTGAAGTATTTCAGCAATATTAAAATGATAAGCTTTTTAAGGAGCCACAGGACACGTCTTACCGCATGGCTGCTTTTAAAGCTCATCTGAATGAAATGTCCACAGCTGTAATCCATTTAGTGCCTTCATGGCTAAGCAAGTGGGTTGGCAATGCTAGCTCACACCCTTGTAACGCTCTTAATTCCCGTAGTTACAGTTTATCTCATAGCTCAAGAAGGTTCACACTCTTAAACAGACCTATTGAACAAGCGTGGAGCGATTAAATATATGCTTATGTGTGATTTTATGTCGCAATCTACAGCTTCCACATGTCTTTGGGCCTAAATGCTCCAGGGCTGTTGTTCCGAAAATGTGTTTTTATGGTTAACGTGCCATTCTTAACCCTCCTTTATGTTCAGAAAATCTTAAAGATGACTTGGAGAGAATCTACAGAAGAGCTGGCAGCAGGAAGCTTTGGTAAGAGTTTCTTCTTTTCAACACACCCTTCAGAAGCATTTAGAGTTGCACTTATTTCCTCATTTGTGGGGTAAAAATAAGATACTCTTGATATGTTTATGGCTATTTTTGTTTATACTTCTTTGTATATGTCTAATGTTATATACAACTGAACAAACTATACGCATAAATATATTTTTAAACTCGCAAACCTCATGTAGGCTGGCGGTGCGTAGTGCTGCGGCCGTTATCCAGAAGTTTGCCGGTTCTATAGCTCCCCATATAACCACTATGTTGGTCCATGGCAAGCAGGTAATTGGCCATTGGGGCACACAACCTCTGCATGTGTTGTGTAACTGTTGACTCTGTGCCGACGGATGTGTCAACTCGTGAGCACGCAGCCCTCATCCTTTGTTGTTTTTCTTTACATCCGCTTACTCAAGCTGTTGTGATCATGCACAGAGAAACCATGCAGCTCATTATTTGTTTGTCTTTTCCTTTTATAATTGTTATTTTGCACATATGGTAATTTTTTTTTTTTTGGAGGCAAGCTATTTTGTATCCTTCATAACACAAATTGATGTCTCATAGCTGGGGTTATCACTGTAACAGTGTCTCATTTGCAGTTTGTTTGTCAGCTAAAGCCCATTATGTCTGACAGTATAACCTGTCCATAACACCTATTGATCTTAATTCCTCAAAGGAATCCATCATCCAAACATGAAATTGATGAACATTCAAATTTGTAGCTCAAATTACTCTAAAGTCATGGATTCAATTTGTAGGGAGTGAACCTACTCATAAAACGTGTACCCTGAATACACTTTAAGATGACTTTGGATGGATGAAAGCGCTTGCCAGATAAATGAATAAATGAATGGTCATGTAAATTACAAAAGTGTAGCAAGTATAACATTGTATTATAAAGTGTAGTCCAGGAGCAGCGACAGCAGGGTCTGAATGTCCAGTGCTACTTTGTCACTTTGAGATGCTGAGCTCTCCTGATCGTTTTCATCCCAGAGGGCCCAGCTTGAAATATTAATGAGGATTTAAATGCTACAGGGGGTCAAAATCTTGGAATATATAGCATCATCTCTTTATTCAAATGAGCATCATGCTGCATTACAATTAGATTTTAAAAAATCGAAAGTTCAAAGAAGTTTGGCGTGGTTCACAAAGTTCTTGTAACAAGCCTTTTTGGTGATACAGTATATGTGAAATGAATTACTTTTGACCTCCAGCTACATGATTTGTCATTGCTTATGAGGCAGCAAGCCTTACAGTTGAGTTCAAAACTTTGGGGTCGTTAAGATGATTTAATGTTCTTGAACTCTTTTACTCTCTCCAAGTCTGCATTTATTTGATCAAGAAATACAAGTAATTGTTATTTTTATTTATTTTAAAATGTAATGTAATTTATTCCTGTGATCACAAAGCTGAATTTTTGCAGGCATTACTGAAGTCTTCAGTGTCACATGATCCTTCAGGAATCATTCTAATATGCTGATTTGGTGCTCAAGAAACATTTCTTACGTTGCAAATTGTTGCTGCTTAATATTTTTGTGAAAACTATGATACATTTTTCAGCATTCTTTGTTGAATAGAAAGTTCGAAAGGACTTGAAATGGAAATCTTTTGTAACGTTATAAATGTCTTTGCTGTCACGTTTGATCAATTGAATGTGTCCTTGCAGAATAAAAGTATCAGTTTAATTAAAATAATCTTACTGACCCCAAACTTTTGGACAGTAGTGTGTATTTTAGGAATAAACTATATTTTGTAATAGGTTATAGTGCTGCCCCTTTTATGTTTGGCTCCATTGAATGAGTCAGATCATCTCTGTTGTACTGTGTTGTGTTCACCAGGTCCATTGTGCGCCTTGCTGCCAGTCTCTTAACTAAACTAGTGGACAGCCTTGCACCGAGCATTACTAGCGTTTTAGTGCATGGCAAGCAGGTAAGTGGAAAACAGGAACAGGGGCCTAAATAATTATGAACATAATACATAATACTCAAAAATATACATTTCAATCTGGGATTTCCCACAAACTTTTTAATGTTCACTGACTATAAATAGGTTATAATTAGCCTTAAATTCACATCAAATGTATGTTTCAGTCATGATGGACTCCTCTTCCTATTATGCAACATGATAGTATCTAATTGCATTAGTCACCACTACCAAAGCTAACCTGCTGCCCTTTCATTTGAAGCTTAACCACTCGTTCTGCAGCGAAATCACTTTTACCCAGAACTCCTGCAACCATCCCATTGTTCGTGCATTATATTTAACGCCATTGTACATTTACCTTTTATTTGCTTTGTGTTGAGACAAACATTACGTGTGGTGTGGAGTGTTTGTTTAATGAACTGCCGTAGTGTCCCAACATAGGCCTCTTTAGCCCCTGGTGGCTGTGAAATGATTCATCAGAGTAGCGCACTAGCAGTGAATCTGCATGTAAATTGCATCCTAGGGGCCTAATGTTGTGGGTAAGATAAATGAGTACATTTTGCTTTGAAAATGGGTCATTCCTTGCATACAAGAACAGTCTGAGCTGACCTGCATATAGAATTATAGAGTCTTAGCCTTATTTAATTTAAAGAAGCTGAGCGTGTATTTGGGTAAATTGCCATAGCAGAGCAATATTGATGTCTGCTGGGATCTGTAAGGAGATACAACAGCAGATCATGCAAAGCAAACCACCACATACTTAATCCACACTTAAAAATATATGCGTTTCATTACATGAATAAGATATAACCATAGTCCAAGTGGTATCTGCTAACAAATCATACTAGATGTTTTACAAGATATAACGTCGCTTTTCTGGGCTGTCCGCATTTTTTTCAGGTAACACCTGGTCTCGTGGTGACTTTTTTTCCACTAACATTTGACAATCACAGTCAAGTACCCAAATAGCTTCTAAAATAATTGATCTTTTAAAGGCCAGCAAACCTTGATTTCTGCTATCTCGGTAACGCTTTACAATAAGGTTCATTACTTAACATTAGTTAACTACATTAGTTAACATGAACTAAGAATGAACAATACTTCTACAGCATTTATTAATCTTAGTTCATGTTAATTTCAGCATTTACTAATGCATTATTAAAATCACAAGTTGTGTTTGTTAACATTAGTTAATGCACTGTGAACTAACATGAATAAACAATGAACAACTGTATTTTTATTAACTAACATTAACAAAGTTTGTAATCGAATAAAATTTTTAGCAAGACAGGCTTTTTTAGATACTGAAACTTTAAAAATGTTGGCTGGTGCATTAGTGCAGTCCCACTTTGATTATGTTTCAGTTTTTTGGTATAGCGGCATTTCAAAGAAATTATAAAATAAATTGCAGACTGCTCAAAATAAGTTGTGTAGGGTTATTTTGAAAGTACATCCACTGATGCATTTGCGAGATGAACATTATAGGAAAATTAGTTTTTTAAAGGTCGAAAAAGAGTAACTTTTTTAAAACTAGTGATGGTGTTTAAGATATTAAAGAAAATGGTTCCAAAGTATCTGTTAGATTATTATGTATTTGTAAGAGAGGTTTACTGTCATTCTACAAGGGCGAGTAGTAATGATATTTATCCTTGTAGGTTTAGGAGTGAAATGGGAAGAAAGTCTTTTTTATATACTAGCTCGGTTGCGTGGAATAAATTACCTGGGTGTATCCAAGAGATACAAGTTGATAGTAGTTTTAGAAGGGAAGTTAAAAAATGGTTATTTTATCATTGATGTTTTGGAGTTTATATGGTGAGTTTCTGAACTTGATGTGGATTGCATTCCATTTATGATTTGTTCATCCATTTTTTAACATAGAGGACCACAATGGAAATAAGCCGAAGGCTTTTTTGTGTGTTTTATCCTCGACAGTTTTGAAATGTGTATGAACTAGTCTTTTTGGACTTTTTTGTATTATGTTTTACATTTTGTCAAATAATAAAACAAACAAACAAACAAAAGATTAATAAATACTGTAATAAATGTGTTGATCATAGTTCGTTCATGTTAGTTAACACATTAACTAATGTTAACAAATGACACCTTATTGTAAAGTGTTACCGCTATCTCTCTTATATACTGTAAATGCCACTTGATGTCTAATTCAGTGGTATTAGTTGATTAATTTTTTTGCATTTTTGCAGATAATATAAGCAAATTTGATTGAAAACAGCAACAACAAAACCAACACAATTGTAATAAACCAAAGTTGTGTATAAAGCAGCATTTACTTTCATTCACATTATGGGAGTTTTTCTTGAAATTAATAGTTGTACTGGAGTTTTGTGATTTTTGAAATTTATACAACACACTCTCATGGCAATTCTAACGGTTTTATGTTTTTGGTGGCTATTTTGTATGATCCCATTCGTACGCTTTCATACAACTTGCCTTCACCCCTCTTGTGGTTTGATTTAGCGGTGAACCTTCATGTTACATTCTCTCTAAAAATAGCACATTTCCCAAATCGCATTGAACAAATTCATACAAAATCACCCCCTTATAAAACAGTTCGATTTTCCCATGAGATCAGGTTGGATTCATTGATTTTAAAATTTTAAAATGAGTACATTAAAACCCATTCAGAGAAAAAGAAACAAGCAAAAATACATCTCTGAGAAATCATTCATCATGATGCAGACTGACGACAGTTCTGTTTTGCCAGGTGACTCTCGGCCTGTTTGGGCATGAGGAGATTGTGATCTCAAACCCCCTGTCTCCAGGGGTCATTAAAGACATCATATACAGCAAGTGTAGCCCCCACGGTGAGCGAGAGGCCGTGCTGCAGCAGGAGCTCGTCATCCACATTGGCTGGATCATCTCCAACAACCCAGAGCTGTTCAGTGGCATGCTGAAGATCCGTGTGGGGTACGCTTTTACCCCTCCTCTGAGATAAAGAGTTTCACAGCATAAACCTAAATAAGCATGCTCATGTCATTAAATAATTATATCTATTCTGCACAGATCATTTCTATCAATTATTTACATGGGTTACCTTAAACAATCTTTATTTGTCGTGCCTATTTTTCAATCAGATGGATTGTTCAAGCCATGAAACATGAGTTGAAGATTCGTGCTGGGGACATGCCTCCTCAGGACATCTACCAGATGTCCCCTAGTGATGTCAAACAGCTCCTGCTGGATGTCCTCCAACCTCAACAGACTGGCAGGTGCAGGATGCCCACCATCTGTGTGTTAGTGTAGATACCTGCCAAGACTGAATTATCTGCTGTGTCCAATTGCAACAGTAGCATACAATTTATCATCATTTGATTATTCCTAGTTGTCAATTGGGCAGCTGAGGTTAATTATCAAGTAAAAGAATACAGTCTTCTGATAATGCAGTTGTAACACATTCTCACTGTCAGGCTACAGTTGGAAAAATTTGTCAGTCAGTAAGATAAAAAAAAAATTTCTTTCTCTCTCTCTCTCTCTCTATACAGTTGTGCTCATAAGTTTACATACCCCTTGCAGAATGTGCAAAATGTTAATAATTGAAACAAAATAAGAGGGATCATGAAAATTGCATGTTATTTTTTTATTTAGAACTGTCCTGAATAAGCTATTTCACATAACAGATGTTTACATATACTCCACAAGACAAAATGATAACTGAATTTATAAAAATTACCCCATTCAAAAGTTTACACACCCTTGAATCTTAATACTGTGTGTCATTTCCTGGATGATCCACGATTGTTTTTATATTTTGTGATAGTTTTTCATGAGTCCCTTGTTTGTCCTGAGCAGTTCAACTGCCTTCTGTTCTTCAGAAAAATCCTCCAGTTCCTGGCTGCACATTCTTTGGTTTTCCAACATCTTCTGCATATTTGAACCCTTTCCAACATTGACTGTATGATTTTGAAATCCATTTTTTAACACCGAGGACAATTGAGGGACTCATGCATAACTATTACAAAAGGTGAAAACATGTACTGATGCTCAAGAAGGCCACACAATGCATTAAGGGACAGGGGGTGTAAACCTTTTAAATTGAATGATCTGTGTAAATTGTTATAACACATCTGACACATATGATCAGAATACAAACAAACTGTATTATGTATAGATATGTTTTATCCAGTGTTATGTGTTCCCTCAGCCTTATGTTCAAGTCAAGTCAAGTCACCTTTATTTATATAGCGCTTTTAACAATACAGATTGTGTCAAAGCACTTAACAGTATCAAATTGGAGGATAGAGTGTCAGTAATGTACAAGATTAAACACTCAATTTTCAGTTAAAGGCATTTCATTATTGAATTCAGAGATGTCATTGTCTAGCTCAGTTTAGTTTAAATAGTATATGTGCAATCAAATCGGCGATAATCCCTAGAAATTAAGTGTCCCCAACTGAGCAAGCCAGAGGCGACAGTGGCAAGGAACCAAAACTCCCTCTGTGACAGAATGGAGAAAAAAAAACCTTGAGAGAAACCAGGCTCAGTCGGGGGGCCAGTTCTCCTCTGGCCAGACGAAACCCGCAGTTCAATTCCAACCGCAGCCATGTCAGATTGTGTTATCTGATTCCTGTGGTCTTGTCCCGATGGAGCATTTTAATTTATAATTTAATGTATTTGTTATATTTGTGTTTCATTCATTATTTGAAGTTTTTCATTTATATGATTTATTCATTTGCTATAATTGTAATGTATAGTTTAATGCATTTAATGTTCCCTCAACCCTAACTCTGCTAGAAGTGTTGACTATCAATCCACAAAAGCAATGCTGTCAGGTCACATATTTAGTATTTATACATTATTAGACAAATTAAACACTATTTTATATTTAATATAATTAAAAATGACTTGAAAACCACAAAAATATGATGACTTCACGTTGAATGTCATTTTCCCCCAAAAGAATCCTGCTCCAGAGCTAGCGTTTCTCCATTGCAACAGTTTTGAGAATTAATTTTAATCTTCCATGCTTCCATAGATCATGGCTCAATAGACGTCAGATCGATGGCTCCCTCAACCGCACCCCTCTCGGCTTCTATGACCGCATTTGGCAAATCCTGGAGAGAACACATAATGGCATCATGGTTGGAGGAAAACATCTCCCTCAGGTAAATCATTTTTTTTTATATTGGAAATCTTAAGCATGGTATTGCTGAGGACCATAACTGCATCATTAAAGGATCATTTTAAATGTATTCAGAATATATGCATTTTGAGATGACCACCTCAATCTTTATTTATTTTATTTTTTTGCAGCAACCTACTCTGTCTGATATGACCATGTATGAAATGAATTTTTCTCTGTTGGTGGAAGACACATTGAAGAACATTGTTTTGCCTGAGTACAGGCAGATCATTGTGGAGGTGAGGAACAATTTGTCCCTGCCCCGCAGCCTTAACATATTTTACAACACTTGAATTTGTAATCTGACATATTCGTCTGCTGTATGACCCTGTGTTTGTGTCTGTGATGACCTGAACGCAGCTGTTGATGGTGGTGTCAATTGTGCTGGAAAGAAACCCAGAGTTGGAGTTTCAGGAGGCTGTGGATTTGGACCAGTTTGTTAAGGATGCCTTTGCTGACTTTCAGAAAGACCGCAGCAGACTGGAAGGATCTGAGAAACAGGTGAGGGCAGATTCAGTTAATGTTATCAAATGTTTGGATCAATCTACACTACTATTCAATGGTTTGAGGTAAATACAATTTATAAATGTTTTTGAAAACACTTATAGCTGCATTTATTTGATCAAAATACTGTTGAAACAGTAATATTGTGAAATAATTTATTCTTGTGATGGCAAAACTGAATTTTCAGCAGCCATTACTCCAGTCTTCAGCATCACATTATCATTCAGAAATAATTTCTAATATGCAGATGTGAAAACAGCTGTGCTGCTCAATATTTTTGAGAAAACTGAATTTTTTTTTTTCATTATTATTTTTAATTTTTATTTTTGATTAATAGAAAGTTCAAAAGAACAGCATTTATTTGATATCTTTTGTAACGTTATAAATGCCTTTACTGTTTTTGATTTCAATTTAATGCATCCTTGCAGAGTAGAAATATTAATTTCTTTTTGAACAGAAGTTTTTTTTTATTAACGCAAACAATATAAATTAAATACACTTTTTTATAATGTTTGTTCACTGCTTTTCACCTTCCACAATTATGTAATGTCTTTGAATTATCTTCATTTGTTGGCTTTTCACAGTAAATATTCATACCCACAATTCATTAATCAGCATATCATGTAATTAAAAGAGCGAGAGTTCTAATATTTGATCTATTTTAAAGCACAGCAGCCAGTATGAATTTGAATACCATGTCTGCTTGCATTAGCATTTTGTGGTGATGTTACTAAGGTAAATATAATCCACAGGATAACATGGAGGCCTTCTACAACACACCAGCCCTGGGGAAACAAAGCACGTCCAGTTACCTCACCAAGGCAGTAATGATCCAGCTGCTGCAGGGAGAGGTGAAGCCCAGTAAAGATGACCCGTGTTCTGTCAGCTAACGCACCACACACTCCTGTCAGAATTACTTAGACTGCCATACAAGCCCAGTCATGCTAACATAGGATTGTTTTTATCTGGAATATATTATATAGCATATAAAAATAAAAAATAAAAATCTTTCAGGACCTTGACGAAAGGTTTGCATCTATTTTAAAAACCCAGTTTACCTACCACAGCTTGACCATTAATTTTGGTTATGTGTAGAGAACCACATGTCTCATTTTAAATTATTAATTTAAGGTCAAAATCCCCTAACATCATCCAGTAATATACTGAACTAACTGCATGTCATTATTTCAGGATGTGGTCAAATAGAGTGTTGTAGATGTTGTTGGTTATGAACTTGAATGTGAAGCTAGAAGCTGTTTTGCATGTGTTTTTATTTTGCAAGCATTGATTGTTATGTAGTATGCAAATTGATCTTTACTTAATGTAGTTTGTTTTTCATTTTGAACCTTTTGTCAGTTTACTTCAGAGCTTTTGACTACTAGTTAATGTATCATGTGTCACTTGTCTTTATGTACGTTTGAATGGTATGAAAAATGTTTTCACGTTTTCAGCATGTTCTTAAACAGTATTTTCAGTCCATTATTACTGAAGAAAAATATATATTGAAAAATAAACTGTCCATGTTTTAACTTAATTGCAATTTTCTGTCCTTTTCTCTCTGTCAACTGCATTGAAAACCTCAAACTTTTGACAGAGACATAAAAGATGTTTGTGTCGCATATATAGTTATTAGGGTACATCCCAGAGAAAAAGCTCAGCAGGAATCTTGTTTATCCGAGTGAGTGGGTGTTTGGACCAAGATCCTTATTTATCATGCCGTCCACTGCCATCAGCCTCCGCTTAGTGTATGTCAGAGCAATCAGAGGTCTCAGCACTTCTCCTGAGCAATGAGTCCCAAACTCACAATATATTGAACACAGTGACCAGACTGAGAGACTGAAGAATCTGTATCTATCCCGAGGCCAAATAGAAGCTTTGAATGGATGGAAACAAGATTGCACACTGGCATTTAAGGGCTGAACAAAACTAAATTACAAGTTCTTAAGCCAAAATCTGTCATATGCAAGTATGGGCGGCTTGTTTTGCTGATTTGGGAAGTCCATTTAAAAAATGGCTCCATTTATAAGAAGGTTGGCACTTTTGAAGAATGTAATGCACTTCCTTTAGTCTTACTGCTTTTTTTTTCTGATTTGTGTTATTAATCAGTGCACCATTACACCCAGTGGTAGGGTACCTATCCAAATTAATGTACACTTCTGCACGCATATTATACGTCATATTATAAATCAAGCCATCCACTTGAGAAAAGCAATAAAACCCTCATAAAAGTTAACAGACGCCTTAAAGTATCAGTGTGTGTGTGCAGCTGAAGTGCGGTCTGACAGGTCCGTCTTCACTGTTGTCTCTTCTTAGTCCACACGAGGGTCACCTTTGGGTAGGTAACATTACATGAGTGAAAAGGAGATAATGTTATTCTTAATCTTTGCATCACATTGACATACATTGAGCAGGCAATAGACGCTCTTAAGTATCTGATGGAAATTTCACATGGTTATTAATGATATTTACTCTATGTCTGAAAGTGCCATACTCTAGTGTTCAAAAACACTTACTTTTTTGAGAAATGCACAAGAATTCCAATGGACCTATACGGCAATGTACTGTACCTGTGCAAATGGCAATAAATCTTAAATCAAATCAAATCTTGAAAACATTTGTGCTGCTTGTGATTCTTTCAGGATTATTTGATGAAAAGAACAGCATTTATTTAAAATAGAAAACTTTTGTAACAGTGTATCGGTAAGTTTTTATTTTGCAGTATGTTGAACTGTCAGCAGTATTGTATCAGTTTTTCCCAGTACTTCATGAATAACTTTTACCAGTGGTGCAATGAATCCTCATTATAAACAGAATCTGTGCCACCTCTTTAATTTTACCTAAAAATCAATTTGCATTTGCTGTGGAATTCATTTCGATTACAACTACACAGCTGTGCAATTCTGATTCCCAAACCCTTCTCAGATAGTTTCTATCCTCAGGAGATGGTCTTCCTCTGGATTTTTCTTTTATAAACTATCCCCCATACTTTCTGGCTGTTTTCTGTTTTGATTTCAGAGACCTCTGACAAAAGGTAGGAGGAGGAGCTTCAGTGAACTGGGAGTAGAAAACAAAACGGTTTTTCAAATAATGTGACAGCCTTTATTAATAATCACAAACCCTTTCAGTCTTTGAAAAAACTGTCTTATTCACTGTCTTCTCAGAAATAACATGTGGTCTGATTGGAAACAGGAACAATGTATAAAAACATACAGAAACAGCAATTCAGCTGATACTGTTCAACTCATGACAACAGCTCAGCTGTTTTTAAAATAGTGTTCTTTATAATAATAGGTAATTAATAGGTACTTTTTTCAACATTATTGTACACAAGGCTTACAGGTGAGCAAGCTACTGTACTGTCATTAGCTTGTACAGTACTAAATGCTAGCAGCATGCAATTAAACAATGCTTTCATTTATGCACTGTAGTTCAAAGTGATAATGTAATTCATAAAGATAATCGATTTTGCATTACAGTGGTTATCAGATGCAATTAGAGATTAGTGTATCACAATTTCCAATATGGTTATGTTTTCTTATTTTTCATATTCATTCATACAGTATATTCATTATGACTTATTCATTTATGGTTTTATTACATTATATTCATATTACTGTATTATGTTACTCATATACATTTTGTTAAGATTAAGTGAAAAAAAATAAATTATATGCAAGGATGTTTGCTTAATTTGTCTCTCTTTTTTTTTTTGATGCTGTTCTTTTCCAAGAGTTGTTATTTGCAAGAAGATTGCTTAAGTCTGTTGTTTCTTCTAGAAAACAGATACTGCTTGGAGGTTCTCACAGTATCTCGCAGTATCACAAGGATGTAAAACTACAACCCATGTCTCCATTTTATCTTCTACCTATAGATGACCTAGTCCTGAACTAAATTCACCTTAGTGTAAAGTGGAATGTAAACATTCCATGATGCTGTAAGAGGATGTAAGTCTAAAATCTATACTGTATATTGCTTCTTTACCCTTTACTCTTATTGCATGCTTTGAAGATCTTCATCTCTTTAGCTCTTGAAGATTACTACTCAGACTTTAGTCTATTCCCTTGGAATTTTAGCAGAATATATTCAGTTTGGATATTGTCCATTTATAGTTTTCATATTTTACATATAATCATCTGTAATCATTATCACTTATACTTATGATCATTGGTTTTAATAAAATATAATTTTACATCTGCCTAGATCTCTTCTCAGTGCATCAGAGATACATTAAAGTAAACTCATCAAATTATCATTCAAAAGTGCTATGTATTTAGTTATCTGAAATTCATCCAAATGCATTTTTAAAAGGTGCTCCTATCATTGTCCAGTTTCTACTGCATATGTTGATATGACAGATATTTTTAGTCCATGGTGTTAGGCTTAACTAGTGAGCTGCTCACAGCAATGGAATGATCCCTCTGAAAATGCAGTGAGCCGTTAGTTACTCCAGGTTCCACTGGCTGTGTGCGTTTATGTAAACTCTTCGAGGAAAACGCATACAGGAATGGATTCACACAACTGTTGATAAATGTAAGACTTCCAGCAATGTCACCAATGAAAGATAGAACTGGCTCTGATCCTGAAAATGCTGCACAAATTTCCTCTAATTTTATTATTTGGTGTGGAGCCCAAAAAATGAAGAAAACTATGACAATCCGTGTGACAAGTTTAGTCGGTCTGTGTCTGTGTCTGAACGCTCCCTGCGTGGCTGTTTTGTATAAGCAGTAATATGAAGTCAACATGATTGTGAAAGGAAGAAAAAATCCAAGCAGTGACTCCAGTAGAGCAACAATAAGTCTGGCTTCTGATTTCAGGTTTCTTTCACACACCATTTTGGATTCACCTTGAACGATCTCTTGTGTAAGTACACCAGGACAAGAGAAAAGCAGCGCCAGAACCCAGCCGCTGATCAGCAGCGCTCTCTCTCGTCTCTTGCTCATTCTGGACCACAACTGTGGATGTCGAATCCGTAAACAGCGATACACACTCAGCATAGTTACTGTTATCACACTTGAGTATGCGCTGCAGTATACGAGTGCTGTGAAGAACTTGCAGGTTACTTGGTCAGTGCTCTTTAGGTCACTGTAGATCCACACAGGCAGGGTTATCAAACACAAGATGTCCGCAGCTGCCAGATTCAGCATTAGATGAACGGTGAAATTGTCCTTTTTGAAACGACGAAGTATGAAAAAAATTACTGCAATATTACCAGGAACTCCAATCATGAAGCAAAGACCCATCAGGCCACTGCTGACCAGGTTAGCTGTAGTCCAGCTGGTGGAGTTTAAACTGGAGTCGCTGTGGTTCTGCATGGCACGGACACACTAGTATCGCGTTAAGACGACTTCTACAAACATCACCACTTTCACATTTACACACTTATTTATAACCTATTTCATAACTTCCTGACATACACACCCACAGAGTTCGGATTAATTTTTTTCTTTCATAATCTCATAGATCTAGTACAGGATGTTAAGCCTCTATTAATGCGAAATATATATAAACCACAGGGTGGTAAATAAAATATTACCATATAATTATGAATTTGATCCACATAAGCACGCACTGCTTACCTACATATACAAAGTCTCAGATGTCACTCAGGTTAACTGTTTAAGACATTCATTAGGTATGGTAAAGGATCTTTTTTAATTTTTCCTCTTATTTTTAAACAGTTACTCGTTGTGATAATGAGATGACTATTAGGTTGCGTGCTGGACATACATCAAACCATGTTACCTGCCTAATAATAAAAATCACTTGCATTATAGTAGTGTCTCAAGTCATATCTGGAGACTAGAATATCAACAAGAAACAGAATCTGTACAAAACTCCCCATTACCCACGTAAAGTCTTAGAACTGCTGGCATGTTTGAGCTGTGGATTTGTGTACCGTTAGATTCATGTCTTCTCATAAATATTGCCTCATCTATGATGTGAGATGGCAGGCAGGCGGTAAGTTCCCAGACTGTCCAATGCTTATTGCACAATACAACGTTATAAGATGGTAACAACTCTTGTTAGTTCTTGCAAAATGTTCATGTGAATTACTATTTGGGTTGCAACATGGGTGGCTTCCAATGTAGCAGTGCCTCATGTTACACATTGAAATGTGATCAGTCTAAGCAAAAGAAGGCAATAAACAATTAGTCACAACCTTTCCATCTCCTTGGAAGGTCCTGGAAAGTAAAATAGTACTGTTTATAGACATTTTCTGTTCCTGTTTTCCACTGTAAAAAAAATGTTGCTGCAATTTAGTCATGACAACATGTCATATGAATGAGAAGCTGACGTCACGCCGCTCTGAGTTCTGGGAAACTGCTTTGTTTATCTGCCATACTTTATCTTTGTTTATCTGGGAGGATCGCGCTGTCTTTCTGCTATTGAGTTTAGGGCAGTATTTTGATTTTCTGTCATGACTGTGAAGAATGTTACCATAGGCCCTTTCGCACCGCAGGAACCTTAAAATAGGTTTATAGGCCTAGACATGTAGGCACACAAAATCTAGTCTTAAAAAAATACATACACATAAACTACCAGTCAAAAGTTTTTGAACAGTGAGATTTTTAATGTTTTTAAAGAAGTCTCTTCTGTTCACCAAACCTGCATTTATTTGATCCAAAGTACAGCAAAAACAGTAAAATTTTAAAATATTTTTGCTATTTAAAATAACTGTTTTCTATTTGAATATATTTTAAAATGTAATTTATTCCTGTGATCAAAGCTAAATTTTCAGCATCGTTACTCTAGTCACATGATCCTTCAGAAATCATTCTAATATGTGACCCTGGACCACAAAACCAGTCATAAGTGTCAATTTTTCAATATTCAGCTTTCAGATTATGTATAAATCTCAATTAATAAGCTTTCCATTTGTTAGGATCGGACAATATTTGGCTGAGATACAACTGTTTGAAAATCTGGAATCTGAGGGTGCAAAAAAAATCAAAATATTGAGAAAATCGCTTTTAAAGTTGTCCAAATGAAGTCCTTAGCAATGCATATACTCAAATTAAGTTTTGACATATTTACAATAGGACATTTACAAAATATATTCATGGAACATGATCTTTACTTAATGTCCTAATGATTTTTGGCATAAAAAAAAAAAAATAAAATAAAAAATAATTTTGACCCATACAATGTATTTTTGGCTATTTCTACAAATATACCCCAGCAACTTAAGACTGGTTTTGTGGTCCAGGGTCACATATTCTAATTTGCTGTTCAAGAAACTTTTTTTATTCAGTTGAGTATTTTTTTTCAGGATTCTTTGATGAATAGAAAGATCCAAAGATCAGCATTTATCTGAAATAAAAAGCTTTTGTAACATTATACAATATACCATTCAAAAGCTTGGAGTCGGTAGTAAATAGTGAAAATATTTCAAAATATTACTGTTTTTGCTGTACTTTGAATCAAATAAATGCAGGCTTGGTGAGCAGAAGAGACTTCTTTACTGTTCAAAAACTTTTGACTGGTAGTGTACATGCACACAAAAGGCACCACTGCACAGAAACACACACCTATACAACATGATCAGTTCATTTTTAATTGCATTGTTTAATGAAATATTCATTCAACTTTCTATTTAATGAAATGCATATGGTGCTGTTGCTATGGCACACTAAAGACCATAGGTAATTTCGGCTGAAATCATTTTATTTTTAATAGTAAATTGACACTGTGTTGTTCTCTTTTTATATTGGCCCATTTTAACTTAATGTTGTGCCAAGAAGGTACCTGCTGATACTCTAACTCTCTTAATTTTAAAACAATTATACTTTTTGACATTTTAAAAATATATACATATTTAAGAGAACAATTACCCATGCTAATTTATAAAAATATCATTAGTTCTTATGCATTGCTTATTTGATGGTATTATAAGTCATTTACCAAAACGAGGCCCATTTCAGCTGACTTCACCCTATTCCTTTAAAAAATATTTTCAACTGTGATAATAGAATGCAAAAAAAAAAATTTTGTTTTGCAGATTGATATTATTATTATTATTATTATTATTTACTATAGTATTATTTGAATTCATTGTAAAATGAAGTTAATGTTAAATTAATAATTTTCATTTCTTGAAAAAGAAAATAGGAGTAACTTCTGTAAATAAAAATGTCATCAAATCAGGAGTCTGTTTTCAGCATTTAAACATTTAAACATCAAAATCATGATACCCTTCAATAATGTAATTGAACATATAGGCTACAATTAGGTTTATGCATTCCCCATGCATGAAGAAAATAAGGTTGCATGAGCTCTAAAGAATGTTATAGAGTGATGAATGCAGCCAAGGAAAACATGAAGAAAAGAAAGAGGAAAATAACACAGGTAAGACAAATTAATTAATTCTTTCCATTTATATATTAAACTGTTGGTAAGCCGACAAGAAAAGTTATTTAGGAAAATTATTATTTTAGTTATTGCATTTAAGACTGCTATACCACGTGCAGCTCAAAAAAAGAAAAAAGAAAAAGAAAAACAAATTGTGTAATATAGACGCAAGTGTCGATCAAATGAGCACATGATCGAATGACGTCACTTTAGGGCACGCGCAGCATGTATCCATGGCAACGCTCAGCTGATCGTTAACGGTTCTCCCGGTGATTTCCTCAGACACGGCCTTGAGTTTTAGCTTTCATCGATCGAAAAGGTATTTATACTTTTATGTTTGTGGTCATTAGCTACTGTAACCAATGTGTATCTCGTAATGCTTACATTTTATGAAACGTTTACCTTTTTAAACGTTTGCTGAAGTTGTCTGTCATGTACGGCTGCTCGTTAGGCTGTGAACACTTTCGAAGCTAACATTAGCATGTAAACTTATGTAATATTGACAGATATTGAACTTAAATATTGAATCTTCATATGGTAAAAATACACACTGAGACGCTTATATGAGCAAAAAAGCCCATTTGGGACAGCCTATCTTCATATGTGCACTAAATTTCGGACCGCTTGGTCTAAATCCAAATTGTCAACAACAATGTTGCAAATCTTTTTTCAATGGATAAATGGTAGTCCTAGACATATTAAATCAATCATAACACTAATGAATGTGTTTATTTTGTTGTTTTAGGTTATAAAACAACGGGAAGAATTGCCATCGGACTAAACCCACAGCTGACAACCAGAGACGCAGACACACACACACACACACACACACACACACACACACACGGAAAGAGCACCGCAACTTTACAATTGTTCAATTAAAATAAACGTATTTTGCTCCATATAACGTGTCTGTTGTCTTTGATTAGCCTAAAAGTAAAATAAAATGACATTCAGAGTACTTAAAGCGAAAGTCCCCTAAACGTCCCGAATGGCCGCTGCACGTCCTGTGAACGTCCTCGTGAACGTCCGGAGGACCTCTTCACGAACGTCCGCTCGACGTCAAGGGGACCCTACACGCTGACGTCCGGGGGACGTTCGCAGAGGCCGTTTAGGGGACGTCCTGGGGACCTTTTTTTGTTAGCTGGGGTCCCACCTGCCTGCCAACCCTGTTCGCACAGACATGATATGTCATTAGCGCAGACTTAGCGAGAATAAAGGCCGCTATTATTGTAATTTTATGCGCTTTGTACTGTAATGTTTTCTCACCAGTGAATGAGATGAGGTAATGTGACATTGTTGCATTCAACCTTCCACCAATGCCATCTCTTATCGTGTCGCTGTGCGTGTTCATGTGTTTTAGAGGAGGCGTGGCTTTGGAGAGTGATTTGCAGGGAGGGTGGTATCTTATGCTGTTAAAGCTAACTTGCTATTGCTAGGCTTTCCGAAATCTACTACCCTACCTTTAACTAAACTAAACTAAAGTTAAATATAAGTCAAGCACGAACACTTAAGTTGAAACAACACATTATTACTTATTCTACTGTTGAATTTTAAGTTGTGATGACTAATTGCAGCAATAATGTTTTACAATGCACGTGAATACAAGTAAATCTAATTCCATGGTGTGGTTTAGCCTACACCTGGAGCATAGAAATCATTTTATAGAACCAGGGGGATTTTTTCCAAGATATCTCCCCCATTTTAGACCTATTTTATCCTGTTTTTACAGTTTATATCATGTGATTAATATAATTTTTCAATGTTGTGTTGTTATTATACAAGAGTATATTTCGAATGAAATATTTAATCTGCTGTGTAAAAAACAAAAAGAACAGTAACCTGCTTTACCTGCGTTAACTGCTTTTTAATATTTTTCGCATATATTAAGCATATGTAAATATATTTTTATCATAACTATTTACATATATTTATTTCCTTTATATGTAAATACATTTAGATATCAGACTATGTAAATATATTAATTTGCAATATATGTCCATATATTAATTTCTAATATTTGTTAATATATTATATTTCTGTATATGTAAATATATTAGATTTCTGAATGTAAATATATTTTAAAACATTCAAATATTCAATTAATGTTCCTTTGTACTGTAATTCATTTGACAAGCACGAGAGCCCCAAAAAGTAATAAATATATAAAAAAAAAATAAAAAAAATAAACAAACAACAACAACAAAAAAAGCAATGACATTATACGACCAAAGCCTTTCCACATTTGTCCAGACTTCCCTTACTACGGGTACTGATGGTCACTGGATATGATGATGACAATCGAGAAGCATTTTTGCTCATTTATTTACATGATCTTTGGGAATATAGTTAAGCTAAGTGACACACAGTATGACACACAGTAGGATTTTTAAAGGAAATTTTAAAAGAGAAAAAAAGAAGAATTGTGTGAATAATATGTAATATAAATATGCAGGCTTAAAATGTATTTCACTACAGATTACAAAATACATGCTTTAAAAAGTAATCAGTAATGTATTTAGTTAGATTACTCAGGTTTAGCAACTTAATCTAAATACTTTAGAATACTTTGAAATAGCTACTTAAGCTATAGGCCTATAACACAAAGGAACATATTAACTTAATGTCTTGTTTTTATGTTTTCTGTTTGCATTTTTTAACAACATCAGTTTTCCACAGCATTCCTATGAACAACAGCAACAACAACCATACATTTTATGTCATTTAAATCCACCAATCAATATAAATTCAATTTGAATACAATGAATGGGATTCCGTGGTGTTTCATGCTGCATTGCAAGCTTCAAAACGAATCCAACCACACCAAACATATCATAAAAGTAGCCAAAACAACTGGCACAGTTCTCCAAGTTATACAATAGATTTGTCTAATGAATGGACCTAACTTTAAATGGTTACTTCATAATCCTCTCTATGGAGAAGCGATCGCTGAGTCAAAATGGACAGGGCTCGTTTCTCAAAGCAACTACGGTCGCAAGTGATGTCGTTAGTTCAATGTAATTTAACAACCACAGTTCGCTAACGATACTTTTGGGAAACATACCCCTGGGGCCTGTACCATGAAGCTGGATTAGCTGGCTAGCCAGGTAAGTTTCAGTTTAGCTTGCGCCAACTCTGGGTTTTAGGTACCATGAATGTAGCTTGGCTTTTAGCTGCGTTCATTGCCATAGTAACTTACACTCCACAGCTAACCTGCTCCGGGGCAGGTTATGTTCTGAGTTAGAGATCTCAAACTGAAATTGGACCAATCAGATGTGAGCTAACTGACACATGTCTGACACAAAAAAAGTCACTCTCCCAGTTTATCTTGCTCCAAATTAAAGGTCACTAGTACAAAAAAAAAAAAGTTGGTCTGGCCTTAATGATAATTACATTATTTTATATTATTTATTTAATTATATGATTCATATTATTATTAATCCATTACACACAAGCTATTTTAGTTTAACAGTTATTATAAATAATTTATTTTAAATGAATGTTAATAGATACAGATTGTATATAATATAAATAAGTTGTAGAATCAATAGATAATGCTTTAAAAATGACTGACCTTACATGTTCGAGTCTCTATCGCTGTATATTTCCAACAATATAAACTAACTTAAGTTTCACTTGTGACTGCATTGATAAAGCAAGATAATTTATTTTATTTGTCCTCTTTCATGAACAAGTACTTTTTCATTGTAAATGCATTTAAATGAATCATATTTTTCAATCTTTTAACCTTTAGCAAAATCTTTAACTTTTAACCAAGGCACTGATGTCACACATTCATGTGCACGTGCTCCACAAACTCAGGATCAAAGCCTGAGTTAACAAAGAAAGTTGATGATCAGCATCATGGTACCAACAAAGCCGGATCGGAGAGGTTTGGTTTTGTCAACTCGAAACTAATCCTGTAACTCTAAATTTGTTCATCTACCATCATGGTACAGGCCCCAGCTCTATCCAGTTTAATGTGAACCATTCACACTGGTTTCGTTAAACCAAAGAAATGATTCATTTAAAAGATTGACTCTGTGCACGAATCGAATCACGAACTCGCATTACCGCGCCAAAGACGATCTATTCTAGAACATTTCTAATGAATAAAGACACACAAAGCTATCGTTTGACTTAATAAACTTTTATTTCATGCATGATTCGTATGGATCTGTTAACTGAATTCAAAGTGTGAAATCTAGGAGAATTCGGTGTCATTTTTCAATTAAATTCTTAGAAATATTAAACGTAATGATTCAACACTCAAAATATGAGAAAATAGAAAAACGAGTCACTGGATAAAGAATTTCAAAGATCAAGAACAACTTCCCTCGAGATGCTTTTTCAGATTAGACGTTGTATCCTGGTAGAAGTTACTCATATTTTGTATTTTAAATACGTAATGCCATCACATGTATTTCGTTACTCCGTTACTCCTCTAAAGTAACTGTAATCTGATTATGAGTATTTTAAAATGCAATATACTCTATTTATACTTAAGTACTTAATTTTTGGAAACTGATTATGTAATCCAGAATATATGTAGGCTAATCATTTACTACCCAGCAGTCTAAATTACTTTGGTTAAGAACATCTGATAAATACTGTAGAGGCAACATTTAACCTGTCTGCAACTATTTTTTTTTTTAATAGTTTGCTGCATCTTGACAGGATCTTTTTTTTTTTTTTTTTAAGTTGTTTTAACTGATCTACTCAAAGGAAGATTAACGTTATCTAATTTATGAAGAAAGATCTCTTTGGCAGAAATGGGAAGATAAGAGAGACAGAGATATAACTTCATTAAAATGATGACAAGTTTATTTTTGTCTTGTATTTCCTCAAAACAGTTCATTTAGATATGCTTACTACAGAGACTCAGGAAAAAGCTGATTTCCACGTATAACAGCAGTGGCTGTGAGAAAATATGTTTTTGTAATTATTATTATTTTTTTTTTTTGTGACATTGGCTACTTTACATAGTGGAAATCCATTGTGGAAATCTATTGTTTATAAGATATGTTGTATTGCGTTTGTATAAGAGAAGTTTTGTTGCCGTTCTGCATTGCGCATTGTTACCTGCATAGAGACGGCTACGAAAATGTAGCATGTCTTTGCTGCCATCTAGTGGATGCTAACCACATTAGCTATTTGAGCAGACTAAGGTCCAAAAAGTACTGTATTATTTCCACTTTAACCCCTCGGTTTCACAGACAAGGTTTAAGACTAGTCCTAGACTAAAATGTAAGTCTGAGCTGTTTTAACTGAAAGAAACTTGCACTGACTGATCTTATAATATATCAGTGCCTTTGTTTTGTCTCTAGATGCACACCAGTAATGTTTTTCTAAGGCACATTTATAAAAAATTACTTAAATGTCCAAATTGAACTATGAATCCTGGTTTATTCTAAGCCCTGTCTGTGAAACAAGGCCTAAATGTTTAAAATAATGTACAACTACATGAGATGAGGGCTACTTTCTATATCAATGACCGAGTAAAAAAAGTTTTATCCTATATGTTGATATCATTATGATCAAACCATCTTAATTTATCCAGGTGGTAAGTCTTTGACAATCTTTTAGTTGCAAAATAAACAAATAATATGCCTATAAATAAAGTCTTTGTACAATGACATTGGTAACAATAAACATTTTGTTTTGCCTGAGGCTGCAATTTGTAGGTGTCAAATATGAAGTCCAAGATCATTGTTGCATCAGCCATTGAAAATGACTTAAAAGCTACTATTAGAGGCAGAAGAACATCTAAAATACTTTATTATAGAGGTCAGCTATATAGTTATTATAATAAGTAGAATTCTGTATCACATTGCTGTGTGCTCATTGCAGTCCTATACTATCATATTCAGTTAGACCATTCAAGAGATTATAAATGAAAGATTCCACATATCTTACGGAAATGTTTGGCTTATATTATGTAACAACAGTGCAAATTATTTTCTGGCACCAAACAGATTACTTCAAATAAGTTGTATTCACCTGAGAAGGTTGCTATAGCAACAGTGAGCTGCTGCTGCTTTCCTCAGAGGATCAGTATCAGATGTCACATTGAAAATGTTACAAAACAACCATGATTTATTATTTTATTGTAGCTGTAAAAACAAAGTGTTCTGTGATATAACTAACCCAAATGAAATAATCCAAACCATGTTTTAAAGTAATAAATGGAATATATCTGCTGTGGGATATTGCACCATTTTGTGCTGATTTGTACTAATTTTTGTTTATTTTGGTTACATAATCAGACACATCAAACACAGTCACACATATAAATTACTCACAGCACAACACAAAACATTGTCTATATGTTGTTTGAACGCCAGCATTCTTCAGAATATCTTTTCTGTTCCACAGTAGAAAGAAAATCATACAGGTTTGGAACAACATGAGGGTGAGACATTGAGACATTGCTTTCTTTGTACTATAAAGATCAATCATTTAAAGATTAATATAGTGCTATTAAAGTAAGCTAATAAATATTTTTAAACATTAAAACATTAAATATTTAACAGTTGTTTCAATAATTGCCCAACTTCACCTTTAAACGTCCTGTAGCTCAAACAGTAGAACACCAAAGTCATGGGTTGGTTTGATTCCCAGGGAATGTATGAATTGATAAAATGTAAACCTTTGGTACAATATAAGTTGCTTTGGATAAAGCATCAGTCAAATGTAACTACAACTTTTCATCCAGAATCCAGATTGTTTGCTTAATATTTCCATTACAGTTTGTAAGGGGTAAAAATATCTGCTATGTTCACAGATGAGAATGACTCCTCTGTAAACAGCATGTCCCTTCAGTTGTACTGAAAAGCTGTTCATTTTTGTTGACGTAAAGTCTTTGAAGCCACAGCATAGAGGAAGGGATTCACACAGCTGTTGATGAACGTAAGACTTCCTGCAATGTCACCCGTGGAACTTCTAATCTCATGGAGTTTAGCTGAAAAAACTGGTAGTGATGATTTGAAAACTATTTCAAAAATTTGAAACAAATTAATAATTTGGTGTGGAGCATAAAAAATGAAGAAAGTTACCACAATCCGGGTCACCAGTTTGGTCAATCTTTGCCTGTGGCTGAACACTCCCTGTGTCACCTTCTGATGCAGGCAGCAATATGAAGTCAATATGACCATGAAAGGAAGAAAAAAAGCCAGCAGCATCTCCAGTATGGCAACAGTAAGCCTGTACCTTTCTGAATACAAGATCCTGCCACAAGATTTCTTGGATTCACCTTGAACGATCTCTTGTGTAAGTACACCAGGACCAGAGAAAAGCAGCGCCAGAACCCAGCCGCTGATCAGCAGCGCTCTCTCTCGTCTCTTGCTCATTCTGGACCACTGTGGATGCCGAATTTGTAAACAACGATACAAACTCAGCATAGTTACTGTTATCACACTTGAGTATGCGCTGCAGTAGACGAGTACTGTGAAGAACTTGCAGGACGACTGACTGATACTCCAGCTGTAGAGTTGGTTGTAGATCCACACAGGCAGGGTTATCAAACATAAAATGTCTGCAGCTGCCAGGTTCAGCATCAGATGAACGGTGAAATTGTCCTTTTTGAAATGCCGAACTATGAAAACAATTACTGCAATATTACCAGGAACTCCAATCATGAAGCAAAGACCCATCAGGCCACTGCTGACCAGGTTAGCTGTAGTCCAGCTGGTGGAGTTTAAACTGGAGTCGCTGTGGTTCTGCATGGCATGGACACACTAGTGGACGATGTGCTGTGTTAAGACAAACTTCTTACGGATCACTGCATTTATAACTTATTTCACTTGCTGACTTCACCCACACCCACACAGGGTGTGATGAAATCTTTTCCATCCTGTATGTAGTTGATGTACTGTCTCTTAGTAATTAAAGGGCTCCTATTATGCTTGTTTTTGTTGTTTTTCATTTATTGTGTATAATGTTGCTGTTTGTGCATGAAAAAAGATCAGGAAAGTTACAATGCACAAAGTCCACTCCAAAGGGAGTTATTCTCTATATCAGTAAAAAAAAAAAAATTATCCCACATTTAAATTAAATCCCACCCTAGGCATAAGCAAAAAACAATTGAGGGGTGAGGTCTGGCTGAGTTGCGTTAGTAGTGTTGTCACCGTGTCCAAGTGACGTTTCACAGAAGGTGAAAAACAAGTGCACTTCCATAATGTACTTCAAGTGCTCTATTTTCGCGCACTCTTTGTATTTAAAAAATGTATTTAACTGGTAACTAAATACATTTTTTAAATACAAAGAGTGCGCGAAAATAGAGCACTTTACTGTAAGTAAATTATGGAAGTGTACTTGTTTTTCACCTGGGTAATACAACTGAAACTAATGCTGTTTACATTCACAGACATAACCGACTCTGATAATGTGAACTTTGTGTGTTTTTGACATAATAGGACCCATTTAAACACAAACTCATTGTGCCCATAAGCAAGGCATTTCAATACAGCTTGACTATCTCTGTAAGTTTCTTTGGATATGGACAGCAGCTCATGTCACTTACATAATATAGATCAGTGCTTTTCATCTGGTTTTCCTTCAAGACCCAGATTTAAAAGTGGCCACTCAGGTCATTACCTGAATTGTTTATTATATACAGAATTAAACAAGAATGTCCTTAAAATCAAATGCTGAAATTGATTAATTGGGGCTGTATTTACATTAGCTAAAAAATATTATTTTAAAGGCGTTATATACTGCTACTACGTGGGCTTCAAAAGGGCATTTGCAGGAGGATATGTTTTTTTTTTCTTTTCACGTCATCTTGAGTGATTGAGCCACAACATACACTGAATTCTGTTCATGCATGTATCGCTGTCTGTTTGTGAATATAATTCTAAATAAATGTATTTCTAACAGAAAGAACTCTTCACTTTCTCATAATGATATAATATAAGGTCAGAGTGG
Organism: Onychostoma macrolepis; assembly: GCF_012432095.1. Taxonomy (NCBI): domain Eukaryota; kingdom Metazoa; phylum Chordata; class Actinopteri; order Cypriniformes; family Cyprinidae; genus Onychostoma; species Onychostoma macrolepis. Next base: position 23,103,238 of record NC_081161.1, on the reverse strand, counting down.
TGACGCTGATTAAATGCATAGTCACTTACCATTTATGAACCGTTGTATAGACACTTACAATTTATGAATCACTGTATAAACCCTTACCGTTTATGAATCATTTATATGTCAGTAATTCAGAAATATTTGACTTTTAACTGAAAGTCCCTTACACTCTCTTATGACAGAAAATCATATGATGTGTCTGCTACAACCTGTGTTTACTTTAAAGCAAAAGAGGATCTGTTTTGAGGAAGTAAACTTTTTGTTGGACTTAACTGTTCAAAGCAATAGGTCATACAAAGATGTAAATTCTGTCATCATTTACATACCCTCATGTCCTAACAAACCTATTTTTCCATGGAACACAAAAGAGGGTACTTTGAACAGAAACACTTATTCATACATTCTTCAATTAAAGTCATTACTGTCCCCTAAAGAGTGAACAGTAAATCAACTAAATAACTAGTATAATACATGCAATGTCACTGTTGTTGTTTATTTAAACCACTGCATGGAAATTTTTGAGCTTGACTCAAAAACATAACTGCTTCCAACATGACCCTACAGTTCCTGCCCCACTTAGAGCTCCATCATTTTAAAATTGGGTTCAACTTTGAATTTTTTTTTTTTTAAGAATTCAAAGCATTTTACTAATTGATAATGGAATGTTGTTCATGTGGTTAATTTCTACATTAAATAATGAAAACGAAATAACTATATTTAAATATCAGAGTTAAAAGGTTATTTATTTATTTATTTATTTAAAATCTCCCTAATCAAAGTCATGTGATTTTAACATTACACTATTTCACTTAAAATTACAGCATGAATCATTTCAGGGGAATTTTAAATTACAGCATGAAGGGGCAGGGGAATTTAACTAGGCTACTTTGATGTTAAAATAAACAGTAAGTGGCCAAATTACACAAATCTATAGCAACTACATCTAAAACGTATAGATTTGAAAGGATCAGATTATCCAGCATTTATTTTTGAATGTAGGCTACATTAGTGATAAAAGGTAAGAAAAGATAAATTCATAATTGGAAAAAAATAAAATAAAAAATAAATAACTGTAACTCTAGATGTCCAGCAGATGGCAGGATAAAAGATTTCAATGAGATATAGGCTATTCTTTTTACTGGGCTAAAACCAAAGCTGTTTGAAGAAATTAGTTAATGCTATACAGTCTGTTTACTCTAGATCTGTAGTGCAGCTCTTTCCCCTCACTTCTCTTTAGAGTGATTGTGATCTTAATCAGATAGACTTCATCAGAGGATTACAGGCGTCATATTTTTGTTTGGGGATTTGGGCTGTTTTCATATTTGAATGTGACATGTCACAGTGTTGGCAGGGCTTCTGCCCATCTCACCTTTTCTGACAGCAGGAAAGCCACAATCCAGAATCAGACGTTTTCCTTATATATTCATAAACTTCCCTTGAAAAGCAGCACATAAGCCTAGAGTTTGTCCTGACAAGCCTACTGTACAGATTATGACTGGTGCTGAAGCTCTATAAATTCTACTTAGTGTAATAATGTTCTGGATGGTAAATTTCACATTAATATGGAGAAAAAAACATTTTAATTATGTAGAACATAACACATAGCCGATTTACTTATAGTATAATGGGTTACTTTTTACATATTCATTCATGGAAATGTTTAATAGAACAGTCTCATTTGTTCAGATTATATCTAACAATAAGACGATATCTAATTACATTTTTTAATTAGTTTTTATACGATGACTCTCAGCTCTGTGGATTTGGATGACATATTTATGCTTATAAAGTTAGCTCTGACTTTATTCACAGATTTAAACAGTGTTTAAACTTCTGAATATAGTGATTAAGGTGTTTGTAGAGTGTGAAATGAGATCAAGATATGATAGTAGTTTTTCTCCTTCAAGTTCTAGGAGATTTGTCTGGAAACTAATGGAAACAGGGCTCATTACACCCGCCTTGTATTTAATTAAGTCTTCCCCACTAAAATTAAAAGGCTGAACTGTGATATTAAACACAAAATGTTCCCCACAGGATACACTTGCAGGGAATAATATAATGTGGCTGTGTATGGGAGCTGACAGCAGTCTCTATTTAATCTGGATTGGGTTGACAGACTGCAGTGCTGCCGTGCTGAGGACCAGGGGAATTCTGGGTGATGTATGAATTTGCAGACAAATGAACTGTGAATGTGGGACTAGAGTGAACTCCACCCCTCAGAGGTCAGAAACACACACTCTGTCATGAGAGAACAACATATGGTATATCAACTTATCAAACATACTGAATGCAGTATAATTGGCCTCTTTCATTTTAAATGAAGACACTATCATTCGCAGGGCTTCGTGGGATTGTAGTTCTTTCCATTACTAAAAGCAGTTAAATACACAGTCTTGTACATTTGTCTTTTTGTCAGAGTTTCAAATACTTTTTTTATTGATTTAAAATGTGGTTGTTCGGTTCATGGTTTGGTTCAACTCATCACAGAATACTTTGTAAAAATTCACTCAGGGAAAAATTCTTCTGGAACCAAGTGTGCGCGCGCGCTTGTAGCCTATTGTGAAGGCTGTAAATTTTACTTTAATTAAACAGACTCATTTGCTGTCAGGAAATAGTATTTTCACTAACAAATCTACTGGCAAAAATGTTTGTTGAAGGCTTTTTGAATTTCGTCAGTGATAGAGACGAGAGGCATAGGCGTAAATCCCGGGGGGGACGGGGGGACAGGACCCCCCCTATCTGAGGGTTGTCCCCCCTAAAAATATAATTACAAGCGACTCTGTGTATTAAAAATAATATAATTGACATATACTTAAAATAATTGCATGAGTAGTAAAACAAAATAAACGCAAAAAACCGTTTAAGTTCAGAAATGTTTTGATTCCCCCCTCCCTTGCCTCACAGTGGTTTGGTCCACTGCCTGCTTTCCTCTTTTACCGACACACGCACGATTCGGTGAGAGAGAAAGTTCCTCAGTAACAGTTAGTTATGTGTAAGTAACTTAGGCTGTCACGGCTATTTTATTCTCTTTAAACATCGGGTGAAATGATTCTCTCTCTTTAATACAGATGATGCTGGATCATTAATAAATTAGTCATGATGTCAGATGTTTTTTCTATGAGTGATTATAAGATTAACAAGCTTAATATTGTAGCTTGTCACCCACTACAACTAACACGACGATAAGCCTGTGTGTGAACTGATATTAGGCTAATATTGTAGACCTACCTATGTGTTGGGTTTTGCTCAATATGATGTTAAGTGGCAGATCAGTGGGCTTAATGCGGTTGCATATCTAAAGAGACGTACTCTGTTTCAGACGAAATCTAAAATACTATGGATGACGCAAAATAATAATTATAATATGACCGCTTGGTGAACCACGAACCGAACTCATATTTAAACACGGTCCATGCTATGTACACATGCTGTGTATGCATAGCTATCCTTAAAAGTAAAATTTAAAACTGTATTATTTGTGTCCCCTTCAAAAATTGCTCTTGAGAAATTGTGTTTATTGTCCCCCCCTACTGTTAGATGAAATTTACGCCCCTGACGAGAGGATGAATAAGAATTGTGACTAATTAAATGCTTTTAAATATGCTGATTACAAAAAATGACAAGGAAAAAATGATTAAACGTATTCCTAAATGTATACGAACAAGATTAATATAAATAGGCTAAGGGTAGTATTTAGTATTAGGAAACAGTGTGTGTGTTCGTGATGGTGATTTTAGTTTCATTGTTCCGCCATTAGATGGCGACAAGAGACTGTTTTTACAAGTTAGCAGTAAAGACTTAAATTAAAAAAGACTGAAACTGAAGTTTTTACTTTTAACAACAGCTTGCAAGATACAACCAAAAGCGCTGAGCAGCGCTGTCAGTGGAAACCACCCTTAACAAATGAAAGGACAGTACATGTTTTATTGTGAATATGAGACTGAGCTGTATCACATGCAGGTAATCACTCACTCAGTCAATCTCTCTCTCATAAAACTCTACTACACATAATAGACTGCTTTTAATACAGTAATACAATAAGCTTTTAAATTTAATTTAATTTTCAGTAAGCTGATATTAGTTAGTTTTTATGCTGTTTCAGTTTAGATCCAACTTTTTCCAGTTTTATATAGTTGTAGTTGAGTATGCTTTTCTTTTATTTAACTTTCAGTAAAGCGTTGTTTAAAAAAATTCTAATAAAATGTTAAATTTTTTTGTTTTCTTACTTTGAAAAGCAGCTAAATGCATTAAATGGCAAGATCATAAGCAAAAAATTATTTCAGCACTTTTAAAATCTGTGATTAATGTTGATTTAAAGCTGCAGGTAAGTTTTGCCTCTTTGTCACCCTGTTTGAAACCTGCAATTATCATCTTTGCGTGGGTTGTGCACTGGCACAGCTCCAGCATGGATGAATCTAATATTTTGAGGAGTATGTGTGGCTGTTAGTCACTGCACTGGTGTGGATATTCTTTGTACTTAGGAATCACAGATTCTACGTCTCGAAAGTATGACCCAAATAAGAATTTTAAACAGATATCGTCATCTGAACAAGTTCAAACCTTAAAATGTTGGGACATTTATTTAAACTGTATCATACACAAACATAAATATAAGGCAGCAGCTATTTGCACTAAGTGTAAATAGTAATGGAAGTGAAAATAGCAGCATTTTTTAGTGATATGCTATTTACACAGTGCAATTAGCTATAGATTCTATTTACACTATGTCAAAATAGTAGGATTTTCTGCTATTTATACTAATTGCAAATAGTGGCAGTTATTTGCACCTCAGTATTGTAGTACATTATAAAACAGTATGCAATAACTTGAGTGTAAATTTAAATTTAATTCAAATTATTAAATGGATGCCTCCCTCCCTACACCTTCCCGATACTTTATTTTAAACATTTTGATTATTTCCTTCATTTTTATTGAAAATAAATGCTTTTCTGATGTGATTTGAAATTTGAAAAGGAAAAAAAAAAAAAAAGTTAACCAAAAGGCGGATTCGAACCCCGATCAATCGGGTCAAAATGCCATTTACCATCAGCGCCACTACAGCTGACGACAGTCAACAGTCTTTTGTAATGTTGACCAGTCCAATCACACGTTGGTGGGCAGAGTTAGTGTAAATAGCTTCTGCCAACAAGGCGGGCTATTTACACAATGTAAATAGACACTCCGTAAATAAAAAAATATTTAGTTTAGTCATAAGCTGACATGCAAACTAATACAATTTTTTATAAAAGTGACATTTTTGACTTCGATTTGATTGAAAGTTGATCTTTAATTAATTCTTTCTGTAGGAGCCATTTTATAGGTTTTGCTATATTGTTTCATGTTTTCCATTTTGTATGTCTTATGGAGTTTGTGCGCGCTCCCTACAGGATAAACCATAAGATAAAGCCACAGGTGTCTAATGAGATGCGTGGTTTGCTGGAAGCAGATGGTCTTTAGACCTTCTTTCTCCCGATTAATGTTCTCCGGTGTTTTGATAGTTTACAGTTAATTACTCCGTATTTACTTTCAATGTTAAATTGTATTAGTTTAGTTTTGCAACATTAAAGACAAATAAATAATTTGTGATCTACGTTTTCCTGGACTTTAATGGATATGAAGGAGCAAACAAAGAGGTGTCTAAAATTTACCCAGCAGACCCAAGAAGTGACTATCATCAAGAAAAGGTCGCTACACAAGTCTAAAGACCTGGCTGGAAATTATATGGATTTGGATTATTTGAGTGCAACAAGGAATCAGCTGATGATTGCGGAAAAGGCATGCGGTATGTAAAGTGTGGCTACTGTCTGAAGCCTATGTGTGTGCGCGTTACAGAGCAGCAGCGCATTATATTAGAATGGCGATTAACTGACCTGTACTATAAGCGGTTTAAAACGTGCATTCTCCCGCTCAGTTTCGAGCATCCAGTAATATAATCACACATGTCTTGTGGAGCGCTTTCAGAGTATGCATTTATTTGTCATTTTAACTGTTTGGAAACGGAGCTTAAATGTGGAAGCCCTTCAGAGATTTCTTATGTTGTTGCGCCCTCTATAGGGCCAGCGACTAGTCGACGTCAAGCTTAAAGCGTCATGGCAGAGCATTAAAGTCGACTAGTTGACTAGTCGATTAGTTGGTGCATCCCCTAGCGCCTAGCCACCCAAGCATCCAGACATCCAGTTCAATATCTCAGCCAGCACCTCAAGTGAATCCAACGTCTTCAGCAGACACTGCTTTGTATAGTATTTTACGGAAACAAACTGAATGAAAGGGGACACAGCAAGGTGAGATTCTGTGATCTAGTTAAGTTTATTGAGAAGCAAGTTAACATACTAACTGACCCTATATTTGGAGATATAATTGATCAAACTACTCGAAATGCAGTTAAGACTAAATCTGTTGTTAAAACCGGCAAGCCAAAATCTTCTAGCAGCAGTTTTGCCACTAGTGTGTCCATGGAAAGATCACAAACTCCAAATATGCTAGCCATTTGCCTTTTCTGTGCAAAGGAACATTTGCTAGATGTTTGTCCTCGGTTTGAAAAAAGGGATGCACAAAGATAAAATCCAGTTTATAAAGGAAAAGGGAATATGCTTTGGATGTCTTGTCCAAGGACACATGAGTAAAGCCTGTAATAAGCGTCAAATCTGTAAAGTTTGCAGTAAAAAACACCCAACAGTACTACATATAGGAAAAGTGGAAAATCTGACAGCTATTGGAGTATCTCATCCTAATCACGAGAAACCATCAATTTCTTCCCATGCTTGTGGCCACATTGCCAGTGCCGGTGAGGAAGAAAGTGTTCTATCAATTGTGCCAGTGAAGATCAAGGGGAACAATGGAAATAAAATAGTGCAGACATATGCATTTCTGGACCCTGGCTGTTCTGCCACATTTTGCACTACAGACCTCATGAATCAACTTGATATGACTGGAAAAAGGACCAACATTCTGTTGCGAATGATGAATCAAGAGTGGTCAGTAATGTGGTGTCTGGTTTGGAGGTGAGTGCACTACATGAGAACAATTTCATTGCCCTTCCAGATGTATACACACAAAACTCCATGCCTGTTAATAAGCACAACATCCCTACTCAGAATGAAGTATCCAAATGGCTTTACTTAAAAGGAGTTTTACTTCCCACCATAGAAGCAGATATTGGCTTGTTAATTGGCACTAATGCCTCTAAATTATTAGAACCCTGGGAAATAATCAACAGCCAGGGAGATGGGCCATATGCTGTGAGGACCTTGCTTGGTTGGGTGGTTAACGGCCCATTAAGAGGAGGAGACAATAGATGCACCACAGTCAATGTCAACCGTATATCGCTGGTCAATTTGCATGACCTAATGATAGCCCAGTATAATGAGTTCAATGAGAAAACATACGATGAGAAAAGGGAGATGTCTAGGGAAGATAAGCAATTCATGAAAATTGTTGATGAGTCTGCCAAAATAGTGGATGGACATTATAGCCTCAAACTTCCCTTTAAAAATCAGGATGTTTCATTGCCCAACAATCGACAAATTGCGGAACAGCGCCTATAAAGTCTAAAAAGAAAATTTAAAAGAGATCCTGTTTTTCATGAGGAATATAATAACTTTCTTTCTGAAGTTCTTAATAAATGATTTGCTGAAAGGGTGCCTGGAGAACAATTGCAAGGAAAAGAAGGTAACATTTGGTATATACCCCATCATGGAGTATACTACTTAAAGAAGAAAAAAGTTAAGAGTAGTTTTTGACTGTGGAGCATCATTCAGAGGTACTCTTAATTCTCTTAATTTTCGCATGACCGTTCACATTTTTGGAGCTGTATCTTCTTCCAGTTGTGCAAGCTATGCTCTCAGAAGAACTGCTGAGGACAGTAGACAACATTTTAGGTCTAAAGTAATTGACACAATTTTGACTAACTTTTATGTTGATGACCGTCTGATGTCTGTATCCACAGAAGAAGCAGCAATTTTGCTTATCCAGGAAGTAACAGCTGCTTGTGAAAGAGGAGGTTTTCACCTAGCTAAATGGATAACCGACAGTCGTTTGACGTTATCTAGCATCCCAGAGTCTGACCGAGCAAAAGAGGTTGGCAAGTTAGATTTGGACAGAGACAAACTTCCAACAGAAAGAGCACTAGGAGTTCAGTGGTGTGTGGAAGATGATAATTTCACCTTTGATGTTACTAACAAGCCACAGCCACATACCAGCAGAGGTATACTGTCTGCTGTGAGTTCTATCTATGACCCTTTGGGGTTCCTTGCTCCTTTCATCTTACCTGTCAAACTATTATTACAAGACCTGTGCAGAAGGAACGTCGGATGGGATGAAGAGATACCTCAGTCTTCAAGTGATAAATGGATTGTATGGAAAGAGGAGCTTAAACAAATAACAAACTTCCAAGTCAGCAGATGTATAAAACCCAAGCGTTTTAACAACTATGCACAGGCACAACTTCATCACTTTGCTGACGCTAGTGAGTTAGCCTATGGTTCTGTAAGCTATCTGAGACTCGTAAATGAGAGGAATGCTGTACACGTCAGCTTTCTGATGGGAAAGTCTAGGGTGGCCCCCTTAAAGAAAATCACAATTCCAAGATTGGAGTTAGCTGCTGCAGTTCTAGCCACTAAGGCGGACAAAGTTCTCAGGTCAGAATTACAGCTGGATTTGGAAACATCAATATTTTGGACCGATAGTGAATCAGTACTGAAATATATATATCCAATAAACATACTAGGTTCCATACCTTTGTGGCAAACAGAGTGTCGTTTATAAGAGAAACAACAGAACCTACACAATGGAAATTTGTAGACACCAAATTAAATCCTGCTGATGAAGCCTCAAGAGGACAGAGGACTAAAAGGTTTCTTCAGAACACAAGATGGATCCATGGTCCAGATTTCCTATGGAGAACAAATCTTGACTGGCCATTAATCCACATAAAAGCCCATTCACTTTCTGAGGATGATCCAGAGGTTAAAAGAAGCTCAACCATGAATGTGATCATCCAAGGTGGTACCAAGCCTACAGACAAGCTCATGTTATATTTTTCAAGCTGGATTAAGCTCAAAGTCTCAGTGGCCTGGTATCTGAAGCTTAAAGAAACCTTGAAGTGTTTGGTACTTAACAGAAAAGGACTAAGTTCAAAAATCAACACCAACTTAGTAACTCAGAATATGGAAAAGGCTTTCAAGCAAAATGTGGAACGTAGCAAGGCTTTACTGGGTGGACAGAAGGTAAGTGTTTCGGATTTGAAGATGGCTGAACTGTCCATCATTCAGTATGTTCAAGCAAGCCATTATTCAGAAGAGATCTCAAGTGTACATACCAACATTAAGTCGTCAAGTACTTTATACCGACTTGATCCAGTGTTGAAGTATGGAGTTCTTAGGGTAGGAGGACGTCTGTCTAAAGCAGCCTTACCTGAAGAAGTCAAGTTTCCTGCTATACTTCCCAAACATTCTCATGTGTCAACACTCATCCTTAGACACATACATGAAACTTTGGGACATATAGGAAGAAATCACATTCTTTCTGAACTCCGTAAAAGGTTCTGGATCATTAATGCTAATTCTGCTGCACGCAAAGTTATAACTCAATGTGTAGTATGCAGGCGAAACAGACCCAAAGTAGGAGAACAAAAGATGGCCGATCTACCACCAGAAAGGTTGGTTCCTGATCTACCCCCTTTTACTAACGTGGGCATTGACTATTTTGGGCCTATTGAAATTAAAAGAGGACGAACTGCATTGAAACGCTATGGAGTATTGTTCACATGTATGACTTCCAGAGCTGTACATCTGGAAGTTGCGCATTCACTTGATACTGACTCTTGTATTCAAGCCATCAGACGCTTTACATGTAGAAGAGGTCAAGTGAAACATATGAGGTCTGATAATGGGACAAATATTGTGGGTGCAGAAAGAGAATTGAGAAAGGCTCTATCTGCCCTCAATCAAGATCATATTCAAAGGTCTTTGTGTCGTCGTGGGGTAGAATGGAGTTTTAATCCTTCAGGAGCATTTCACCATGGAGGAGTGTGGGAGCGGCTGATTAAATCCACTAAACAAGTACTTCTCTCCGTTTTAAAGCAACAAGAGTTAACTGAGGAAGGAATACATACGCTATTATGTGAGGTAGAAGCTATTTTGAACAGTCTTCCTTTAACTACAGTCTCTAATGACCATCAAGACCTGAAGCCACTCACCCCAAACCACATCTTATTGAAATTGCAGCCCATCACACCACCTGGGTTATTCAATAAAACCGATATGTATGTAAGACGACGTTGGAGGCAAGTGCAGTACCTTGCTGACATTTTTTGGAAGTGTTGGGTCCATGAATACTTACCCATTATGCAAGAGAGGCAAAAATGGAACAAAAGGAGGAGGAACTTTGCGGTTGGTGATGTAGTGTTGGTGGTAGATCCTACCACCCCACGCGGATCTTGGATCTTAGGATGAATCGCAGAAGTTATTCGTGATTATAATGGATTGGTCCAAACTGTCAAAGTGAAGACCCAAACCAGTATCCTAGAGAGGCCTGTAATTAAGATGTTTATTATTGGAGAATGCAGAATGATGCCCTCGTTCCTCCAGTATCAATAACAAAAAAGATAAGTACTAAGTTAATTTCACTAATAATATTAATTTAATTATATTGATTTTCTTTAGCTATATTAAGGCTCCTTTTGATAAATGTTGATAATTGTTTGTGATAAATCAAATACAATTAGGGGCCAGTTTTGTAGGAGCCATTTTATAGGTTTTGCTATATTGTTTCATGTTTTCCTTTTTGTATGTTTTATGGAGTTTGTGTGCACTCCCTACAGGATGAACCATTCTGGAGTCTGTGGGCGCCTTCTACAGGACAAACCATAAGATAAAGCCACAGGTGTCTAATGAGATGCGTGGTTTGCTGGAAGCAGACGGTCTTTAGACCTTCTTTCTCCCGATTAATGTTCTCCGGTGTTTTGATAGTTTACAGTTAATTACTCCGTATTTACTTTCAATGTTAAGTTGTATTAGTTTAGTTTTGCAATATTAAAGACATAAATAATCTGTGATCTACATCATTTTCCTGGACTTTAATGGATATGAAGGAGCAAACAAAGAGGTGTCTAAAATTTACCCAGCAGACCCAAGAAGTGACTAACATCAAGAAAAGGTCGCTACACTTTCATTAAGCAACACAAAAGCGTAATTGTTGAATGTAATAAACAGATTTCATTTCCCGTTGATTGCTGTAAAATGAAAACCTACCCACCCTTACCATTAAAAAAGGTCCAAGGGCCTCAGATCCATAAAGTCCTTTCCACCAGTTAGATACAGAGGGTACGGAAAGTATTCAGACCCCTTAAATTTTTCACTCTTTGTTATATTGCAGCCATTTGCTAAAATCATTTAAGTTCATTTTTTTTCCTCAATGTACACACAACACCCCATATTGACAGAAAAACACAATTGTTGACATTTTTGCAGATTTATTAAAAAAGAAAAACTGAAATATCACATGGTCTGAAGTATTCAGACCCTTTGCTGTGACACTCATATATTTAACTCAGGTGCTGTCCATTTCTTCTGATCATCCTTGAGATGGTTCTACACCTTCATTTGAGTCCAGCTGTGTTTGATTATACTGATTGGACTGGATTAGGAAAGCCACACACCTGTCTATATAAGACCTTACAGCTCACAGTGCATGTCAGAGCAAATGAGAATCATGAGGTCAAAGGAACTGCCTGAAGAGCTCAGAGACAGAATTGTGGCAAGGCACAGATCTGGCCAAGGTTACAAAAAAAATTCTGCTGCACTTAAGGTTCCTAAGAGCACAGTGGCCTCCATAATCCCATAAATGGAAGACGTTTGGGATGACCAGAACCCTTCCTAGAGCTGGCCGTCCGGCCAAACTGAGCTATCGGGGGAGAAGAGCCTTGGTGAGAGAGGTAAAGAAGAACCCAAAGATCACTGTGGCTGAGCTCCAGAGATGCAGTCGGGAGATGGGAGAAAGTTGTAGAAAGTCAACCATCACTGCAGCCCTCCACCAGTTGGGGCTTTATGGCAGAGTGGCCTGACGGAAGCCTCTCCTCAGTGCAAGACACATGAAAGCCCGCATGGAGTTTGCTAAAAAAACACCTGAATAAGATTCTCTGGTCTGATGAGACCAAGATAGAACTTTTTGGCCTTAATTCTAAGCGGTATGTGTGGAGAAAACCAGGCACTGCTCATCACCTGTCCAATACAGTGAAGCATGGTGGTGGCAGCATCATGCTGTGGGGGTGTTTTTCAGCTGCAGGGACAGGACGACTGGTTGCAATCGAGGGAAAGATGAATGCAGCCAAGTACAGGGATATCCTGGATGAAAACCTTCTCCAGAGTGCTCAGGACCTCAGACTGGGCCGAAGGTTTACCTTCCAACAAGACAATGACCCTAAGCACACAGCTAAAATAACGAAGGAGTGGCTTCACAACAACTCCGTGACTGTTCTTGAATGGCCCAGCCAGAGCCCTGACTTAAACCCAATTGAGCATCTCTGGAGAGACCTACAAATGGCTGTCCACCAACATTTACCATCCAACCTGACAGAACTGGAGAGGATCTGCAAGGAGGAATGGCAGAGGATCCCCAAATCCAGGTGTGAAAAACTTGCATCTTTCCCAAAAAGACTCATGGCTGTATTAGATAGATCAAAAGGGTGCTTCTACTAAATACTGAGCAAAGGGTCTGAATACTTCGGACCATGTGATATTTCAGTTTTTCTTTTTTAATAAATCTGTAAAAATGTCAACAAATCTGTGTTTTTCTGTCAATATGGGGTGTTGTGTGTACATTAATGAGGAAAAAATGGCTGCAATATAACAGAGTGAAAAATTTAAGGGGGTCTGAATACTTTCTGTACCCACTGTATATGCAGGCATGACTGCCATATCCCATCCCCTTCCCAAAGGCCTCGCTTGGTATGGTACTTTGCCAGACTGCCGAGAACTTTGCCTTCATCAAGACCCAGTTGGTAAGACATGGCAGTAATAACAGTGTAATGTTGATCTCTTCAACAGAGAATATGCTTTTCTTATACTTTGGGTCCATCGAGTGATGCTGGGGAGCTTCAGTGTGGTGTTCTTGTTTTTTTTTCATTTTGCTTAGAGAGGTAGATTGCTGAAGCTACCTGTTTGCCATTCACATATTTCACTACTTGTTTCGCTGTCTTGTACGGTGTGATCATTGTATTCAGTGTCATGATATCCTTAAGGAGAAGATTAAGAGTATGGGCAGCACAGCTAGTTTATGTAATGTGAAGGTAGGTCTCCTCCACAATTGCCCAAGCATTGTGTGCCCAACGTTCATGTTTGCAGCATTGTCAGTTACAAGTGCAAAAACCTTCTCAGGTCCAAGGTCATTGATGACTGCTTTTAGCTCATCAGCAATGCAGGGGCCAGTGTGTTTCTTGTCCTTAGTGTCTGTGCTCTTATAGAACACTGGTTAAGGGGTGGTGACGATGTAGTTGATAATTCCTTGCTCCTGGACATTCGACTGTTCATCCGAGATGACTGAAATGCAGTCTGATTTCTCAGTGTTTTACTTGACCTTTGCTTGAACTCTCTATCCAGCAAATGAGTAGATAAAGCATGTCTGGTGGGAGGTGTGTATGCAGGCAAAGAACCATTCAGAAATCTCTTCCAATAGACATTAGCAGTGAGCATCAGAGGCGAGCCAGTTGCATACATTGGACAAGCAAAACAATCATCAGCATTTCTCTGGCTATGTTCATCCATTCAGTCAAAAAGTCCTCTGATTCCAGAGTGACCAGAAGCTGACGAGAGGGTGTCTGAATCTGAATCATTTTCACTTCAAATGGAAGCAGATAAACTCTTGCCTGGGGTTGCTTGTTTTGAGCCCTGGGAAAACATTGGGCACTTGGTTGTAGGGTCAGGCTGCTGCATTTTTGTGGCATTCTTAACATAGGTCTTACACAGTATTTGCAACTATAAACAGCCTTTCCTTCCACACTGGCTGAGGTGAAATGTATCCACACATGAGATGGTGTATGTGCCATTGCTCTGTAGAGTAAAATTAGAAAAAAGCTTGTAAAAACACTTATGCATTGCAATGCACAGATACATAAATAATTAGCTAAACAATTCAGAATAATTTTGAATGGTAAACATATTTTACAACTGTTGCAAATTAATAGAAATAGGCTAGATCAGCGGTTCTTAATCCTGGTCCTCGTGACCCCCCCCTCTGCACATTTTGTATGTTTCTCTTACCGCTTCAGGGGTTTGTTCCATTCAAACGTAAGTGCCCTGCGAAGTAGACACAGGATATTCTGCCATGATTCCAGTTCGAAAGAAGCGTATGTGTTGCATTCAAAGGCCATTCAAGTGCGCGAGACGTGACTTCTATGCAAATCTCATGATTACGGTTAAAGGGGTCATATGATGCTATTTTAAATATCATTATTTTGTGTATTTGGTGTAACAGAATATGTTGACATGCTTTAATGTTCCAAAAACACATTTTTCAAATTGTAGTTCCTCTACGCCCTGCCTCTCTCAAACATGTTTTCTACAAAGCCCCTCCTTCCGACAAGCACAGTCTGCTCTGATTGGCCAACAGACCCAGTGCAGTGATTGGCCGAACACCACAAGCACGCGTAGGAAATGTAACGTCCCTTACCATAATCAAGAGCTTCAGCTTTCAAGTTAGTTTTACCATGAGTTCAAGCCCGAAAAGGGAACAGAGTCGCATGACAGACACAGTGATAATGCTCGTATGTATTTGCAGTACACAAGCCGCGGTTAAGATGATTTCTGGCCGTTTCTCAAACGGAAGGCTGCATCCTCCGGAGGTCGCATTTGTAGGCTGCATACGTCACAAAGAAGATCTTATTATAGTATATTAATGGTTATAAATTTGACTATTATTCTTAGTTAAGTGTAAATTGTTGTAATATGCTTTTGACTCGCAAATGTAATGCTCAGTTAACTGAAATAAACCCGGCTTGATGACGTATGCAGCCTACAAATGCGATCTTCGGAGGATGCAGCCTTCCATTTGAGAAACGGCCTCTGACGGGCTGTACACGCCGCTGTGATGTGACCCTGTTCCCCTCACACACACATACGACACATTACGCACAAAACTCTGCATTTGAACAGTCAATAGCAAATACTTAAACTAATAACAAAACATACTTGCAGTCGCTGATTCAGAAGTGTCAGATTGTCATAGCAAAGTCGAAATTGACCTTTTCTTTTTTTTTTTTAAATAGCCTTGCCTTGACTCTCCTAGGTTCACGAAACGGTCTTCCATAAAATGCGTTGCACAAATTCAAACATTTGGGTTGTGCTGTTCTGTTGTAAACAAATCTTAACCAATGATTCCTAATTGCATCTACTTCCGGAAGGCCAAATAAAGTGCTTTTGCTTTCGCATAAAAACACACAGCATCTCCCTGTCATGGCTGCATCAACACTACTGCGGTTACTGAAACCACGCCTTCTTTCTTTGTGGGCGGCATTACGCAAATATTTCCACATCGTGACGTAGACATGTGGGGGCGTGTTTGAATGAGACGTTTTAGCCCGGTCTGGATCAGCCTTCTCTTTTAGATAGAATAAATCCTTTTGTGGGAGACTTTGAGCTTTGTAACTGCAGATCTTATACATGCACAAACAGCTACATAACACACTAAAGAAAAGGAAAACAAGAAATCCCATCAAATGACCCCTTTAAATAACCCTTCACACTTCTGGAGTAAGTTTTGTTTGTGTGTAGAGATGCTGCAGACAGTAGTGTCATGCAAATCTGTGTTCTTAAGTGAAGTAAACTTCAGCCGATTTCCCGTGTGCTGGGAATAGAGAACAGAGAACACCATGTAGGGAACATGTCAATCGGAACAGTTCATTCATGGAGCTCTCTTCTAACGAGCTGAATCAGATGTGTTAAACAAGAGTGACATGCAAAATATGCAGAGCGGGGGGTTGCGAGGACCAGGATTAAGAACCGCTGGGCTAGATCAAGCGGCAACCTCCCGCTCTTGAAACCAACACAGAAGTGACAATTCAATTCATCGACATGTTAAAATGCCCAACTTTACAGCAGAAAAAAATATGTTTACAGCCTGGTACAAAACGTGGTTTTGGTCTATATAGCTAATTTTGCCCTTCGTGATAACTGTGAGGGGGTGAATTTTTTTATAACTCATCTGTTTAAATTATATTAAGCTTTAAAGTTCTACATAATTAAGGGCGTGGCCACTTGAGTGACAGGTGGACTGCCGCTCTGCTCCAGTGTGTGAAACTCGCTAGAGCAGGGGTGTCAACTCAGTTCCTGGAGGGCCGGAGCCCTGCAGAGTTTAGCTCCAACCCTAATTAAACACACCTGATTCAGCTAATCAAGTCCTTCAGGCTTATTTGAAAACAACATGGTGTGTGTTGGAGCAGGGTTGGAACAAAACTCTGCAGGGCTGCTGCCCTCCAGGAACTGAGTTTGACACCCCTGCGCTAGAGTGTGAAACTTAGAAAACTGGCTTTAAAGATTTTTATTTGTAAAGAAAAAAAATTATAGGTAGGACACTGGAAATCTGGCAATTAGATGTTTTAATGAAAATGATCTCAAACTTGATTTTTACCACTATATTGATATTGTACTCTGCTTTTGCACTGTCTGCAAAAAGTGAAATGTCACGCCAAGGCAAAAGGCAGTAACTTCCACATTATATAGGGTGCTGATCACCATTTACAGAATCATTATAGTAACATCTGTATAAAATTGGTAACACTTTACAATAAGGTTCATTAGTTAACATTAGTTAACAACATTAGTAAACATGAACTAAGAATGAACAATACTTCTACAGCATTTATTAATCTTAGTTAATGTTAATTTCAGCATTTACTAATGCATTATTAAAATCACAAGCTGTGTTTGTTAACATTAGTTAATGCACTGTGAACTAACATGAATAAACAACTGTATTTTCATTAACATTAACAAAGATTAATAAATAGTGTAATAAGTGCATTGTTGGTTCATGTTAGTTAATACATTAACGAATGTTAATAAGTGACACCTTATTGTAAAGTGTTACCATAAAATCTAGTGATCATTGGCTAGGCTATAACATCTAGTAATGCGATTCTTTTTTTTTTTCAGACAACCAGACAAAAATTTAATCGTGAGTAGATACCTTTTTGCATCCAATTTATTTGCAATGTTCGCTAACATTAAGGCGAGACACTGCAAGTGAATAGGGTAAAATTTTTCACTAATAGTTATCGCCTTACTTACCTAGTTGATTGATTACATTGATAATTGCAAACATTTTTTGTATTACAAGTTTTCTAAAATGTTAGGTTTAAATAGGCAAATGAGGCATTATTTAATGAAATATGCACTAATTTGCATACATTTCTAGTACAAAAATCTAAACACTGGATGAAGTCGGTTTCAAAATTCTTGTTTACTTTTTTTGACATATTAGTCAAAAGTTTTTACAGAGGGAATTTTGGGTATCTCATTTTGTCACTCCATAATTCAGAAAATACTTAGAACACACAGAAAACACTATATTTTGACAATTTTGGGGGGATTAAAATGTTGTATATAATCAAGCAAATTATATATGAACAAATCCCTATATAGACAGGAATAAAAATGTAAAGTTTGGTGTGTGTAAGTGCTACTGAAGTGGAGATTTATGGCTCAGTGCAGGAGAAAAAAAACTCATTTTGAGAAAACGGCCTTTAAAAATATGTATTGTAATTGAAATCTATTGACACAAATAGATAAAGTGCTATAAAAGAAACACTTAACAGTGTCTTTTGGATGTTTTCGTTCTACTAGTCTGAAAAAACACTATGAAAAACCAAAGAGCCCAAAATCTCAAAATTGAAAGGTGCATGAAAAAACAGTGTTTTTGCCTGCAGTGTCTCCCCTTAAAGGATGCAAAACATGCTTAGCCTATTGTTTTTACATCTAACTGAATTAAAATAGCTTAAGAACGACTTGTGGATTGATGTGAACGCCAGCAGGGATAATGCTCCGAATGATTGTGAATTAAACATCTCCGATGGCGTTCATTGCAATGGATTTTATTGACTTACAAGAAAAAGGAAGGAAAAGCATTTAATTGCAAACAGTTATTGATTTTGTGTGTGATATGCAGTCACGGGATTTGAGTCCTCAAATACAGAAGTGCGCAGCCCCTGGCACGGAGTGAATAATCTGCATTATAAAAAAAAAAAAACACTTTAAAGATTATTTACGATTAATTATTGTGGCCAAGTTATCTAGTCGTTGTTGCTTACAGTGCTTTGTTATATGGAGCAATTTATCGCGATCTATCTAATTTGTTTGTCTAACGATGTGCTGACAGATGTATAAAAGTACACAAGTTACACCGTAATTTAAACGTGGCAGACTTTAATGGAAAGTAAAACAAAAGGCAGGATACTGTCTAACTCCAGGCTGGCACAGTATTGACGAACGAATGCAAACAAATGCAGAGCACCGTAACTTAATTTGAGCGTTCAAAAACAAAATCAAAGAGCTGTAACTGATGTTATGGTGTTCTGCCTTGGTTTCTCTGGGGCTTTTCTCCATGATACTTAAACACATGATAAAGGAGGTTATTAATGTCCCAAAATGATCAATAACTCATTTTCGACCAAAAAACGAAGTTATGGTGTTTTGTCTTTGCATGGCAGCACTGCTGTGATGTCACTATAGATGGGCATGGTTTCAGCTCAGCTTGACCTACGTCCCGCCTTTTTGCCTATTTTCAATTATCCGGGAGTGACACGCTGCCAAAATGGAGGCGGTTCGCTCCGCCCACTTTAGGCTTCAAAAATGCTCTTCAGAAACCTACGAGTGACGTCACGGACACTACATCCATTTTTATTTTTTTTACAGTCTATGGGCTAGATGAATAAATACTCCTCAATCAGCATGCTTGCTAAAACAAACTACAACCTAGTACAGTACCTGTCAAAGGTTTGGACAAATACTATTTTTAATGTTTTTGAAAAGTCTCTTATGCTCATCATTCAAGCTTGCGTTTATTTGATAAAAAAAGACAAAGGAAAAAACTACTGACCCCAAAGTTTTGAACGGTCGTGTATTGTTGTAAGATTTCTAATTTAAATAAATGTTGTTCTTTTTTTATTTTATTTTTTTAATTTACTTTTTACAACTTTTTATTTATCAAAGAATCCTGAAAAAAAAGTATCACAGGTTCTGAAAAAATTAAGCAGCACAACGGTTTCCAAAATTGATAAATTACCATATTAGGATGATTTCTGAATGATCATGTGACACTGAAGACTGGAGTAATCGCTGATGAAAATTCTGCCTTACAATCAAAGAAATACATATTTAAAAAAAAAAAAAAAAATTAAAACAGAACTGTTATTTTAAATTGTAATAATATTTCAGTCTTACAGTTTTATTCTATATTTTATCAAATAAATACAGGCTCAAACATAAGATTTCTTTCAAAAGCATTAAAAATAATGTGTTCAAACTTTTGACGAGTACTGTACTTCTAGAGAAAACTAGTGAGCAGAAGGAAGAAGAAAGAGCATCAACAGTTTGAGGTAGCTAGCACATGATACCTAGTGAAAAGAAGGTAGCAGGTGCTTAGGTAGCTAGCTTGAAGCCAGTGGGGCTGTTGGTAAAAACAGGTTCAGTCTAGTCAAACCAGGTATAGGAAAGTTTATTGTACATCCAAGGAGGTTTTGTGCATCTAGATGTGCATGTGTGCGTGTGGTTTCTATAAAGGGAATAGATATACATTTGAGAAATGAGCCCAGAAATTATCAGACAGGATTTGACTATGACGCCATTGGCGGCGACTGTACAGCTCAGAGTCTGGATGCGTTACGAGAGGAAGGGAAGCATCATGCCGCCCCATCAGCAGCAAGTTAGGGGTAACAGGGTCAGGATCAGCATCAGCAATGTCAGATGACACATAGCCTAAGGGCTTGGAATTTAGAATGCCTTCGATTTCAATCATGACTGTGCGTAGTACCTCTTCGCTGACAGTTTGAGCACCAAGGGTGGTCTCCAGGGCAGTTTTGATGGAGCGTATTTCACGCTCCCAGGTTCCACCGAAGTGGGGTGCGTGTGGAGGATTTGCCGCCCCATGAAGGGAGGTAGCCATGCATTCAAGGAGGTCTTTGAAGGTGGCAAATTGACTGGGGTCAGGGATGGAGGGGTGTGGATTGAGGGATACAGTACCACAGAAATTGGGCTTGCGCAGCTCTACAGGGTCATCAGAATGATCTAGGTTTGGGTTACTGGGCCACAGTTCAAGGGGTTCAAGCAGGAAGGCAGGTCCTTGGTTCCACCTGCAGGGTCTGCCAAGATCAGACAGCAGCTTTTCTCTGGTTAAGTCATCCGCTGGGTTGTTCTGTGACTCCACAATGCCATTCCTGGCCTTTAGTGAGTTCCTGAATCTCAGCTACCCTGGTTCTGACAAAGACCTTGTAGCGGCAAGAATCAGAGAGAAGCCAATAGAGAACAGTCATAGAGTGAGCTCTGTTTGCCGGAGACTAGATAGCTGAGCTCCTATGAGAGCTGCACATAATTTAAGTCGTGGAATGGATAGCTGTTTTTGGGAGCAACGCGGGATCTTGCCATGAGAAAGGACACATTCACCTGTTGATGATCTTCTGTGCGCATATAAGCAACTGCTCCATAGGACTGCTCTGACGCGTCACAGAAAATGTGGAGGTCATGGGTGGCTGAAGAGGGGTTTACTGACGGAGGTGTGAAGCAGCGAGGCAAAGTGATGGTGGGGAGAGCAGGGAGTTCGCTTTCCCATGAAAGCCAGGCTTCTAGGAGGTTATGAGGGAGATTTGGATCATCCCAGTCTCGTGTCTTACCCCATAAATTCTGGACAATAATTTTGGCTCTTGTTGTGTAAGGAAGGATATAGCCGAGAGGATCGTACTGGCTAGCAAGAACTCTGTAAAGATGACACATAGTTGGGGTGGTAGGTTCAATGGCTCTGTGCCTGTATCGGAGGTTGTCTGTAAGGCAGTTCCAGAGGAGGCCTAGTGTAGACTCTGAGGGATCAAGAGAAGGATGGTGTGATAACCAGAGCACTGTTTGTTCAGACCTGGCTTCAGGAGGTAGGTCACAGATGACTTGAGGATCATTACTGGCCCATTGTCTGATTTCAAAGCCACCAGAGGAGAGGGTAGTGCGCAGACTGTGAAGGAGGTCTTTGGCTTCCTCTGGGGTAGGTAGACTTTGTAAACAGTTATCCACGTAGAAGCAATTGTGTATGGAATGGGTAATGTGCTCATCTGCCTGTGCGTCCGTGATGATCCTTTGGAGGATGTAAATAGCACAGCAAGGGCTTGAGGTCGTGCCAAAGGGGAGAACTTGCCATTCATACACAGTTGGAGGCACTTTGCAGTCCAGGTCACGCCAGAGGAATCGCAGGAGAGGTTTATCCTGAGGTAACAGACGCACCTGGTGAAACATTGATTTAACGTCTCCACTGATTGCAGTTCTGTGCTGCCTAAAACGGAGCAGAACTCCAAGGAGGGAAGGCCCAAGGATTGGTTCAGGAAGCAACTGTGAATTCAGACATTGATTTCGGTAGGAGAAGGAACAATCAAACACAATGTGGTCCTTACTGTTGTGATGCACAATGTGGTGGGGAATATACCAGGCTTCAGAGACATCCTTTACTTCAGATGAGGACAACTTCTTGACATATCCAGCATCAATTAGTTTCTGGATCTCTCTGTTATAGATCTCCGCTTGTTGTGGGTTTTGAAAGAGTCGCCTTTCACAGCTGCGAAGACGGGACATAACTGCCTCCTTTGGGGCCTTCAGAGGAGGCCAGGGTTCTACACGAAGGAGAGGTACAGCATATCGTAGGATGCCATCAACAGGTGTTCTGATGGTTTGGGTCTCTAGCTGGTGCATTGCCTCTTGATCCCGTTTAGATCGAACCACTGCTTTCATGTTTCTCTGAGGAAGTGCATCCAGCTGCCACAGATTCTGAACGTCATCAGGTGGGCATTTAAAGGAAATGTAGTGAAAATGAGTGGAGGAAAAGTTGGGGAGATCCCTTGCAGGACCCTGCAGTGTCCAGCTGAGTCGGGTTTTAATTCCAACAGGGGCTCCCGGAGAGCCCAATTTCACTGGTTGTGTTGGGGTAATCAGGTGTGTTTGATCGGCCCCTAAGAGGAGTAGGGGTTTAACTTTAAGTTGGTTGAGAGGAAGCTAACGGAGTAGCTTCACGGGGTAGCATCACTGGAGAGATTTCACAGGGTGAGAATGTTCGGACAAGGATAACTGGTCAGCAGTGAAAGCTTGATGCGCTTTAGGAATGAGGGTGAAGGACACCATAGCTCCATTAAGAGTCTGAACATCCTGTCTCACAGTTCTCAGCTTTAGGCTCTCAGATTTTCCTCTTAACTGAAGTGTTTGGGCAGCCGAGTGCAGGAGGATTGTTCTTTCAGACCCATCATCCAGTAAGGAATAAGTGTCTAAGGACTTGTCTCCATTTTGCAGGGTCACTTCAACTACCTTTAGTAGTACTTTATTGCAATCACTAGGATGGTCGAGATATAAATTCTGCACTTGCCTCTGGTTAATGGTGCATAGGATGTGTAGGTGTTTCCCGTTGCATTGACTGCAGCGTCCCTTCAGGTCACATTGAGCTGCAAAGTGATCTCCTGCACGTCGCCAACGTCTCTCTTCCTGGATCCAGTTAGTTCTCTGGTCTTTGGTGAGCTGGAGGAAATCACCACATTTACTGACATGTTCGGTAGAGTTGCAATAGGCACACACTGGACAGCTTTCAGATGAGGCATTGGGGAGAGGCTGGCTAACCTTAAGTGCTTTAACTCGAGCTTTAGCGGAGGTCACCTGAGAGGCAGTTTTGGCACCGTTTTTTTAGGCGACCGTTATTTTAGAATTTATTGCCTTATTGTTTCCATGGCGACGCGTCATGCTTGTCATGTGACACACCACAGCCCTAATAGCGCTGTAGGACACATGGATTGCTTTTATTTAGTTTTTCCTTTTTTTAATATTAATATTCACAAACATACTCGCACATATTTCAGAATCGGAATATCAGATATTTCATAATATAGCAAGTAAATGTATTTGGTTGTTTAAACACTTTTATAATATAGTGTTAGTTGATCTATACCGGGTGATGGGTGCCGCCATGTTTGTTCGCGCTGAATCAGAGCTGTGGAATTTACAACACGTAAATTCATCCTCTCCTCCCGAAACACGTTAAAGTAAGTCTCCAGTAAACTGGGAGACGAGCAGAGTAAACTTTAAAGTTATCTACACAATCTGTATACGATATCAATAAAACATGTCGTCAGATTATATTTGTAAGGATCATTATTGCTGCTTCCATAGACATCAGTGCATATTTTACAAACTATAAGTGTATGGTTTTGCTAGTACTTATGTATTTAAATGTCTGAAATCTAAAATAAGCATTATATGGTTGAAAACACTGAATAAGTGATAATATGATAAGCGCTCGCGCGTCTGATCTGGCTCCGCGCCAGAAAGCAGATTTGAATTCAGCAACTGATGACGTGATGCACTGAACGTTCGAATCACACCGGTGTGATCATATGCTTCAGGGACCAGCCAAGACTGATCACACCGGTGTGATCGTACGCGTTAAAGGGTTAAATAAATAAAGCACATGCCTAAACAAAAACTAGAGCAAGCATGAAAATAAACATTTAAACCAAACTTAAGTTATACAAAATATTTAAGCATCAAACAAAAGGCACTTACATGGTCAATTACGCACATGCAGGAAAAACACAGAAAGGAGTAAAACTCAGTCCTCTGCACGGTGTCAACACATGCAACAAAAAGGGCAAGCTGCGGACACAGGTGCAGCTAATAAAGTCTGTGAGATAGCTCTAATTGGCTTGAGATTGGGTGGGTGGAGCTTGGGACTAACAGGGAACTGAACAGGCTAAGAGGGGTGTGGCACTGCTTTGAAGGTGCAGCTTAGGGAGACAAAAAACTTCTCAACACCTAGCCTCACAAATTTTCATTGAAATGGTGCTAACTAGCTTACATTTAGCATATTTGATTTACTGTCTAGCTAGCTACAGTATAAACATTTTGGTATTTGCTAGTTAAACTTTAATAGCATAAATCAAATGGGGGGGGTGTGCATGTGATTGAGGGATGTGCAGGGTAGAAATTGCATTAAATCTGGTTATTTTAACCAAGATTATGCAGCAGGATTTTTTATTTTTATTTTTTATTTTTCCAACTACATTCCCTGTTACAGGCTAACCTGCAATTTGGCAAATTCCCAGTTTATTTCCATTAATGCACAGAATTTTGCAGCCATATTTAGAACACAAGCATGGTGGTGGCAGTGGGCTGGTGTGGGGATGCTTCACAGCTTCAGGGCCTGGGCATTTTCAGTAATTGAGGGGAAAATGAATTGTGCTCTTTACCAGAAAATCCCAAAGGAGAATGTCTGGTCTTCAGTCTGTAAATTGAAGCTCAAGCACAACTGGCTTAAGCAGCAAGACAATAGCTCTGTTTACATGGACACTAATAATCCCTTTGTAATCGGCCTAGTAGCACTGTCAGAAATAAAAAAGTCACATGAAACAAACCACGTCAGTTGGAATGTATTGGCCAAATCTGATTTAAATTCATTGGGATTGTAAGGGGTAGTTGAAACCTTTTCTAATCTATTTCACAGGACATGTAAACACTTGACTGTTTTAACGATGTGCGATTTGACATTATCGAGTATATAGCAAAAACCAAACAAAACACGGAGTGCTCGCATTCATTAGATGAACGTTAGTGGGTTAAACCAAAGACTAAAGGACGTTGGTTAAACAGCTAGTGCTCATTTAGAGTGTTCTTTCACTGCACGATTCAGTCTATTAAAAAGCATTAAGACTGATCCCAAAATTCAAGATATGGGGTCAGAAAATGTATATATTTGTATAATTTCATATAGTCAATATCACACAAAGCATAAATCAAATGGGGTGTGTGCATGTGATTGAGGGATGTGCAGGGTAGAAATTGCATTTTCAAAAAAAGAAAGAAAAAAAAGCATGATTACAAATGTATTGATTTTATACAACACGTCAATAAACAATTAGTTAACATTCAAAGACTTACGTTTTAGACACCATATTGCCTGTTTTTGCTCCATTTCGCCAACAAAAAAATGAATCCAAACACATCCACAGCACTGTTTTGCGTCTCTGAGCAACATGACGGTGTTTAGTTCCTGAATGAATCAACCGTTTAAATGATTCGGTTCAGTCGCAATGATTCAATTATTAACAGTGATTGCTGCCACCTACTGGCGGTTTTTAATTTCACATTTGAAGTATATTTTCATTTTTTAAATAATTTTAAATATCAGTATTCAATGTTTTATGTTTAAAATATCAAAACATTAGACATTTGTAACTGCAGGTTAAAGCACTCCATGTCCCACTGAGCTGCATTAAACAGTGTGTAAATACATCTAAATGCCACTTCACATGCAATTTCTGCAAAGATTAATTGGTTGATTAAATGTAAGAATTTGACGATGCATACTTTTAGAAAAATGGCTTTATAAAAGGTAAAAAGTTCAATTTAAACTCATAGGGAAAGATTCATTTCTATCACTGATGTGAAGTGGCCACACAGAATATGAAGAATATCAAAAACTGCAGCTGTCCACGGTATATCAGCACAATAACACACTCTGCGAAATATCGTCTAATTATCATTATCGAAAAAATCCCAGAAAATATTGAGATATCTTTTGTCAATATCGCGTGTGATGCACAGAACAAGCTGAATAACTGCAATAGGCCTTCATTCTACAATTCTCCTTCCCCATTGTCTGTAAGTGGTGCACCAGTCCTTGCTTCGGACTCTCGTCAACAGACACCTTGTTGTTGGCTTGATAAATATGTCAACTTTAAATAACTTTAAATATTTAAAGTTCAGGCTTGGGTATAAATTGAAATATGAAATCCATTGAATCCGGCACGAAAAATTACACACAACAAAATGAAACCATTCTAATTTATAATGTTATTATTATTATTATTATTATTTAATTGCATTAAACCTTTGATTAATATCATTGATATGACCAGATGACATTGGTTTAATGTAACCTGCATTGGCCTTTACTGTCTAGACCCCTTGTTGTGCTTGTAACCATTCTGTTACAAGCAGTGTTGGGCACGTTACTTTAAAAAAGTAATTAGTTATAGTTACTAGTTACTTCTCACAAATAGTAATTGAGTTAGTAACTGAGTTACATCATTATAAAAGTAACTAATTACCAGGGAAAGTAACTATTGCGTTACTTTTTAAAAAATGTTCAAATGTCAAATAACTTTGGATGCCCCCAATATTAAATATGTTAAATTAATGAAATGGACACTAAAAAGAATAAATTATTATTATAAAACATTGTACATTAATCTACACTATTTATCTACTGACACTTAGTATCAGTCAGTCAAGCATTATAATATAATATTATGATAATTTAATATTATATGATGATAGAGCTTTAGTAATTAGAATAACCAAGTATGAATGCATATTTGTCATCAATATAAAACGCACTAAGGATTAATGAGCTGCTGGGTTCATGAATATTAATCACGTTGTCTGCGTTCGCTCGAATTGATTTGCTGAAATCAAAACAGGGACGATAATAGGTGAGCGCCAGCCAATGAGATTGTCGTTTGCGCATTAGTTCCGCCCACTACCAGAGAAACCGGCAGTTCTTAAAAGCTGAAGAATTCCAAAGGAACTTTGTTATTTTGACAGGAAAATACAACAAAGAATATCGTTTACATGTAGCGCGTCAATTCTGCATGTTATGAAAGACTCTCTTGCTCTGTATCTTTGTTTGCGTGCGTGTATGTGAGAGAAAGCGACGGCGAGTCGTGTGCCTTCACACAAGAGTTTATGGTACGTCAAATACAGCTACACTGCGCGTCCATTCAGATGAACTGAAAAATTAAATTCTAATAATATAATATAGTAACGCCACATTTTATTGTCAGTAACGGTAACGGCGTTGTAACGGGGGAAACAGTAATTCGTTTGATTACTCTTTACTGAAACAAATAACGCCGTTAGTAACGCCGTTTATTTATAACGCCAATTCCCATCACTGGTTACAAGGTAGTTATCCTGTCCAATATGTTGTGCCGTCTGAGTCGTATGCCCCTGCACTACCTCTCCAGAACAGTTTATGCTTTTATTACCATTTAAAATCAGGGCTTAGAAAATTGTTCAAACTTGAATTTAAAAATGTATTCTGTTTAATGTATTCTCTCTCTCTCTCTCTCTCTCTCTCTCTCACACACACACACACACTTATATTCTGTATCCTCAGGCAATCCTGACAATATTTGGCTCCCTCTAAGATATACAGGAAGCCAACACATGAAAGAATAAAATTACAACCCATCATTGACAATGTAATGCCTGCTAGTCTCCACACACTTCACAGTCGGCACAGGAACAAGGGGAGTGACGTGCTCCCATCAACATGTGCTCTTTTGTAGAGATTATCTCACCAAACAAACCTTCTGAAATTTTGGGAGCACTCCAATCCGTGGAAAAGAACAATAAAGTTGCGTGAAATGCACAAATCATACAGTGACAGTCTGCGGCTGTTCGTGATCCAGATTCTTAGACTTACTTGCAACTGTAGTTTAGAGTGACATTCAAATTGCTTTATTGCATTCGTTCTGACATGTTGAGAGAGAAACAATTCAGGAAATCAACACTCAGGGTACAAATTACTATCAGGTTTGAAATGGTATGAGTGACAACTGCAATTACCCTATATAAAAGCAAACACAAAGAAAACAATGGTTTAATTTTTATCAATTAGTCAGGTTTGAACCTCTGGCATGGTATTGTGCTTGGCGTATTGCTATATTGGTGTTGAGGTCCACATGACTGTTGTAGCAACATGGCATATAAATACTAGAGGTTGCTAATGTGATTAAAGTTGCAAGTTTGATGTTTGTAAGATGAATACATCATTTTGTGAATGTCAGCTTGATGTAGGTATGAAATACATCATAGCTGATTTATAGCTATTATCATAGTTATCACTGCTGATTTAAAGTTCAAAGAGGGCTAAGATGTCATGATGTTATATTATCTGAAATACCATTTACCGTACTGCCTCAAACAATATCTCAGCTATGGCTTTTTTCAATGCTGTTTGCGTATCATTTGTTGGTCAATCTAATGTTCAATCTGTGCTTCGATTGCAAAATGATTCCCTGCAATATGTTACTTTATAGAGTGCATAGAGTTTCCGGAAGAACAAATCCTGTTCATTTTCTCCGTTGGACTGTTGATTTTAATGATAACATTAATCTTTACAGCCAGACCTACTCTGAGCTATGGGGTTGTTAATATACAGTATGGTATATGCTTTTGTTGAAGCCATCAGCCTGCATTATTTCAACTTATTTTTTGAAATAATAATGTTTAACAGTGGAACTTGTGGTGAAGGTCTATTGCCCATGATTCCACAGAGAAATCTCCACTGATTCGGTCTTTGAAACAAGCAAATTGCAGGGAAAATAATAGAAACATTGTGCCAAAAGAGCACTTTAGCACCCGTCCACTCCCATGAAGCACTGCTATTTTAATATTATATAAAGTTAGTATATATAGGCTACTACTTTTACGTCCTTTGTATTATAACGTGGATTTGCTCTTTTTGATTCATACAAACACAACTGATGCCATCTTGCATCTTACAAATCTATTTGTAGTGAAAATTACCGCACAGGATGTTGCTACTAATAATTGCTATAATATTGTTGCAACGTTCATCTTGTTGCTAGACTGTTTTGTACATTGTAATGGACATTTTTTTTTCCTGGAGGAGGAGTGACATTAATAGACAGGTCAAATAACAAATTGAATCTGAAATTGAATCAAGATTTCAGCATGTGCATATATTTTTATTTAGTGAATAGCCAGCGGTGAACCACTCAGCAGATGGGCTTACACCCCATCTGTGTAAATCATTAGCCATCAGCAAATGTTACTTGCTTGCTTCATCTCTCCGGTGTTTCATTTTACAGAACAAACAGTTTCAAATGGACAAATGCAGGGAGTGTCTGAGGCACATAGTGAGTAGAAAAGTGAAATGTTAAAAATGAGAGAATGAAAAAAATGAGGCCCCTCAATCCCCTCTGACAGTATGTTGTGTGCCTTTGTGATAAGTCACCAGTGAGTGGTTTAATTTGACAGTGATTATTACCATGTCAACTGTGAACTGATGGAGCCCATTATCCACTGAAAGTATGATGTCACCACTTTTTGGATAGAGATAAGGCCATGCAGGCAGCCAGAGGGGTGTTTTATTGTGAAAAAGATGGTAACTACAACTTGTGTTCCTCATACTATACCAAAACGTTAATGTGACAAATGTTATATTTAAATTTGTTTCTAAAATTCGCTTTCTGAGAGAAAGACTCTTATGATCCAGTGCTTTTTAGTGAATCAAATACTGCAGAGCCAATTTGGAATCAGAATTATTCAAATCCTTATGATTCCCATTCCGTGTCTTGAGAATTTTCTTTTTTTAATATATATATTATGTATAATAAGACATTTGAATAGAAAAGTTTGACTAACGGGAGTATGTTTGCTGTTGATGTAAGATAAATAAACTTTAAACCTGCTAAAACCCAAACCTTGTCCAACAGCTCACATTTTTGGCCAGGATTTTATTGTCCTTCTCAGTTTCTGAGTGTGTATGTTAGTTTAGCTGGCTGTTTTAGGAGTGTGGCTGCAGGTATTCTACTGTCTGTTTGAATCAGAATTAATCTGACCTGAATGTTACAGACACCGCACGGCCAGAAGCATTGGCAAGCAGTGGCAATAATATGGCAGGAACGTTCTAGATTAATGACGGCTTTAACAGATACTTGCGTTCACACTTCCAAGCGCTTGCACAGGGAGATCTTACTGGACCAAGCACAATCAAACATGATCGCTGTTAAAATCTCCCCCCAGTCCTTTTTGGCTTGGCTCAATGTAATGCTACCTGCTTGAGGAAACCTTAACCCTGACCTTGCTTCGATGCCCCCACGAGGTGGATCTTAACCATAATGCTTTCTACACATGTGCAGGGGTGGAGGTGGATGTTGTGGTGTTTGAGTTCTTAAGCAGCAGGGGTCTGAGGACGCTTCTTAGCAGGGGAGGCAGGAGAATAAGGAAAAAATGTAAAAAAAAACAGAGTAAACCCTATATTTTGCTTGGAACCAGACAGGATGTGGGATTAAGGGGAGCAGGAAACAAAATATGGAGCTAAATTAACCCACAAACACACAAACATGCAGTTTCAGCTTCCAGAGCCTTCCACCTTGACTCCTTGAATAAGCTGTTCGAGTGCAGACATGCTCAAACTGATTAATTTGCTCCACGTCCAAAATACGGGCTCCACCGTAGTCTCTGGAACTGGAAGGTTACTGCTTTAAGTAATTATTATAAATGAGAGACTGAAAAACTTGAGACAGCAGTGAACATAATTTTAACAGCCAGAAGAGTATAAATAGGGTGAAAACTTGGGGTGACAGGGTGAAAACCACAAATGGAGATTGAAAGATAGAGAATGAGAAATAAGAGAGAGCTTCGCTCACTGCCAAATGTTGGTCAGGCATGACCTTCCCATACTGCAGATGTTGTCTTCTTTGAAGCACATTCTTACCATCCTAGAGGGAGTCTACCAATAACACAGGTGTAGACACACTTTTCTGCACTGGGCTGCATAATTTATGGCAACAGAGTGCCTGAGGGAGTCACGAGAGAGGGGTATTCCCTATCGGAATGAGATCCTGGTTGCTGGCAACAGCCCTGGACAGTCTGTGATGAGAAGCAATGTAGATAAAATCACGAGCAAAGAACGGAAAGAGGCCCCTCTTGTCTGTTGTATACACATCCTCTCAGGCCTCTCAAGCTTGGAGTTGCATGCTCTCGCAGTCCGACAGACTTCATGTCTGAGTGGGGCTCCTTCAACCTGCTGAATCATGAAATGTTTTAAGAATGGTATCATCACACCAATACTCAACTTATAACACATTGCCACTGGGGGGAGGTGGTGAGCAAAAAGAGGTGATGAAGATGGTAAACTGCTGAAGAAATATATTCAGCGTGACAACATTCAAAGTAACATTTGTTTACCTTATTTATCTTTTTACCATTTCCTGAGGAGAAAATGAGTAATTACTAGTACCACAACATTGTTTGAAAGCCTAAACTAAAGGCCTAACTAAAATTATGGGTAACACTTTCTATGAAGCCCATATTTATGATACATTATAAGGTATTACAATGAATGCATAATGCATTATAAAAAACCTTATAATATGTTATATCGTCTTATAAATAATCATAACAACAATTATAATACATTATAATGCTTACGCATTTGTGGTTATAACTTTAAGATTATGATTATTTATAACACAATGAACACCATATTAAATCTACTTTTACATTGATAATGGACTATATATCATATATCATAATGGACATTATTTAAGATCTGCATAGTATCTTACTACAGTACATCTCGTAAGTGGTTAGGTGTGGAGTGTTATTTGAGTGTTCCCTGTGAGGCAAATATTAATTTTGAGGCTAATATTAATTTTGATGTGAGCTAGTTAATAATTTCAACTGAAAAAACAAAAAGCAATGTTTATATGTTAGGTTACATTTTATTTTGATGGCCCCCTTAGTCTATTGACTATAAGCAACTTTGCAACTACATGCCAACTAACTCATTAGAGTATCAGTAGGCTTAGGGTAAGGTTAGTGTAGGTAAAATGTTGATGAACTTGCAAAGTTACTTATAGTCAGTTTGTCTGTTGGGGAACCATCAAAATAAAGTGTTAGCATATATTTAGCAGACATACTACTAATACTCCAATGACTGCTAGTTAACATGTAGTTGCAGAGTTACTTATCAACAGCTGTCTAAAGGGTACCATCAAAATAATCAAACTGATATTAAAATAAAAATAGTTCAAAGCAAATGTGTCATATTACACATTCATCTGATCTGATATCTGATCTTATGGCTGTTTGAGAGAAAAAAATGATTACTATTATTATTACTGTACTTATAAGTGGTGATTGATGGCTTTAAGTAAAGTAGCATAAAAAAGGTGGCAAGATATGAGACTTATAATACATTATAACTATGAGAAATATAATCCATTGTAACTTAAGTGGATGCAACATGTTCACTGTGTTATAAATCACCATACTCTTAAAAGCTATAACCACTAATAAGTAAATATTATAATACATTAAATCTGTTCTTATGAATATTCATAAGATTATAGAACATATTACAAGGTTTTTTATAATGCATTATGCATTCATTATAATGCCTTAAAAATACCCTTATAATGTATTATAAATATGGGCTTCATAGAAAGTGTTACCAAATTATGTATTTGATAAACTTCTAACAATCATCCCATAAACCCATTATATTGACTTTGCCTTTATTTAGTGTCACATAACTTAAGATGTTGTTTCTCTGTGTAGATTTCATATGGATTTGTACTATGTGATTCGTGCAGGAACGTATGATTTTCAGAAAAAAAGCAAAAAAGGCAAGCTTTAAACCTAACTGCTAGTGGGGCGTAAAAGAACGTTGCACATGAAATTGTATGAATGAGATATTATATGAATTTGTTTGTCCAAACATAAAAAAATAATTTGCCATGAGAGTGTGTTGGCTGTAAGGAGACACACAATATAAGCGGAAATAAAGGGGATAAAGGGGAAAGTGATATATCTGCATATTAGCGCAGGGTCTGAGGGGTTAAAGAAAAAGCTTGGCCCATCTGACAATGAGGAGAGGTCGTGTCCTCATCTACTTTTTTCCCCAAGAACACCAAGCACCAAAATCTGCCCACTTTTCATCTGATCACTGACGGCAGGCTTAGAGGGATCACTCTTGTTTTTTAATAATGTCTTTAGATGAAACGACAACTGGGGCGCTCCCTTACTTTAATCTTCCTTTCCGGTGACATCAAATCCTCATTATTGTATAACACATGTGTGAATGTCTGTGTGTCCTTAGTTGTCTGATGGAGGAAGGAAACGTCGATGCTTGTACATGTGCTGCTGCCAGAGGCTCACCTGTATAATAGACCAAATAATGGTCTGAAACCTGAAAAAAATGCTTTATGGACTATGTAAAGAGCAGAGGATCAAGGCACATCTGATTTTAGCGTTTACATATCCTGTCTACTAAGATAAGTCCTTTTTTTTTTTTTTTTTTTAAGGCAGGATATATACATTCTTCACTGCTTATGATATCCCACAATCTTCTTCCGTGTGGCTTGGCAAAAATGCAAAATAAATAATTAATAAACTCTGTATGAAAGTTGAGCTGTCGTTTCTGCTATATAAACAGCAGATGAGGTACATTTACTAGAAAAAGTTATCCATATGTGACCCTGGACCACAAAACCAGTCTTAAGTCGCTGGGGTATATTTGTAGCAATAGCCCAAAATACACTGTATGGGTCAAAATTATAGATTTTTCTTTTATGCCAAAAATCATTAGTATATTAAGTAAAGATCATGTTCCATGAAGATACTACTGTAAATATATCAAAACATAGTTTTTGACTAGTAATATGCATTGCTAAGAATTAATTTGGACAACTTTAAAGCCAATTTTCTCAATATTTCGATTTTTTTGCACCCTCAGATTCCAGATTTTCAAATAGTTGTATCTCGGTCAACTATTGTCCGATCCTAACAAACCATACATCAATGGAAAGCTTATTTATTCAACTTTCGAAAAATTGACACTTAAGACTGGTTTTGTGGTCCAGGGTCACATATGTTTTAATGCAACTTAAAGGAATAGTCCATCCCAAAATAAATTTAAATTCTGTCATAATTTACTTATCCTTACGTCGTTCCAAACCTGTTTGAAGAATCTTGGGAACAGACTTGGGATCATTTCTATTTCTCAAAATATCTTTTTTTTTTTTTTTAATGTTCCACAGATTTGACACAATATGAGAGTGAGTAAATGATTACAGAAGTTTTTAAATTTTTGAAAGAACTATGCCTTTAACGGCAGTTGACAGCTGTTTTGGAACAGTGAATGTGTGATGAAGTGTGATACTGGAGCATCTGGTGAACTGTGAAAAGCTACTACACCAGACTACATGATGCTTCAGTAAGTGTAAATAATTTAAATATTTATTTATACTTTTGCGATACACTATTACCCAATTTGCACACACTTTCATGTACGTTTTTTGTTCTGTTTACTCTGCGTAGCTGTTTATACTTATTCCCTTCTTGTATATTTAATATAAGTGCTTAGAGCTCCTGCAAGCCAAAACAAATTCCTTGTGTATGTGAGTGCACTTTGCCAATAATGCTTTTTCTGAGTCTTATTCAGATCAAATGTCATGCATTATTTTGCATAGCAATGTGGAACATGTCATTTCCTGTACTTGTGCTGTATCTTTAAAAAACCCAGAGCTTACTTGAGTGACGCTTACAGATACTGTTCCATCCAGACACACCAGATGTTTGTTCATAAGGTAGTTCATATATCTTAAGGTTTGTTCATATTTCCTCCCAACATAGTGTCATTTGAAAGACCATGCCACTATTCTGCCAATCACTGTTTAAGTACTCCTTAGAGGAGCTAATGAATGCTTTTCAACCTCAAGGCTTGTATGCTTATGATCTGAGATTTGCTCCATAAACAGAGCTCAATCAGCATGTTTTAATCCTCACAGTGATAAGAAGATCTATAGGAAGAGTGTTTACTCATGTGCCTATTGAAGATTTTTCACTAGCTCTTTAAGGATATAATAGATCAGATGTCTCATTCGTTCTGTACTTTTTTTCCTCCTTTGATGGCAAAGCTGAATCTTTAATGTCACATAATTTGGTGGTCAGTAATTTTTTTTAATTATTATTTTCTATCCATTCTTGATGGATAGAAATTGATGATTAAAAAAAAAAAAAAAAAATCTAATCATTTCTGACCACTCTTTAGACATTAGAATGAAATTGTTTTAATTTGGTAATGTAAAAAAATCATGCATGCCATATATGAATATCTTTACTATAAGGCCATACTATATATGCCATATATTAACATCTTTATTATACTTAGTTAACCTTAACAGATCTAAAAAAACCCCCAAAAAAAACAGAGAAAAAAAAAATCGAATATTTCGTGAACCCTCTAGCATCCCCTTGTGGCCCCATAAGACCCCAGTTCAAAATTCACCGCTTTAAATAATAGAAAACATAAACCGTTTTGTCCTATGCAGGGTAGCTACAATAGAAAACATCTTACTGAGATTATTGGGAAACATTTATATGTTCTGGCATGATTTCCATCTGGTTGCTTAAACCTTAAGCTGTGATGCTCTTCTGTTGTATGTGGGGGTGTATGTGGGTAACCCTTAGCCTCCAGTGCAGCCTCTAATCGATCACGTCTGCTCCTGTCCTTTCATCTGCTGTTTGGCTGGGTTTGACTGGCCACGTGGGCTTTGCTTAGTCCATCCAAACCGAAGCCCTGACTCAGCAAGTGACCAGAGGGCAGGGTATCCAAAGCTGGAAAAGAGCTTTACATTGCGGGACAGAGCCTCAGGATGCACAGAGCTGGAGTCTGCAGCTGCCAGCAACCCTGCAACACTGAAGCACTGTTCAGACTCTCCAGGATACTTCTCATTTCTTTCACTGGCTCAGAGTTTTAAACCACGATCAGTCTCAGTGAAGTAGGGATGTGTATTAAGGCGTTTAGGAAAGTAGTTTCCATTATTTGAGAAATTTAAGTCAATATTTGGCTTTGACACTAATGACTCTCACTTGAAAACACTAATGTGGTAAATGGATAAAGGCCGTCTCTATCCGTTAGACTGAGAGACAGTGGAAAGCGAGCTGGCCTGTGCTCTCTCTCACAGTGTGAGGTGTGTTGCAGTACTGTATGCTGTGGGTGGATGGAGGTGCTGGTGTAAACCAGAGTTCTATTCTATGTATTCTGTCTGTTCATGGTTCTGCGTTTCCCCCGATCTCTCAGTTCTCCATTCTTTCTCTCATTTGTTTTCTCAAGAGCTGTTCCTTTGGAGACTTAATACAAACCAGTCTCGTCTTTCTTCTTTACTACTGGCCTAAAGCTTTGTGCACTTATTTAACTTTAAACATCAGTCGATGTTGAACTTCTGTTTTGATATTTACTATAATAGCCTACTATTATAGTAGGTATAATAATAGCTACCAAGATGCTAATAGGCTCCAGCATCTCCACAGCCCAAGAACAGGACAAGCGGTTTGGAAAATGGATGGATTTTTGATCAAATCCTGGAATGATCAGTCTTGTAAATTTATTGATTTGTTTGTTAGATTATTGTATTTCTATATTTAATAAAATCACAAAACAGTGTTGTACATGCTTTAATAGATAAATGTATCGCATATCAAACAAGCACTACCTCATATCTGCAAATTTTCAATAAATTACCAGTAAGACCATATCATTTATGTAATGTCATATTAATTCATCTTTATTATGACCTGAACCAGTACACTGTAAAAAGTGACCTGAAAATTGTTGCCTACATCTAATGGACTTAAAATGCAGTTTTGAATGAGTGATTGAGAACATCATAATAAAAATAAATAAATAATCTGAGAGAATAAAACACACGTTCAAAATGTCATTTTACTGTTGACTACGAGCAGTACGGTATCCACCTACACTGCATGTAAATATTTACAGAGTGTAAGATGATGTCATGTTTCTGGTCCCTTGTTCATA
The DNA here is from genome assembly GCF_012432095.1 of Onychostoma macrolepis. Lineage (NCBI taxonomy): Eukaryota > Metazoa > Chordata > Actinopteri > Cypriniformes > Cyprinidae > Onychostoma > Onychostoma macrolepis. The sequence goes on along the minus strand of NC_081161.1, from coordinate 23,066,395 downwards.
ATGCTGATTGTCTCCAATGTGAGTAGCAGACGTGGTACAACTCCAGGACTACACGGCCATATCAAAACAGAGTTGCTGCTCATTCTGACCAATCAGGGCGGAAAATTGGAGACAAGGGGCCCTACGTGGACTTCTAAAGCCAAGCCAACACACAGCAACCCACACATAGTGTTTCCTTTGCCTAAGAGCCCTTTCAAAGTGTCCTCTCAGATCACACTAACAATCCCTGTTGTAACAGATCATTGGGAAACGAATGTCATCCCATCAAAATGCAATTATCCATGCTAGAGGGTGGGGCATGATGGGATATGGTTGTTTTCAACATGCCATTGAGAGGTCTGGTGTAAGGGATGGACTGTCATGGCAAAGGGAACTGACAAAAATGGGAATGACTGCTGGTCCGTACGTTTTTTATTTATCGATAATCCATTTTCATACTCTAAAATACTCACTGTTTTAATATAGCGACAAGATGTAAAAAATATGCACGTTAAAACTATTTGAGTATAAACATAGCTTACTGTCTGTTTCTCTATAAAATATTATCCAATTTTACTATTGTAACCCTGATTTTTGCAAGGGATGAGCCAAAATACTTTTTTTGTGGTAATCAAATTTATGCCAAAAATGCTGTCAAATGAGCTTAAAGGGATAGTTCACCCAAAAATGAAAACTTTGTCATTAATAGGGATTTAACGATTCACTCAACTCACGATTCGATTCACAATTTTGATTTCACGTTTCGATTCAATTCACGTTGTTTTTTTACCAAATGAGATTTAAGACAAATTATAACTTAATATTTTATTATTATATAAGTCCTATTATTATTGCTTGGACAAAATGCTGCACGTTTCTTTGTGAAATTGAAATATAACTCTATAATATATACTAATATAGCACTTTAATTCAGCATATTAATTCAATTCAATTCAATTTGTTTGTATAGCGCTTTTTACGATACAAATCGTTGCAAAGCAGCTTTACACGAAATTGAGTTTCTACAATATATTTATATATTGTAGAAACTTAATATATTTAACTTATGGGTCATTCTATGGAAATGTCCACTTTTCTGTCCCTAGCCTTTACAGAATTATTACACTTGAAAAATACTGTAGGGCTACAATTTTTTTTTTAAATTTTAAAATAACTCAATATGTTATTTGAACAATTACACCTTCTAAAACCATCAATGTAGCAATATTTGTTTTTAATTAATTATAAAGAATTCCAAGCACCTCAAAACTGCTCGTCCCCACAGCCATGTACAGAGGGAAAGTTCTTTATTTTGAGGTCAAAAACAGGTTTTGCTTCCATTTAAAATGCAATAATGTATTCATAACTATCAAATACATGATGTAAATGACATAAAAAAAAAAAGCCAAATAAATATTATAAAATATATAATGAAAGTAGTGATCCCCTGGAGTTGTGTCACTGGTGTTACCATTTAACAAAAATGATTTATTCTGAAATAAAAATCACACTGATGACATAACTTGACTTCCTTCTTCCAATTTCCTGAAGATCTATGAAGAAAGGCCCATATTAAGTCCACTGTCTCTTTTCAGTTATCAGAAATTTTCTCATTTTTCTCATGATTTCATATGAAGCTTTTAGTTGAAGTCACTGGTATGACCTAATTATTGTCAGGGAATTGTGAAAAAAAAAAAAAGGAAAACAAATGGAAATTAAACTACTTAATTTAGTGAGTATACCATGATTTACAACATGTAGTTTGATAATTTGCAGCAGCCATTTTGTAAAATGCATTTTTCATGAAAATTGTCACTGGTGTTACTATCACTTTTAAGGGTAACACCAGTGAAGATCAGTAACACCAGTGACTCCATTTATAGATAAACTTAATTCAAATCTATTCATTTTGTTCTTTTGCATAAAATAGCACTAAGATTTTGTGATTGTAACTTTTCTTTATCATTGTTAATCCTCCTTTGGTCAGGTATGGCTAAATTGTGCAGCTGAGAAGCAGAGACCTTACAGACAGCGTCTTTGTTGTAAATTTAGTTGTTTTAGTTATTATTGCTTTTTTGTTGGTTTTGATTGCTTCTATTGTCCTCATTTGTAAGTTGCTTTGGATAAAAGCGTCTGCTAAATAACAAAATGTAAATATAATGTAAATGTAAAAAACTAAACTAAACTGAAATTTTAAAACAAGCCCCAAATCAAACAAATAAGCAACACAAATAAAATAAATCTCTTCATATAAACAAAATAAGGCTTTGCTGGTGCTCTTTCCATTTAAAATTGGAGGCAACCACTGCATTTTAATCATGATCCAAACAAAGATGCTGCATACATGCAACATGATCAGTTTTGAATCTAAATTAGATTAAATTTCGAAATTTGAAGCAAAAACAGAATGGTCTGACTTCAGATTTGTGAAAGTATACATAAAAAATATCAGCATGAAACAGAAACAGCAGACGAGCTGAATAAGACGCATATTCACTCTCTGCCAGCAGGTGGCACTTAAAGCGTTTCCTTGGTTTCCGCTGTAAACAAAGCAGCGCTGCACTTATGAACTTTAATATTATTTATACAGACACAAAATGAAAATAAAAAAATACCGTCTAAACTTTTCGAAAGACAGTAAGTTCCCCTCAGACATAAATTCATATGAACTCCTACCCTAATTGAATCGAGATTTGTTTAGCATCTCAGCCGATTTGAATCACGTTTTAATCGATTTTCAACTGGCTCATGGTTAATCGTTACATCCCTAGTCATTAATTACTTACCCTCATGTCGTTCCAAACCCACAAGACCTTCGGAAGACAAATTAAGATATTTTTAATGAAATTCGAGACAAAAATAACGACTTTATTCAGCAATTTCTTCTCTTCCGTGTCAAAATTCGATGCGTCGTGGTACTCTTGTGAATGTGCAGTGGAAAAGGGAAGAATTGTTGAATAAAGTCGTTATTTTTGTTTTCTTTGCACACAAAAAGTATTCTCGTAGCTTCATAAAATTAAGGTTGAACCACTGATGTCACATGGACTGTTTTAATGATGTCCTTACTACCTTTCTGGGCCTTAAACGAGGTAGTTGTATTGCTGTCTGTGCAGGGTCAGAAAGCTCTAGGATTTCACCAAAAATATCTTAACCCTTGTGCATCAATAAAAAAAAGTTAAACATAGGTCCATAGTGGACAAAAATGTCCATGTCAAAAAAATTATCATAACAATTTGAAGCTTGGGAGCACAGACTTCAGTTTGAACTCATTTTAAAGAAGACCAATGGCAGATTATTATTGAAGTAAAAAAAGTTTAAAAAGTGAAACTAAAAAAAAGTTCTAGTTCAAGGTTCAAGTTTATTAAAATGATTTATGAACAATATTTTATATAAAATATATATTTTATGAAACATGTTGAACTCTAAACCTGCTAGAAAGTCAAAGCCATAAATCTAAACAAGTTGTGTTCCAAATTTGAGGGTGATATCTCAAAAAATGAGCTTTCAGTAAGATTTTATTTGGGCACCGTACCAAATTTTCCCCATCAGATGCCAGCAAAACTCCGCTGGTCCACACAGTGGTTGGATTTGTGATTCATGGTAGAGTTTTCCTCTCTTAAATATTACAAGCACACACACACATTTTTTTTATGACACACATACAAACCACATCCATACCAACACACCCACACAATTATAGCTGCATTATTTATCCATTTGGCTCTATAATATGCAGAAGCAGAAAACAGGAATAAAGTGAGTATTTGCTTTATAGGCCAAACCTGAAAAGATGGCTCCATCTGGTAAAAAAATAGTAAAAAAAAATAATAATTCTGAAGCCTTGTCAACAGAATGAAAGCCTATTAACAAAAATTGCATCATTTTACAGTTAAACGGCACTGCGATTAAAAATAGCAGTTTTAATGGGTTTCAATGGGGACATTTTTGTCCAGAAGGTCCTGAGAGGAACTATTTTTTGTACCTAGTGCAAAATAGAATTATTAAAGGAAATGGGGGTGAAATAGTAAAATTCCAATAAAAATACACACCTGTGCCAAAATTTATGCAGCTGCCAATAACACAGGCAAAATGATAAAAAACAACAACAACAAAAAAAAAACCCCAAAGAGGACAAAGATGTCCAAAAGGTTGCACAAGGGTTAATTTGTGTTCCGAAGGTCAAAGAAGGTCTTACAGGTTTGGAACGACATGAGGGTGAGTAATTATTGACAGAATTTTCATTTTTGGGTGAACTAACCCTTTAACTTGTATTGAACCCAAAATATTACTTAAAGTTTAACAGTAAAAAGAAGTAGTTGCTTATGCTTGTCTTCACTGAGCACTTTGACTCTAAGAAACTCCAAAAAACTCATAAATCATTTCCCAGTATTTTGAGAAGAAATAATTGAGGGTGCACAGTCAAGAAAACTAATGCTTGATTAGCTCAGCTGTGGTTTTGCACTGTGACAGACAGTGGATAATGGGTATTTACAGTAATTATTGCAGACAAACATGTCTGAGCGTGCGGCTGCATTGTGCTCGCTCTCCCGCAGTGAACGTGTTTTAACGAGGAACAAATCATCTGTGGATTTCTTAATTGATGACTCTTATATTTACAGAAATGTATTTCCACCGCTCTGCAGAGTCATTTAAATGTTAAAACGAGACGTGATGTTTGAGATACTCTGAGGGTGGAGAGTTTTCAGGACGTATCAGCTCTGGTTTAACACTTCTGTTTAGACAAGAGGGATAAAGGCTTTCAATGAGAGAAATGAAGCTGATGACAGAATAATTTACAGTGTGTGAGCCGGAGACCAGTTGTAATCTTCGATGAGGGGATGGATCTATTGTTGATCTCTTGTGCTATTGCGTTAGAAAAACCCAGAACACTACAACACAAAAACCTGCCAGGTGAAACGCTATTATACCCAAAGCTGCTGAAAAAACTGCAGAAGCAAAATAAATGTGCTTGATTTATCACTTAAGAGGAAAGAGCTCACTGTGCACACTGTAGAACAAAGTTAGACATGACAAAGCCACATTGCTCCTGATGTTTATCATCTGTTGACTGGTGCAGTGCTGAGTGTTTTGATCTGTTTAATTCATTACGTGAGCCTCGGCAGCCACACACCCTGTAGATCAAAAGATTGCAAAGTGAATCAACTATTGTGCAAAACTGGGCTGTTGTATATACCTGTTTTCTATGTATGCTGCGACGTGTGTGTGCTCCCTTTAAAAGTGCTGACTGTGTCGATGCAATCAAAATAACAACCCTGAACACTGTACTCATCAGATTTGTGCTAATATATGACTTTAGATTTACTAGATTTAAATCTGATTTTTATCTGATTTCAAACCACCTGTTTGGATCCATCTGGTAAAAAGTCATATTTCATATGATTTTCCTGGTATGAGTTTTGCTTTCTGTCAGAACAAGGCCTACAATGTGCTAGAATTATTCAGTAAGAGCCACAGAGGTCCATAATACCTGGAGAAAGCTATCCATTAGCATTTCCATTTATCTTAATGGCATTCTGCTGGAGCAGGAACCCTGGAAGTACGCTGAGATCTTTTCTCATGAGCGCTCAGTCCTGCTTTTTGAGGATGTAGTTACAAAAATTACCAGTAGGTGCGAATTGGGTCATGCTAACCTACCAAACTTTGACCCCTTGGTCATGAAAAAGCAAAGTATGACATCTTCCTATTGAGTTTCCTTTCCGTTTCATATCCACAAGATAATTACAGATTGTTACATTGTTCTGTCAGACCTGGGGCTTTTTGTTCTCTTGAAAGAGTGCAGAGAGGATGTTCATGACACACCTCAGGTGAAATGAAGACCTCCTTCGCACCACTTTTGACAAACTCAAACCCAGCCCTATATGAAAAGTGAACAAACAACCTTTGTTTCCAATGCTTAGTTGAGTTTTTAAAAGGGAAACACTGTGTGTGTGTTTTTGGGGGAAGGTTGGCAAAGAACAACAGGAAGAATCAAGAGAAGAAAAACCTGACAGTTCAGACAGAGCTGTGTGCAGGTGCTGTGGAGTTATGAAACACTATCACCTCAACAGCCTGCACCTGAAATCTCAGGCTCTTAGAGTAATCATCGAGTCGGTGCAGTGCTCTCCCTCCAGTGAGCTTTGTGGTCAGCAACACTTCATCTTCTAACTTGTAGAACTTAGATAACAATTTCACAGTTTCAGTATGGAACACCAACCCATAACAGAAGCCCACTTTTATTTTCAGAGAGCTATATTTTCAGAAAAAACTTTAAATTCACCCAAAATAAAATATTAATAAAATATATATTTTAATTGTTTTTAAATTATATATAATATTTAAGTATTACTTTTTATTATGTAATATTATATTTAAATACTAATATTAAATGTAATATATATATATATATATATATATATATATATATATATATTATGGAATTATAGGGTTCCCATTGTCCTATTGCAGGGACTGAAATACAATACTGTTAACAAGTTTGTGGTCAGTAGGAAACCCAAACTTTTTACTTCTTTCAAAAACATTATAGATCTTTCCAAACCCGAACTTTTGAACAGTACTGTATGAAAAGTTCTGTGCTTGAGCATTTGATGATTTCTGTGTCTTGGGCTTTAGGCAACTTATTGAATTTTTCCAGTGCGTAGTATTCCCTCTTTGTTGGTGAATTGTTTCTCGCAATTGGATTTTTAAGATCCATAACTGGGACTTTAGGCTCAAACAGACCTTTCAACTCCCACAACTCCCTCCTTTACTCAGAAAAATTATTAGCTTAGTGTAGCTTACATATCCTCTACATTCTGAAATGTTCTTATTGATTATTATGTGCCTTTGGGTTTGAATGAAAAAATTTTGAAACGTTTTTGTGTGCTCTATGCCAGCAGTTTCTTCTTGTTTTATTGCATAGATGATTGATTCCAGTCATGTTAAGATTAGCAGCAGGATTGAAATTGGTGAAAGTAGGATAAATTATCCAGACGGGCTTCTGGTTATGTGATTTACCTGTTCAGAATGAAATATGTCTGAAATTTGTCTTTCCATAAATATCCCGAGTCTTGCATCACAGATTCAGTTTCATTCATGCTAGATTAAATATGGCCTCTATTGTGACTAAAGGGTTCTGTAGCCAAGCAAATCCTCACTTCAGTGTACGTGAGCCCTAAAAACACTCAACCCCTTTTCAATAATAATCTTAAAGCACATGTTGCTTTAAGTAAATAATTATAATACAGCTCCAAAATGACATGTTTTTTTCTGCTTTGTGGTGAATAAGCAGAATGTTTAAAGAAACATCAAAGGTAATCACTCCACCCATAGACAAGGCACACCACAAAGTAGAGGAATTATCATAATCAGAGATGAAATTTTCCTATAGAACGATTCTAAAAATACCTCATGGCCTCAAAAAAAAAAAAAAAAAAAAAAAAAAACTTTTCCTCTCAATTTTTCTACCTCATGATGTTTACCCTCTATCTTTGGAAATGCTGACATATTGAGCCTAGACACTGACCAGAGAGAGATTGAAGGAGCGTGTCCTGCCAGTGCGGTGGAAGAGTTTAGGCACCCTGAGGTCTGTCACGTCCTCCTAGATGAGGCACTGCCATGTGGCACAGCCGGCTCACTGAGATTTTATAGTTTCGATTTTTTTTTTCAGTCTGTCTTTTCTGTTTAGTTTAGTTTTTGTTAGCTTCACTCTGTGATTGTTAGTACTAGTTGCATTTTTTTACGTTTTAATTTTTATTTAGTTTTTGACTTTTACATTGCATTCAAATGATGGCAACTAACAATTTAGGGCTGACAAAGCTAATGCTCTAAATGTTAACGTTTAAGTATGTTTAATGACACTGACTTTTCAGTACAGTCTAGTTTTATTGTTGTCTAGTGGGATTTTTACGTTTAATGCAGTTTGAAAATTCATAAGAAAAATGTATTAATTTCATACCACTTTTATAATTTTCAAAAACTTTGTAATTAATTAAAAATAATAATTTGTGACAATTTTATACATATACACTACCATTCAAAACATTTAAGGTCATTGCAAAATAATAACTACACGTTCAAATACATATTTTCTGTTTTAAAATGTCATTTATTGTTGTGATGGCAAAGCTTAATTTTCAGCAGCCTTCAGTGTCATATGATGACAAAATGTATACCTCAAATGCACTGTAAGCCGCTTTGGATATAAAAAGCATCTGTCAAATGCATAAATGTAAAAAATAAACCTTAAGATTTATATCCTGTTATTCACATATTTCTCAACTGCATTGTTGTGATTATGATAGTTTGCATCTGTGGTACATAGACCGTTGTGGTTATTGCTCAAACTCACATGATACTGTATAATCGGGTAAAGCCGATTTGGGTGTGGTCATATTAATCATGTCTATCTGGGAGGTGAAGCTGCTGTATTTGATACAGTGAGCTCAAGCATTGCTCTGTCTGTAGACCCACAGCACTAATGAGTGACAGGCAGCTCCCACAAACACAAAGCCCCGCTTATCCTCTTTAAGGCATAAATCCAAGTTCATTTGAGTAATCCCTGGCAAATATTCCCCACAGACCTCATGTTCATCAGAGCTTCCATGGTGATTTCTGAGAGAAAGCCGGTGCATTTGATCTGACCCCGTGCCCAACACATGCTGATAGACAAAACGTTCTCAAGAGGAAAAAGCCATACGTCAGATGTATTTACACAATCAAACACATGGGTGAGAGTGAGCTCATGCTTCTCCCCATTGCAATGAGAAGACTTTCTCTGCATGAACCTTTGTGTTTAAACAGACGTGTGGGAAGTAAATGATCCTGTCTGCTGTCTCCGAAGTGTGCGTGATTTCTTTGCTTTATTAAGCTTTACAGCCCATAAACCTATAGTTCTGTAGGAGTGCTGGGCTTTGATGGGGTGCTGTTAATTTTCCCTGTTCTCCCTCACTGTTGTGCAGGACCGTGAAACGCTGCTGTGATGACTGGGTTAAGACCTCTGTAATAAAAGCTATTACGTGGCTCGTGAGAACCGGCACGTGATTTACTCTCAGGGTCACTTGCTTGTTTATTTCATCCTGTTTTCTCATTGGCATCTGCATGGCTGTCTGCTCTGGGTGCGTATATTTTGTTCTGAGACGCGTACCGTATTTATTTCAGCCAACGATCAGAAGAAATAAAACAAAAAAACAAAGTGGACGGCTGGATGGTAATTTATGGCTTCGTAAATATAGTAGCAGATCATGATGTGGTCCAGAGGGCACTGTGGAGCCGAGCTGTTGACAGTGAGCGATTGGATTTGCTCTACCCTCCCATTATTCAAAAATGTAGCTACATCCCGTGTGCTCTATCAGCTCTGCCTCTACCCATTGGGTCTGTGCTGATGTGGCACAACTGTGTTAGAGAGTCTGCCGCCTTTGCCAGGCCACATGAGTGTCGGGAAGTTCGGATAGGTTTATGATAGTCTCTAACCACTGACGAAACCAATGAAAATGAAAGAATGTGTAGTGTTGTAAATTAATCTGTTGCAAAATTTTCTTGATGTCTCTTAAAACAATTTAAGAGGTTTTTAAAGAGACAATTTTTTTCATTGATGACTCCAAATATTAAGTTAAAGAATAGCAGCCAAGCAATCAGGCAATTAAGTGATGAGCTGTTTCCACAGAGCTGGGGAGCCATAACAAGGGAAGTCTGGGAGATTTTAACCCATAAGAACCCAGACCAATTTCTCCTCATAGGAAAATTATGGGGCATATGAAACAGACCAAATGTACCTCTTATAACATGTTTCTGCAGTTGTTTTTGAAATACAACCCCTCCTTGTTAAAGATCTGTAATGTTACGTATATATGACATTGGGTGTTTGAGATACATTTTTCATGTTACATTGGGAGTTTATTTCTCAATTAAAAAAAAAAAAAAATACATTTCATATTTTTTTTGCTAAATAACAGTTTTTTTCTGTTTGTTTTTCCAAAACATATGAAAATGATTTCTTTTCCGGGAAGTTAAAACAAAAACCTTTTTCAGAAGTAATATAGTTTTTGCATTTTATTTGCCACAACATATTTCAAAACCACATAACTGTGACCATTATATTTTACAACAACTCTTTCGTAACATCAAAATTCTACCTTTTCAGGTATATGGTTTAACCAGATGATACTCGAAAATGTGCAAACTGAATAAAACTACCTCAAAATAACTACCTCACTGTGTCACAAACAGAGACGGAAACCAGAGGTGAGTGAAATGACAAGGTTTATTAACTGGATGGGAGCAGATTGTGGAGAGAGTAGCTGGTGAGTATTTTGGTGATTGAAGGTGTTCGGGGAGCCTTAGCAGTCAACTGATCGGAGTTTCTATTACAGGGTCGATGTCGAGCGGGAACCAGGTGTCTGGGAAATCTGTCACGGAGATTCGTAGGAGGTTATGGGGAGAAGGTCTGTGGATCAACAGGTAAGTATAACCACAGGCAAGTATGAGAGGAGACAGGTTACCGTTCGGGTGGTGAACCGTAGACCGGATGATGAGTGTCAGAGAGAGTATTTACTTATGGGAGTGTTGATGAGGGATTGCAGGTGCGGGTGATTAGAACTCAGGTGATTGTGATCTGGTGATTGCTGTTGACGGCGGTGACTGTGACACTACCCCCCTCTACAGGGGCAGCTCCTGACGCCCTCATACGGCGACGGGGGCGACCTCGGCGACCTCGGCCTCTGGGTGCGGGACAATCAGGATGGTTGCGATGGAATTCCTGCAATAACATAGGATCAAGGATATCGTCCCGGGCCACCCAGGATCACTCTTCAGGTCCGTAGCCCTCCCAGTCCACGAGATACGATGGAACTCGCACTTCTCTAGCTTAAGGTACAGATGGAATTGCCTGAGTCTTTGAAGGACCGGCGCACCCGAGCGGCGGGTAACTTGAGAGGTGGTCATGGAATTTCCCTGAGACAGTGTTGATGACACCATTCGCTCCAGCGAATTACGTCACTGGATTCCCATCTGATTTCAGGAGAATGGAGTATGAGCCAGGGGCGTCCCAGGATGATGTCCACCGTGGATCCCTCCAGTACCAGAAATTTAATCTCCTCCTCATGCAGATTGCCGATCTTGAGCTTCATCGGAGGAGCCTCGAACTTCACATGCCCACGTCCTAGCCGTTTTCCATTGATTGGTCTCGACTCGGAGCTCCCGGGCACGCCATTGACAGGGTAGGCACAGGCGGCTTAAGATGTCTTGGGAGATGAAATTGCCCGAGGAGCCCCGAGTCGACCAGGACAGAGGCTGAAACGGATTGGGCTGGAGTGAATGGTTGCACAGCAAGTTTGGAGATTATAGGATCTATTTGGAGAGTACTCACCGCTGGACGTGGGGGTCTGGTGGGGCATGATCGGATGAAGTGTTCTGCAGAAGCACAGTAAAAAGGCACAGTTCAGCTATCAATCGGCGGGTACGTTCGTGGCTGGAGAGACGGGCTGTGTCTACTTGCATGGGTTCTGGTACTGGGGGACTGGTGACGGGCGAGTCAGGCTGGTGAGCGGCTTCGGTGGTGTGGCAGGCAGATAGGCGTTGGGAGATTCGGTTAGCTCTTTGCATAAAGCCTTCCAATCCTAGGGAATCTTCATATAATCGCCATTTGAGCACGAATAGTAGTATCCAATAGGGATGCACCGAATCCAGATTTTTGGGGTTCTGCCAAATACCGAATCCACTGGTTAAGATTCTGCCGAACCCGAAACCGAATCCTACTCCCATCCTCAGACCATTAACACAGTAAACACATTAATGAAGTAAACAACGTCCACAGCAGTGTATTTTTCATTTTATTTTATTTTAACTGAAAAAAAAAAAAATGAAAAAAAGAATAGGCAACATTATGCCAGGATCCAATCAATATCCAAAATATTAGCCTTTTAGATTTATAATCCCATAAAGTAGGCTACCCCCAAGTAAAACCAAAACCTTTCAATAAAAGTGCAACACTGCAAAGAAAAGTTTTTTTTTTTGTTTTTTTTTTTAAATCAGAAATTAACGTTATTGAACATTTACTCAAACATGGATAGTAGGCGATTGTTTCGTTTATAACAGTATAGGCTGCTATTAGAACAGTAGCCAAATATTACGAAAAATTGTTGGCCTGATATAATTAAACATCTAACCTTTCACATGAAATGAGAATTTCCTTTCAGGAAAACAAGACGCTCGGCATTAACAGCTGACAGCCGGTTGCGAGTGTGGGAACGAATGTCCCCAGCAGTACTGAAAAGTCTTTCACTGGGCACAGAGGTTGGTGGCGCACAAAGGTAAATTTTTGCCGTTTTCGCCAGCAGTGGAAATCGCTGCTGGTTTGTCTTCCACCACTGAAGAGGATCCTCTCTAAGAGGAATCAGAGGCTCGCTGAAAAAAACGCTCATCTCCGCGTCAGCACCCGGAGTGACTGCCTCTGTATTGCTGCCGTACAGATCGTCCCAGCCGCTCCAGATTCCTGAACAGTGTCGTTTAGCGCGAACTTTCGGACCTTGTTCCTCCTCAGCCTGTTCAGTTGCTGTAGTAGTAGGCCTAGCAGATGCGTCTTGATCTGATTCAGATAAACGGGATACAGCCTCCTGCACAAGCAACTTTGATCGACACTGTTCTGTGTCACTCACCCAGAATTTCGCCTTGTATCTGGGATCCAGACTTGTTGCCACAACTAAGTGGCTATTCTGCTCGCTTCCCTCAAATCTATCCTGCAGAGATTTCAGCAAGCGAGTTTTCATCTGCTTGATTCCATGATCGTCTGTTTCGTTGTGGACATAGCGCTTCAGCATCATCACAGCTGGCAGAACAGTGGATATACACGCATTTTCTGCGCTTATTTCTCTTGTCAACTCCTCAAAGGGTCTGAGCACCTTGAGAACATCCTCCATTAGAGTCCACCTCTGTGCATGAATGTTGCATACCATCGGTCTCAGACAAGTAGAGGTTTACGGCACGTTTCTGTTCTGTTAAACGATCGAACATCAGATATGTCGAATTCCATCGCGTTGACACGTCCTGGATTAAATAGTGATTTGGCAGCCCCAACTCCTGCTGAAGAGCAGAAAGCCTTGATTTAGCACTTGAAGAGTGCTTAAAGTGACCAACAGTTTTCCTGGCCAGTGCGATCATGTCAGAAACACTTTGCTGTGATAAAAGACTGTCGTGGATGCACAACTGGAGTGTGTGCGCAAAACAGCCAACACTTGGAACCCCTGCCTCGGACATGGCTTTCCGCATGTTTGCAGCATTGTCCCTCAAGACCAGGTGACACTTGTTAACAGGTATGTCCCACGCTCTGATAATTTCTTGCAGTGCATCTGCAATGTTTAATGCGGTGTGCCTTCCATCAAATGCTTCACATCGAAGAATAGCATGTGTGCGCTTAAAATCATCATCAATCCAATGTGAGGTCACACTGATGTAGGACTGTGTAGTGTACTCACAAGTCCATATGTCGCATGTAAATGCAAAAGCATGTGCTTCGGCAACGTATGCTTGTATGCGGGAAGTGATGGACTCGTGCATTTCAGGGATGATTTTATCAGCAAAAAAGCGCCTGGAGGGGATTTTGTAACGTGGCTCAAGCAGATGGAGTAGCTCGTTGAATCCAGTATCTTCCACTATGCTATAGGGCTGCAAGTCAATGGCTATCATTTTCCCAATTGCTGCATGAATGGCTTTGGCTCGTGTGTGATCTGAGGCCCACTGTTTGTTTGGTGTAGGGCTAGCAAAGCTGGTAATGGTCGTCTGGTTAACAAGTTTTTAGCTGTGACTGCCCTTCCTTTGACATACCTGAAGTTGCTGCATTTTGGCTGCTGTCTGTAGATTCCTTCATGCACAACTCGTATTCTTTCGGATGTTTAATACGCAAATGTTTTAACAGCGGCGATGTTGTGTATTGTTTGGGGTCCTTGCCACCACGAGACAAATCGGCATTGCAAATTGAACATGTAGCTCGACTTGAATCGCCTTCTTTCAACTGAAAGTACTGCCAAACAACACTTTCTGCTCACGAGTTCCATTTTCACTTTCTCACATATACTGCATTCGAACGGTCCACCTTAAACACCTTCCCGTACTCAACGGCGGCGTGACGTTGACCAGTGTAGCGCGCTTAATGCAAGCTAAGGGTTCGGTGGATTTTTTTTTTAAGGATCGGCAGAAACCGAACCCCATCAAAAAGTCCAATATTCAGCCGAATCCGAATCCTGGATTCGGTGCATCCCTAGTATCCAATCCATGCAGAAAAGCACTCATGAGCGCTGCCTCATTCTAACCGCTAGTTGCCGCCAGAGTGCAGAATTGCAGCATGTACTCGTTGGTAGAGGAAGTGCTCCGGTAGCTGATCCAAACACCTCCTTGAAATGGCGAGTAAATGCTTCATAGGAATTTATGGCAGTATTGGTGTCCCATATGGCTCTAGCCCATATTAAGGCTCGACCAGTGAGAAGAGAAATTAGAAAGGCTACCTTGGAGCGCTCGGTGGGAAACTTTTGTGGCTGCATCTCAATGTATAATGCCACTTGTAGAAGAAAGCCGCTACACTTAGCCGAATCACCTGCATAGGCAGCCGGTAACGCCATGGGACTGGCAGAGGCAGATTGAGGGGGTGGTGTTGGCAGAAGCAAAGCCCGAAGCGTGTTGACCAGCTCCTCCAGGATCTCAGAGGGTGATGAAGGCCGGGGATCCATGGGAGTAACGGTGTTGGTCCGGTCTTCTGTCACAAACAGAGAGGGAAACCAGAGGTGAGTGAAATGACAAGAAGGTTTATTAACAGGATGGGAGCAGATTGTGGAGAGAGTAGCTGGTGAGTATCTTGGTGATTGAAGGTGTTCAGTGAGCCTTAGCTGTCAACTGATCAGAGTTTCTATTACAGGGTCAATGTCGAGCAGGAACCAGGTGTCTGGGAAATCCATCACGGAGGTTCGTAGGAGGATATGGGGAGAAGGCCTGTGGATCAACCGGTAAGTACAAGAGGAGTCAGGTTACTGTTCAGATGGTGAACCGTAGACCAGACAATGAGTGTTAGAGAGAGTGAGTAGTTATGGGAGTGCTGATGAGGGATTGCAGGTGCGGGTGATTAGAACTCAGGTGATTGTGATCTGGTGATTGCTGTTGATGGCGGTGACTGTGACTCTCTGACACGCCAAACCTGATATTGCCAAGTGCAACGTGTTCCTGGAACAACATTGTGATTAACCAATCAGATTTCAAGAACCAGTTTATAATTTTTGTGAAGTTTAGGATTACAATCAGTGTTTGGTGCTTGTACATCAGTGTAATCCATCTATCAGTTCCTCTGATTTTAGGGATTACTCATGGGTAAGGTTAGGTTTAGGTGTAGGAATATGGTTAAGATTATATTTTTGGATTAAAATGTTGTTCCAGGGTCAACAAAATATGTTGACCCAGGAACACGTTGCACTTGGCAATATCAGGTTGTGCCTCTGACACAGTGGAGGTCAACATGTTAAACGTAGATTTGTTAAAATATGCTTTGAAATGAGCAGCAGAAAATATATAACACTAAAATAATTGAATCAGCTAAATTAATTGAGCAGCTCATTACCATTTTTCTTAATGTGACAAATACGTCACATCAAAATTCCACCTACTTTTATAAGGTTAATAGCCCGATGTGACATGTCACCACAATATCTTTGTAACTTGTTTTATATCAATTTGTTCAAGACTTAGTAAGTAATCTAGGATATGGTATTAAAACATTAGAATTGTTGCATGGGTTGAAATATAACTTTTGTAACAAAAACAAGCATTTTTAAAAATTGCTGACACTGTAACGTGCTAACCAGACAGGACACCATTTTGGAAATGTTGCCATGGCAACAAAAAATGCACACATTGTCACATGACTGAACCTGGGTGTTCATTATATATCACTTAGGGACTTCCTGAGTTGAAAGCGAGGGATAATGCTTTAAAAAGACCTTTCCAGATAATCACCAGTGTTTGTGACACCCGCGTCACCGTGGGTTCTTGCAGGAAGGAATCAGCAGAAACTTCAACTTTGTCCTGCTTGATTTAAATGACCATTTTGTGCAAGTAAGCTAAAAATTAAGACTGCTCCTTTCCTAGATTTGATAATAAGAGTGATCTCAAGATGTCTAAACCTACACACATTCACACTCATAACACCTCAAGGTAGTTTGCAAGAGATGGCATAAAGATAAATGAGAGAGAAGGGAGTATCTGAGTATCTGCGTTACAGCTGAGTTACATGATTTTGCCTGAAGCAAGCATTTCTTTTTTCAGAGTTTGACTCTTTTGCATTACTCCAATACCGCTCTATCACAGGAATAACTTGTATGCAAACGATCACGTACTCACCCACGTACTCAGGTTTTTATAGATCAATATTAAGGCTAAAAGCAATTACAGTTATCTAATCACTGTTTATGTTCATGTTCATGTTCATTAATAATGATTGTGAAAAATAATGTTGTACAGATTGGCGTTGCAATAAAACCTGGCATCCGTGCTTCATCGTACTCTCCATCGTACTGACTTCCATTCAAACAGCCTTTAGTGACCCTGTAAAAGCCTGAATTTTGAATTGTGAGTATATTTGCATTTTGTTACATAACTTACATATGTAACCTCAACCTGGACAATCTGCTAACTGATAGTCGCTGAGGGCTATGAGTCACTCACATGTCCACCTAGGACAAGAATGAAGTAATGCCCTTTTATTCACTGACATAAAGGCACTCAATGTGAAGAAAAAGGAAGAGGAAAAAATAGGTCATAAACTCTCATTGTTGGGTGGGTAACTGGAGCTCTTCACATAGTCTTTGCCAACTTTTTCTCTTTACACACAAAAATATAAACTTGAATGGCTGATTGTGGTTAACAGCGGTGGCTTTGCTATTGATGGAGCCCTGCTAGCTGTCTCCCATTCACAACTGAGACCATGTCACAACGTGTCCCGTCACGCCTGTCTTGCGCTTCCAAATGTCAATGAAAGTTAAATATTTATCTGCCTAGTCCCTGTTACAGCAACTGCATTGTTTAAGAGCTTGATTGACTTTGTATTTGAATGTGGAAGAGTCTGCATTGTGCATTCATTCTTTGAGGTGGTTATTCTGTGTCAAGGCAGGATGATGAATCTCCCGTGGAACTTCAGTGAATCCTATATATATGTTGCTGATATTGAGTAACTTATATTTTAAACAATATTTACATTGTGTGATTTCTTTGTGGTACTTATATTAACAGGTTACGGCATTCACATTGAGAGTGTAGATTGTGTGAATCTGCTTTAAAACACAGTAGTGAAGCTCCTGAAGCAGTGGTTTTGAAAAAAATCGATTGATTGAATAAATGATTCAGTGACTTTATACAGACTGTGGGCTGTATCCAAATATGCATTCTTTTCTACTAAATAGTAGGTGAAAAATAGTATGTCAGAATAGTATTATGTCCGAATTCATAAACACATAAAACAGTAGGTGAATTTCTGGTGAAATTCTGAAATGCACATTCAATGGACACTTTACTGTGAGGCCACAGAGAGGATTTGTGAATGGCCATGAAGCAAAGCAACTGACGGTGTAAGTCACATGACAATGACAACTCTAAGGATGTATGACACATATTCACACTATATAGAACTTCAATTTTAATGGTCAAGTTGTAAGGTCTTATTTAAATATAGTATGTGCACAGTACAGTATAAGATTTCAGACCCAGCTACAGAGGTGGGTAGTAATGACTCACGAGTTACATTTACTTCGTTACATTTACTTGAGTAAATGTTTTGGGTAACTAATACTTTTAGAGTATATTTAAAAATGGGTACTTTTAATCTTACTCAAGTACATTTTTTGTGAAGAAACGGTACTTTTACTTCGTTACTGTGGGCGACGCTCCTCTCGTTACTTTATCTTAATGCAATACAAGTTAAAAATCCTTCAATTTATTCCAAACACGCCGTCTACTTTTTTCCTGGGCAATGAGCGATGCCCCATTCTTTTGAGTCAATTCTGTTCGAAGGCTTGATCAAACCAGTTGGCAAACCAGTGAATCGGTTCGCGAATCAGTTTGAATGATTCGTTCAGTTCCCTGCCGCATGCGCCGAGTCGTCTGAAGCGGCTCTCACTCAGAGTTGTAACATCAAGAGCGTTGAAGACGTGGCTTTGTATCTACAGTCATTTGAAAGCTAATCTGCAAAGGCTATGGTTTGCTAGCTATGAAGATCTTTATTAGATGAACACCGCATGTGCTGTCGGTTCCACAGGTATAGATTTCGTTATGTTCAGATTTTCTGTAGCGGTCATGTGAGGAGTTTTCACTCTTCTCCGTGTCAGAGGTTATATACATTTATAATACATAATTAAACTGTAAAATATAATTTAATTTAACTCAGTGATGCAAATCAGAATTTGTATCAGCTGTTACTCCAGTTTTCAGAGTCATATGATCTTCAGAAATCATTAAAATGTATTGATTTATTACCAGTGTTGTTGAAAAAAACTCAAACAAAAAAACAGCATATGCTGGTTATGCATGTTTTGAAGCTGGGATGCTGGTTTATGCTGGTCATGTGCTGGTCTTGAGCTGGTCGGACCAGTTTAGGACCAGCACATGACCAGTTTAAACCAGCTAAGGACCAGCTTAAATCAGCTCAAACCAGCATCCCATGCTTCAAAACATACCATACCAGCATATGCTGGTTTTGCTGCTTAATATTTTTTGGAACCTGTGACATTTTGTTCAGGGTTCTTTTATGAATAGAAAGCTAAAAAAAAACAGCATTGATAATAAATCAGGCTGATAAAAATTCTGATTTGCATCACTGAAAAAATTACATAAAAAAAAAACATTAAAAGTATTTTGAGCGGCGGTGTGTGTGTGTGTCTGTGTGTGTATACAGTGTATATGTATATATATATATATACATATACACTGTATACACACACAGACACACATATATATATATATATATATATATATATATATAAATATCTATATATCTAAATAAAAATATACTATATTCAGTATATGATCCAAAGTAACTAGTAACTAACTACTTGAGTAGTTTTTATTTTATCCGATACTTTTTTACTCTTACTTAAGTAACTACTCAGACTATTACTTTTACTTTTACTTGAGTAAATATTTCTTCAAGTACTTTTATTTTTACTTGAGTACAGTTTTTGGGTACTCTACCCACCTCTGCCCAGTTATAGTCACTTGTTTCGTTCGAATCGAATCAGTTGAATGAATGTTTCAATGACTCACTCAACAATGACACTTTTTTTGTTCCTAAGTAAATGTTTTGATCAAATCAATTAAATGAATGATTCAGTAGTTTACCTATTAAAACCATCAATTTTTTAATTCTTAAGTGAATAAATGTTGTTGAACAAATCAGATGAATGAATGATTCAATGACTCACTCATAATAATGGCAGAAAGGTAGTCTTCTGAATAAGTAATTACTTTGCAACCATTAAAAATGTTTGTAAAAAAAAAAGGTCACTGTTGCCACCTACTGGTGTAGCTATGTAACCTGCAGATTTAGAGTCATTAAAACTAGTGCATAGTCTGTCTGGAAAGGCAGACAAGTAGAGTGCTGCTGGATATATAGTATATTATATCACCATCAAAGATCTACTGAAGATTCAACATTCACCTCAACATTCTGTAATTCTAATTTTGCAGGTTGGAAACATCCTAAACCGTACTTCTGCTATGCCTATGTTTTATATCGTTTTATCAATTACTATCTTATGAGGATGAAATAAAAAATGTCCTCTGTAAAAAGGTTCAAACTCAGTGGCTGTTTGAGCAGAGAGTTTCTTTGAACAGAGGACAGGCAGTGGCAGTGACGACTGTGAATGGGTCAGAGAGAATTGGCCTCCTGTTGATGCCCGGAGACGTCTCTTTAGCCTCTCTACAAGAGAAGAAAGCCAGACTGCCACTCGGCCCACAGCTAATGCTGCCTCTGGCTATTTGCAAGACCTCGTGTGAATGTAAGAAAGCAGAGGTAGAGGGGGGCTAATTTGACAAAGTGAAAGCAAATCATCTTAGAAAGTGAAAGGAGCAAGTAAGAGAAGAATGTGTCTGTGTCCGTATGTTTTCATACTATTGACGGGCCGGCCAGCAGGGGGCTACATTGGGAATTCCCAAAGCATGCTGAAACACATCCCCTCCTTTTCCCAATCGCTTTAACCTCAGTTCTGTTCACCAAAGATCTTCTCACTTTTATGGTCTTTTCTCATTCATTCTGTCCAACTCTCACTGACCCTTCCTTTGTTAATAAAATCACATTGCCAACTTGGGTTATGTAAATGTAAAGTCTTAAATCCTAGCAGGCCTGATCAGTGGCTTCAATTTAGCCTGATCAAATTAAAAGAAATAGGTGCATGTCCTTATTTGTTCCTAAATCTAAACCTCTCTGTCAAACATGGGCACTTTAACTCCAACTAACCATGTACACAGACCGTCAACCAGCTCCTGCAATGTCCATAACAGAATTCACACACCACAAACCTTTTGGCAGCAGGACATGCGTCATAAATTGTGTTTATAGATGGACATTATTTTGCAATATCCTCTTAATAAAATCAAAAGTGAAATGCATGGGCTTTAAAAGAACATTACACTGGAGAAATGGTAAGACATGCAGAAGACATGTAACACAAATCCGGCTTTGTGAGGACAGACTTTAGCATGAATCTGTTAATAAGCCATAAGTGAAGCTTTTCTGGCCGAAACCGAATATAAAAGAAAAGATTTCTGCAGAATATTACACTCACAGTCACACTATATGACATTTGGCTTTTAGAGATGTGGGCAATCATTAAAGCGGAGTCCACTGAGAAGTTTATTCGGTCTATATTTGTGGGGTGTGATTGTGTCCACTGCCTGCTTATGAAACATCAGGTATTAATTTTTGCTATTGAACTTGTGATTCATGATGATTGTGAAATAATGTGTTCTTTCTGATGAAACATATAAAATAGCACAAAACCCGTACTTGTTTCACAATATAACCAAGTCTATTTCATAGATTAGACATTATTTCTATATTATTAAGTTAAGCCGTGACCCATACTCAAAATTGGTGCCCTGCATTTTACCCATCCAAGTGCACACATACAGCAGTGAGTAGTGAACAAATGCACACACACAGTGAACACACACCCAGAGCAGTGGGCAGCCATTGCTCCAGCGGC
This sequence comes from Onychostoma macrolepis, assembly GCF_012432095.1. Lineage (NCBI taxonomy): Eukaryota > Metazoa > Chordata > Actinopteri > Cypriniformes > Cyprinidae > Onychostoma > Onychostoma macrolepis. The sequence goes on along the minus strand of NC_081161.1, from coordinate 23,045,192 downwards.
GCAATTAGGGGTTTGTTGCCTTGCTCAGCAGCGCAATTAGGGGTTTGTTGCCTTGCTCAGCAGCGCAATTAGGGGTTTGTTGCCTTGCTCAGCAGCGCAATTAGGGGTTTGTTGCCTTGCTCTTTCAAGGTCATGGTATCGAAGATGGAGACAGTGCTGTTCATTCACAATCCCCACCTTCAATTCCTGGTGGCGCGAGAATCAAACCGGCAACCTTCAGGTCACAAGCCCAACTCCCTAACCATTAGGCCACAACTACCCCTTAATTAACTATATATTTTTCAGAATGCATGTATACATTAGCTAGCTAGCTCTTTCTGATAAACAGCAAAACATAATTAAATTAAAATAAAATAAAATAGCATTTTTTAGCCAATCAGAAAGCAAGTCAGTCTCACTCATTTTATAAATACTTTTTTATCCGTTCAGATTTACTGACATTATACTAACACAATGGCTTATTTTGTTTTGTGCACCTTTAACTTTTGAATGTTCTGTTCTGTTCTATTCTATTCTATTCTATTCTATTCTATTCTATTCTATTCTATTCTATTCTATTCTATTCTATTCAATTTTTTTAGTATTCCTCAACACTCAGTGCAGCTTTAAATGCTAGTAACTAAATGCTAGTAAATATTAAGCTGTGCTATCCTATGCTGTAGGCAATAGTATGTATGAATGTAAGTATGACCAGTTTATTTAGAAAATAACCCATACTTTGATTCCAACCTGTTAAGCTAAAACAAAAAATCAGAGGGCCTGCCAACAGAATTCGTTCCAAACTACAAAGATGCTTCTGTAGTGAATAACTCTCTTCCCCACTGTTTATTTGTCCAGTAATTTTAATGTTCAGCTCTGCTCACCTCTCTTAATCTTAACCTCCAGAATGGCTCCCTCAGCAGCCTGCTCGGGGCTGAGATGGGCCCTGCCTCCTGGTGTGATCAAAGACAAGCTTTATCCTCTAGAGGGGTGTAGGTTACAGTGCCATTCACTTTATGGGTGGTCAAAGGGTCAGATGTACATGTAACCACATAGGAGATAAATCCTTAAGAGTAGCAAGCCCAGGTCAGCAGATAGGCTATGATGTATGAGGTGACTAGGGACGATATCACATCCTCTGCTTTCACGGACCACCACGACTCAGACATTCAGTTCATTGGCGACTTATCTAAACTGTGCATGTGGTGCCTTGAAATCAGAGCTCAGTGATACAAAACAATGAGAAGCTCTTGGCTTTTAGAAATCTATATAAAGAATGTATAAAGACACTTTGAACGCTCAGAAACTCAATGTCAAAGTGACAGAATATGTAAATCATGATTATATATGACAATTACAGTATAAATCATGTATCTTATATTTTGATTCTGATTAGATTTTTTCAAGGCTATGAAAGTGTTCCAGGCTTGTTGAAGTAATTTGTCATGTTCTTACTGAATTGTATTAAAAGAGTACCAGTAGTGTGTGGCTTTTTAAGGAAAATGTATAAACTGTAGCATAATTAGCTCTACACATCTGAAAAAAATTATTTGAGAGTGGTGTAAATTGGAGAATTATTATTGAAAATTAATGCAAAAAAAAAAAGCAAAAAAAAAAAATGTAACTGTCATTCCTCTTCACATCACATTACTTTATCAAGTGCATTCATTTATAAAAATTCAATGTTAGGTCATAAATACGGCACAGCAGTTGGGTTCCACAATAAAATCCCATTTATTTTCACTCAGATCCATATTGGCTTCAGATTAAAAGTTAGTCCTGTTGTCATTCTCTCAGAGCTGGTTGCATCAGTTTTGATGCATCATTGTTTAGAACTCTTTAACATTTTTTGTTCTTGATTTTTTAAACCCCTACAGAAAAAATTATGGATGAAAAATAGGGTGTTCTATTATTCCTTACCTAGACACTTTTTTTTTTTAAATGAAGAAATGCTGATGAGATTTTTTTATAGATCATATTTTTATAAAGATGCCAAGCCATGATTGTTTGATGCATTACTTTCTCAAATCTCACCAGGCTGTAAAATAAATAAGTTCCATACTATGCTATATAGTATATCTATTTGACATGTCCAATTGTTTGAGTAAAATTAGTCATATGCTCTGTATCTTTATCTTGATTATTGTATTTGGAGTGTCCTTGGTGCCACTCCTTATCCCCCGGCTCTCTCTGGTTATTGTGGTAAGTCAAAAAAGTGGCTTCAGAACAAACTTCTGCCTGTTCCTCCAACCTCTCCACTCCTGCAATTTTTATATTTCCACACATGGGGGGAAAAAATAACCAAAACAACAATATTTAGGCTGCAATTACGGGAGAGTAAAATTCTATGTCTGAAAGCAAATGAAGGATGATGGTTTCTCATGGTCAAACACGCCACTCAGAAGATTCTTCGTGCACAGACCGCTAACCTAAAAATACACTGAGTCTGGTCTGTTTGCTCACTGCAAACAAGATCACAATGGTTGTGAGGTTTACGCTAATTCTCTTCAACAAGCATAAATCAGATGCTAATAGGATGTGGAGTAGTGCTTGAGTAGTTTTGTGAGCTTTCATGTACAACAATAAATAAACATTGACATTTAAAGGCGTGAGTACAGGAACAAATGAAACTAGAGCATGCAGATAAGCTCAGTAGGTCTGTCCCAGTGTGTATTTGATAGATCAGAGTCAGAAGCCTTTAAAGAGGAATCGGCAGACTCCCAGGTGCCTCGTCTCCCACAAATGATCTTCCTCTTACCTAAAGCCTGCAGGGTAAAGCCCACCTGTAGTGATACCTTACACAGATACTTTTTTTTTTTTTTGTGGATTGGAAGAGAACATGCAGAGCTGTGTATTTTGGTATCAAACAGTTTTATATTGTTTATATTGTTGTATTTATATATTATAATGTTTATATTGTTATTCTGTTGAAATCAAATTAGCCTCTGTTTACTTATTTAATGTATGTTTCTGGTCTTATTGTGAATCATTCATCTGTGTATGCTAATATCTGAAGAAAAATTGTTTGTCTTCTTAATATTTAATCCAGGCAATAACTTGCTCTTCCTCTAAAATGACTTTCCTTTTTTGGTGCCATCACTGAGGCCATGCATGCTATTGTATAATATTAACCAACACCTACTGTTCATTACTTTTGTGAAAATCGCATCTGCCTGTCCCATCCTACATATTTTCTTGCTTACTTTATGTTTGCTCTTCACTAACCTGCACAATAAAGGTAAATAAAATATTTTTCTGCTGTACAGGATGTATTCAAAAAAGTCCATTATGGAAATGAGACAGTGGTTTTATGGGTCAACACTGATGGCTTTTAAGAGGGAATGGAGGAGGGGCTTCATTCCAGATTAAGTAGTCATTAGCTACAGTCTTATCAGATGTTGAGGCATTGTTTAATACATATCTGAGTCTTTTCCTCTTACCCCCCACACAGACTTACACATACTATGTGCGTGCATGCCAATACACTCGAAACACAAAAGCTAGGCAAATAGATATTACAAAACAGAGCTACACATATACAAACCACTCTTCTGTGTATTTGTATTTACATAAATGTATTTAGATGAGCATTTTACTCTTGTCTTGAGTCATGTCATGTTGATAGTATTGGACTTATTTATTTTTTATTCCCCTGAACTTCAAGGAGTTTCATTGGCAATGTCAAGCTGTTTTTCTTAAACTGGGCTGCTTCTCAGTGCTAACGTTATGAAACATGCTTGATCATTTATAGAGTGCTCACACTGTTTTGAAGTCTATATTCTCAGGCCAGGTACACAACAGCAGGGAATAGTAAACAGACAGTAAACAACATTAAACAGAGAGTAAACAGCCACATCAGCACCAATTTAACTATTGTTTGACCAATAACACACATGTGGACACAAGCACTCAAAACACTGATAATCCTTTAAAGTACAAATGTTGGTAGCTTTCAGAATTTTAATGAATGCATATGCTGCTATATTTGTCATGATGTCTGAGATAATTCAAGTTGCAAGTTTCCTCAGGCCTTCAAGTCATAAGATAACAAATATCAGGGATGTTCTCCAGGGTATGAGCTGAAGTCAAGAGGTCAGGCTTGAAAGGCAGTTGTTTCCTAGTTATTTCCTAGACTGTTTGGGGTTTCAGTGACACAGCCAAATAAATAGTGGGTGCAACCGCCACTCAAAGGTGTATAGATTCATGTCATGGTTTAAGATTTATGACCTCTCCATTCCACACCCTAGTCTGGATACCACATTTGCTTCCAAAGATACAGCCCACATAGGCTCTATTATGGATAAACAATTTTGTTGAGCGGAATGGAAATTGGTCCTTACAAGCAGGTTGTGTGTATGTTTTTATATAATCAAATGTGTTTAATTCTACAATTTGTATGATTTATAGGTTTGTCGTCTTCAGCAAAATAAAAAACAAAAAACTGATGTTATCAAATAGGCCTACATGTAGATGAGCTGCGCTGTGTATTTCTGCATAAATAAATTGAAACCCACAGATCATCGTTTTTTGGAGATGTGCTTCGACTGACCATCAGACATTACGGTTCCAGTGTTGCACTCTGTTCTTCAAACTCAGTACGGGGTAAATTAGGAGCAGATACGGGCAACCCTGACCTGGCATAGTTCTCCCCAGCTGGAGCCGCTGCTGGAAAAGCCATTTCTCCACAACATGCAAACAAATATAAAACAAATGGTGTACAGCCATGTAAAGAGAGGGGGAACAAATGTTAGCAAATATGAGGTCAGAGGCTGAGTTATGACCTCACTGCCTATTACATTACGTTGAATTGCAAAAGTTGCTTTAAACGATCATATGTGCCAATCTTTTGCATGAAGCAAATCTGAATTGATGAAGATGCACGTTTAAGAGTCATTTCATTTATTCCAGAAGTTTGTATTGGCAAGTCCTGAATTATATTTGTGCCCCCTTCGAGGCTTAAACTGCTCATTGGCTTGTTTTGTGCATAGTCTGACTGATTGTTGGACAGACATCTATGAGTGAACATTTTGACTATTTTTGACACTCCATTTAACGTACTGTATACATAAACCCATATGTCAGCCATGGCTTATGGTATGGTGTTGCATGTTTAGCTATCTGTGCCTACTCCATTCAGTGGAGTTTGGGCACAGTTTTAAAACCAGAGAAAGAAGTATTGGCACAGAAACTTGGGTAAATAACAACACTGTAGTCAAAGCAAAACCATCTTCCTTTGGGGGTTTGATGTATTTGGCTTTGACAAGCTGAGCCCCCAGCCAACATTCACTAAAACATCTGACAACACTCTTTCTGAGGACTTTTCAAAATTAGGCTAGAAACTAATGGATTGTAAAGCACAGTTAAACTCATTGGATGATTCTTTTCACATGGAGACTTTCTTTGTGCTACTTGTCATATGGTTGATATTGTGTAGAGCACGGTAATCTTGGCCTCCTCTGTTCATTAGAGACAAAATCTGAAACCCTTGCGAAAAACAAACAAAATAAATATCTAACTACTTTAAAGCCACTTCTTATGACGTCTTGATTTGATCTTTTATTCTTTGGCTGAACCTCGACTTTAACTTTTATGTGATTCATAAACATTTTAATATACAAATCAGGTAGTTTTATGAGCTCCTTTAAGAAACCGGTGAACAGGGAAAACAAATGCGAGTGCTCAAATTCACCCAAATGTAGACAGAGCTTTCGTCTTAATAAGACTTTGGAGTCAGTGTGTCATAACAGTCCTCTCTTTGGTTATCATAGGGTTGGGAACCTAGAAGCAGTTAATATTCAGACCAGGTTAAATCTCTTATTAAAAATATGGGATTTTCTCACTAAGTGCAGACTCATTCTTATAACACTGTGCTAAAATATTTTGACAGTGTTTGCTACTATTCAGCGCTGCCGCAGTATTGAATCCACAGCGTGAAATTTACATCATCAGCAATCAGTGTAGACCGATACCGCAAAAAATTGCTTAATGAGCAAGCCAGTGAATGTAATGCGCTTTGAGTGAAGTGCAATTAACCAACAAACGACTCATATCAGTCAGATCTTTTTAAAGAATTAAAAACAAAGTGCAACCAGTGTTATCCGGTTCCTGAACGAACAACTCTTGCAAGTTTGTTTTAGTTAATGCAAAACATACAAATGCAACCAACTAAACTCTGATTCCTGAGTGAATGACTATTGTGAGCTTCACTGAATGAAATCCGTGTGACTAGTGTAGCCCAATTCCCAAAAAATAACTCTAATGAGCCTAGTTTTTGGGAATCAAAAGAATAAAAAAAAAAAGAAAGAAAAGAAAAAGTATGACATGTAATGATCTGGTTTACTTAAGGTTTGGGACATAAATTAGTTTTTTATTTGTGTAAACACATATAAAAAATAACTGTAGCATGCTAAATTTATTTCTGATTTATATCTGTTCTGTTGAAATCAAATGATCCCCTAATTTGGCATAACAGAAAAATCTCTAAAATATTTCTGCTTAAAAGTTGCCTGGTAATAAGACTTTATAAGCTACAACCAGAATCAGGTTGTCTGGAGATCTTGTTTTGCACAACGTTGAAAAGGCTGAATAGATGCAGTATGAGCTGTCCCATTTTAGACCAAGAACACCCAAAAATAACCAGTTAAACAAACTGCTGTATTCAGTGTAGACTAAGCGTTAAATATCAGCTGAGCGCTTGCCGAACAGATATTCATGACAGTAGAGTTTTAAGAACAAGACCTGACGTGAAAGCGCTTCATTAAACAGCGTACAGTATCATAAATCATCCGGCAGCCCATTCAGAACTCTTCACATTCACATTGAACACATAAACTCTTTCGACAGCGTGTGTTTACTTGCTCGGACCGTTCATTTAGAGGGAGTACTACGAACATGTATCCCATTTCAATGAACTCTGTGATCTGTTTATGGACGGTCGGACAGTGAGGAGCGCTATTACACTGAATCACCCGCAGATGGTCGTCGCTGATTGGTGGAAATTTAGACCCCCACCTTTTGCCCATCAGCCGGTGCCACTATCTCAGTATAGTTTACACACACACACACTTACACACACACACATACACACACACACACACGCCGACTGTCATTGCTCAGCAGTCAGCAGTTCTGTGTGTACCTGCGCTTTGCAAACAGAAGCGGTGCGCGTTACCCTAATGAACCCGGTGGATTTTACTTGAGGAACAACAGAAACAGGGCAGTTTAAACAATTAGCAATGTCTCTATATTGCATTGCATGGATTTACGGATTGTTCCTTTCCCCGTTTTTGAAGAGGTAACAGTAAAGGTGCATGCATGACAACATGGATTGCCTTTTCCTTTTGCTCTGGAGTTTACAAGTCCCTCTGGTAAGCAGCACTTCAGTGAGGTTATTGGCGAGTGTGTCGTTTGGGAACTTTATAAAGGCAGGTGACACGCTGAGAATTAATTATTTATTATACATATATTTTATACTCATTGTTCTTATCAAGTTAATTGTGGTGAGTTATTTGCACTTTTGCAGGCTCTGCAGTTCTGTTGCTTCCACTCTGTAACATCGCTCTCATTTACCGGCGACCCCGGCGTCCTCTATCAAGGTTTGTGTCTTTACGCACTGCAACTGTATTTCTATTCTGATTGATGACAAGCCAGTGATGGATGCCGATGCATGCTCTCGCGCTCTAGTTGAACCAAAGATCCCTACCTGGATATACCTGTACACACAAAGATATAAATACTCTTAAGCATGCCACACGGATCCGGTGAAATAAGAGATTTACAGCATAAATATACTCCCAAATATGAGTTTCCGTGCCGGTGGTCATGCGCCAGCACGCGTATGGGCGCATTAGAAGGATTCCCTCCTCTCTTATCTGTCGCTTAGCCTACTGAGTAAGTCACAGAGTTGTTCCTTTTTAATTAATATTTACAATACCAGTCAAAAGTTTGGGAACGCTTGACTAAATGTATGTTCATGTTGAGCTTTTGGTGAAATGCTTGACATTAGGTTTATAGATAGATAGTGGCTACAAGGAATATAAGTTAATTTATTCGTCATTTCCACAGGCTGCACAGGCTACACTGGGCACTGAAATGTTTGAAATCTCATTCAAGGACATGAGACAGTACAGACAGTTTGCATACAGACACATGTGTATAGCAATATTAAATAAAGTTTAAACAGTGATATACCGATTTAAAGTCACGAGGTAAATTATTTACTTATTTATTTATTTATTTATTTTTATGGGTGAGTTAGACCAAATATAGGGGAAGTAAATAAGTCAACAAGTATTGACAAGACCCCATGAAATGGTTTGACAGTGCAGTTTTCCTTTCTTCATTTGAGAATGTTTGATTGGTCAAAAACCTTTGTAGTGCAGGATGAGTTATCAATATAACTGGTGATGGACTGGTATTGAGTCAGGTGATTTAAACTGTGTTGGTTCCCCTCATAGATTACGATTTTGCCACACCAGTGGAAGTGGACTCACTTGGAGGCTACATTTCCCACGATGTGTCAAGACATGGAAGGAGCAGGAGATCCCTGTCAGAAGCTGGTGGTCCAGTGCACTATCATGTCTCTGCATTTGGCAAGGAATTACACTTAGACCTTCAGCCGTCCCATGTGCTGGCAGAGGGGTTTACCGTACAGACACTGGGTGCAGAGGGCATCAATACAGCCACCCTTGACCATTCTATTCATAACTGTCTCTATCAGGGTTCCATCCGAAACCATTCTGAATCCTCTGTGGCTATATCCACCTGCACAGGTCTGGTAAGTGGCTCCTTTTACACTCACTCAAAGATCCACTGACTCCAAAATGAGTTACATTAATGTCTTACATAGGCAACTGCTTTTTAAGAAGGGATCCTAAATGAATTGGAACTTCATAAGTGACTGATTTTAAATGGTCTATATAGGCAGCATCTTTTGAATCATGCATCATATGAAAGCATTTCATTCAACAAATGGTTTGGAAGTTTGTAATTATTTCAGTAATCAACTATCATCTTGGATTTTTTTCGCTGATCTTGTTACAGAGTATTCTGGGATTGCCTTGTGATGTTGCCTTTGAATTTGACCAAAACATATTTTAAGAGGTAGTGTAATTAAGTTGTTAACATTTTGGAAAAGGCTTTGTGTCTTAAGTGCACTTAGACTTTGCACTGCTACATATTAACATTGATCAGTGTGATTATCTCTGAGTTTTATGTAAATTACATGAATAATAGTGAGTTTTAGATAGCGATTTACACAATAATAATTTACCTTGCCTGTCCAAAAAAAAAAAAAAAAAGAGAGAAGAGAAGCAACTTAGGTATGCAATCTCTGTCATTAAATCTTTCCAGCTTCTGTATGCCGCACCAATGTTTTCACATGTTTTGCCCCCTGGCCTGTGGAGTCAGCTTATTAGATTTTGGAACAAAGGTTATATGTGCTGTCCATTGTTTTTTAATCATTGAAAATTACATGGAAAATTTCAAGTGGTTACCAATGTTGCTAGTATGCAAGTTACATTTAGTTACATTTAGTAAAGTATACATTGTGCCTTAGGTATATAAGGAGCTAAGTGTGCCTCGGAACATATATAGTAGTGTGCAAGAAAAGCTTATTAAAACAGGTCAACTGGAGCACTGAAGTGCAGACATAGTGGAGCACTGAGCTATAATTGACATGGTCTTTATGTTTTCCTTCAGAGAGGATCACATCTCACCTTGGATGGTGGGCTGCTGTAAAATCAAACCCAGAGTTCTGCTGATGTTCTCTGCCTCCACTCCCTGCTCTTTTGTTTAGTGTTTGCCCTGCTTTCCTGTCTCCCTTGTTCTCCACAATTAAAGACAGAGTGAGGTTTCAGGCGCTTGGCTGGCAGCGCTAATCTTTGCATTGTCCTTTTCATTAGCGGTAGCTTCTCCACAATAAAACAGCAGTGACCCATTCTTTTAAACTGTGTGACAACACAATGTGATTTGGGAGCAATTGCATCTGAATAGACTGCAGGGACTCTTTGATCTACTCCCCCTTCTTTTGAAGCTCTTTTTTTCTGAACGATGGCCCAAGCTCTAGGTGATTCTCTCGGCGGTCTTAAAGGTGCCCCAATTTCAGATATACAGGATGCCAAACGAGACCTGGGTGTCCCTTTAGATTTTGTGCTTAAATGTACAGAAGCAAAAGGAAATGTCTGAGAAAAAAGGGGTCTCTCACTCTGTCACTCTGCCTCTTTCACTCTCCCTTTCTTTGTTGGAGTGAAAAAGAACGAGTCACCGAGGACTTTAACCCTTCCATGTCATCGCCGCTTGATGAGAAGCTTTGGATTAAGTACAAATGAGAACCCATTCATCCCTCTGCTGATCCGCAGCAACCCCTTGTGCCGTGAAAGGCCAAGGAGGCAGTTGCTTAGAGAGAGAGAGGTTTTGTGTTGCAAGAACGCCAGTCCAAAAGTAAAATCAATGTGGATGAGAACCCCCACAGTCGGTACATTAAGAGGTAATGCCGTCCATTAGGTTAGTGAGTTGATGAAAGTCTGATTTGCTTGTACTAGTTCTCTTGCTCTCTGTTAAACAGTGCATAACATAGCAGATGGACAGGGATTCAGTTGTTAAATGAAGAACAGGCGGTCTGGGCCTTTAAATCAGGAACAGAGGGATTTACTCGCTAAATCCTGCTTCATTTAAAGTTTTTAATTACTGAGCGCCCTTCAATTGCTGTTATCACTTGCCTCGAATGGACTGTCTGGCCTCAGATTTAGCGGCATGATCAAACGTCTTCCATCCAAACCTAAAACAAAACACATCATCGTAGTAATGAAATGCTGGTTGATTTGTGGATTAGTTCAAAATCTTCTAGATGGGCTACATTCAGGAAGGCATATGAATGCCAGTCCCAAAGCTGCTTCAGTTTGTAAAAGCTGATTAGCAGGTGGAGCTTCTGAAGTGCTGCTCTGCTACTTCTTGTTCAGAGGTCAGAACTTCCACCGGATCAAGTTGCGGTGTCGCATGGTTGTGCAAGTTCAGAGTTGCTTTTCCAGCCTAGGCATAGACAAATCCACATCCTCGGGCCTTCTCTGGGTCACGGTTCCATATGGCTGGTGACAGGTTCAAGCCCATCCCCCTTTGAAATGGCTGATCCTGCTTTCTAGACGTGTTTTGACTGGCTGAGCCACCATGCTGTCCAGAATTGGCTCTAGTACCACAATGAAAGGCTTAGAGATCTTTCATTATACTGTTCAACATGGATTATTGATGTATGATCTATTCTGGTAGTGTTGCTATATTTAGGCGTTATGATTCTTTCGACACATAGCCACTCATTCGGTAACTTTAACACATTCACTGCCCTGTCAGCTTACCTTTTTGGAGCAGGTAATGAGACAGTAGACTTGACGTTCCTTATCAGTTTATGTTAACTGATGCCATTGTTTGCTAACAATTAGCATGTTAGCAAACTCTTCTGGGTAGGTTAACAATTGGTTGACTAAATAGCCTTAGCTTTTGAAATGTTGACATTGTGAATCAATTAATTATCTCAGTCAACACGCATGGCTGGAAAACTTCCCACTGCCTTTATCATGATGTCCAACTGAATAGAGATGCTATTTCCTGATATTTTAGTAAAAAAATTTACTGGCTGTTTTGTGTTCTAAATTAAGGAAATCCTCAGCTTTGTTGATTGTTTGTCTTTGTTACTATTCAGTGTATACTACCAAAGCTGTAAGTTACATTTTAAAATATATAAAAATTTTATAAAAACTTTTATTTTAAATTGGAATAGTATTTCAAAATATTATACTGTATTTTTGATCAAAGAAATGCAGCCTTGGTGAGCCTTGGTAACTTCTTTCAAAAATGTTTAAAAATTATACCGACCCCAAACTTTTGAATGGTAGTGTATTTTCTACTACATGTTCTCTCTAGCTCTCCTATACAGATACACCCAGCATTTCATGATTAGGACAGAAATGTGAATGAGAGTCCACCAGGCAGACAAACTGAGTATAGTTAATTATCCTCCTGGTCTTTTGAATGGTTTGCAAGCAGGGCTTTGTAGGGCAGGGGATTCACTAGATTTGCCCTTCACTGAATTTCAGTTCTTTCCAAACATGTCCAATCATGCTGAACTCAGACATGACCTTTCCCAAGCCCCTCATTGTCTCTTCTGTTCACAGTCAGACTATCATTTCTTTTGCCTAGTTAAAGTTTACATGACAGGACATGGGAAATAAGTTCCTATATGAGTAGTTTATTCAAGCCCACCTTTTAAAAAAGGATCTGATACTCATATTAAATTAACTGAAATAACGTTAAGCCTTCATAATTGTACTGATTGAGGTGATTGTGTGATATTCAATGTGTGAATTAATGCAAATCTTATCCTTTGCGTAAATTGTGCTAACAAGTAAAAACAAATAACTTTATCGCTTTTAACTCTACATAACAAAAAGTAACAAAAACACAAACTTTCAACATAAATGCTCTTATACATTCACATGCAACAGTCAACAGGTTACAAAAAAAACAAAACAAAAAAAATATATATATATACACAAGTACCCATAAAAACACAAATACCCTTCATTATAACAGTTTTTGGTGACTTCCTTTTCCAAACTGGTTAAAGCAAAACCACAATGAAAGCTGGTCTAGTGGGTAAGCCAGTAAACCTAAATAAACAAGAGAATAAACAAGAGATGTGACTAAAAAGAAGAAGCTGGTATATTTCTGGAATGACATAATAAAACTCCTTATTTGCAAATACCTATAAAAATGGTTTCTAGGTATGTCGAATTTAGTAATTAATTCATGAAAGGACATTAGTCTATCTTCCAAATACAAATCCTTTATATTTCTAATACCTCTCTCTGCCCATAATTTGAAGCCCACATCCATTCGCCCGGGAATAAATTTAGGATTTCCCCATACAGGGCAGTAACGGGATAACAAATTTGTATACGAGATACTCAAATATCTCTGTGTTTCATGCCACAGCCTTACCATGTTTAAAACTATTGGATTCGAAACATTTTCGTTCATTTTCCTTAATACTTTAATATCTGGGTCATATAGGTATGTTTCCAGAGATTTAATTGAGCTTTTTTTCAGTTCTAACCATATAGGTGGGTCTTGAGAAGGAAAAAAAAAACCCATAATAAATCTCAATTGCGCTGCCCAATAATACCATTGGAAATTTGGGCATTGAAGCCTACCTCTATCATAAGGCAGATATAAGAGAGATAGTCTAAGTCTAGGTCGTCTATTATTCCATATGAATTTAGTAATTAGTTTTTTAAGTCGAGGGAATAGACTGAACAGAAAATTAATCAATTATGTAGTTACAAGGTCACTTTTGCTAAACAGGTTTCCCACAGATTCTCTCTCTCTCTTGGGTCTTTGTGGGGTGGGGATGCTTCATGAAGTCTTTTTGGATGGCAAAGTGTTCTTTTATCTTTTATGGACAGCCTGGCCCATAGACCAGCCTTGTGGGTGCTAGACTGTCTGTGAATGTGTGAGGTGTGTATGTGTGTGAATTGCTGCTGAAGCACTTCAGCTGTGTTTATTCAGTACCAGACCTGCTGGTTCAAGCTGATGCGCTAACGTGTGGGATTGCACTTAGGGCCAGTTGTGATGCTAATTCACTCTGACTGGAAAGGAGGAAAGCTGTCAGTGTGCTCAAAGCTTGTGTGGATACACTGCAGCGGAGAGTACAGCACCGGGCCATTCAAACATCAATGGACGAGAGAGGCTGGGAATTACCATATACAGACTTCGAGGGCAGATCTGTAGTGCTTGTCTGACTCAGGAAATTGTGAAAAAAAATGCTTTGAGGTTTCCATCAGACATGTTTGCTGTCATGATTGGTACTTAGATTCTGTTGAAATTTTCGCCACCTGAGACTTTTTTCCTGGCATCATAAATTAAGTATAAATGCTTTGGGGCATTGGGTAGTGCCATTATAATTTAATATCAAGACACTATGATTCTTTTTATCATGATTTTGCATAAATAACTCAAGATAGTTGGGCCTATATATATATATATATATATATATATATATATATATATATATATATATATATATATATATATATATATATATATATATATGTGCCTATTTTTATTTAAGTTCATACTTTCTTTCAATGTGTATATAGTTTCAACAAATGTAAAGATAATATTTTCTGGATAATGTTTTAATTTCTTATGGCTGTAGAACAATAAAAACATAAATGGGAATCAAGAATTATTTAAATGTTGTTTTTATACCTTCACATTTACTGTTTTTCTCACATAGTATAAAAGTGTGGCCATATTAGCGAAATTTTGTGGGTAAAAAAAAGGTCCATGTAGTGTAGCGATGTACAAAGCACAGCTCACACAGAAGTTACTTTCAGACCAACCAGCCTTCTGTTGGTCCAAGCGCACCCAACTTAAACCCGCTGTAAATTTTGCCCTCATGCAAAATTCCTTATCACAAATGTGACTGCATCTTAACTTGGTCTTAAATTATGTAGATGCCTTCATATTTTAGGAACGGAGTCCTTCTCAAACGATATCATCATATTATGTATCCTTTACATCAAATGTTTGGAAACTCTCAGACTGGTATTGCACACAGCTTCAGTCTCTCTTGCTTGATCAGTTTACAATAGTTTGTTTACCATAGCAATACCGTTATGCAAATGTAATTTACTGAAAATATATGTAATGATGTATCATATCACAATTTAGTGATACCCTGCAGCTACAGGGGCATGTCTGTGATTCTTCCTGCCACTATTAGAGTCAGTCCCTTGGAATAACCACTCTGAGTCTGCTAGCTGAGACTCAAATGCGCTGCACCATGGGAGACAATGCTCAGGTGATGTGGTGGACATTTATACTTGTCTAAGTTTTGGGAGGGCAGACAGACAAATTGAAACCAGAGTGAATATATGCAGGGCTCCTTTGTAGTTACAAATGTTCCCCACTCCCCCTTTCATAATTCACGGGGTGTTATGCCATGTTAGCACTATAGGAGTTGCCAGGGGCTATTCCCTGGTGGTCCGTGTGGTGACAGTGATGTAGAGGCTGCTTAGGGATGCCAGAGAGAGAGAGAGGCTGTGAGGAAGAGGAAAGGCAGGCTGGTCCTGTAATAGCTCTTGTTCTCACTCACTTGAAGACCTAAAACTAATGGGCAGTGGTGAAGTGGCTGTCGCACCAGCTCTGAGAAGCCATAAATATTATAAGGAATCCCATATCTCGTGCCTTGGACCATTTGTGACGGGCATTTTAAAATTCTCATTTCTCCACTGAGGTTTAATTATATTAGTCAAGCTCATGCATCTTTCTTAGAGTAATAGAGTTATGAAAGGACACCCTTTTGTCATTGACAACCTAGCTTTGCAATATCTGAGGCTTGGCCAGCAGCTTCTTCTTTTTAGTCACATCTCTTGTTTATTCTCTTGTTTATTTAGGTTTACTGGCTTACCCACTAGACCAGCTTTCATTGTGGTTTTGCTTCAACTGGTTTAAAAGACTTTAGTTGGTGTTGTGCCATATTGAGGATAATTTTTGAGAGGAATGAAAACAAGGCCGTGAGGGTGCTAACAATTGATTGTACTGTAGTTTAAAAACATTCCAGTTGTTCAATTGACAGAATATCTTTCCAAAAAAGCTCCATAAAACAGTTTTGAAAGTTGTGTTTTGAAGATTATCATTGTAAAGTCTGCAAGTCTGTTTCTTACAACCAAGAGTGCTGAATTATGTGCTAACACCACAGAGCCTCCCAAATCTTTAGCATTGCTAAAGAATAGCAGTAAATCTCTTTTTGTCCTCTTTTTTGAGGCAAGATCACTTTTCCTCTCTCCCCCTTAGATTTTTACTACCCATTTCTCTTATGTTTTATGTCTGGGTATTATGGTGTGACTGTGTTATAAATAGTGGACTTCCTGTTTTGAATCGTCATCCACCAAAACATGGCCCCAGAAAAAGTGATATAGATCTGAATTTTGTAATTTAATCATTGTATACATGAAATTGACATGATATTGGCCTTTTACTCACCACATAAAATTTTCTTTGATTGCAAAGGAGTATTTAATGAGAAAGGCACTCTTTAGTTTTTAATTGGTTGTCTATTGCATACACAACATTCTAGCACTGACCTATCATTTCAGACCTAATAATTTTAGCACTGCAAAAATCCCAGTGTTTCATGACCCAGGGTTAAAAGTATATTTAAAAGTATATTTAGTTTGTATAGATCTCATATATCCAAATGCCCCTGAAGTGTTCATTATTTGTCTGTGCACACAAACACACACTCTCTTCCCACCGAATCCAGAAGAGTTGATGCTCTGGTCAGATGTAACCCAGCGGTGGAATGCAGATGTGTTTTAAAGCTGGGTAATAAGCAGCTTTGGGTTTCTCACTGCTCCCTTCCAGCCTTTAACAGCATGTAAGCACTTACTCATCTAGATCATAATACCACGGTTGAAAGCTTTAAAAACACTCACAGTTTACACAAAGAGATGCTAATTACGTTTCATCAAATCACAGAGACAGGCAATAAATTATTTCCCATACTTGCACTGAAGACTCACTAGTGATATAGTCAAAGACAGTTCTCATGAAACCACATAAAACAGACGTTCCCTGCGGTTAAGTCGTTCATAGAGTAGTGCTTCGAGGACCGTGCTTTATTAGTTAATTCCCAACGTCTGATATTCCTTTGAATATGTGAAGACTCTGACTCAATGAGTGGAGTGAGAGTTAAAAGAGCTCTCATGGTTTCTGTGTTCGCTGTGAAAATGAAACGTGTTTATCTGGCAGTAGACATTGGCCCTCTAATCTACATCTCTTACAAGTCTTTCTTGAAGGAGATAACTAGAAGTCTGGCACATGAATGTGAAACCCGAAGAAGAGACTGTGGTTGAGTGCTTCCCTTCGTTCCCTCGAGTGTAATAGGCTTTAAGTAGTCAGGTGGTTTTTGTAGAAGGCTGTAGTTAGGCACTTGTGTAATTATGTGATCACCTGTCACACATTATTACATTAAAAACATTGCAGTGCCATTAATATATTCTATAGGAAAGACTCCCAAACTTTTTGCCAGCTGAACCAATTTAACTTAAAATATTTACTTGAACACCCCCTGAGATTGCCTAAGACAGGGGTAGGCAACGTCGGTCCTGGAGTGCCGCTGTCCTGTGGAGTTTAGCTCCAACCCTAATCAAACACATCTGAACAAGCTAATCAAGGTCTTCAGAATTACTAGGACTACAGGCAGGTGAGGATTTTTTTCAGGGTTGGAGCTAATCTCTGCAGGACATCGACACATCCACACACGTTGCTACCCCTGTTTTAAGAGAATTTTTAAAATTTTTTAAATGATTGTATTTAACAATACATTTGCACAGTCACAGTTCCCTGACATTTACTTAAAAATTTTTTTTTTTAATTAAATTACTTTTTTTAATTAAATAAAAAAGTGGTGATCCTTACTGCCGGTGTCACAAAAAAAAAAAAAAAACCTTTGATGTTGTGATAATAGGATCCCTGCAGTTCTTCAGTTATTTCCTCTCTTGTGTCTTCAGCCAGCTCCTTTCTTTCTGCATCCCATCAGACATAATGGCCAAAAAGCTAAAAAAAATTTTGGCCCCAGATGGAATCCATTTACCCCCATTATTGAAGCAAAGCACCTCCATCTGCTAACTGCTGGACTAAGTTAGATATTTGACAGTAAAGTTTGTTATGTCTCTAAAACAAATGGAATACATGTGTGATAATTGTGTGAGGTGGACTGCAGGGCACTTGCAGAGGTCCTCCAGGATGTTGGTTAAATACATGCTTGCGGGGTGCCCTGTACAAGGAGAGCTTCACTGCAGGAAACTCATCTTGAGTAATGTGCTAACATGCTTTATTGAGAAAAAGGCAGCATTGAAATCTTGCAGCTTTTCATAAAATGTCCCAAAAGTCATCTCCCATCCCCACTCTGACAATGCTTTGGGTTTATTTCCTTAATTATTTATCTTAAAAAGAGTGGAAATGAATGAAGACAAAGTGTTATTTTTTTCTACCAGTGTGGTTCCAAATGTAAAGATGTGTGCAAACCCACATCATAGCGTCGGGAGTTGTCCAGTTATTTTTGAAAGTAGTGTTTCATCATTTGTGCATAACATGGATCAATGGCTTTGGTTTTCTGGTTGTGAGTAAAGTTTTAATGCAATACTACACTGTAATTCCAATACACTAATAATAGGGTGATTCTGCACTATTATCATCAAAAAAGAATGTTAACCCTGTTATTTAAAGAAAGTAAATTACATACTGGTCTTCTTTGGTTGATTTGTATGTGGCAGACGTTGTATTTGATGTTCTCAACGCTTGAATGAAAATTTCAGTTTTACGGTGGCACACACCATGACTCTGACATGAATGAAATGAGACCCACAAACACAGACAGTATGGCCCTGTCCCAAATGGAACACTTCATGTGCACTTGACATGTGCACGGTCTTACAGAGTTAAATTAAGACACCACAACATGGCCGCCGCGTGCGCGTGTCCGTTAAGTCCATGAGACTTTCAGAAGGACCGTTCAGAAGGATGCTCGCGAGTGCCCCCTTTACGGCCATTATGCGCCCTCGATCCACACTTCTGCCGAACCCGCACTGGGGCGAGCTCCGCAGCAGACTTCTACCTGATGGTCAATGCGGCATTACATCACGAAAGTGTGAACTCAGAGGAAGACCGCGAGGGTTTAGGGTGCCATTTGGGACAGGGCCTGTGAATGAGAAGAGAAGTCCTGAGGCAATGGAATGCATTTTTGCATTCAGAATGCTTATGCTCCACAGTATGCATTGCATTTTTAGAAGTAGTGGTATGAGAGCTTCTTGATAAACCGAATCCAAGTATCCATGTTTTAATAATTTTTATATTCAGTGGGCTCAACAGTAAGGATGCCCTGCTGGCCCAGGGCCACTGTCAGATATTTTCAGTCTAAATGACAGAACTGTCACTTTCAGACCAAAGCTGCATTGCTACTGAAAATTTTACATCAATTGATTTTGTACTTCCATTTTTATGCCATGCAGTTTGAATGTTTGGATATCTGTGATGTAATCTACATGCTGTTGCAAATTTTGCTGAATTTCCACCAAGATACATGTGGATCAGCCTGGTCTCACAAAATTCTGTGTAATGACCACGGACTCTTAACCCCCGAATCTGTGGTGGCATCATGGAATCGCCGAAAATTCCGTGATGGGCTCACAGAAGTGATACCAATGTAAGTCAATGACAGGCATCTGCCGTGGTCCATGCACGGATTCACTGGTTCAACACCAGCGCTACATTGGACCACGTAAAAAGACTGACTCCGATGCAGTTATATTTTGTATATAAATTTATACACAATATATATTTAGTACCTGACCCCACCCCTACCCTAAACCTACCCACTTCTGAACAATATAAAACACACACCGGCAAATATAAGTGCAGTCACAGGTATTTATTGCAAAAACTGTCCATAAACAAGCAGTATAATGGCAATATTGTTATGACAATACAATTCCCAGTATCGCGTTGGCATATTGATGCTAAGGGTTTCCTATTTAAAGTGTTGAACCAGTGTATCTGTGCGTGGTTCACGGCTGATGCCTGTCACTGACTTACATTGGTATCACTTCTGTGGGCCCATCACAAAATTTTTGGCGATTCCGTGATGCCACCACAGATTCGGGGGTTAAGAGTCCTTGGTCATTACACGGAATTCTGTGAGATCAGGTTGTGTGGATACATGTGCACATGTGGTGTAAGTAGTAGTTTTGTATGGTGGCCCAGTAGTGCGCACAACAAAATCTCCACAACATAACACATATGACTAATTTTGTTGTGTTGTGCTAATTACACTGTGTTGTGGCTTGTTTCTGTTGTGTTGTGCTAATTTTTTTGTGGTGTCTTAACTTTATTGAGTTGTGGCTTGTTTCCGTTGGTTTGCGGCTTGTTTTCATTATGTTGTGGCCTGTTTCCATTGTATTGTGCTGATTTAATTGTGTTGCTGCTTATTTCTGTTGTGCTGTGCTAATTTCGTTGTGTTGTGACCTGTTTCCGTTGTATTGTGCTGATTTCATTGTGTTGCTGCTTGTTTCCATTGTGTTGTGCTAATTTCATTGTGTTGTGGCTTGTTTCTGTTGTGCTGTGCTAATTTCGTTGTGTTGTGACCTGTTTCCGTTGTATTGTGCTGATTTCATTGTGTTGCTGCTTGTTTCCATTGTGTTGTGCTAATTTCATTGTGTTGTGGCTTGTTTCCATTGTGTTGCAGCTTATTTCCTTTGTGTTTTGCGGCTTGTTTCTGTTGTGATGTGCTAATTCCGTCATGTAGCGGCTTGTTTCTGTTGTGTTGTGCTAATTTTGTTGTGTTGCGGCTTGTTTCCATTGTGTTGTGGAGATTTTGTTTTGTTGTGCACTACTGGGATCAGTATATCAAAAGTTGAAATCAGTAATGTTTTTGCATTTAAGAAACTGTCTGTAAAAAAAAAAGTAAGAAACAAATGTTTTGTTTTTCCATAGCAAAGGAAAAAATATAAAGAAAACTTAAAAGGTTAGTTCACCCAAAAATGAAAATTCTGTCATTAATTACTCATCCTCGTGTCATTCCAAACCCGTAAGACCTTCGTTCATCTTTGGAACACAGATGAAGATATTTTTGATGAAATCCTATAGGTCTCTGTCCCTCCTTAGACAGCAAGGGTACTACCATGGTCAAGGCACAGAAATGTAGTAAGGACATTGTTAAAATAGTCCATGTGACATCAGTGGTTCAACCATAATTTTATGACACTACGAGAATACTTTCTGTGCGCAAAAAACAAAAATAAAATCTTTATTCAACAATTCTTCTGCCACAAGTTAGCTTCTTCTGCCATTATAGAGAGAGTCATGACACATACGTATGCTTTCCTCTGCATGTAAACAAGGCACAGAGCATGTGTGTTCTATGTCAGCAGCATCAACATACATGTGTTATTTACATGCAGGAAAGCACACATATTTTTGGGTGAACTATCCCTTTAATGTGAGTAAAAATACACATACATTTTTCCATGTTCAAAATGAAATGTATTGCAAATGTTGTTGGAATTAACTGAAATACTCAAGTTCTCTGTATTTGCTGTGATCACTTTTATAGATTTTGGCAGTTTCTATCTCACATAAGTTGTCTCAGTTTTATTGCCTTGAGTTAGTGTAAGAAAGCCATTAGCCATAAGAGGAGAGGTCAGCGTGGCTGGAGAGAGACGAGTGACCCTGTTGCCCTGTGTTTAATGGTGGGAGCAGATGCTCCAGATCATTGCAGCAGCCTGCCACGGTCTACCGCTGTTTTCACAGCATGTGCTTTTGTGGGCACCGCCTCATCCCTGGGAGTGCCCTGTGTTTACTTTGCCACCTGCGAGATGGGAGGGGTCGGGGTACGCGGGATCAAACACACGGGGGCATGAAGAAAAGAAGGGGGTTAAATCACTGACTGAATGCACAGCTATTCTGCAAGGATTTGCTTGTTCGTGGAGGGTGGGATTAGGTAGAATTCCAAAGCCAGACGGAATGTGTGAGGTTCAGCAGTCTGGGAGACAGAGGTTAAAATTCTAGTCTTAAAGAGGGAAGATGACTTCAGTTCAGTGATGAGAGTAGCTCAAGCCATTCAGGAAGATGCACCGTCCCATGACCAATGGCTTCTTTACAACACCACAGGTCTCCAAATATTATGTTTGAATTTGTGTCTTGTAGCCAGCATTTAAGAAAATATTCAATATTTATTTCATGCCCAAGCCAATCTGACAGGACAGAGTGGCTCATCTTTAGCACAGTATGTTTATTATATCTTCGTGGTTACGAAGGTAAAATATCCCCTTCATTTAGTTCACAGTAACCTAGAGGGAGTCGGTTGCCCTCTCAGAAGTTTGTCTCTGACACTAATGGCTCTGCCAGACTGAATATGGTCCAGGCACCGATGACTGGCGTTATATGACTTATTTTACAACTGCAGCACTTCCCACTTAGTAAAGCCAGGACTGTCAGGAGGTGCTGAGTATAGTCATTGTTGCTGAATTAATGGTAGGTTGGTGGTCATATTTTATATGACCATACAAAGTTTGTTTGCAAATATTGAACAGGAAAGAGACAAAAGTCAATAAAGCAATAGAGATACACCTGTTTTATCATTTATTCCACTCTAGCTTGTCTGCAAGAGCAGTAAAGCACTCATTGATTTCCCCCACATCAATAAACACATGTATTATATGCTTTATGCACAGTGTGTAAACCTAAAGAACCCAACTTTATACAAAACTCCCTGTAACCTAAAGAAACTAATGTAAATCCAATCTAATCCAAAATATTTAAGCATTAGTTTTTTTTTTTTCAAATAGCAGGAGTGATTGTTGTGCTGAAAATTGTGTTATATATTCAGAACAACAGCATGATTGCATGCATGTTATATTGTTTTTATACAAATAACAGCAACAAAAAAGTTAATATTGAGTAACTTACATTTCAAATCCAGTATTGCCTTTTATGTTGTAACGTTTTGGAACAAATCAATTGAATGAATGATTCAATGGCTCACTCAAAAAGAATAATTTGTCACAAATCTACTGTCAGAACAATGTAACCAGTCACTGACAGTTTTCTGAATTCCATTTTAATGGTTTAATTCAATTTTAATAGTCAAAAAGTATTTTGAATTAGCAGTTGATAAAACTAAAAGGTTGGTTGAAGAAATGTCATTTCTTTAACATGCTTTAATATGTGTAGATGAAACTGTGCATGCTCATTCATGAGTCATGCAGAACATGCAGACTTCATATTTAGCACTTTTTGCAGTTTATTATTCTCAGACACTAGTTCATATCGCAGCTTAATTAAGTGTACGACCCTCCTTTCGATTTATTCCTCCAAGTTTCCCAAATTCTGTGACATTTTGTGTTATTCCATATTTATGGATTCTGTGATTCTGCCCTACTAAATACCCTGCAAAGATTCATCATGTAAACCTAAAGATAAAGGTCAAAGTCTGAATGCCTTGTGCAAGTTTGCTTAATGAAGCTGACATATATTGCTTTTCCCATTGGCACTACAGTGAAAAATGGTTCACACTGAAATATTGCTACATTTTGCTGGAAAAGACATCGTAGAAACGCTGACCCAAACCAAATAAATCTGGAGACACATGTATATGACTTATAATGAAGTAATTAAGCTCTGGCATGTTTTATTAGTAATGGCTCCATGTGCGCATGTGTTGGCTTGCCGCAGATGTGTCCCAGGGCACCAATGCGTGTCACTATCATAGCAGACAATAAGCTTTGGGCTCGCCTTTGACCCCACACCTCATTAATCAACTGCTCGTTAATATCTGACCTTCTCCACCAACCTCTCAAACATGCCATCTAATTCAGCGCTAAAAGATGCATTAAACTCTCCCATTGAACAGTTATTTTATTTTGCAATACCAGTTAATAATTCACAGTATATTTTGATCAAATAAATGCAGCTGTGAACGTACTGTACAGTAGGTTTCTTCACTTTTACCTCTAAGGTTTCCTTTTCCACTGAGAAAACAAGTTATTTAGAGAGTTTCAAGGGCTGAGTGTTGTTGAGAGAGGATGTAGATATGATAGTCTATTATATCTGTCATGGCTGGCTTTTGGCCATGCTAATCGTCACTGTAAAACAAGCTGCTGAAAGGTTATTCTGCATATGAACTTTCCTCTGCTCACTGTACTGAAACATTTGATAAATGGGCAGCTCTTTAAGATGCCTTTAGATGCCCCAGGCTGCTCTACATCCCACCATGTCATCGTTTGTTTATTGTGTACTGACAGCTGTAACTATGGCGATGCCCATTTTTGTGACTCTGCAACAGCTGTTTTTTTAACCACCAAAGTTTCAGCTGGAGGGATCAAGAATCCCCCACAACCAGGAATGTAAATTCGATGGTCTCCTGGAGGGCTTTTCTTCCATGACATCAAACTCACCTAAATACCTTCACGTCTTTGATTTGATATATTTTCAGTCCCACATCTGTGCGCTCTGATTTTAACTTGGTCTGGAAGGTTATCTCAAGGCTAACGTGTCCCTTTAGGAATACTTCTGGTTAACTAGAAGTTGACCTCTGTCGACAGCATCTGTTCCGTGCTGTTTATTACCACTGAGAACAAGTTCAAATCAACCCCCATTTTGTAAAAATAAAACAATAAACATGCTGGCAGTTGTGTCAACATGTGCTTACAATGGAAATCTTTTGGGCAATCATTGTATAGTGTGCAGCAGATGCTGTCAATAGAGCTCAACTTGTATTTAAGCTGAAATATTCTCTTAACCTGCTATTCTAGGGGCAGTTAGAGATGTATTGGATATCTGCTGATATTAGAGAACAATATTGTAAATATGGTATATACAGGCTTATTTCGGATACTTTATTTTACACACTCATTTCCTCTATTTTTAAATATCAAAATAAATCTATTTTTCATAATGTACATTATAATGTTGTTATGCCTAGATTCATATAGCATTTAAAACATTTGATTGTATTATTTTATTATATTATTATTTTTTAGATTAAATCATGTAGAATTATGCAGAATTTTAATAACACATTGAATACAATTTTTTTTACTTAATACATTTATTCAGCAATAATAGATTAAATTGTTCAGAAGTGGCAGAAAAAAAATAATTTATTTTTTCAATGTTAATAATAATAAGAAATGTTTCTTAAGCATCAAATCAGAATATTAGAATGATTTCTGAACTTTAACACTGGAGCTTCTGAAAATCAGCTTTGCCATTACAGGAATAAATTACATTTTAAAGTTGAATTAAAAAAATATATATATATATATATATATATATATATATAATTTTAAATTATTTTTAATTAATTTAATTTAACTGTATTTTTGATCAAATAAATGCAGCCTTGGTGAACATAAGAGACCTCTTTCAAAAACATAAAAAAAATCTTACTGACCCAAACCTTTAAACAGTAATATGTATCCTACCTCAGTGTTTGTTTTTGGTTACCTACTTATAGCTTCCTCTTCCTTTGTACTCTGCAGTCAGGTCTGATTCGGTTCTCTGGCGAGGAACTTCTCATCACTCCGCTACCGCAGCATTTGGCTTTACAACACAACTACAGCGCCCCCTCTGGACATCACCCACATGTCATCTACAAGCGATCAGCTGAGCGCAGAGTGTACGCTGATAAGACTGACTCGTCCAGCAGTGTTAAATCAAACAACCCCTACGAGAACCACCACCGTCACCAGCACGGAAAGCTCCAGAGACAACACTTCTGCGGACGCCGCAAGCAATGTATGTAAGGAAATTTCCTTTTTAGCTATTTCTAGATGGAAAGTTCATTACACATTACATATTTGTAAAATATGCCAGTGTGTAAACAACAGTAAAGCCCTCTGAGATATTTATACTGATTCCAAAAGCAAAACTACTGTGTCATTATTATCTGTTGTACTGAAAGAAATTGAATGAAAGCTTGGAAACAGCATGTGAAGTTAATGACTGTGTATTTCCTGGTCTGTCATCGCCTCTCTGGCGCTTATATCAGGGAGTTAGCTTGGAAAAAGGAAAAGCAGTTATTTGAGGCAATTTCCAGTTTCTCTCACCCTTTTTCATGAGTTTCCGCACTTTTATCTCTCCACCTCATCCTAACTACAGATACTCCCAAGCCTCCTACCGAGGATCATTTTGTCATGCCTGATGAGTTTGAGCAGCAAAGCCGGGTGAAGCGCTCAGAGATTACATCAAGCAAAGAGGGCGGCCTGAATGTGGAAACTCTGGTGGTGGCAGACAGGAAGATGCTGGAGAAACATGGCAGAGACAATGTCACTACCTATGTCCTTACTGTCATGAACATGGTGAGCAGAGCTATCAGCAGCATTGTTGTGGAGAATACACCTTGTTGCAGCATATGACTGTTTACTTCTAGTACCTTTTAAAGTACCTTTGCTTCTACCTATAGTGATGTGCAAAGTGTTTTTTTTGCTAAACAGGTCTCCAGTCTATTCAAAGATGGAACTATTGGAAATGATATCAACATTGTTGTGGTTAGCCTCCTCCTACTTGAGAAAGATCCGGTAAGATACATACATACAAAAATACACACATTCTTTCATATATGTATATCTAAGGGTGTATTTTAGACTAGGCGTTTAAACCGTACCCGAGTGCGTTTGATCCCCAAAACACGGTTCGTTTGACTAGTGTGAGAATCTCTGTCTCTATGTGTCTGTATATCTAAAGGGCCATGAAACTGACACAAAACTTAAACAATTCAGACTTCATTTGATTCGGTAATCGCTCTGCTGATTCAAACCAGTAACTCATCTTTTTGAACTCTTCACTGAAAAGAAATGGCTCAGTCATTTGTTTTTGAATCGGTCTATACTAGTGCTGGTTGTTTTTTAATTAACTGAAATCAACCAACTCATATGTGTCATTTTTTTTTTTTGTGAATAAATTGGTCACGCTGTATGTTTTTGATTTACAAGCACAAAATTTGTTTGGGAATAAGACTATACTGATCACATTGTATGTTTTTCATCCAATAAAAATGACTCATAAGAGTTAGGGATGCACCGATACCGATACTGGTATCGGGTATCGGGCCGATACTGAGCTCCTGTACTCATACTCGTACTCGTTAAAATGCCCCTATACCAAGCGCCGATACCTCACAGCATGTGATAAGTGTCATATTCAGACAAAGAAACAGGAGTTATTAGAGATTAAGGATGTCTAAGAAGCAGATGTATGCAATGAATAATGTTAAACATTCAGTATTAACGCCTTTATAGATGATGTGCGCGAACTGAAAAGCAATTAGCGCTGAGTGGATTGAGCGCGCGGCGGCGCAAATGCGCGAGCTTGTCGATTGAATATACTTTTCTCACAGACATCACTGGAACGTTTGTAGTTCGGTCGGATATGTCAAAAACAAGTAAGCAAAACAATGCACAAGTTACTTAACGGGAGGGAGGGAGGGAGAGAGAGATAGAGCGGGCGCGCGCGCACTTCTGTGATCTTTGTTGATGTTCGCTCACATAGCATGCATCACTTGGATTAAAACTGAATCGTAAATATAAGACAATTTATAGGGGCATATAAAATAAATAATTTATTTTCAACCTTAAGCATACACGACTTTCTGGCGAAAGTGAAACTAGCAGCCTGTGTGAAATGCGCTAGGCTGTACTGTCCCTCTCATTCTGCACCAGTACAAATTCGTACACGCGTTGTGCATGTTTTGCTTGCTTCATGAGTGTTTCTGCATTAGGAAGAAAAGCAAAGAAAAACGCGACTTCTATTTCTGAAAATATCACAGTTAGGAGATTTATAACGAGTGGTTCCCTGCATTATTACAGCAAAACACATGATTTTAGCAGCTCTAATGCAACTGAATTAAAGATGATGTACCATAGAGAAAAAAAAAAAAAAAAAATTGAACAGTGAGAGTAACAAAAACTTGTAAAATACATTTTAATGTGCATAACTAAGTGTGAAAATAACCGAAGGATATACAGTCAAACCAAAAATTATTCAGAGACCAAATATAATTTTTGATATTTTTTACTAGTGGGTGCAGGACACTATAGTTCATTTATGTAAGTGAGGATAGCAAAATAAAGTAAACTGTGAAATATTATATCCAAAAATTCTTCATACAGTGGACTACCAATAAAATTGATTCAAATTTGGGACCAAAAATTATTCAGACCGAGTCTGGGAAAAAAACTGAAGTTCAGATTTGCATGAACCTGGTTGACAGCATGACCAGGAGACTACAGGCTGTCATTAAGGCTAAGGGTTGCCTGACAAAGTATTGATAGTTGTGTAAATATTGTCATACTAACAGCTGTCTGAATAATTTTGGTTGATTGTAATCCATCACATACCTTTCTATCAAAGTTATCTGATATTATCGAGCTGAATTTGTTCTGACACAGTTTAACTCTCTAACTCTCAGTTTAACTAAAGTTCTTGTCATATTTTACTACCATAAACTATAGCGAATAAACTGTGATAATGTGAGAAATGTTGAAGGTGTCTGAATAAATTTTGGTTTGACTGTATCTATTTGATCAATTAAGTTAACCAACTAACATTATACATACTCTGTTGGTTTCTGTACCCAATATTTAAAAAATGTACAAATGCAATGAAAATACCGGTATCGGTACTCGGTATCGACAAGTACTAAAAATAAAAGTATCGGTATCGGGCAAGTACTGGAAAAAGTGGTATCGGTGCATCCCTAATAAGAGTCATTTGTTTGTGAATCAGAATATACCAGTCACTGCATGCTTTTTTATGATTCACTGCAAGGAATTGACTCTTAAGAAATATTCATTCAGGAATCAGACTATACTGGTTGTGCTGTAAGTTTTTGATTCACTAAAAGAACTGACTTTATAAGAGTCAACTGGTTGCTGTAAATCTTTGATTAATTTAAAATGAATTTGTTTGGGAATCAAACTATACAGACTCACAAGAGCTATTGATTCATAAATCAGATTAACACTGATAAATAAGCTGTATGTTGACATTTCTTGGCATTAATTTACAGTTTATTGCATCACTTTCAACAAAGACTCCAAAATATGATTCATTTTGCTTTAGCACTAAACAGTGCATGAAACACTGGTTGCATAGCTAGTTTATTCTCATTAAAAATAATTTGAATGTCATATCTGATTTTCGAAGTTTTCCAGACATTTTTTTTTTTTCATTTCTTTCATACTTGAAAGATGCCTGATCATTCAATAAACTACTCTGTCTTCTCTCTCTCACCACCCCTCTGAACACTTAATCTCTCTCGGCTTCACTGCTGTCAGCTGGGTCTGTCTATCAACCACCACGCAGACCAGTCACTCAACAGCTTCTGCCAGTGGCAATCAGGCCTGATAGGTAAAAACGGCAAGCGGCACGACCATGCCATACTATTGACGGGGCTGGACATCTGCTCCTGGAAGAATGAACCGTGTGACACCTTGGGTAAGGCCCTTGACATTCACCTTCCAATAGCAGAAGTGGGTCATGTGTTGTGATGTCAGTGGCTAATCGAGTTGCAGAGGGTGAATTACACAATGCCAAGGTTTGAAAGAGCTTGTGGTTGGTGATGTGTGTCCTAGTCTACCCTCAGGCAGAGAACTTCACCTGAATGAATCCAAGAAATCTCAAATCCACTTTGCAGTCAGTTGGCAGCTTCTTCAGTTTTTGCTACAGAGGCGTCAGCCAAATGTAATGAATTCAGCTCTTAAGCTCCAAACCACAAGTATGCACTTCTTTGAATGTATGGCAAAGGGGAAAGCACTGCTTTTAAATTGCCTCTCTATGATGTGAAACTCAAACCAAAGCTGAGACCATACAGTCAGAAGCATAGCCTAAAAGTGTGTTTATGCGTAATGGCATCCCATTTCAAATTCTATAGGTTTGAAAACATTGTGGTGTGTTTAGTGATACTTAAATAATGTATTACTGTTTTCATCAAGAGATGCTGGATTTAAAGTTTCTGTAAGAAATTTGCATCAGTGTCACTCACATATCTTCTCCTTCCACCCATGTTTTGATCTCTCTGTCCTTTCTGACTTCCCGTCTGCAGGTTTCGCTCCAATAAGTGGGATGTGTAGCAAGTATCGTAGCTGCACGATTAACGAAGACACGGGGCTGGGCCTCGCTTTCACCATTGCCCACGAGTCAGGACATAAGTACGTTAACTCATGCTTTCTGGTCCCACACTATTTCAATTTGGAAAACCATATGCTGTGCAACAGGCAAGCATTTTGTTTGTGTTTGCTGGTTGCCATTGTGATAAGGGGAAGTTTATGTTTGAGATTTTGTTTTTATGACAGATGTATTTCGAGTCCTTCGGTCCTTTGGCACATTCTCAACATAAACTGGAACAAAATCTATCCTGGAGAACCATCAGGCTGATAACATGTTGTGGGATTTGTTATTCTCAGTAGTTCAAACATTCTGGTCAAATGAAATGGACACGTGCCTCCAATGTGCACAGTGTTTAGGGCAAAATCTTCACTGGCCAACAGTCGTTAATCACTCATTTACTGAGGAGTGGTCATTTAGAAACACATGGCACATCTTGCCAACACTGCTCAAATCTGAATTTCGTGACTATAGTGCATATGTTTATCTTGATGCACCAGTTAGTTTGATTCTTACAGGGCTAATAAAAGTAAACATCTAAATGTGTGAGTGTGAATCCTGTGAATCCTTATTCATTAGAGTACAGAAATCATTGATGGGGTTTGTTGGATGAAAGAGCTTTCGGTTATAGAGGTAATGTCCCACCTGACTCCGGGAGTGGTTTTTGTCCTGAGGTTGTACATTAATAGTCTCACTGGGTAAAACTCACAATCTCAATCTCTCCCTCTTTTGCTCCCTCCTTTTGTTTTGCCCCAGTTTTGGAATGATCCATGACGGAGAGGGGAATCCCTGCCGGAAGACTGAAGGGAACATAATGTCTCCCACATTGGCTGGGAATAATGGTGTTTTCTCATGGTCTGCCTGTAGTCGGCAATACTTGAACCGATTTTTGGGGTAAACTTTCACTTCACTTATCATCAAAAAAAGTAGTATATAAATACATTTTAGAAATGTAGATATTTTTACATTTTTATTGTAATATTTAATTTACTATATATTATATATTCCTATGAATGTGTGTATATATATATATATATATATATATATATATATATATATATATATATGGTTTGGTTATATAATATATACATATGTTTTACAAATATGCAATATGTTGTCCCATTTGAGATATGTATAATATTGTATGGTTTTTATGCCTGTTTCTGTGCTCATCTTTCTTTGCATGCGTTTGTGTTCACAGTACAGCTCAGGCTTCGTGTCTAGTGGATGAGCCCAAGCAGATAGGCCAGTACAAGTACCCTGAGCAGCTTCCAGGTCAGCTGTATGATGCTGATATTCAGTGCAAATGGCAGTTTGGCTCGAAAGCTAAACTGTGCAGCCTTGACTTTGTAAAGGTAACCCATAGTGTATAAAATATGCTATTAGGCTTCTCTTCATAGTTGGAGCGGTTCAGTGGATCTTTATGCTGAATTTGGAAGTTGGAAACGTCAAATAACTCTTGTTAAACAATTTAGCTTCAATCAATCCGTTTGACAAAATACAATGCCACAATAGAATTCACAGAGATTGAGTTCATTTAGAGTCTCAGATATTTAAATGTGCTTCAACCTGTTATGTTTGTGTGTGGAGACATCATGATCAACACAAAACACACATCTGAGCTTTGGAAAGAAATCAATCTTCTGAGAGGAAACCCATTGCCTAAAAATCTACCCTAAGTCTTCATTCACAGGTTCAACAAAGATGGACAGGGCCCCCTTTGGCATTCGCCTTTAGCATCTAACACACACATTGATATGCAAATAGTTATGCTTGGGAAATGAACATTGCGAGAGTCTATCTGTGGGATTAGCTCTCATGTTATGGACTTCCTCTTTGAGAGATCCCTGTTGCCTTTGTGCGCTTCGGAGACCTTGTACTTGCGCTGAAAAGAGTCTTGAACGTCGACCTTGATGGAAGGCAGCTGTACATCTTAATTAAGAATGATTGTGGAGATAAAACCCAATGTTTTTGTTTTCTATCCCCCTCAAGCCATCCTGTCCTTGTCGCAAAGTCGTTGAGATGTAATTAGCCGTGGGAGCTAGCAGCGTTAGCTAGCCAATGATCCAGAGAACAGTGTTGCTAGCTTTTGTGAACCATGTCTCTCTCTCACTGTCTGCCAGATGCAATCGGGCCGTCGGCCAACAGTGGCCGGTCTCCCAACCCCTCATCACCCATTATTATCGTCGTATTGTGGGAAGAAACAAAATGCAACGATAATAGCATGTTTCTTTTGGGCAGCACAGTGATTGATTTTGACAGGCTTTTTCATTTGTTGGGAAAGTTGATTGGCCGTTGCTGTAGAAACAAGAGGTCGGCGTGGTGAGGTGCAAGCCAGGGAGGTTGAAGGGTTCCCAGCGGGTGTAGGCTCGTTTTTGACTGTGCTCTCTGTGTGTTCATGCCTACCAGGACATCTGTAAATCATTGTGGTGCCACAGAACAGGACACCGGTGTGAGACCAAGTTCATGCCTGCTGCCGAGGGCACCATCTGCGGACCAGACATGGTGAGTGAGTGCTTGTCTGTTCACCCTGAACTCAATGAACCACCGTTAAGGAGGAACACGAACTGACCAGTCTCTCTCGCCATCTTTCTTCATGCACACCTGTGGTATTGTTCTCTGCTTTGTGTAAATGTTCCATATGGACAGTTGGTCCTTTCCACTGGTTGATGGGGATGAGAGGTGCTGATGCATGGGACTGTGTGGCTTGGCTAGGACGATTCCTGCTGTTCAGGTGTAACTCTGGGCCCCATCCCAAACCAGCAGGCTCAAGATCTTCACAGAAACACTTTCTCCTTTTCCTCACTTTCCCTCTCATACTGTGTTTTCTCTTTGACATGGAAAAAATCAGTTTGTCTGATAGTAGTCTGTTGAAAAAAACCACAGCATATGCTGGTTTGGTAGTGTTTTGAAACGGCAGTTGGTTTGAGCTGGTTTGAGCAGGTTTAAGCTGGTCATAAGCAACTATAGCGCCTGCTCAGGACCAGCTCATAACCAGCTCAGGACCAGCTTAAACCAGCTCATGACCAACTAAGGACCAGCACAAACCAGCTGCTTTGCTTCCAAACATACCTAACCAGGATATGCTGTTTTTTTTTCAACTTTGTTCTCCTCATCTACCATGCAAACACACATTTGGGTGGCTGTTTTAAAAGTAAACACATTTCTGTGTGAATAAAAAAAAAAAAAAAAAGAGGAAAAAAGATAATTATGACATATGAGCCAAGCCACATATATAAAATTGGATTAGATATAAATTAGTTATTAGTAATATAAATTATTGAGAAATAATCATAATCGCAAGAATGTGAGATATAATATAACATTGTGAGGTATAAGAAAGTCACAGTATGAGACATAAAGAAAAGAAATCTAATGCAGAAACAGGCCTTCATACATTGCTGATCAGTGTTCAAGATTCTTTACATATCTTTTCCATAATGCAGTGGTGCCGGAGAGGACAGTGTGTCAAATTTGGTGATCATGGTCCTAGAGCAGTGCATGGCCAGTGGTCGGGCTGGTCTGAGTGGTCTGACTGTTCACGCACCTGTGGTGGAGGGGTCATGTACCGAGAACGATCCTGCAACAGCCCCAGGTAACCAAAAACTCAGAGATGAAACCCATTCATGTTAAGTTACTGACACATTATTATATTTTTTGAATGAACTATCTATTATGCATTTGAAGAATAGGATTAAATTCTGTTTGTGTGAGAAAGGAAATACAGATAAATATGGCATCTAGTTGCAAAATGGCCTCATTTAAATATTGTGCTCTGGTTAGTTGTTTATGCTATTTAAAACTATCACTACAGTAAAAAGTACTTTTTCATTGCAAGGCTGCCATTAATGGCAGATTAGCTGTGAATGGTAGAAGCACATGTGTTTCCTGACCAACTGACCTACTGCAACTCCTAGATTACCCCTGAACTTTGACACACTGAGCAATCTTGGATAAAATTTGCCCTGGTATGTCAGGGTTCACTGTTTCAGAGACTATCTATGGAGTACCTAGATAATTGCAGTTCATAATCATTCCTGAACTAGAAAGAATAAATAGACAGTTATTAATTAATTAATTAATTCAAACAAATAAACAATAAATACATTTTTACATGAATGCATTTGCCAGATGCTTGTATCAAGAGTGATTTACATTGTATTTAAGGTATATATTATATAAAACGGGATTGTTCAAAATTTCAGTGTCTGTCAAATAGTAGATGGAGTTTTTGTGTGTTTAGGTTCAGGTGCTTCCTCTCTGTATGTGGTGGCAGGTTTATTTGAGATTGGGTTTCTATAGACCACAGGTGGCTCTATATGTGGTTTGGTCAAGCTGATGGAACATGGAATTGTGCTTCATCAACATTTGGCTGTCTAGAGCATCTTAACATATTTCTGTTGGAATAGGAAATACTTATAATGCCTTAGACAGCCAGACCAACATGTCTAACGTGAACAGTTCCAGTAAAGAAAGCAAGAAAGCAAGAAAGAAACTATTCAAAGTGATGTGAATTGAAGTGGAGAATTTCATTAATGCCCTGGAAATACCCAGCCCAAAAATCGTGTGTTTGTTAAATTGGGTTTATATGAAACATTAAACTGGGCACATATGATCTATATGATCCATTGTGATCTCATACAAAGTATTTAGGTAGATTTAAAGATCCTTTATGCACAACATTTGGACAGATGCTGCAAAATGATTGCTTTTTTGGAAGCATGTTGCTAGAAAAGAGCAGGCGTTTCCTACTCTATTGTAAGACAATAAAGTGTTTTCAGTGTGAGTGCTTTAATGTTATCCTTTTTGTCCTGATTTTGTTGGTCTATATTACTTCAATGGCAGCTGATCCACTGAGAGAGGCTTAGCTGGGCTTGCTTTTAAGGCACTGTAATCTGATTTTTGGGGAGGTATTAGCCCCCATTTTCTCTATCAGTGTCACCCCCCTAATGGTTTAGTAAAAATAAGGCAATATCGCTGCTTTTCACACTGTAGTCAAGTGTGCTGTGATCAGTGTAACTGACTTCTCTTCTCACTGAGAAGCTGGGGTGCAAAGCATGAACATCTGCCTCCATTCTGCATGAAAAGCAGCATTTTATCTATATAATTTCACTCAAAAGAGGCATTTTGATGGAAAATCTTCCCTTATGGCTCTCAGACAGCACCTGCAGCGGAATAGGTGTTGGTATGTCTTCTGTTTGTGGCGGTGAGGTTTAAGGGGAATTCCCATACTCATCACTTCAGTATAGGTCCTCAGGAGACAGCTGTTGAAGCCAGAGGCATGAGATGTCATCTCACGCAAACAACATTTATCAATAAATATGATCTAATAAATGTGCTCCCTTGACTTTATCCATACTCAGCTGCCAGATTTACAGGTTCATGTGTCTTTGATATGAGTGTTTGAGAAATACATCTCTTGGCAACATCGTAGTGGAGATGCTTGTTGATGGGATTGTCTTCTTGAAGTTTGTTTACCATACAGGATACAGTGTTAATTAACAAAGTATGGGTAGCATTAATGCACCATTACCAGAGGGTAAAGTAGAAAAAAAGAGTAGGATGCTTGTACAATCACCCTCAGGACTTCAGAAATCCCCTAACAAACAAAGATTAAATTTCATTGCATCATTGTTTGGTATTGTTTATTTATATGTAGAGGACTCTGTTTTAATGACTTGACTTTAAAGTTGATATCTAATGGCTAACAGTGTGGGCATAATGAGGGTTTGATTAAAAAAGGAGGTCTTGGGAGATGTATTGAGAGAGTGGGGTAGAGAAGGATGTGGGTCTATGTGGGGAATTTTGGAGAGATTCAGGCAAGCAGACAGACAGGGTGACCCTATTTCCTCTGAAGTTTGCACTTATTTTGCTGTTCTGAGATTTAACATTCCCCAGTTGGAAAATGATGCTACAAAGTCTTGTAGACAAAGAGAAAAAGAGAACAATGTTCCCTTTTTTCAACAACTCTTGTGTGAAGTTTAGCATGTAGCACAAAATTGATTTGGGCACAGTTATTTCAACGTCTAATCAGAAAACATGCACTTGGCTCCTTCCCCCCACCTCTCCTCTTTCAATCTCTCTCTGTGTGTTTTTGTAACTGCTCTACCATATGGGCCCATAGTGCACTGTCGAGCGCCTAAAGCTCTAATAGGATCAGCCTGAAAACCTGCTCCAAAAACTAAAGCAGACATGCACAAACAGCCGTCTAAAAGCACTTTTAGACTATCATTGATCTCACTGGCTTCTCCTGAAAAGTGAGGCATGATCACGCCCCCACCACCATAAAAAGTTTTTATTAAAGGGGTCATATGACGTTGCTAAAAAGAACATTATTTTGTGTATTTGGTGTAATGCAATGTGTTTATGCGGTTTAAGGTTAAAAAAAACTTATTTTCCACATACTGTACATTACTGTTGCTCCTCTATGCCCTGCCTTTCCGATCTTTACAAAGCTCATCGTTCTGAGAAGCGAGGTGTGCTCTGATTGGCCAGCTATCTAGTGCGTTGTTATTGGCCGAATACCTCAAGCATGAGACGGAAATGTTACGCCCCTTACCATATTGTGATGCCGTGTCCCGGCGTGACGACACAAAAACAATAAAACCCATTATAAACGAGGGATTTGTTGCATCCAGTGGGGGCAAAATTACTGATTATAATGACCTATACTGTCTTTGTCAGGGTTTCATTACCATGTCTGTATTTGTGATCGGAGAAATGACAAACAACAAGCACTACTCTACACAGCTCAAAACTCGCGTTTGAATAGTCAGTGCGTATACATTTGGGCGGTGTTTCGCAAATCTCCCCACACCGTGACGTAGACATGTGGGGGCGTGTTTGAATGAGCCGTTTTAGGTAGGCGTGGTTGAGTCTTAACTTTTATAAAGAATATCTCTTTGGTTTTGAGACTTTAGTCTTTGCAACTTCAGGGATCTTATCTATGCGCAAACAGCTTGTAACACTCCAAAGAGAAAGGAAAACTTGAAATCGCATCATATTACCCCTTTAAAGTAATTGAATATATAGTATTTGCCTACATATTTTTTTAGGGCAACCTGGAAATTAACATCACTCTGCTTCCCTCAACAAAAACCAATAGGATTTGCCATTGGCCTTTGGATTATTGCAAAAAATAAGTTTTGTGACCTACAAAAGTTTATGATTCTTATGTTTTGGTGAAGATAATCTTCACAAATTAACACAGCTTTTATGAACTAAAATAGGCTATAAACAAACTACTCCACTGTTACACAACTTCAAAGTCACCCGCAAGATCTTTTGATCTTTACTTAAAATTTACAAGCTGGAATGTTTTAGTTAGCATAGTCTGCAAGGAGCCGAGTATAAACACAATGAGGCTGTAAAAGCACACTAGTGAGTAGATGAGTTTACCTGTTCTGCGTGACAACCTCTGTAGTCCTATTTAGCCACTTGTTAACTACAACCTTATATCAAGACACATAAAAGCTTAAACAACGAGTGGGGTATTACTGACTGATGTATTTTATGTTGTAAAATAAAATGTAAAAATGTGCAGAACTTGTGTTAACCACTGACCTTATTTCAAACATTTAACCTGTCAGACTTTGACAGGATGGAAACCAATGTTCCCTCCAATTTTTTTTCTTCTAATTTCGGCCATCTGAGCAAAAACATTCTTACCATACCTGTACAGCACGCACACAAAAAAAGTGTGTAACTTTTAACTTTAATGTGCTATTTATATTTGATTTGACCCTTGATGTAACTAAATGATGTACATTTTAGGTTACCTGAGAAAACATTTTTACAGTACGATACACTGCCGTTCAAATGTTTGGGATCAGTACATTTTTTAAAGAAGTTTCTTAGGCTCATCAAGGCTTCATCTATTTGATAAAATATTAATAATATTGTGAAATATTATTGCAATTTAAAATAAAAGGTTTTCTATTTGAATATAATTTAAAATATAATTTATTCCTGGGAAGCAAAGCTGAATTTTCAGTGTCACATGATCCTTCAGAAATCATTCCAATATGCTAATTTATAATTAATGTTGGAAAAAGTTGGGACCTGTGATATTTTTCAGGATTCTTTGAGAAATAAAAAGTTAAAAAAGAACAATGTTTATTCAAAATAGAAATTTTGTGTTGCAATATACACTACTATTCAAAAGTTTTTTTTTTTTAATTAATACTTTTATTCAGCAAGGATGTGTTAAATGGATAAAAAGTGATAGTAAAGACTTATATTGTTAGAAAATATTTATATTTTTAATTAATGCTGTTCTTTTTAACTTTTTATTAGCCTAATCAAAGAATCAAAGAGAAAGGTTCCACAAATATTAAGCAGCACAACAATTTCAACACTGAAAATAAATCAGAATATTAGAATGATTTCTGAAGGATCATGTGACACTGAAGACTGGAGTAATGATGCTGAAAATTCAGTTTTTCTTCACAGGAATACACTATATTTTAAAATATATTAAAAAAGAAAACCAATATTAGAAATTGCAATAGCCTAAGAATTCACAATATTACAGTTTTTTTTTTTTTTCTGTATTTTGATCAAATGAATACAGCTTTGATGAGCATAAGTGACTCCATTAAAAAACAAGGCCAATTATTTATTAGGTTTATAATATAGGCCTAACATAATATAATACAATATCAAAACAATGTAGCATTTAAACTGATAGAAGAGAATAGAAAACAAACTGAAGCATTTAAACTGAGATCTGTAAGTTAAATATAAAAAAAAAAAAAAAAAAAACAAAACCTTTACATCTGAGTTCTTATATAGCTATCTAAACATCCCTAAAGTACAGTTTGCACAATACACCTGCGTGACTGTAAAGGTCTCGGAGTTTTGTTACCGATCTGTGCCCATCATCCGCTATTTCCAGCACGTAATTTGGCGCACATCGTTCTCTTTCTATGAAACCTGTAAACCGCATTCACCGGTTCTAACTCTATAGCGGTTTACCCGAGCATTGCAATTATTTCGTTTTTTACTAGAATACAATCAAATGGCTTTCATAACTAATTTTTGCATGTGCGTGGCACATTATTTCTCTGCGCGGCTGCGCGCATGCGCAGCTTAGAGGGGACATTGATGGAAACAGTTCAACAATGCTGGAATTTACTGTTCAGTGAGTGAGTCATATGTCGATTCAGAAGGTGCTCTAATGGATTTGATGAGTTAAATCAATAGAATCAGTTCATCAAATTGATTAAAAATGTAGTTTTTTGTAAACAATTCATTAAAATAATCAGCTCTTAGAGTCATTTGTTCAATTGGTCGCACTGTATGTTTGCGTTCATCTGAATGCACCACCATTCTAGTGACCCACTTATTCCCACTTTGCAAGGTCAAGACCCACAGTTTGAAAACGCCTGTTCTAGACAAAGCTACTATATTGTCAGTTTTCAGAAGAAAAGTCATTCATTTATCTCACTGTGTGTGTTTTCCCCATGCTTTCTCTGTTTGATCACTGTACATGAATAAAGACGATGAGTGATTTTTAGAAGTGCATGCAAGGCTCATCTGTCCTCTCTGTGAGCGGTTTCCTAACCTCAAGTGTGAACATGCAATAAAAAGCTAAAGGCCAGAGACTAAAGGAACATGCACAGGCAAACACACACACACACACACTGACAGGCCCATGGCGCAGTCCTTTGCTTTGAGGTTAGGCTACAAGAGGGTACCCAAGAGTCTTCCACTTTAAAACATGCAGCCATGCCGCAAGCATGCCTCCGCTCTTACAGCCTCAGTTACAGGAGCTGCTGGAACGCTTTTCCCTCAGGAAAGATGGTGACTGTCTGCTGCGTGTGGCACTTGGAGGCATTCCTGTGGCATTGGGAGGAGGCTACCGCTCTTCTCCTGCTGCCTCAGCAAGACAGGGTGACGGTTTGAAAACATTGTCCAGAGCCTCAGGGCTGACCTTTTATGATATCTAGCCTTGCTTGCAAGAGTTGGCCATTACAGAGAAGTAAAGATGAATGAATGAGTTTCCAAGTTGTTCCAAGCAGGTTTATGTTAGTTTGGTGGTTGTTTTTTTGCTATATCAGCCAAATCACTGTTTATTATGGTCAGCTTGTTGGTGGACTAGTTACGAAAACATGGTAGGGGTGTTACGTCCCAGATGTAAGGGTCTAGGGTAAGGGAGTAACAGAGAAAAGAAAAGAAAACTGGTTTGGGTGAGTGAGTACCAGTCCCCTGCCAAGCACAACAGACATGTTAAATTAAAAAAAAGTCAAGTGTTTTATTTACAGAATTTCCAAATGTCAAAGTAAAATAGGAAACAAAATATACTTCAGGAGGGGGAAAGGGAAAACAACAAACAAAAAGGACCATCTGACTAGTTAGGGAGTAAAACTGTCTAAACTGACAAAACAAAATAAAGTTAACAACAGAAATGTACACTAACTCCCTAACTAAGCAAAAACAAGAGAAAAAGATTCACAGAAATAAAATGGCTTCCACCTCCCTACAGCTTCCAACACAGAGACGCATAGCGCAACAACAACGCTAATTACTTATTTAGAAGGCTACAATAAGCCATGACTTGAGTAAGTTTTACTCAGTATCAATCTCTGACAAAACCACTACAACACAAGGCAGGCGAGAGGTACAGCACTCTGGACAGTAACGAGTGGCAGGTGCGAGCGATCACCTTGCTCTCCTCCGCACCTGGCTGAGCAGCAGTGACACATGGAAAGACACAGAAAGAGAGAGAAAGATAGCACAGCAGTACGTAGCATCCAAGTAGGGTACAACGGGGCTAAAGGCCCACCTTATGAAAAAATGTGCTATTCACTGCGCCTAAAATGTATAATTGCAGAAAAACATATATACGTTGTATTGAACATTAATGGAGCAACAGATTTTGTGTGAAAATAAATCATTCAAGTTGTTTATTTTGTTTAAAAATCTTATAAATGTATGAGGTGGCAAGGGGGGCCTTTTACCCCACACACTAAAAGGTAAAAGGCCCACCAGCATGGGGTAAAAGGCACACGGTATCGATACAAATAATTCAGCTAAAATAATGTTTTGTTTAATAATGTCTAAGTTAATACTTGTTCAAAACAATCACTTTAGCAAAGTTTGTACTGTTTTCTGCTTAATTAAAAAAAAAAAAAAAAAATATATATATATATATATATATATATACATATATATTGTTCAATAAATATACTGTCATTAAAATATGTTAATATAAAAATATATTTTAAAATACAGAAACAAAC
Organism: Onychostoma macrolepis; assembly: GCF_012432095.1. Classification (NCBI taxonomy): domain Eukaryota; kingdom Metazoa; phylum Chordata; class Actinopteri; order Cypriniformes; family Cyprinidae; genus Onychostoma; species Onychostoma macrolepis. Next base: position 23,004,252 of record NC_081161.1, on the reverse strand, counting down.
TCATTTTAATTAGTAAATATTCTGAAAGTATAGAATGAGATCCAATAATAATTGAAAATATATTTACAGTAGCAACAACAAATGGTATTTTATTATATGATATGATTAATATCATGTTTTTAAATATGATGGTTTCATTCTAAACATGGTGATTATCTCTAATATGGAGACATACATAATATGTGATATTTATAACAACATAATATATGATATTTACCATCTGAATCTAACCATGTCATGTCAACAAATGGAAAAGTCAGCCATCTATTAATTATCATGTTAATTACTGTGAGCCTTTAGCCCCAACAGCAGAGGTGCTTTTTACCCCAAATACCATAATTTTACATATTCTTTCGTTATTTAAAAACTGTTGCTTTAATTATCTTATGAAAATCATAAGGTAGACCTTTGTCTCAAAATATATGCATTAATTTTAGCGATTCTCATTTGCTACTTAAATCTGCAACATTTTAAAAAACATAAAATATTAGATCAAGTAAGCACAGAATCAACTTTGCGCTGCTGCGCGCGATCGCGTCTAAGATCAGACAAATAAACATGTGCATCTTGTAAAGCGAATGTTTTGGAAAGTGCTACGCCACATTTTTGTGCCATCTAGTGGTTTAGTTGAAAATAATATCAAAGGCACCTTTTACCCCGGGGCGCCTTTAGCCCCGTTGTACCCTACTATATGAATAAACACGGAACGTAATAAGGGGCCATCCAAAACAAACCATTTTTCAACCATTTTTCCTATTTAGCTGCAAGATAACACAATGTGTAAAGTACATCAGCACAGCTGCATGTTGTCTTGTTCTTGTTGAAGTTTATTATTCAAAAATCATAGCTGTTGAAAACACAGGCGAGTCCAAGTCATGAATGGAATTGTATCCCAAACACTTTATATCTTTTACAGCTGTCAGTTGGAATGTGATTCAGTCAGACACATCACCGATAACGCACAAAGACATTCCCTTAGTGCAGATGCTAATGCTCATCATATGAAATGCATCTCACCAGCCCCTCTTCCAAAAAATACAGAATGGCTGTCATTCCTCTCGCGTGTTGAATGCTTGCTGAGGCACATCTGTTTCTTCTCTTCTTCTTGCTCTCTCTCCTTGCTTCCATGTTCGCTTGTGCTAATTGCTGGTTGTTTCACCCAAGCCCACAGCACAACGGCAAGTTCTGCCAAGGCCCCGGTCGACTGCACCAGCTGTGTAACACCAAGCCATGCCAGCCCAATGGAGTGGACTTCAGAGCTCAGCAGTGCGCTGAGTACAACAGCAAACCCTTCAGGGGATGGTACTACAAATGGAAGCCATACACCAAAGTGGAAGGTATGGGAGATATTTGGGCCTCAATGCATTCATTACGAACAAAAGCAAATGTCTCATTAACAGCTGGAAGAGAGCACAGTAAACCTCTGCTGTGGGTTCAAAATCCCCATGCGTCTTCATTTACTGGACGAGCGAGACTCACACTCAAAAAAGGAATGTATTATAAATGTATGAGTTCGGTCAGCTTTTATAAGATTTTTTAAAAGTTTCTGAAAAAAGTCCCTTTTGCATTTATTTAAGCAAAAATACAGTAAAACAGTAATATTGTTAAATATTATATTTAAAATAGCAGCTATTACTCCAGTCTTACGTGTCACATGATTCTTCAGAAATCATTCTAATATGCTGATTTGGTGATCAAGAAACATTTCGTATTATTATCATCCATGTTGAAAACAGTTGCGCTGCTATTTCTGTAGAAACGGTGACACATTTGTTCACGATTCCTTTATGAATAGAACAGCATTTATTTGAAATAGTTTTAACAGTGTAAAACCTGTATCATCACTTTTTCAATTTAATGCATCATTGTTGAAAAAATAATAATAAAAAATAAAAAATAAATAAATAAACTTACTGACCCTCAAAATTTTAAACGGTTGCCTATGTGTAATCTTGTCTGACATAACTAACAACAAACCTCTAAAACACATTCATCTCAAACATTACCTGCTTAGTTTTTAATACCCTCTGTTATCTGAGTCAGCAAGAACAGCTGTGTTTTTAAATAGTAATCATTCTCATTAGTTTCTGACAATATGTATTGAGATTGTTACATAGGACAAATATATTCTACCCAAGCAATTTATCTCCCCTAATGTGTGTTGTCTAAGCTGTGCATGGATTTGGACTGGAAACATGTATCCACTCGTTATGTGAGTGCAGTGCACTGATCAACCCTGTAGGCAGGTTTGGACCTGAATAGGACCCTGTTTGTATAATTGGGCTTTCTCATGTGTTAGCAGACTGGGAGTGAAAAGGGAAGAATAGCAACAATTGGGTAATATCCTGTCAGATTTTTTAAAACTAAAGAGAAAGACCAGTGAGGTGAATGGAGCTCCATGCTCTAATTAGTAGGTCATGTGTTTCAGAGGCTAGTACAGGTGTTAGTGTAAGCCCACTGGTTCTATTCCCCGCACTTGCCCCGAGTGGGATTTGACCCGGCGATTCTGGTATGGGAGGTGGCTGCGCTAACAAAGACGATAAAAACTGCACAGTTTTACCTGCACAGCTCTTACTAGCTGGCCTCCATTACATTAGGAAGCAGTTTGACTGGGATTTTGGAGTTAGATCAAACTGGATTAACCACTGACGTGTCCCGTAGTTAAGTTTCGCTTGACCTCCTCTTTACTTTTAAGGGCATTATTCAACTTTTATTGTTAGGTTTACTGTTGTTTCGTTTTCTATTCAGCTAGACCTGTAAGTCTGTAACAACATAATTTGTTTTCCTTTGAAGTAAAAGCACAATAATTATGATCTAATATGTTCCTAAAAAAAAAAAAAAGAGAAAGAAATCTATCTGTTCATACTGAGCTGTTGTATTGAATGAGCCTGGATTTGTGTGTGGATGCAGATGCATCTCTGATAGGTCCATATTTTTCTCTCGGTTGGAGAGTTGGAAAGAGCCGCCTCTCTTGCATTCCAGCTTTATGGGCCCATTTGTAACAGAGTTTAAAATTTTAGTGTAACATGTGTTCTGTGGCTATGTTCTCTACAGCATGGTGAGCCTTCCAGTTGCTTCACAGCCAACCACACACAGCTTAAACATGCCCAGTAATTAGCACTAGACAGTAGTACACATCTGCATTGTGTCTGCTAAAAATAAATGATGCATGATGGACAGCAAAGTTCTGTGTTTTGTGTATTGATGACTCTCAGACAAAAGGTTAAAATAAAGTCACATTTAATTTAATTTAATTTCATTTAATAAAAATGTTTCTAATTTAATTTAATTTAATTTATTATTTTTTTTGTACAGCGATTTGTCGATAGAGCAATCTCATTCTCAAGCTCAAACTGAAATGTATGGGAATCATTGATAGTCTGGGTTTGTGCATGCTTTTCAAAGAATTGGTTTCCATTTTACATAAAAGTCCACCTGCTTTTTGTCTGAAAAATGTTCAGAGGATTATCGCTCCATATGTCCTCATGCGTGAGACTTCATAGCAGCATGCTGAGGGTACCAGTACACAGCCTCAGAAGATCTAACATAAAATCACTCTGAAGCTATAAGATCTAATGACCCCATTCATCTCCTATCTAGAAGAGGACATCTGTAAGCTGTACTGCATTGCTGAGGACTTTGATTTTTTCTTCGCTATGTCCAGCAAAGTCAAAGATGGGACGTCTTGCTCTGACTACAAAGGAGGCGTGTGCATTGATGGGATATGCGAGGTACGTGAGGAGGTGATGATTCTGAGATGGTCATATTTCAGGCATCAATTGATTGACACAAACATTTTGTTATATTCATCAGACCCAGTGGGATAAACTGTGTGTGTCAGTTAAAAAATTTTGTTTTAATAACTTTTCATGTGTAGCTGGTGGGCTGTGACCAGGTGTTGGGATCAAAGGCCACTTTGGATGCCTGTGGAGTGTGTAAAGGAGACAACTCCACCTGCAAGTTCTACAGTGGCCAGTACACCCTCCAGCACAGAGCCAATGGTAAGGCTCTTGTAGAGCATGTTTCTTTCATACCTTCTGATCTTCTCTGATAAATCAATATTTTGAAGAGAATAACAGGCTTTAAGAGAAAGAAACAAGGAGTAAATCATTATAAAATAATAGAAAAATGCCTAAAGCAGTGGTTCTCACCTGGGGTGGTTCTTATTTTTATCAGTGTTGAAAACAGTTGTGCTGCTTCAAATTTTAATGAAAACCTTGGCACATTTTTCTTTGATCAAATAAATCTTGTAACATAAATGCCTTAAAGGTCACTTTTGATCCTTTCTCAATTAAGAATTATTAATAAAATCTTACTGGCCCCAAAGTTTTGAATCTTTCACAAATCGGTACTGTATATAGGTGTATTTGATTCTTCTGATTTGATCAAAACAGTTTAAGAACTAGTGCCCTTTAATAAAATATAATAAGAGATCATAGAGACTAAAAGAACCAAAAATTGGCACGTCTGTCACTTTAGAGCTCCTCTCCTCAGACTTAACAGAAAACTGCAATGTATTTTTTAGAGCACTTACACAGCAGGAGCTCTTGCAAGTCTGGCACCTCATCGCTCTCCTCCGACTGAAGGAGGTGATAATGCATCAGCTCAAAGATGCCTGTTCCCTCTGGCCTTTAAAAATGCAGAAACTGCAAAAGTGAGCAGACATGGCAAACCTATTTCCACTTTTTTTCCATCTCTTCAGAATATTACCCCGTTGTGATGGTTCCCGCTGGAGCGAGGAGCATCAGGGTGCAGGAGATGGAGATCTCCACCAGCTACCTGGCCGTCCGCAGTCTGAAACGCGGCACCTACTACCTGACAGGTGATTGGACGGTGGACTGGCCTGGCAGGTTCCAGTTCGCAGGCACTACGTTCAACTATCAACGCTCTTTCAACCGGCCTGAGATCTTGTACGCCGCAGGCCCCACTAATGAGACCCTGCTCTTTGAAGTGAGTCACCCCCGTCCCCGTCCGGCCTGACACCTGTTAGCGAATTAGCCATGACAGGGTCTTGGCAAGAGTGCTGTGGCCATTCGGTCAGATGAAAACAAGGCTGAGGGACAGTGGGTGAGTGAGAGAGATGAGAAACAAATGATAGAAAGATAGAGAGAGAGACAGAAGAGAAGGCACACAAATGAGTTGAACGGGCAGACTAACGCCTCTGTTTGGGATTAATTGCAGGCCAGAGCCAACGTGGTCATTGTGACTTTCATCTTCAGTATGTAGAGATTCAAGATCAAACAGTGCGACAATGTGAATGGCACTAAGCTTTGAACTCACTGTGTGCTCTTGCTAATGGGCAGCACAGGGCACCGCTTACATGAAGGATGGTGGGTATGGGCTCAGATGACCTTTGAGGTTAAGTCATAGTAAGGGCACTTCATATATCAGCACGAATCTGAAGTGGGGATAAGAGAGATCATTCGATTTCAGAAGAATCATTTCAACCTTATATCGACATTGTGCTCTACTGTAGTAGTTCTGTGGGCTGATATGTAATGTTTCGTGCACTCTTGGAAAGAAAATTGGTTACACTTTATTTGATAGTCCACTTTAGACATTCTAATAACTAGAAGTAACTTTGTAACTACATCAACTAATTCTCATTCATCTCAGAGTAGATTGTTAGGGTATGTTTAGGCTTAGTAGAATAAGTTGACATATATACTTGCAAAGTGTCTCATAGTCAGTATGTTGTATGTTGTGGACCCATGTATGTTGTTTTTTTATTGTTTTTTTTTTTGCTAAATCACGTTTTAGATAGGATGTCAACAACAGCTTAAAAATAACTGCATTTACTATGTACAGATAAGTTCAACGGTAATATATTATGTTTATTGTTCTTTAATTCTAACATTATAACATGAATTGCAGTGAAACTGTTATACAGTTGAATTTATTACCATAGTCCCAGGGTTGCACTATTTGTGGCGGCATATTATGCAAATTAATTCTCTGCCAGCGGGAGGCGCTGTTTGAGTGGGAGAGAGCGAAGTTTCCCCTGTAACGCTGTACACAAAGCAGAGCTCTGCTTACAAACGCTGCTTTATCAGACATTACATGCAAGATTAAATGAAAATGACAAACATTTTTTTTTTTTTTCTGAAAACAGCTCTGTTTCCTTCAGAAATACAGTGATATAAAAACACCGGCACCAGTGCTCAGCCAAGCTTCTCCCCACCCGCCAACCATTCGAATTTCCGTAGGCAGGATTTATTTTAATTATATTCTAATGGACCTTTGTGATTTCACAAACACCGGAAAACAACGCTGTAGTCCAAACGAGCCGTTCGTTGTAACTTAGTTCTTGAAAAGAGATTTTTTAAAAACAAAATATCTCCCTTTGGAGTGGACTTTGAGATTTGTAACTTTGTAGATCTTTTTATGCCCAAACATACACACTACACACTGACTAAAATTCAAAGAGTGAAAAAGCATAGGCTAATAGGACCCCTTTAAATTAAAATTAAGAATAATGCTGTAGCACCAAACAATTCAATATTTATGCTGCCAAAATCTTTATTTCAACCAATCAACGTCATTGTAAAGTTTGAATGAATAATTTGAGCTCCAAGAAAGATTAAAATGATTGCATATTTGAATGATTTCACTTACCAGTTAAAAGAAATGCATTATATCATACTTCCAATTTTCTTTTGTTACCAACACCTCAAGCTGTTAATCCATTTGGCCTTGATATTATTGCAGGTATTGTGTAAGATGTATAAAAGTTAGGCATGCTTCATTTAATACTATTTCATTTTGATCTTATTTACTGGCCTTTGATCTGCACCGCACTCAACCTGTGCTTTACGTGTATGCAGCATTGCCCTTCAGCCCACATGCCCTCTCTTCATTACGTTTTCACCAGGGTGGGCGGTGGCAGCAGAGGTCTGATTTGCAGATGAGTTGGCATTAATCTCTCTAAGTATGCTCTGTAATTTCAAAAAGAAGAGGAGGGTAGAGAGAGATTAAAAGATTAAGATTTCTGCAATTTAACTCAATAGATCAGAGAGGTTTGGGGTCACGATTCGAGGGAAGCAGCTGTTCAATTATGCTTGGCTGGATCTCTCAGTTTAACCTGCTATGGAAAATGGATAAGTATCAGCTTCGAGACCCTTACTGAATGCTTAGGGAAATGCATTTCGAAAAATGTGAACGTAAACGTTGACTTGGTTACAGAGCTTGTAATCGGCTCAGCAATGTGGCTTGAGAGGCACTAGACGAGACATAACAGTGCATTTCCCTTCAAACTTGATGTGCTTCTGATTTAAACATTTTTTAGGATTTATTTAAGTATTGACATTCTTGTGGCATGTCTTAAGAGGGTCATACCAGTCCAGAGTGATTCATTTAGATGTGTATCTGTGCTCGCATTCATCAATCTTTCATTCACACGTTTCTTCTTGACCGTAGGAACTGCTACACTTCTAGCCAGAGCACAGATGGATTTTTGTGTAGTAACCCTATACTGAGAGTGCTTGATAATGATCCTAGTAGTCCTGTTCAACAGTTTAATAATTACCCCAGATTTTCTGTCATTATTCAGAATGACTAGAGTGAAAGATAGAGAGGGTGCGTCTAGAGCAAGACACATCAGAAAACTTGCTTTTACAGTATTTGGATGGGGAAGGATGTTTTGCATGTTGAAACGATGTTCGAAATTGTGATTCTTGTTACATATGTTAAGAGTGAAACTCTAGACCTCCTATATCAGAACACAGACATGGTGCAGTGGACTCTTGCGGGTCTTGACACTGGATCAGAAGAGGTAGAGTTTCCCCATGTGTTGTATCCATAGTCAGATGGCTAGTCGGATCACAGATGGATCAGAGACCTCCTCCTGAGCCTGATTCTGGAATAGCTGCTCTGTGTTGAGTGCCAACTGTAAATCTGGACCAGCTTTGAACAGGCTAGCGTGCAGGGTCTCATGGACCGCTTCCAGGGCAATAGATTCAGCCTGGACGCTCAGAGGGAGAGTGAGCCAAGATACAGTATGTTAAAAAGTTTGCTAACTTGCCACTGTGTTTCAATATACTTGTTTTACTTCCCCTGGAAATCCTCCATCCTTCAAATACTGCCTTTGTTTGATTCACACAATATCTTCTGCTGTTCTGTTGATAGATTCTTTCCTCCTCTACAGGTCTGGACTTACTTGAGTTACGTTCAGTTAGTGGTTCAGTCTCAACATTCACCTGCATCTCATTGAACATGAAACATGAATTCACATGAATCCATACCTCTTCATCTGTAATGTCAAACATAGCCATGACACTAAACTGAACCCAAGTTTGGCTAGTAAAGATTTTGGATGGTTTTAGATAACCCAATAATCTGACAGAGCATTGAGACTGGTTTATTGTCTTTATTGTGATTTAAGGATAATCTTCCCACATCAGCAGCAGCCTGCCGCACACTTCCTGTTCAAAACATTAACTGAGGGTGAATCCATAGTAATTAGAGGATGGGTGGCATATGCCTAATCCACTGCTTAAGTTCACACTCTTACTTAAGAGAAATTTGGGCTGCCTTGCAATTACTGTTGGCTCGTGTAAACATTGCTGCAATTCTTCCGTGACCCTTAAGATTCGATACTTGTTTAGCTGCTTTGTTTTTACTTTCTACATATAGTTTGGTGGTTTACCAGTTCCAGTGAATTTGGTGTCATTGCATTTATATTACAAATAGTCTAAGGAAAACCCCATGTGGCAAAGTCTGAGTAAAAACAAAGGTCCTCTTCTTGTCGGACAACATTTCCACTCCATTAGAATTATCCTCAGGTTGTCCTCAATGGCCTTGGGCAAGGATTTAGTGAGGAACTGGCTGAACTTCCTCTGTGGTCTAGTCTCACATGAATGACTACAAGATCTTCTCCAGGAACAGCCTCCAAAACTATAGCATACAGATCTACTGAAACATAAACATCAATGTAAAACTTGCTGGGAAATAAAGTCTCACAGTTTACCACTATATGAAAATATTCAGATTCACCCAACCCACAGTTTGGTCCACTTGTGCCGTTTTCCAAGCTGACAAGCTTCAGTTCAAACACATAGACAGTCTAATTCAAGCATCTCTTTAAATCAGGGTCACTAGGAGCACTGTGGTGTCATTGCTCAGTCCCAATGGAGCTACAGCCACAAAACAACAGCAGACACTCTGGCACCTTCTGCCTTGCTGGAATATGAGAACATTAACAAGACAGTCAGCACGACTACATGCACTTTAACAGTTCAATTTCAGTCAAACTAAAGCAGTAATTTGAGTTTTAAACAACTGAAATCATACCAGTCCGGTTTTTGCATATTCAGACTAATAGCGCTAGATAATGTGATTGTAGTTTGACTTTCTCCAGCATGTATGTATCTTAACCGGACTACAAGTTGCCTCATTATTGTGCTCTCTGAAACACAGAGGTGTTCAAAAGTATGGAGTTAGTAATTTTTTTATGTTTTTGAAAATAAGTTTCTTATGTTCACCGTGGTTGCTTTTATTTGATCAAAAATAAAAGGAAAAATAGTAATACTGTGAAATATTATTACGATTTAAAGTATCCGTTTTATATTTTAATATAGCTATTTTAATAGAAGTTATTCCTGTGATAGCAAAGATGAATTTTCAGCATCATTATTCCAGTCTTCAGTGTCACATGATCCTTTAGAAATTGTTCTAATATGCTGATTTGGTGCTCAAAAATATTTCTTATGTGTTATTATTAACAATGTTGAAAACAGTTAAAAATGGTAATACATCATGGACTGTGTTTGTGTTTTTAAGGATTCTTTTATGTTTGAAGAATGGCCTTTATTTGAAATAGAAATCTTTTGCAAAATTATAAACGACTTAAATTTTTCATGAATTTAATGCATTCTTGCAGAATCCAAATATTAAATTTCTATCAGTTTCTCCAAACTTTTGAACAGTAGTGTATATTTGGATAACCAGAAACCTGTTGCTTGATTGATTTCACTAACCCATGACCATCTCTTCTCCTCCACAGATTCTTCTTCAGGGTAAAAATCCTGGTATATCATGGGAATACACTCTACCCCATCCGGAGAAGAAGCACAACTACACCTGGTCCGTGGTGCGCTCTGACTGCTCTGCGCCTTGTGCTGGGGGTGAGTGGATGCTGTATGTATGGTAAATGTTTACTTGGTTGACTCAAGTGATAGAGAGCAGAGTTCCTGTGGTTGTGTGTCAGCGAGAAAGGAAGTGTATGTGTGCATTTGTCCAGGTCCATCAAATGCACCTTTGTGAGCAGAGTAAAAAAAAAACAAAAGTGCGCCCCTCCTTCCTCCAGACCTCCGAATCACATTGGCTCATCTCTGTGGTAGTGGCTCCTCCATTCACAGTCAGTTGTCTGAGTGTTGGTGGCAGACAGACAGCACTATGACATGCCCAGAGTACAGATCTCTATCTGCGCTCTCACACAGTTTCATTCATGCTTTTCTTTAGAACAGACCTCTGGGCCGCCCCTCCTGGCCTCTCACACTGACAGAGGCCCGGCTTTGTTTGCCACAACAGAAGCCACGCTACAGTACTGCCATTCATCCTGAGCTCCCATAATCCCCAGAAAGACTATTCACGGACAGTGTGCTCCAAGCTTTCCTTTTCAAAAGATTGCTTAGAGGATGCATTAGTTTATCACATGATAAAGATGTATGTTAGGCCGGGTTAGAGAGATGGATCTCGGCAAAATATCCAAAGAGAGTAGTTGTGTTTATGCTCACTATCTCTCTGTACCTCTTTCTAACTCTCACTCAGGTCGGGTCTCGACGAAAGCCATTTGTTTGCAGGATCAGAACACGCAGGTCAACTCTTCACTCTGCAACCCTGAGACCAGACCTGTGGTGGGCTCTCACCTGTGCAACACACAGCCCTGCCCTGCCTAGTAAGAGTCTGTGTGCGTGTGAGTGTGAGTGTGTTTGTGGGTGTGCTATTCTGTCTGACTTCCTTGTCTCATGCTTGCTTCTTTCCAGCAAAGTTGGGTACAACTGAGTTTTAGCTCCGTTTTAGTTCTTGAGTTTGAATTTGAATTGCTCACACCCAACACGGGTAGTAGAATTGGAAGTTAAATTGGAAAGAAATAATATATCAATCCTGCACACAAGACCTTTTAAACTTCTTTAAAGTTGTGATATAATGGAAGTAGCAACAGATTGTTCTTTTTTTTCCAGATTGTGACATACAGTACATCCTTGTGAAACAGAAAATGAAATGTAGGGTGGGTACTTGGTTTTGTCAGTTAGTTGGTGATTGGATGGAGGCAGATCTGAATGCAAGCTTGCAGTTGATTGTAAAAAAAGGGACGGGTTTAAGTGGATTCAGTGATTGGAGAAGTCGGTCATATGTCACTACTTTCAGGATGCCACAATATGGGAAAAAAATCTACTTCTGTAAGTTATTTTCACTGTAAGATCAAGTTTTGACGTTGACATTAAAAATCACAACGTCAAAAAAAGTAAACATATGAATGAATCACGTACAGTAAGAACAATAACATGCATTTAGAAAACAAATCGTGGATTTTGATTTCATGCTGATCTCAAATACGTTTTTTAATTCAAATTTTTTTCTTTACGAACCTTCCTTTTCTAGGTAAGAATCTATATAAATTGCATTTTATTTTAATTCAACTTCCTTGATTTCAAACCAGCTTGCTACTTCCATTCAAATTCAAAAATTTTAATGAAAATGGTGTACAACCCTGCTTTCCAGCACTATTTGTGGGCACGGTGCCCTGGTATGTCTGTGTGAAATCAGCTGTGGTGGCTTCAGCATGAGCAGAACCCAGCCTAAAGCTCTGAGAAGTCACGTTCTTCCTTGGGTTCTTTTCTCTGTTTCATTCCTTAAAGAAAACAGGATTAACATAGCCTCCAGACAGGGACTGACTGCACCCTTACTGCCCAAACTGCAGCTCCAAGCCACAGCCTGCCACACACGCACCTCTTAAATTATACAAACTCAAACCCACATACAAACATAAACACACCAGCTTTCACAATAAGGCACATATACACACACAAATACTAGTTTCATTCTGTGTTGTCTTTTTGTTGACTACAGTGAATTACTACTCAAATATTCCAAGAACTGAAGCCATATTTATTAAAGACTCCCACTATGTTTACAGTGAGAGTTATGAGTGAAAAGGATAAGTGTTCTATTTGGATTGAGGAAGATAAATGGAAAAAAGGCACCTTACAGAAGTTGATGAATGAATTGGATAGAGGCATTGTACTGTGCGAAAAACATGCTTAATGATCCTTTAGCATGGAAAAAAGAGAACGAAAAGCAGAGACCGTCCCTCTAGGGACCCTGGGAAAAACATTCTCAGTCTAGGTGTCAGAAACCTCTGGGCTCTGGAGACTATAAAAGGAACTGCTCAAAACCGCCTTTCTCTGGCTGTCTCAAAGCTGAAGTCAATCTGCCGGTCCATCTTCCTTTTGAAAGTCCTGCTGCCATTCTTACAAGAGCAACACTCAGCTCGACTTGATTTACTGATCTCTTGCCTTACAGAGGCATCTACATACCCAGCATCCCTCACTTGCCAGGGTGAAAGGCATTGACACACCATTCTGGAACTCAGATAACAAATCACCCCTTCTGGCTTTCCTCCCTCCGTTCTTCTCGCTCTCTCTTTCTCTCTGGCCTTGCATCGTGTGAAATGTTGGCTGCGACCGATTATAATGTGCGGGCTATGGCGAGGCGATGCTAAAAGGGGAAATCAAGACCATATGATTGTTTCCTTACAGCAACAAGCTCTAACCGATTTGGCTTGTCCCATTCAAAGCCTGACAAATAGTCCAATAACAGTGTAATTGAAAACAACGGCAGGGTTGACGGGAGAGCAGCGTGTCTGCGGTGGTGCTGGATATGTTGAGACAGACTGCACAAGTTCCCATCACTCACCACCAGTGTCTGCCTGTAACCCTAAGACAGTGTAACCTGGTGAGAGGCTTTGATTACCAGTAGAGATTACTAGTGATCCCAGACTCCTTCTGTTGGCGTCGCAACTCAATGACATCACCATCCTGTGGGTCACACAATGAGTTAGTTACCCATCGTACCTACATTGGAAAAGCTATTAAAGGGATAGTTCCTCCAAAAAATGAAACTTCAGTCACCATTTACTCTCCCTTATGTCATCTTTTAAAACCTGTATGACTTCTGCAGAATACAAAAGAACATATTTTGAAAAGTCAGTGTTTCAGTCTTTCTTAACAAAAATATCTTCATAATATTTTGTTTGTCTTATGCAGAAGAAAGAAAGTCATACAGGTTTGGAACGACATGAAGGTGAGAAATGATGACAGAGTTTTCATTTTCATCCCTTTAAGTGCTTCTCAAATGTAGGTATTATGTTACATCTTAAATGGCCTTGTGCTTTTTCTTCTCTCTTCATGAGATTCCCACCATTCAAAATGGATTTTCTTCTCTCAGTGTAGGTCATACAGTAAGTGTGTTTATTGTTCAGTTCAGACAGACAGGTCCTAAATCCCACAGTTACTAATGACCTCCCCCACTGTATGCAGAGCCGAGTCTGTTCCCCCCCATACTGAATGACATCATGGCCTTACGATATCGACTACAGATACAGATACCGGAACATTATTTGTTTGAGGCATTATGTGCTTTGATTTATGACTGCTGAAAAGAGGAAAACTAAAAAAAGGGTGCAGGAAAGGGAAAATAAATAGACCTTTGGAAACACTTCCAGAAAAAAGTATGGGCATGCATTCAAAACAGGAGAGCAAGACAGAAGCTTCTGCTTATCTTTCCAGCAAATATCTTCAGTGTTGACAGGTCTGCCCATGTTTTATTATGGAGCAAGTGAGGCCTCATCCCTGTGGGAATTGAGCGCGTCTAGCTGGCCAGGAATCGAGCGCTAATCTCCGGACTATGGCCTACAGGATTCAGTCTGACGACGTGCTCCCGGCTGCAAACGCTGCCCTGCTGCTTCTGTGAAGCGTGGAGCGCGGTGACTTCAAACACGGGCTGGGCCCAGAAGCGGCCAGCTTGATTTGTTCCCTAAAATGTCATGAAAAGATAAATGCACATGCCTTAAAGACTTTTGCAGTGCCCTCTGAATATTCCTCCATTTCTTTTGGTTTCTTTGTTGTGTTGCATGATTGCATGTTTGCTTTTCTGTTCAACCACCATTCCTCAGGCGCAGATGGATTTAGGAATTTCTTACCAGACTCTTGTAGAATTGACCAACTCTTTGTAAAGAAATTATTTTTTTATTTAGCAAGGATGCATTATTGCATTAATAATTGCATAAATATGCATCAATAATTAAAAGAAGCAACAGCTGTTTTCAACATTGATAATAGTAAGAAATATTTCTTGTGCACCGTATCAGCATATTAGAATGATCTTTGAAGGAAATTAAAAAGCTTTGCCATCACAGGTTTTAAAAAATAAAATTATTTAAAATTGTAGTAATGGTTTTACTGTATTTTTAATAAAAATACAAATATAGTCTTGGTGAGCATTAGAAACTTTCAAAAACATTAACAAATCTTACTCACCCTGAACTTTTAAACTGTCATGTACATGATCACCCAAAAGAACAAAGACTATTGTAATGAATACCAATAAAAGAAATTTCCAATATCATACAACCAAACATAGCTAAAGTGGTTAGAGCACATGCTTTGGTCTGTTTAAAGTAATATTTTTAGCAAAAATGCAAAATGTTGCGTGGGTTTAGGAAAATACATGGTTCTCTTAGTGCTCTTAAACTTACAAATGCTTCCAAACCCAAACCATTCCCCAGAGAGCGCTAAAAATTCAGCCTTTGTCTCGCGGTACGGCCAATGGTAGCTTAAATTTCATTGAGTGATTTGGAATGAGTATCTATTATGGGTGCATCATTCTGAGTAGACATGGAGAAAATGCCAGTGAAATCAGACCGTATCCGGAATTGTGAAACAGTCTGCAGTATTGTCCCCAAAGATATGTCTTATTTAATTGTATGGCTTGAAATATGCGAGTTATTGAAAGATTCCAGAAATACAAAATTAAAACAAGTGCCAGCAGTGGTTTGCAGTGAGGCACGGCAAGTCAGCTCTTTGACCAATGACACATTGTCATTTATGTGGCGAGGAGAGGACGAGGGGGAGTGAAAAGGCATATTGTGCTGTGGATCGCGTTTCTTCCCTCAATTAAAATAGCAGTTTAACCATCTCCCTCCAATTTGTCAGATGGCTGGAGAGAAAATTAAAGGATTTTTCTCAGCTCGGTGGCTCAGGTCTGTGTGAGTGGTTGGGTGGAACTGGGTCTTCTAAGAAGTCGACCCGGGGCGTCTGTCCGGTGTTGCGGCCACGGTTCTCGTCATAGCTGTCATTTGCTCTAATCTCTCCCCAGACTGCCCAGCTCTATTTTAAAGCCTCTTTTCATCCACAGCCAAGAGAAGCAAGGACAGAGTTTCAATCTGAGCACTGGAACCAGCCTTCTCTGGCAACTAATGTTGAGTTTTACAGTTTTTTTTTTTTTTTTACATTTTTGTCTTTTAGACATAAATACACTCTAAAGTATTTTATCATGTCATATCCATTATCTAAAGTTAACAATATCACCATTATTTTTAGTCCACAAAAACAACATCTTATTTGATGGAAGACACATATTTTACCCGAGTGTTAAGGGTCGGTAAAAGTTTGGGTTCAGTAGGATTCAGTAGGTTTAATCTTTGAAAGAAATACATTTTTACTCAGCAAGGATGCATTAAATTTAGCAAAAGTGAGATTAAAAAATTGTTACAAAACATATCTATTTTAAATAAATGCAGTTTCAACTTTTTATTCATCATAGAAATGCTGAAAAAAGGAGCATAACTGTTTTCAATATTGATAATAATATGAAATCTCTCTTAAGCGGTAAATCAGCATATTTGAGTTTTTTTTATTTTTTTTATTGTAGTAACGTTTCACAATATTACTGTTTTTACTGTATTTTTGATTAAATAAATGTAGCCTTGGTGAGCCAAAAGTTAAAAACATAAAATAAATAAATAAATAAATAATAAAAGGAATGACCTAAGACTTTTGAATGGTAGTATATTTATTAGTTTAATTAAACATACCAACAATTAACAAAATATGTAAATACTGTTCTTGAATAACTGTGATGAATAACATATTCTGTATATTCTTTATGCTTTAGTTATTCATTGTCCGCAGAATGCGTTTAGGTGAGTTCGTCATGTCTTCGTTTTCACTGATAATCAAAAAAGCCTTCTTTAACGTATGTTTGTCAGTGATTTCACTGAGAAGATCAAGGCTGTCACAGATTCAACATTCTTTGATTTTTTAAAACTGAATGATTGGCCATAGGGGGGCACTGTTGCAATTTCACAAATATTGTGTGGAAGCACTCATATTTTATGAGTATTCAGAAGGAAGACATTGATGCATGCCAACTGTTGTTAATCATATTGCTATAGTGAAACTGATTAATCTATTACAGAAACTTGGAATGGTATTTTGTAATGCGCATGTTGCGTCTCTAACATTTCAATTCTTAGGCCGGAAACATCAACGTGCATGTTTATATATGCCCATAGTAGCCCACAGGAGAGGGTGGGGTGGGTGCAGACAAATGTATGTGGTTTCTTCATTAGCCTTTCCATCATGTGGTTTACAGAGAAATCATATTGTTCATAATCTAATAAACATCACATTATGTAGATTTGTTTGAAGACGGCTCTCTGTGTGTATGTGTTTCACATGTCTGTGCCATATGGGTGTAAAATGTTAAAATGGGCTGAAACGTTCAAACATGAGGTTCATGTCTGAAGGTCAAATTGTTTGTCTTGACAGTTGGACGACAGGTAAATGGGGAGTGTGCAGTAGAACATGTGGCGGTGGGCAGCAGACGCGAAACATCCGCTGCATGAGGAAGGTGACGTACCAGCGGGAAGAGGTGGCAGCTCACTCCTTATGTCCAGTAATGGCTCCGGCCCAACTACAGCCCTGCAACACACAGGCATGTCCTCCGGAGTGGAGCACTGGCTCCTGGTCACAGGTATGTTTACATGAACATGAAACCTACATAACATTACCTCCACTGGAATTAATTAAAGATGTCATCATCAGGTGTGCGACTAAAGTCAATAGAAGTCAAAATCTTTTGCAACATTATAATTATGTCTTTACTATTTCAAATAAATGAATCAAAGAATCCTCAAAAGTCACATATCCACAAAAATATTAAGCAGCTCAACCAGTCAAATTGAAACTCATGGTTTTAATAAGAAATTATGATTAGCAAATCAGGATATTTGAATGATTTCTAAAGGATCATGTGACACTGAGGACTGGAATAATGTCTGCTGACAATTCAGCTTTGCCATCACAGGAATAAATTTAAATTTGAAATATATTCAAATAGAGGTTTTTTTTAAGTTGTAATAATATTTCACAATATTACTCTTTTTACTGTAGTTTTGGACAAAATGCGGCCTTTGTGAGCATAAGATATTTCTTTAAAAAATAAAATTTATACTGAAGTCATGTATGAAACATGAAACAAAATATTTCATGCAGATGCTGATATTCTTTTGTAAAATCCTACATTAACAAAAGCCAGGTCCTTAAGAGCACTAGCAGTGCATTTTGTCTTTTTTTGTTGTATTAATTGGTTTGTCTCCCTTTAAAATGTTCCATCCTGTTTGATAAAGTTACAGAAATAAGTATCAAAAATGTAAAAGATGTTTTTAAAATTTTTTAAATTAACTTCAAGTCAGCCTCATGTACAATAAACCTAATGTAAGCTAACTCTCCTTCCATCCATGAGGCCAAAAAAGGCCATTTTTGCTCTTTATTTTGTCCCTGTTCATTTTCTTGCCATTGTGTAAATAATCAAGTTATAATGAATAAAGTTTAGTTGTCTGAGCTTGACCAGAACATATTTCTGAAATTCTGCTATACCCTTTTATAGAAATCCTGCCCTAAATTACAACACAGGCGTATTAAATTTTGAAAAGAAAACTAAATATGAGGTGAAGGTTTGAGATGCCCAGAACAACATAATGGAAACCGTTCTGTATGTCACATCAGTGCTGAAACACTACTGCCCCCTGCTGTTATTGCACATGTAACACATTGTGCTCCATATGTCTTATTGTTGCATTGCTTTGATTAAGAATCTATTCTGCTTGTATTGGACTTCTAAAAGTGTCCTCTCTGAAACTTTAGTGATGTTGGAAAGTGTAACTTTAGGTAAAGGACTACTTCACACATGGTTTAATCTAATATTTTGTAATAACTTTTGCTGTTGCTACATGTGTAGGTCTATACTTGTTTCCAAGTACACACACAGAAGCCAGAGAATGTTGAAACACATTGCCAGAGTTAATTTCATCATTAGCAGCAATGCTGAATTCTTTAACCTTTTTTTTTTTTTTCAGTCTAATCTTTTGTAATATGTTAAATCATAAATCTTTGAGAAGATTTTGCAGTAGTAGTTGATATTGACTGAATTCCTCCTAAAGGTCAGGTTGAGTTCGCACCGCCTGTCTCCAGAGTTCATATCAACTGTTGTTTGAGGTGAACTGCATGCCACTGTGACCTTTACAATGTTTAAACTAACATCACTCAAAGACCACTTGAGGGTAACTCTCTCTCTCTCCGTGTTTGTCTTTCTTTCCTTCCTTCTCTCTAGTGCTCTAAGACCTGTGGGCGAGGGTTGAAGAAGCGCAGTGTTTTCTGCAGGAGCACCGATCCAGGTGCCAGGGCTGTGGTGGTGCCTGACAGCATGTGTAAATTACACCTGAAGCCCAAAGCCCAGGAGACCTGTGTGCTGAGCCGCTGCCCGAAGAATGAGCGTCTTCAATGGATAACTACCGCCTGGGGAGAGGTAAGACCCCTCATAGGAATATCAAAGGTTATGTAGAAGCACTCACACAAACAGTACATATGTAGCATGCACATATATTCACCCATTTAGCCCTAATGAAGAAACATTAATGTGCATGTTAAAGAGACATTTTCATGGAAATCTCACAATGCTAATTTATATCCATATGCAGACAGCATACAAGCCATTGAGGCCATGGAAAAGTTCTTTTTTGTTATTCACTTTAAGGGTAAACAAAGTTTGAATCACTTTTACAGTGATATACTGTTAATGAACATTAACAGTATGTGCTACATGCTTTCATCAACATACAACAAAAATGACAGCGGTGAGAAAACAGCAGTTAAGAAAACATCTGATCACAGTGATGTGGATATGTTAGCACAAGCTATGCAATTCCAGTCAAGTCACGTCACATTAATATAAGTGCTTTCAGAATAGTTTTAGCAGCCTTACCGTATTAAAAATGAAAAAAACATCAATGTTGCTTTCAATTAGAAATACTACTTACATTTCAGAAAGCAGCTTTCTAGTGCGTTCATGTTTTTACTTGTGTCTGACCTTGACGAACTAATCAGAAGAAATGGCCTGGAAAATCTCAGAGCCCGAGAGCACAGCTGCCTATTGTATAATCGCTATCGGACCAATTATAGTTTGAAGTTGTTTACTAGCAGTTTCAAAGTGTTTACTACAAGCTGTCATGAATCCCCAAAAACAAATTCCAAACAAACTTCATTTTGGCCTGATTTTGTTCAAAATGACATCAAACCAGTTGGTTCTTCAATTTTGCTTCAAGTGTATTTGTATGACTGTATGACAGGACACATTGCTAGAATTTTCTACAGAACTTTTGCCCAGATTTTTAGCCTGATTTACAGTCTAGAGGGCTTAACTCTATAGTTGCCAAAAGTCAGAGCCAGTCTGCATATTCAAGTTGACAGATTTCACTGAAAATCACATAGCGTGTGATGGGCTCAGATTTGTTAGCTTCAGACTATAATTTGATGTTGTGAATCGATTTTAGTTTTCTGCATGAGTTTGTTGTGATTGAATTGACTTGAAAGTCTGAAAGTGTGTGATCCTCAGTTGTATGATGAGCAGTTTTTCCTCTGCAGCCATTTACAAAGTCAGCATGTGTTTGATTCCTAGATCTCTTTAGATTTAAAAAGTAGTTTAGTGTATCCCAGCCTTACGATGTTTATTCAAAAACAAGCATCTGATTCCAGACAGCTAAGTGGCACTTTCCGTTCTGCAGTCATACTTCAGTATCCTTCTCCCCTCCAAACTAGCAGCATTGTTAACCAGTTGCTATGGAGGAACAAATTGATCTTGTAGCGAGGGGTTAGGAATATTTATGTGTGAATATATATTTTTTTTATGTACCTTATTATCTGATTGTCCGGTTGTTTAATGCAGTGTTCAGCCTCCTGTGGAGCAGGAGTAAAGAGAAGAGAGCTGCAATGTGGGGAGAAAGACTCCCAAGGAGGCTATACAGAGTTCCCTGCAAGGAGGTGCAGGTACCTCCGCAAGCCCCAAGCAGACCTTGAGCAAGCTTGTAATAATGGCCCCTGCCCAGAGCCCCCACCTCCCCAGCTTCTCCAGCCTGGCCCAGACAGGGGGGGTGCTTCCGTGACTATGGGCTGGTACTCCTCTCCTTGGCTGCAGGTATGCGCAACTAGCTCATCACAACCAATCAGGGTTCTGTTCTGTTTCTATTCTGCTAGACATCTAATCCTCCTGTCCTGCCTGTGTGTTTTTCAGTGCACGGTGTCCTGTGGTGGTGGGGTGCAGACACGTAGCGTTCAGTGTCTGAGACAAGGGCGTCCATCAGTGAGCTGTTTACCTCATCAGAGACCCATAAGCTCACGGGCCTGCAATACACATTTCTGTCCTGGTCCAGTCCCAGTCCCTGTCCCACCTCCCTCACCTACTCTTAAAGGTACGAGCTGGTTTACCTTTAAATGTTCATTTATTGATTTAGAAGACGCTTAAATCCAATGTACACTACCGTTCAAATGTTTGAGGTCGGTGAGACTTTAAGAAAATAAGATTTTATTTATTTATTTTTTACCTCGAATGCTCAAAAGTGACAGTAAAGACATTATAAGTTACAGTATAATATTACATAACATTGTTGTTTCAAAAAATGCTCTTTTAAAGTTTCTTTTTATTAAAGAATCCTAAAAATGTGTCTTAGTGTTCACAGAAACAGTAAGCACCACAGCTGTGATACTAGCAAGAAATGTTTCTTAAGCACCAAATCAGCATATTTGAAGGATTTCTGAATTATTCTGACCCCTAAACATTTGGACTTTAGTGTATATATTTTATCACAGTTAGTGTGTTATCTGTTTGTGTGTTCCTGAGAATCAAACCCAAGACTCTGGTGTTGTAGGCAATATTACATAGCAATTTATCCTAAAGAGGTATTAACATGAGATGTGCTTCAATACAAACTTAGAAGATTTGTTCGTAATAGAACTGAGAAGAAAGTGAAATTGAGATGATTTTTTGTGTAGTTATCAGTGTCTTGAGCTGAAATGGGCTGCCAGTGAAACGAGACAAAGAGAAGTGAAGTGTGAGTTGTATTCTGAATTATTTGCAGAGGTTTTGTTGGGCATGTGGGCCAGTCGGCTAGTAAAGCTTTATATTCTAGAGGTCAAAAGAGTTTAGATAAGGAGTTGTGCTGCAGATTCAAGTATGAATGGTCTGATCTTCTTCAAGTTGTACATAAATCTGCATGACCAGACTGTCTTCACAATAAGAAGTGAAATGTAGCTAATCTACACTCATTGTTAGATCCCTCCCTTCCTTGCAGTTATAGAACACAACCAGGAAATTGACTGTTGGCTCATGGATCAAACCTGCAACCTTTGGTTGCAATCCCTGAGTTTTGAACACTACTCCACTCCAACTTTTACCTCAACTCTTATCTCACTCAACAGTACCTGTAATGCTTGAATAGGCTTACCACTGAATGTTCATTGGTTATGACATTCTGCTGAATGTTTATTTGTTATGAACTCTCATATCTTGTTCTGTAGCTCAGCTGGTGGAGCATGAAGTTAGTAATGTCATGGGTTGGATTCTCAGGAAACATATACTGATAAAATATATTGCTTTAGATAAAGCATCTGCCAGTTGCATAATGCATGTATATTTTCCACAGCAACAATGTTAATTGTTGTTGTTGCTTTGTTTACATATGTATCATATGCAATTATCAAGCTTGATAAACATCAGTGGTGTTTACACTTATGCATTATGTAGTGGGAAAAACAATGCACTTTTTACTTGTTGATTTGAAACCACATTGGTAGGTCAAATGACTGTCTTCCATGATTTAAATAAGAAACTGAAATACATTGTGTGATTTAAACAATATTATTTAAATGAACAAATCATAATCGTCATGTACTGTACACAGATTAATTATAATGCTAATGAAAACATAAAGATCTCTCCTCCACAGAGAACAGAAGTGTGTATAATTGTTTATTCTCATGGGAGAACTGAGTGTGAGGGCCTTCAGAGCACAGGTCAGGTCCTTATTGGTATGCCGGTGCAGTATTTCCAAGTGCTTTGCAACATCCCCACAATGTCTCTCTAAAAATGGCTGGGTTAAAAATAACCCAATTGTCAACCCAGCGCTGGGTAAATATTGGACAGAACACATGCTGGGTTACTTTAAAAAGACTTTTTACTTTTCTTTTACTTTAAAAGAAAGAGAATGCAAAATCATTTAAAGATGTCCTAAAATTTATATCAAGTATATAAAGACTCCTAGGTAGATGCGCACTGCTTAGGGTAGTTAAAGGTATAGTTCACCCAAATATGAAAATTCTGTCATTAATTACTCACCCTCATGACGTTACAAACCCGTAAGACCTTCGTTCATCTTCAGAACACAAGTTAAGATATTTTAAATGAAATCCGAGAGCTTTCAGACCAGGGTGAGTAATTAATGACAGAATTTTAATTTTTGGGTAAACTATTGTCAAACACTTAGAAAGCTTTGAAGCAAAGATCTACAGCTGAGAGCAGTGTGCTCTACTATAGAGCCTGTCTATGAAAGGATATTCCAGGCAATTTTCAAAAGGAATTGCAAATTATATTTTCAATTGTGTTTTCCACATGTGACAAATTTTGACATAATCCAAACAATTGCAAATCTTGCATTACTGTTTGCGTTTTCACGAATGCACAGTGACTGCCAAATTTCAGACGATTGGCCAGACGAACCAGCAGTTCAATTCCAACTGCAGCAGAGTCAGATTGTGTAGAGGACTCATCTGGTTCCCGTGACCTTGTGCCAATGGCTGTTGAGGAGACGTGGTCTTCGCTGACATTCAGAGCTGTCGAGGTCATCTGTAGGTGCTGATCCACCATCTGATCTGGATACAGACTAGATCCGGGTGACTGCAGTGACCATCTGATCTGGATACGGACTGGATCCGGGTGGCTTCGGTGACCTCGGAATAAGAATGAAACAGATTAATGTTAGATTAGATGCATCATAAGAAAAAGTACATAGGGTGTTATTAATTACCACGTCTGCTTTTTCACTGTCGCACATGTAACCTGCCAAAACTGAAAATGGAATTGCAATTTCTTAAGCATTTGAATTTCCGATGCCTCACATGGAAACCTGTCAATCCATGTCAGGGGTGGGACCATACTATGGGGCGTGTTTATATTGGGAGGTGACGTCACTCACAGACGATTGTGCCAAATGCTTTGAACAATGGAGGTACATTTTTACACCAAATGCATCGACTATCCCCTGCTATAGTATATACGCCCCATAGTATAGTCCCACCCCTGACACGGATTGACAGGTTTCCGTGCAAGGCATCGGAAATTCAAATGCTTAAGAAATTGCGGTTCCATTTGAGTTTTGGCATATTACATGCACAACGAAGAGAGAGTGAAAAAGCAGACGTGGTAATTAATATTGCTATTTAAATATGACAGGCTCATTACTTTTAAGACAAGAGAAATACAGTTACAGTTGCTTTTCCATTTGAAATGTGGCAGTCACTGTGAGTTCACGAAAGCGAAAACGCAAACGGTAATGCAAGATTTTCAATTACGTTTGGACTGTCACAATTTATGTGTCCACATGTGGAAAAATGCAATTGAAAATACAATTTGCAATTCCTTTTGAAAATTTCAAATCTCCATGACAAATGGATAGGGTTTTGTGGACTCTGCCCGGTTAAGGAATTCCACCATGTTTGTTCCAACCTATAAAATAAAGTAAACAATATACAGATTGTTTTAATAGCAATGATTCAGTTCAATTAACTGTGTGATGTTCATCATGAAATTGAGTTAATCATGATTATGAGTTAAATTCACATATGAGTAGCTCTACAGAAGCTGAATATGCTATACTGATTGGCTGAAAGGTGTGCTTTCAAACTGTGTAATCAATAGGACGTCACTGTCTGATACTTAATAAAACTGTATTAATCTGTCGTCTCAGGTAACATGCAAGTACATGTAGAATTGCCGTCTGAGGTAAACTGTTCGTCATAAATTAAATTTAACATAACTAATGTTGGCCTGTAGAAGTTTAACAATATTGTTGCCGCGAAAAAAGTTATAATTCTGCCAATTTAAAATAATTATTAATGGACAAATTATACTTACCTTAAAACCCAGCGTTGCAACCCAGCAGGTTTAACTCAACACCTGAAACTACCCAACAGTGTTTAAAATGTGATCAAATGACCCAACAAAATGACCCAAGAGACTCAACCCAGCATTTTGGGTTAAAAAATAACCCAGCGTTTTTTATTCAGAGTAAACAGCACTTACAAAACACTGAGTTTTTGTGTTAGCACTGTTGTTTTAAGGGTTAAAATAAATAATAGTCATTATGTGTCTTTCCATTAACAGAAGACCAGCCTTGCATCGACTTCTTCAGCTGGTGTCATCTGGTGCCTCAGCATGGTGTTTGCAATCACAAATTCTATGGTCAACAATGCTGCAAGTCCTGCTCCGCCAAAAGACAGTAAAGCAGAAGATCTTCCCATAAGCCTCCTCACTGACTCTGAGATCTGTAAATCATTGTCATACAGATAACCACTATGGACAAAGTTGATATTTGCAAGATGTGGTAAAGAGGTATTCCAGTGGACCATGTCTTGAGAGATAATGAGAGCCTGGTATCCGAGGAACTCAAGAAACTCTGTACATTGGAAAACTGCGCCTGGTTCTGGCTTCATTAGTGGTGTATCATAACTAGAATTGTGGTTCTTCAATAACCAATCTGTAGACCATTTATATTGTACATATCTCTGCTTGTTCTTTTATGATTGGAGATGTGACCAGAGTTTAAAGCCATTAAGAGACTTCCATCATCAGTTCATTTGTATGCTACATTGAAGACCACCAGATGAACATTGGTGTGACTGTGCACATCTGAAGTACTGTAGAATTTCTGTCAAGTCTTTGAGCTCCAGACGAACCCATGAAACAGAATGTTTACCAGCAGATCTGTACAGAACTGAGGGATGATTCACACAGGGTTCCAGTACACTGCTTTTTAATGGTTTCATCTATGTATACATGTTCTCGATGGTTGTCCGTTGCTTCGTGTCTTGCTGCTTTTTTAACCTCTGAGTGCTTTTTTTTTTTTTTAAGACAAGTGTCGAGTAAAGAGAAGTTGAACGTTTGACACAGCACAGACCATAAATGTCAGTTTCAAAACAGTGGACCAATCAGAGGAAACCAGGGACAGGACAAACATCAGTAACAACTGTTCATTTGTTGGAGGAAGAGTTTAGCTATAGCCACTGTGATTTTATTGTTATCTTAATTTTAAAAACAGTATATTTCACAGTGAACAACTCCTCAGCCTGTAATCATTTAGTCTAAAGGTGTGGTCACATTAGTGAAATATTTGTGAAATTTTGCATCAAAATGGTCCCTTGTCTAATGTTAGCAGTGTAGTTATGTATGAAGCACAGCTCACACAGAAGTCACTTTCAAACCAAACAACTTTATTTGTTGGTCAACGCAACAAATCTATGTTTCACAACTTGAACCTGTTACAAAATCTGCATGGGGAAATCTTTCTTCCTCATGCAAAAGTCTTGATCGCATGGATTCCTATTGAAATGACTGGAATTTCTGGAATTGAAACGGTAAATGTGACCACACCTTAATACCGCCTGCTTTAGTTTTAATCAGTGAATCTGTTGAATCAGTGTTTTGGTGCAATAAGAAGTGCAGCGCACATTCTCATTCCATCATCTTTTTTTTTTTCTCACAAAATAATTAAACTTATATATTTTATTAGTTCATGTGCTTACTTCACTATAAAAACACTCTGTTCTTGTGTATATATATGAACTAACTTCAACTTTTCCTCCTGTCAAGAGAGCATCCACATCTCCACCATGCAGGCTTCTGATTTTAATATACATTAACATGCATCAGTTTTCTCCGTGAAACTGGTGTGACCTGTAAGGTTGAGTCACAATCCCATCTGATCGCCACAGAAGACTAAAGCAGACAAGATAGATTTATCATTAATGAAGATCAGTGCTTCTGTTGAAATATACAGTGGCTTCCATTGGCGGATGAACTAAGTTTGTGTATGACTGCCAGTATGTGTGTGAAATTTGTCTGCGGTTCATGCAGCACTGTCTCCCACATGGTGTACGAGAGGGCTGAGCTCGTCCCAGATGTGTGTCAGAGAGAGTTGAGTAGGTTGCTCTCAGTCACTTTGTAGGGACCAATTAGTGTGCAGGAGTGAGTGTCATGTTCAGGAGAAGCTAACAAACCCAAGCCTCTCAGGACTTGGGACCTCATCTCAGTTTACTTTGTTAGTGCTCTTCATCTCTTTCTGTTTCTATCTGTCTGAGTGCTGCAGTTGTTGGGCCACTGTGTTGTGCTTAACTGAAGAGTGGAGTCTCACCTTAGTAATCCTTTCCCAGGGTTCAGGTATGACGGTCCTGCTCTGACAATAAACATTGGAGCAGATGGCACATGAGTTGTAGCAGAAGCACTCATTCTGTCCTCATTCCATTCCAAACACTTAATTAACAGTCCCCAACCCCTTACAGGGACATTTGCATACACTAATAAGTGCAAAAGGTCACTTTTAAAAGTAGATGTTGCACTGCAGGGTGCTCTGTCCTTTTTTCCTGAACCATTTAAAAGAGTACTTTCGTTTATTAGTTCTATAACTTCTGGATCTCCATTAGTGAACTCTGTCTCTTACAGTATGTTTCATTTGCTCATTACTTGACTTTAAAAGTGTTCCTAATCACGAACAAATGGAAAAATACATTGTTTAGCCTTGTTGTGATGTTACGTATGTTGTACAAATGTCTTTCTTCACTGTCTGAACTGAAAAAGTGTGTAATTTATTATATGTCAAATAGTTCCTGGGCTACAGTGTTGTCTGGAGAGGAGCTTTCTGTATAATAGCACACTGTAAGTGTGATATTTAATATTTTCACTGAAAGTTTTATAATAAAAAGTATTTGATTTACTGTATTCCTCTAGTGACACTTTTTCCACTAGTGCTCGGAGAGATTGAGATGAGTACAGGAAGCCTTTGAATGATGAAAATGCTGCAATATTTAAGGAATGAAAAATGATATGCTGTCATCACAACAAATTACTATGAACATCAAGCCAGAAGCAAAGTGGATTTTAGACAAAATACTCCCTAGCATATTATCGACAAGGAAAACAGACTTGTTCTCTGTGCAAATATAAAACATTATTTAAAATGTGCCACTAAGGGCCAGACATAATAATATAATAAGCTATAAACACATGAATGAAAAAAAAAAAAAAACTCCTCTGATACAAATAGCAATGTTTCCCAACCAATCGTAACATCAAATACCCCAAACATTCATATTCCTCAGTTTCCTCTTTGTGTTCCAGGCAAAATGTTCCTGCATGTACTAAATGCGCTAGTAAATCACACTGAGTTTGCTTAAGTCCTCCCTCGACACTCTTGAATATCTTTCCTCCTCATAATATACACGCATTTGTCATTTGTGTCATATTTCTTAATTTCCTGTGTGTACAATTATTTGTGATAATTTCTGACAGCATCGAGAGACTCGTAAAAGAAAGGAGCAATTCCTCATCCGTGTCACTGGATGCACAGACACTGATTATGAAGACTGAATACCAAGCACGTCTGTGGCATTTCTATATCCTCTTGTGCATGGTGCAAACTCTCTTTGTTTCTCTCTCTCCTTGCCTGCTCACACAAACACACACACAGTCTCTTCACTCTCTAGAATTCACTGTCACTTCAGCTCTGGCAGTATGATGCTTCTTTAGAGTACCCCTCACTTCTGACAGGCTTTCTAATCACATCTTAACAGGACACTGGCCATGAGCACTCTCTCTTTCACTCTTTTCCAGCTCTCAGATGAAGTGCGAGCTGTCAGCTCTTCCAGACATATCTCCAATCATCAGCTAAAGGATATCATCCAGCATTCACTCTGTGCCCCTGCGGACAATAGATCACTCAAAGGGTGAATGCACATGTGAGGGATCCTATAGAACAGTCATTCACAACAGGTGGGTCACAGGTCAGTTCTGATCATAGGACAGCAGAGAAAATACTTAACACAAATGATAAACTGCAACTATCCATATAATTGTGTATTGTTAAGGAAACAAACAAAATGTAAACTTTTAAAATGTTTCACTTCTCATAATTTTTTGTTGTTTGCTGTGTCATCGCATAAATATATCTCACTTTTTGTCAAAAAATAATTAAAAAAAAATTACAAATTAAAAATTAAATTAAATTAAAATTCTATGTCGTTGCGTCAGGTTGCCCCGCCTATACGGAAATCTCATTGGATCACTATTCATGCATATTAATAATCAAATATGGACAGGAATTTGAGAGACAGGTTGTGAAAGTTTGGAAAGTTTTTTGTAGAAAAAAAAGAAGCATCATGGAAGTCATGAAACTTTATGTGTTTTACACTTTATTTGCCGTTGGAAGAGCAAAATCGAGTGGAAATAGTGAGAACTAGTTCATGTGCAATTTTGATTTTCTGTTTGTGATTAATCACGTTGAGTTGTGCACGTGTTTACCTTTGTTGCGTCCCTTGAGGTCCCTGCCTGGTACTTTACATATAATCAGTTTTTGATTTGATTTTATGGACATTTGTGTTTACTTTTGTACTATAAATAGTTTTGGTAATGTATTAGGGGTGCAGGGCTTAACGTGCTGTTTGACATGTGGCTTAATGTTTGCAAGTAGGAAACTGAGTTATCTTTCACAGCTTTTGCAGATGAATGGTCAAATACATAAAAGAAAAAAAAAAAAAGGTCAAAATTCCTGTTCTGGTATTTACACACACACACGCACACACACACACACACACACACACACACACACACACATATATGTATAGGCCTATATATTGTGATGCATGTCATTGTTATGAAATAAAATTACTCATTTCATAGTAATATTTAACATATTGGACTTCCTTGCTAAGTGTAAACTGATCTAATCACAGTTGCATTCATACAGAAACCTTATTCACACAAGCATCCTACTCGGTAACGCTTTAGATTACAACCCGCAACATACTGCGTAAGTAAACAGAATTTACAGTGTAACTTTTTTGTAATTAAAGTAGGCTATAGTGTACCTATTCAGTACCTCCGTGTAAGTATAAGGAATAATATGTGTAGTTTGGGGAATAAAGGGGTAATAACCTGTAAAATTACAAATTATTTCTATTGTAAGTATTTTGAAACGAAGTGGAACCCATTCTAATATTACCTGGTATGTAGGCTATACAACAATCTTATATTTGCAAGCGATTTAGCAAAAACGTACACTGTGTAGGCCTACTTTTTAAACACACTGGGTTATTGTTTCAATCCAAACGCTCGATTGAGACTGTTGCGTTAGGAAGCTGATTTGACCCAATTTGTGTTGATATCAGTAATAAAAGTAACCCGACGGTCCTGGGTTACAGTGTTGCCAAGTCCGCGGTTTTCCTGGGGAATTTTTTACTGTGTCGTGTCGGTGATCATTCTCAAGTGTCCTGATCAGCACTGCTACTGTTGTATCAGTCAGTGGTTAGATCAGCTTTAGCAGTCAAAAAAACGGGACAAGGGAAGTCACGTACGGGACAAATCAATTAGGCCCAAAATACGGGATGTCCCGGCTAGTATGGGACGGTTGGCAAATATGTGTCGAAAATACAAGAAAACTAATCGAAGCGAAGAGGAGAGAGATTTTTGAAACTGACTGGAATGTGTTCTTTTAAAACTGGAGTTTTGTCCGAGTATGTTCTCACAACATTGAGCAGTAAAGCCGGGAACTGAAGTAGTCAAAATGGTGCTTGAGGACGGGGATCACAACGGTAGAATCAAAGACGGTAAAATCCTGTCAGTTCGCTATAATACATAGTTTAATATTGACTTTCAGTGTTTATTACTGTGTGTTTATTGACGTGATGGTTTGGCCATAATAGTTTAACTTCGTCAGTAGGTGAAAAGCATGAACAAATTGAACAATATCTTAATTTTGTTCTTAAACAAACTTTTCAAAAGAATTTGGTTTAACTGTATAAGCTGTATAAGTATGGAGTTGCTTTGCTTTTTCTGAACTGATGTAATCATTTTTTATCTTTTATTATCTGTTGCCTGTGTTGTTGTCATATTGTGTTTGATTTTCATTTAAAAACCCAAATTTCAAATAATATTTGAATTAAATAAAACAGTCACCATGTTTATTGATATATTACCTGATATATAATGTATGACTTACTGTATAAACAATCGTTTTAGAGCAATTTGTAGTGGCTACTTACCCTGTAACTACATGGAATAAGAGGGGAACAAGCACCACTTTAATTTACAGCCCGCAACTGTTGTATTTACCCTGTAACTACGTGGATTACAGCCCGCAACTGTTGTATTTACCCTGTAACTACGTGGATTACAGCCCGCAAATGTTGTATTCACCCTGTAACTACATGGAACAAGGAGGTAACAGAGCACCACTTTAATTTACAGCCCTCAAACGTATTTACACTGTAACTACATGGAATAAGGGAGGAACAAGTTGGGCTTAAACACAGAACAAGTGTATATTTGCACAGTAATTACAGAGAAAAATATTGGGTAACACTTTAGAATAGGGAACGCTTATTCACTATTAACTACGACTTTTCCCTCAATAAATTCTTAATTTGCTGCTTATTAATAGTTAGTGCGGTAGTTGTTAAGTTTAGGTATTGGGTAGGATTAGGGATGTAGAATAAGGTCATGTAGAATAAGGCATTAATATGTGCTTAATTACTACTAATAAGTGGCTAATATTCTAGTAATATGCATGCTATTAAGCAACTAGTTAAGAGACCCTAAAATAAAGTGTTACCAAATATTGCACTAGTTTTAATTTAATTGTTTTATGGCCAAACTAAATCCTTTCTTTTTTTTTTTTTGCTATAAAAACATCACAGTATACATCCACTGAAATACAAATGTTGTATCATGCATTTTTTCTGCGAACAGCTGGAAAGAGGTAAGCTTGTTTTAAGCTGCATTGAACCTTGATGGTATATCATGCAAAGTTATTTAGTGATAGTGGTGTTGTGAAGTTGCTGGTGTCACTCAGCTGAGATCGACGAATAAGCTCTCATAAGGTAAGCTGACTTGTGAATTATAAATCATAGCAGAAACTCATTAACTCATTTCAATAGATGTCCAATTTTGTTGTTCAGTAATCATCATGTTTCCTTTAATAATAGAATGGTTAAAAATACCCAGGCCTATAATAAAATACCAGTATACAATTATACAAAGAATATTGTCTTTCTAAATCACTCCTAAACATAAGATTAGTTAGTTTCAAAATACTTACAGTATAAATGATTTGTAATTTTACAGGTTGTTACCCCGTTATTCCCCAAACGTTGCATATTATTCCCCCATACCTACACTATAATTACAAAAACGTTACGCAGCAGCTTCAGTTTACTTATGCAGTTCTTTGCAGGTTGCATATCTGGTTGTTACCCCCTTATAAACCAAACGTAACATATTGTTCCCTTATACGTTCTTTATAGGTACACTATAATTACAGAAACGTACACTGTAAATTCAGTATACTTACGTAGGTCTTTGCGGGTTGTAATCTAAAGTGTTACCTCCTACTCCACGTCTGCACTTCTCTTCCCATTTCTTGCTTTTTTACACATGCGTACACACACACACCCTTTCTCATTGCCTCTGTGGGAGAATTTCAGCGTAGGTTATTTCGGGAGGATTAAAACGTCAGTGTGGGTTTAGATGGCTGTGATTGCGTCTAGGCTCAGGAGCGGGGCTCATTTGTAGCTGTCAGTCGGCATTGGCCTTTTCTCAGTAATGTAAAGATGGCAGTCTCCGTGGCCCCGTTTGTCGCTGCAAGAGCGATCTCGCAGATTATCATCTCAAAGGGACTGATAGCGGCTCGCTCCACCTTTGTGTGGCTGCCTCTCCAGCTGAGCGGAAGACCCCCGACCCCCACAGTCTCGACTGCTGGAAGCTCTGCGACTTTGAAAAGTTTTACTGGTGGCATTAAAACCCTGTCAGAAAGTCTATATAGGGTAGATTTGTGGAATACCACCCACATTTTACAGGCTTTTGGGGGGAAAATAGGGCTGTATAATGGAGCTTGACATATCTCATAACCTGCCCAGTAAAAATTGTTTTGTGGTAACATCTCAATTAAGTGGTTTTACTCAAGGCAATAATATTATTTATCTGGCTATATTAGGTTATACCAACAACAATATTTTTAAGGGTCAGATCAGGTGGAAGGAAATACAGTTGCTCCTTAAAGCGAAAAATGAAATTTCTTTCATCTTTTACTTGCCTTTGTGCCGCTCCATGCTGACTTAACTTTCTTCTGCAGAACACAAAAGGAAAAATTGAAAGCTGTTTTCTATCCTTATGTCCATGCATTTACATAGAGACTTAGGCTTTCAAACTTAAAAAAGGATGCAAAAATACCATAATAAGAACAGTCCATAACTCGTGCTCTATGCAAAGTCTTCTGCAGCCGTACTATACCTTTTGTTAGAAACAAATTTGAGCCACTAAAATCAGCTAAAAATGACACCCTCGCTAACTCTTCTTGGCCCACTGATGAGAGAAGCATATCTGAATCATAAAAGCATTGCTATTTTGAGTCAATGAATCAATCAATAATGAATCAATAATTGCAATGAATTGACTAATCTGATTTGAAGATTATCATTGAAAAATGACTTCACTTTTGGACTTTTTCTCATAAAACACTATTGAATAATTTCACGAGACATGAAATTTAGCACACAAGTCACATGGACTGCTTTCATGATGCTTTTATCTTGTTTTTGTGTCTTTTTTTGAAGCTTAAAAGCTTCAGTTTATTCGATCGCATGCAAAAGATCACTGAAAACAAATTGTCGTCACATTTTCTCCTTTCGTGTTCCACAGAAGAAAGCAAGCAATACGGGTTTGGAGTAAATGATGACAGAACCATCCCTTTAAGGTAACAACTGAACATTTTCACATAATTTGCACAGACAGAGATAAAGGAGCTAGATGTATTGTGGCACTGAGATTGTATTCTCACCTTATCAAACTTAGAAAGCACTGGGATCAGAAGATGTAGCCTGTCATGCTGACTGAAATGAAAATTACTATTTCTAAAATTTCCTTTCAGCTTTGCTCTTTTGCCCCATATCCCATTGCGAAAATTCAGTCAGTGATGCTCAGACACAGCATGATAGAACACAATTACAGTTATTATTTATCTTATTAGCTTCTAATTGGAAGTCTGCACATCTCGTTGAGATTGTACAAAGTCCCAATGTATTCCTCCTAATGTTCCCTTACTTTCACTTCCCACACACATAGACGGATAAATAGTGGAGTCATGGAAGTGCAATGTTGGCGCTTCAAAAAGAGAAGTCCACAAACACCCCCTTCCCCGGCTTTTCTGAATAATGCATTCCGCAATGGTTAAGGGCAAATTTACTGCAGCATGTCTCTGTACATCTCCTCCACAGATCATTGATTAAAATTGTAATTTATTGGGGTTTTTTTCTTTTTTTTCCCGGTGCGCTATGAATATTATTGATCTGTGTGTTTGTGGCTGTGCTCTCTCATCTATCTTCCTTTGAGCGACTTGTTCAGATTTTGCTCCCCTTGAAATGTAAGAATTGATTACAATTCCTATAGTGGCAGACAGCCGCTGCCTCCTCTTCAGCCTCGCTGACCTTGGCGCAGAGAAAAAGACGCTAGCGCACGACGAGAGAAGCGTTCTGTACCCCATTCTCTTTCTCTCTCTCTCCTCCACTTTAACCTCTCCACTTCAAGGCTATTGCGATGCATTTCATGACTCTTAAACCGTCGTGGTGTATTACCTTAAAGACCACAGGCAATCTGAAGTCCTTCCTTTTGACACTCCAGAATTAATCAATTTACTGCCGAAAGCAGATCCATTTCTTGTCAGTGTATTTCAAGGCGCTGATGTGCCTGATATTGTAAAACAGCCTCGTACCTGCACGCACGCACACACACATACCTACCGACCGACCCTCTTCTCTCTTCTCGCCTCGCCTGAGATGCTGTGTGTTGGAGGACATCGATTTATTTTACATAGTAATACAAACAGTGGGAGGGAACGGGTCACCTCAGCTATTGCCACCTGTGCGTCGGTATGAAGCACATGGCACAGGTCAGTGAAGCCCTTTCTGCTTGAGTGGCTGCTGCATATTTCATAGTACGCATGAAGAATGCCAGCCGTCCCTTTAGAACGGGGACGTTCGAGTGGAAGTAGGAAGTGAAGCAGCACTGTTCCGCTTGACTCCAGTAGAGGGAGGTGCTTACCTGCTGTTGAGCTGCAGGCTTTGTCTCTGAGGACAGGAACCAGAATTAGATTCCTTCAAGGATGAAGAAGTGATCAAACGAGCATTTTAGGAGGATGTGTAGTGTGTATGATGCAGTGTGTATATGGCTTTCTTTTCTGATAAAAGATTTGTGGACTGATGTATTCCTATTTGACCACCAAATTTGTTAAGATGCATTAATTACATTCAAATCGTTTCATTTTAGTACTTTTATGGAGTTGGGTCAATGAAACAAAGGAGTGTCCACAATAAAGAAAAATCTTGCAGATTTAAAGGGATAGTTCACCCAAAAATGAAAATTAGCCAAAGATTTACTCACCCTCAGGTCATCCTAGGCGTGTCTGACATTCCTCTTTCAGATGAACACATTCGGAGTTATATTCAACATTGTCCTCTCTGTTCCAATCTGTATAACTGCAGTGAATGGTGCCCCTGTTTCTGAATCCGAAAAAAAGTACCCCATCCATTTACATTTTATTATACTAAAAATGTATTGTGGTGTAACCAAGTAAAAAAAAAAAACAACAACAAAAAAACAAAATCCTTCAAAACATGGAGAGCATGTTTTAGTGCGTTTAGAGCGTTTTAGTGCTACGTTAAAATAAAAAAAATCTAAAATTACGAGATTAAAGTCGAAATGTTTAGAGAATTTAAATCGTAGAAATTAAAGTTATAAAATTGCGCATGCAAATGGCCCGCATTGAGAGTACCGGGAGTTGCCAGGCCACCGGAATTGATTTGAATATTGTTGTGTCCGAGCGGCCGCATCATCTTGGGATGTCAATTTTAAGGACTCGCGGGAACAGCTTAATATCAAGAATATGATATTTATTAACAGACTGAACAGGAACAACTGGGGCTGTAGCGCTCTTATTTAACCCTTTTTTAATACATTACAAATATATGTGGGATTATTAGCAGAAATCATACTATGTGTCATACTCGAGGGGACAGTATGCTTGGAAATAATATTTCATGTCTTCCATTGCATTCGTTATTTGTAGTGCGCCAGCCACACAATAGCAGCTTAAGCTTTGTGCTTTTAGTGCTTTTAATATAAAACAAAATCTCAGCTTTCAAAATCAGTTTTATAACAAAACACAAATTATGTGTCTTACAATAATGTGATTTTCAAGATATTTCATGTGGCGTGACAGATCGCTGTATTTATGTGAATAAATTCATTAAATTATTGTGAAAATTCCACCACCTACTCCGCAAAAACCTGTGGCGCCCAAACTTTCATTCCTCACATAGCCTGTTTCATTAAACAGCAATAAAACGTTCTAAAGGTTGAAGTGGACTCAAATTTTTTAACATACGTTATATTGTTGTCTTTTTTGCTGTAAACGTTAAGTGACTATTCACAAACTGTTTATTCATGGTATACTGTAAATGAGGACATAATATTTAACGTCTTCCATTCATTATTTGTAGCTCGTCAGCCAACCAGTAATCGCAACAATTTTGTGCTTTGTTGCTTTTACACACAGCTTTCAAATTCTGCCAGTTTTATAACGAAATACAAATTATAAATGTGTTTTTGCTCCTTATTTCAAGTTTATAGCAAGATACAAAGTGAAGGAACATCATAAGGCATGAAAAACAAAAAAGTTTAGCCTAATTTATAATGAAAATAATGTCTCGTCGTTCATTATTGTAATCGGAAAGATTGACTCACATGCCCCTTGACAAACACATTATTGCAATATAGCCTACATATTGTTTGTATTTTGCTATGAAACTGACAGATTTTGAAAACTGAGATTTGGAATATCTCCCGGTGCTTCCAATCCGGGCCATTTGCATGAGCAAAAGGCTAGTAGCCTATCTCAAAATATTATAACTATAATCTTTATTCTCGAAACATTTTAACTTTAATCTCGAAACATTTCGACTTTATTCTCGTAATATTTTGACTTTATTCTCGCAATTTCGACTTTATTCTCGTAATATTTTGACTTTATTCTCGTAATATTTCGACTTTATTCTCGTAATTCCGACTTTATTCTCGTAATATTTCGACTTTATTCTCGTAGTGTTTCGACTTTATTCTCGTAATATTTCGACTTTATTCTCGAAATATTTCGACTTTATTCTTGTAGTGTTTCGACTTATTCTCGTAACATTTCGACTTTATTCTCGTAGTTTCGACTTTATTCTCGAAATATTACGACTTTAATCTCGTAATCTTAGATATTTTTACATTTTTAAAATACTAAAACGCCATCGTAGAACATGTGAGTGTACACATCTTAAATGTTTTCCAAAATAATTTTTGAGGTACAAAGTATTGTTCTTACACAGATCACTAATTATTAATTTATAAATATCATTATGCTTACAACATTATTTAATGACCTTATAACCTTGACCTTGTAATAAAAAGTCTAATTATCTGGCACAGGGTCTTCGCTTCTGTTTTTTGTTTTTGTTTTCCTTCATTATGATATCAGGACAGTTATATCACCCTGACATTTTTGACGGCATGTCTTCAAAAACAAAACAAAACAAAACAAAAAAAACTTTTAAGTTACTCATCAAAAGCATTCATTTTATGTATTTTTTTTTCTTTTCCATTTTTAAGTAGCCTACATTAAAAGATGGGTCAATTACATATTTTCCATCCAGAAAGCAATGAAAAATCACATTGGGGCATTAAAATAGAGAGAAATCCAGCAAGGTCAGACTTCTCACTTGAACAAAACATTCTTTTTCACAGCCCAAATACTTTTATTACATTTTAGTGTTACTGCACATGGTACAAAGCTTCAGCAGAGTTTTACATGTGACGTTTAAACGTTTGTGAAATGTATATGGGATATCACAGTTTTCAGTACGTATACAGGAGCTGTCACACTTCCATTACTTTAGTTGGTGGCAACAGCGGTGCATCTTTGTTTAAGTGTCTGTTTGGTGGAGCTGACATTGTGCATAGTTTGTCTAAAAAAACTCATAGAAATTGACAGAGACGGTGTTCAGCACTCTAAAGGCGAGCTATTTTTACCCAGCTGTCTCTGAAGATCCCTCTAAAAGACAAGTGACAGGCAGGTATAACTCAAAACTGGCCTGCCATCTCCAAAGATAACGCTACTATCTCAGCTACCTGGAACTGTTTTGCTTCAGAGCTGTCAAATTTGTCAACAGGAGACAGGGGAGTGTCGATGACAGTTACAGCTCACACTTAAGTCGTGTTCGTTCGTTCGTGCTTTCTTTCTTTCCTTTTTTTTTTTTTTAACTCGTCGCCTCTGGTAAAGTGAGCATGAAAGTGGTGAGTTGTGGCAGCGTTGCTACCCGTTGTCGTTATTAAAGCACAAAACAAGCTGTCACTGAAAGCCAAGCCACGCTCCTGACGGGCTCGGGAGCCTTTGCGTGACGCTGTGAAACACAAAACAAATAAAGCGTGTGCTCCTCTAATAACTTTCGAATAAATAAATCATATTTACAAATCACTCCATTATTAAGGGGAGCGACAGCGAGCGCCACGAGCGTACTCTCCTTCTCGGCATGTGCCCAAAGCCCAAGGCACAGCTGTCAAACACGGTAACAATTACAATAGATATCATGGCAAATGAAGCAAATCAATCACCTCTCAAGCCCCCACCCCCCTCCATCACCTTCTCAAAGAGAGAATAAACAATCATTAACATTCTCCAGCGCCAATAAGGTCTGTTTTGCTCTGGGAGGCTCACATTCTCATTTGGGATCCACAAACGGGGGTGGAGAGGGGGATGAGTGGAGTCCCATAAGCCCTTGCTGTGGGAAGTTTACTCTCCTCTCTGCAGTCTGCCAGGTCCCCCCTTAAGAGCCCACCGTCTACCTGTTCACATCCCTGGCATCACATCAGTTAGTGGAGATTTAAAGAATCGTTTCGCCGGAACCCGTTTGGGGGGTTGGGGGGCCTAATTAGTCCAGAGCGGAGCATGCTGGTGGAGAAGTGATTACCAGACCAACCCTCAGAAAAAAGGCTGTGAAGTGTAGTTTTGGAGAGCAGCAGGACGCAACGATTAGTTCCACCGCAGACGCAACAAGAGGAGAAACAGAGACAGTTGTTTTGACTCCTTAATACCTTCCCACTGTTCCAGGCTGGAGCTAGAACAAGGCACACTCAATACAGAGGACTTCTCTCCTCGAGTGCATACTGCATCACAGCTGTTGTTATCAGACTCACCAGTATGAAAAATCACAAAGTCATGTGTTTGCATATTTATTATGCAAGTCGATATTCTGATCAAATTTTTTTCCAAGCATATTTGACCAATTCCAAACCACAGTAGTCGTAAAAAATACTATTAATTTTACATATAATCATTTATAAGTTATATATAATTGTTAAGGAGGGCTGTAAGTGAAAAATGCCTTGTAGGTGTTCATAATTAAGCAGGTTTTTTACAGGTAAAATGGGCCAAAAAAAGAGAATCAAATCAAACTGAAAAGTTAAACATTTTTAAACGCTCATGAGAAAGATGCAATACTAATGGATTACTAGAAATTGGAAAATTAAGGCGCTCCCACTGAACAGTGAGATGCTCATTGGCTCAGCAGGGTCACGAAAAACAGGTAGAGAAGGAAAGATGCTTGTTAACTGCAAAAGAATTAAGAAATAAGGTGAAGAATTAGGCGTGAAACCATCAGGAACTATTTAGTCTTCAGTTCCACCTTTTTCCAGAGCTGCAGCCTACCTGGAGTCTCCAGAAGACAAGCTATCATGTTCCCAGGGACTTAATAAGAATAACATGCTGTAGTGTTGTGAAATACTTATTTTCATAGGCTTTATAGACAGATAGGATGAGAGTGACTCTTGAAGGACCGGCACCACACAACTCTTTCAGGAAGTTATCTTCAAGAATCTGGCAGTAGGTTTTGGGAGCTCATTTTTAGTCCATGTCCAACCCTGAAAGGTCCTTCTTGCTCATTGTTCATAGCAGCTCACACCATGACCCCCTCAGTATCGCCACTCTTGTCCAACTTGAAATGGTGCTGGTCCCTCAGGAATCACTCTCAACCTATCAGTCACTCTCAACCACTCTGTCCATAAAACGTTTTCAAAAATCTTAATGTATTTCACAACACTTCAGCTTGTGATGTTTATTAAGTGTGGGTCATATTTTAGGATTTTTTTTTTTTTCTTAGCAAAGTCCCTGAGAACCTGACACCTGGTCTTCTGTAGACTCCATGTAGACTGCAGTTCTGGAAAATGTGAAAATTGTTTCACACCTAATTCTTCACTTAATTTCATAATTCTTTTGCAGTTAACAAGCGTCTTAACTGAGAAGCAGAACTCCATAAAGGCTATATAGGTTTATTTAAAAACAAAACAATACAAAAAAGTCATTATTTTACTCACCCTCAATTTCCAATAAACAGATAAATGCGCTTGATGAACAAATTACTGAAATTAAAGTTTTTATTCACCTGATCTTATTTGCTTTACTGTATTTGTCTTTATGCCAAAAATACACCAAATGCACAGAAGTGCAAATCTGAAAGTGCACAAATGAGATTTGAGAGCTACAGTAGAGAGGACGATTTTCATTGAACAATCACTTTTGGGTCTATTTTGCACACTAAGCTACTGTTTTTACTAATTTATTCTTGTTTACTTTAAATGTATGAAAGAGCAGTGTGAACATCCTGCTAAACATCTCCTTTTGTGTTCTGTGGAAGAAAGAAAAGTGTTTGGAACAATGTGGGGGTGAGTAAATAATGATACAAAGACTTTTTCTTGCCCCACTGGCAATTTTTTTTCCTTCTTTTTAAAAGCAAGATTATAACAACATTTAATGAGATTTATGCTTAAAGTGAGAAAATAATTTGCCAGCAGGATAGGAGAAAAAACACTTAATTCAAGAGATATTCTGTTGAAAACAAGTCTTATTATATTACACACTTTTGCTTGTCAAGTAAATGTATCTTGTTTTAAAGATTTTACAGGGAAACCAGCCAAAATCCTGATTAGGACAATGATGTTCTGTAGTGTCGAGAATCCACTGCTATTTTAGTCTATTATAATAGAGCCCTTTTTCAGAAATCTGAATATAAGCTTTTAAAGATGAGGGATGATAATGCAGCTCTGTTCTCCCTGCTCCTCTTCAGAACAGAACATTAAACCCAAAGCACTACTCAGCTTATTTTCAGCCCCGCTTTTAGCTTGGAAGTGCTGGATATTGCCGCAGAGTGTCTGCTGCCTGAATACCCGAGAGCGTCTGTGGCCACTGCAGTCCTCTCACCCAGCATGGGTTATTTATGTCTGTGCTGTGAGAGGGTCAGTGCACAACACGGGCCAAAACTGTGCAGGAGGACTGAACCCGGAGATGAGGATGTTGCTTCATCCAGAGACACACAAGCCTTCTCATTCCCTGCTGACTAGTGAGATGACGGGTGAGGCGGAGGGGTTTAATTTGTCAAAGACATCTCACTGGCAGTGTTTGTGCCCAGCTGTGCATGTTTGTGTGTATGCATATAGGTGAGGGGGTGTATTCTGAACAGAAACACGCATCCTAGTCCAAATATAACCTGGCATATTTAGTCTCAGGTGCATAGGCAGATCCAAACAAGCACTGTATGTTGGGTTGCTGAGACGAACATGTGCACATATACACGATAACATGCTTCGCATATACAATCACCCAGCGAACGGAAAAGAGGAATTGGAAAGTGAACACAAATGCACCCATAAACAAGGAGGAGGATTCATGGATTGTGCCGGTATATCAAAGCCAGTCTGATCCATCCGTTTCTAGGTAGCTCAGGGATGACATTCCCTCCCCGCCCCCTCTCTCTCTCTCTCTGTGCTATTAGAGGGCCCTATGAGATCCATTTTTGTGAAATTCTTTCTTTTTATTCCTTTTTTGGTCATTTGAATGTTTTTGGATTCTGTTGTTTTTCTGTTTAAATTTTTTTTTCTGGATTCTGTTTAGAATAAGTTAATTATTCTTAAAATGCTGTTTAGAATGAATTTGTAATTTAAAAAGAACGTCTAATTAATTGAAATCATGAAACATATACAATTCAACAACAATTTATTAAAAGTTTAACAAAAAAGTCATTTTTAAGGCCCTATGAAATGTATTTTATTTTTTCCCCCAATTTCCAATATATTTTTCATTAATTCCACATTTTCTTTCTTTCTTGGAATCTGTTTTAGTGTTTTATTGTTTTAATATAATAATTTATTTTATTTATAATAATTTATTTTTTAATGAATTAATTTATTTTTCTTACCAGAAATTCTTTACTCTCTTTTAATTTTCCTGTGTTTATGGTTTACTGTTAAAAATAAAACATGGAAGAAAAATATTCATACATTCTGCATTACAATAGTAATATAATTCTGTCACAATTTCTTCAAGTTGAACTGAACTTTTATTTTGATGGGTTGTCATGAAGACATTTGAGTTTAGTATAGAATATGAAGAAAGTTTTTATTGAATGAAATGGTGGTGAATAAAGTTCATGTGGTAGTTAGGTGGAAGACACTAAAAACACCATGAGCATCAGGCAAAACATTTGCTAATTGCGACATTCTATGTTTTACAGGAAATTCCATTTTTATTATTGAATTCCATGATTCCATTTTCCACATTGTGGAAATCATTGGACCCTACTACTATGCTCTTTGATATATGTCGATATGAAATTAGTACCATGTTATATTACAACTCTTTGTCTTCTATCTTTCACTCTGCCTGTGCGGGGGAGTTTTCCTCTCGGAATTACAGAAAGGCTTCGCAGCAGGCAGTCGGAAAGGCCTCTAATGGGGGTATATCTAGAGAGAATGACAACAGAAGCGGGGCTTTTTTTTGTGTTTATGATGTGTTTTAATGGCTTCGGGGGTCCGGCGAGCTGCTGGAGTTGTGTTTTCCATGCACGCCATGTCCCCGTCTCCTAGTTCGCCCTCCCCTCTGGCCCTGTGGGATTTGGAAAAGCACTCTGTTGAGGGCTCATCAGCCGCCTGGCATTTGATCAATTCGGAGGTCCCTTTGTGCAGGTAACCCACAGATAAAAGACAGTTATCAGCAGAGGATCGCAGGCAGATAACAGGGTTTGAGAGAAAGAAAAGGAGAGGATGAGAGAGAGAGGAGGAGGGGGAGATGGAGAGGGACAAGGAGAGATGCGGATAACGAAAGAGGGAGTGACACATTGGAGGTCAACACCTTGATATGAGCCGTTACAGCTGTCAGAGGTTTGAGAGTGAAAAGAGAAGGCGAGATAATGCCAATGGTCTGGTAAGTGGTAAAATACTAGTTGTATATGGAGACTAATTATTAAAAAGCAAAAGGTTTCCCATCAAATTCTAAATGTATTTCAGTGATGGAACCATAGTAACCACAGTCATTTTTGCTGTTAATCTTTTGTTTTTGACTTTGGCCAAACATTAATTTGACTCTAACTTATTATGAAGATAATAAATGAGTCTGGGAGTCTTTTCTCTCTGGTCATTTCAAACTCTGCTCTGATAACATTTTACAATAGTGCTGATGAAAAATTGTCCTCAGCTTAATTAAGAATGAATCACTCTAATGGAGCTTCACAGTTAGCTTCAATTTGAAATTGAAATTGAAAAAAAAAAAAAAGTTTTTTGAAATCTAAATGAAAACAATGTCACAAATTAAAATGACGATGAAAACTGAGTTCAACAGAGCCCAGAGCTGAAGGAAAATAATAAGCCTATGCCAAACAGCAAACTGACTTGAAGTCCTGCACACTTTCTTTGATGTGTGTTACTCACTGTGTCAAAGACAACTGAGGACAGGCAAAAAACAAAACAAAAAACTAAATGTGAGCTGTAATATAAAATATTGAACTGTGACAGAAATCCACATTCTATGCTTTGTACGTTATCATAACTATTTCTATTCTTCTCTTCCCCCCCCCCCTTATTTGATAGGGCTGGGGTCTGTACTGTAGTTTTTGTAAAGGGCAATAATACATGTAGAACAGGAAACAGACAACAGAATGCTGCTTCTTTGCCCCATCACATCACCTGAAGCTCCACGGCAGTGATGATGGAAGAAAATGGCTGCTGATAAGAGAGGGAGACAAAGACACGGAGAGAGGTGGTCCGGGCAAAGCTGCCCTGCATGTGCTCTGGATGCTACAGGGCTGTGCTCTAATTGGACGAGAGCTTTTTGCATCATGGCTGAATCCCTGGATACTGAATCCTGCAGCCACGATCCAGCGTGAGTTACTCCACTCGAAAATTCAGTGGGACATAGAGAGCTCTCTGGCTCTCTCTTCTTTCTTTCCATATTTCTCTTCATTTGTTCAGACTCTTGCCGTCCTGTCATCATTCCATCATTTCCTTCATTCCTCTCATCCTTCATTAATTTGTTCATTCTGTCCTTCCTTTTTCTTCCCTGACTTTTCCTCCCTCCCTCCCTTCCTTTGTTCATTTGTTCACTCTTTCTATCCATCCTTCTTCCATTCACCATTTTCCTGCCTATCATACATCCTTCCTTTACTCACTACTTTTTCCTCCCCCCCTTCCTTCATTCACTTGTTCATTCTTTTGTTTACTCTTTTCTTCATGTCATCTCATCCTTCCTTCTTTCTTTGACTCTTTTTTCTCTCTCATCCTTGCTTCCTTCATTTATTCCTTTACTTTTTTCTTCCTCTCATCCTTCCTTCATCTGTTAGCTCTTTCCTTGTTCCCATCCTTTCTTTCTTTCTTTTTTCACCTCTCATCCTTTATTTATTCATTCTCTTTTCTTCCTTCTCTTATTCCCTCCTGTCTTATTTCCTTTGTTCATTTGTTCACTCTTGCCTTCTACTCATCCATCCATTTTAATTTATTCCTTTCTGTTATGCTTCTCCTTTGCTTCCTTTCTTCATGCTTTCACTTTTCCCTTCTCCTATCCTTCCCTCCTTTCTCCTTTTATTTGTATACATATTCTCACTCATCCTCCTTTCTTCCTTTCTTCTTTCATTTGTTCACTCTTTCCTTCCTCTCATGCTCCTTCCTGCCTTCATTCACTCCCTTTCTCTCCTTCCTCTCATGCTTGCTTCCTTCCTTTGTTCACTCTTTCATTCCTCCCATCCTTTTTTCTTGCCTTCGATTGTTCATTCATTCCTTTGTTGTTTTGTCAGTCTCAATCTCTCTCCCCTGCTTATTCTTATCCTGTTCTTAAATGGAAATATGTGTGTGGTTTGTGGGAGGGGTAGGTCTATTCATGGCACAGTGACAGGGCCATCAGCTCAGCACGACACATCCGGATTT
This sequence comes from Onychostoma macrolepis, assembly GCF_012432095.1. Lineage (NCBI taxonomy): Eukaryota > Metazoa > Chordata > Actinopteri > Cypriniformes > Cyprinidae > Onychostoma > Onychostoma macrolepis. The sequence continues at coordinate 22,959,264 of NC_081161.1, read as the reverse complement.
GCAGGAGTCCTCCACACATTCAAAACTATTACCCATGACCTTTTACTGTTGCAGAGACACCCCCCCCCCACCATTGCCTAAAACAAACACACACACACACAAACAGAGAGACACACAGACAAGCACACACTGCCCAAGCGCTGTGTTCAGATTTGCTATATATCAACCGCAAAGCAATGTTCAGAATTGCTTTTATGGCCAGAGGAGATGCTGGTTTATCAGGCTAACCAGCTGTTGGTTATCATAAGCTCAGTGCAGGTGGAGACTCTGAAATGGTAATGGCCGGACAGCTGTAGATGCCTTTCTCATCAGCGTTGGAAGTTGGGAAAAGTGACAGAGTTTATCACCTCCTGCCCAGCCCACACCCGCCACACACTGCTTGTGTGACACCACCTGTCACAGTACTGTCCATCAAACAGGACTCACCGCCCATGCAGAGTCGCAGAGTCACAGATTCCCCGTCCCAGGAGGCTCGGAGGCAAAATATCTGCTGGGTGATATATATCGCTGCTACCACCCTGTCCCCTCTGGCAACACAAACCTTTATTTAACCCACACGCTTTACTTTGCCTCCCTTTTTTGCAGCTACAGCGAATGCATGTTTTCAGCAGGACAACTTTGTTCTGTGATGTATATCCTGGCTGCACACAGCGATCACGGCTTGCTGTCTTGTTTTTATCCTCTGGATAAAATCTATAATCATAGTCCTGTTTCAATAGAAGCACAACATCCTGGGCTTCTGTCATCTGATTTCCCCTGCCTCGCTCCACGGAAAAGGGAAGCGACTAATTTAGTCTGAAGTGCGTTGCACTCATGCTGTTGTTTAGTTGTGCATATTGCGTGCTGGAGGACCACATTGAGAGGTTTCGTTAGATGACTGGATGCAGATGCGGGATGAGTGATGTTTGCAGTGGTGGACAAGAGGGAGATTGCTGTTGAGAGTTTTGGGCTTAACAGGTCAGCTTTGGCTTAACCTTTTCAATGTGGTAAGATCAATTGGAGGAAATGTGTGAAAAGACTACATTTTAGTTCAGTGGCTTTCCTGTTTGGTGGTATCAGGTGGTGTTGTGATATGGTCTAAGGCTCTAGTAGCTGAGAATACTCTCATGCAGTGGCCCCAAAAAGTGCTTGCACATTTAAACTACAATTACAGATGTATAAAGTGCCATTTTTTTTTTTTTTTTGTCAAGCTAAAAAAGCACAAGCAGATTTTTTTTAATAAAGCAATGGATTTACTGTTCAAATGAATACATGGTCTTGGACACTTTTCTTATTGTGGAATATGCTCATATGACAAACTACACCAGTGGTTATTCTGCTAGGACACGTGTGTGAACTTAAGAGGAACTTCATACATCGATTAAAAAGATCAGTGAAAAGTTAATATATTTTTGAGAAAAGCTCTTATTCATCCAATACAATAAAATGCAAACTTTGTGACTAAAATGGGGTGTGCAATATTTGTTGTGTACGATAATGTCATAATTGTTGTTTTAACATTGTGTGAGCTGACATTATCGCATATCTCAGTCACTTTGCAAAAACAAGCATTGACAGTGCAAGCTTTCACTTCACAATATAGCCTAGAATGCAGATTTTATGCACTCAAAATTCAAGATATTTGGGAAAAATTCATCTGTATGAGTTTTTGTCTTTTATATTTAAATCACATGATATATTTAAGCACAAGAAAGAGTGACAACTTTACTGAATATCAGCTCAATAGCAAATTATGAGGTTTTGTACGACACTTTAATAAACAAGCAGCTAATATTAAGCAAGTTACATTTTAGACACAGTTCTGGTAATATTGTGTGTTTTTGCTCTAGTTCGGCATCAGAAATAATTCAGGTGAGCTATTTGAATGAATCATGTTAGTGATTTAGTGGCCCATTCATAAAGATAGTCACTTGCTTTGTTTTTGAATGAATCAGCTGTTTGAATCAGTAGACTGAATGAATGACTTAATGACTCACTCGCTACCTATGAGCAGTTTTAGTTCATATTTAAAGTATCATTTCGTTTTTTTTTGTTTGTTTGTTTTTGTGGGGCCACTGTATCTTGTATATAGTACATGAATGAACAAACATACTCTGCTGTTCTCATACTCTAACACATTTCTCAATGATCTCCTCAACGCCAACCCACTGTCATCCCTGTGACCTCTAAAGCTCCACCTCGGCTCTGTCCCACCACAGCTAAACCGTTCTATCCAGTCTCCTCTACACTAGATCTAAAGAGAGCCACTCTCCACCACCAACAAAATGAAGCAATATAAATGATAATTTGTAATATTTCAGCGGGGACTGGCTTGACTCTCACTTATGTAGATGAATAAAACATCATTGGTAGTGCTTATTGCCAATCTGAGGTGGCTATGAAATGAGAACATTTGAAACCAATGTTCTTTAAACTCTCTCTCTCACAGTGTGCACACTTTCTTCATTATATTTACATTTAGGTTTCCAGGCAAATAGACCCCATTCTACCGTCCGCTTATTGCATCCACGGCCGCTGTAGCTATATGATCAGTCAATGTTTAAAAGACACATTATGAAATGGATCATTTTCATAATTGTATTGTCTTATGCCCAGGCAGCTCACTTTCCCACCCACAATCCTCAGCCGGCAGCCTTCAGCACTGGACCAGAAGCATCAATTTGCAAAGCTGTCACACAAATGCTTATCAGCCAATGCCCCGGCCTTGGTCTTCTCATCCCTTAACAATTACAGATAACAAGATGAACACTAGAAATGAAAAGGCTGCTGCTCTGAGTGGGCCTAGATTGGAGCTACGTATCACCAACTCCTCTTCACATTAACCTTGAGTTTATGATCTCGTTGCGGTCGTTCCTTTCATGATCTGAAGCAAAAACAAAATGCTAGATTTTGGAGTGCAAGTAAACTGCGCCGCCTTGGCGAGATTCTTCACTTCTTCCTAATTTTGTTTTGATGGTTTGGATCGGTTTGATAGTGGGCCCTGCCAAAAAGTGCATTTGTTGTAAGTCATAAATATTTACGTGGGTGCAGTAAATGTGACCTGTCTCTGTTCATGTAAACGGCCCTGTCGCCGCAGAATAACGTATGGCGGAGAGCGTAATCCTGTGTAAAAGTGTGTGCAGGCCTGTGATAATATTTTGATAGAGTCCATCAGTGGTATGACTCCTTAAGCCTGATTTACAGAGGTGCTGTGGTGCAGATATAGGGCAGAGAGAGAGGACTGGATGGAGGGGAGATGGAAAGGGTTGAAAATGTTTAAGCTGAAACATTCCATTCAACATTTCCTGTTGAATGAAACCTGATAACTCTGGATCTAATTCCAGTTGTTTTTTTTCCCTCTCTTGATTTCCAGGGAAACACAATACATCTTATTTATCACCATACATAGACACTATAGCATAATGATTGGAAAACGCCTCTCCGAAAGAACAAGGCAAACATACTCACCATATAACCACAGCTCTAATGTATGCTCTCGCTCCTTATCTTCTCATTTCCTAGCCAGAGCTATCACCATTCCTTCAAAATATGTAGAAGCTCTAGTGTTTCTTTCATAAAAACCTCATAATGCAGTATCGAATCAGGAGGAGAGAATAGGAGCAAGATAAGAGGAAAATCCCAAAATGTTTGATGTCTCAAGATGAGATAAAAAAGAAACCAGCACTACAAAAAAACTCCAAATGTTTGATGTTACCGCATCTTTCAGCCTATTGTGAGATTTCAGGTTTTAGACATCTAGAGGAGTTTGTGTTGAACGTAAGGGGTGAACTGCATGTTCTTACACAAGATGGCACTGCATCGCCTCGGTGAGAGAGATGACTGCTTCAGGCATGTGATCGTATCTGCAAGGGACCAGCTAAGGGGAAAGAAGTCGGCTTTGATGAATACAATGACTTTAAAGACACAATAACTAACTTCAGCCATTTTATGCTGAATTTATCAAAAATATCTTTCTTTTACAGACATTACCTGAGCATTGCAAAGAAATTTATTCTTGTAAGGACTAAAAAGACAGTTCAGCCAAAAATGAAAATCCTGTCATCATTTACTCATGTCATTCCAAATCTGGGTGATTTACTTTCTTCTGCAGAACTTGACTGATTTTATTTTATTTTTTTTCACATTTGACTGAACTGTACCTTAAAATGATAGTTTTGTATTATTTTAGGTCATATTAAAACAAAAGTATTTGAGATAATGAGCTTCTACAATCCAAATATTTTGGATCTGACATCTACCTTTTATATTAAAAAAATACTTGAGGCAAATAGCATGGTAGTGGCTTACATGCACATATCAATAGTAATATAACAGGATTCGTGGCAGGTCTTAACAGGGTCATATTGACTAGCATGCAGGTCATGGTATGATCAATAGTATGTAGGAGCTGGTAATGACTGAAAAGTTGGCTATATGCTGAAAGCATGAACATGTTTGAACGGTTGACAATTTTCATTTGTCCAGGGTGTTCCCTACCTTTGGCCCAAGACACTGGGATAGGCTCCAGCATCATTCCTGTGACCCAACAGCGGATAAGCAGTTTAGAGAATGGATGAATGGATACATTTTTTTAGCAAAATTGGGAGACCACAATTTTCTTGGACAAAGCATTCAAATTTCTGTGCCCACGCTGTGTTTATTTGACCCCTTGGTGCGTCCTTGGGCTTAGGTTGGGTTTCTTCAGTAAATCTGCTAAGTGTGAGATATCTCCCCCTCTCTCTTCTCAGTTGTTCTTCACTGACTTTGGAACCCCCCACTGTTTTTTGCCCCATAACTGATACATTGCTCATAGGGTGTTGTTTTTGATGTCAAAGGCGTTCATTTTATCCAGGCAGTGATGCTGTCTTTGGTAACTGCAATTCTTTTAACGTCGTTGAAAAGACCAGAGACTGCTCTTGATCAGAAAAACATTGAGCATCACAGCTAAAAACGGCATCGTGTTTCGTGTCAAAATGTATTTTCAGAAACATGTTTGGCCTTCACCCAGCCTAGTTTAACAGACATCAAATAACAGCGGCAAGTAGATCAGGTGAGATGAGGCTGTGACCAGGAATATGAGAGAACAAAGACAAGGCCATATTTTTGGGGTCAAAACTATCAGTCAGCTTATTTAGTCAAGCACTGTTTTAGGATAGCAATCTGTCAGTTTGTAGTGTTTACCTTGCCCTGTGCTAAAGATAGGACACTCTCTGCGTACAACTCAACATGCAAAATGACATGTCCAAATAATACACACGCCATATATCATGTAATAAAAGCAACAGCCTATCTTGTAAAAAAGAAGCACTTATATAGCTGTGGCAAAGCACATTTTGACACAATACTTCACAATATTATGGCATGTACCCACTGACACAAATAATGGTTTAGGCATCATTCACGGCAGAAAAATACTTTTGCATCTAAAATGTAAAACATGTAAATTAAGATGTATGAGTTTAATCCTCTGTAAAGTATTTCCTGACAATATTTACTAAGAACAATACATCTCTCTATCATTCTCTCTTTCTTTTTCTCTTTTTTACTTCCTGTCCAGTTAAGTAAATTGTGGTATTGGTTTCTATTTGAGAGCTACTCAGAGAGTTGATGTCTGCAACTTGCCCAATACGGCTCATGGGTTTGAAAGATAATACACTTAAATGGAGAAAGTCAATCTGTCCCCTGCTTCACTTGTGGTGTTAAAGTGATTCCGTGGTGGATTTCTCCATGCTAGTTTGTTGGTGACACTCACACCGTTTAGTTCTGGTAACTCTTCATTTTTCATGTGGGGTCATTTTGTCATTTGAACACATCGACTTTGTCTTTCCTGAAATTTTGCACTGCGGTTTGACTTGAACAGGCGAAAGCCAATTCTAGTAAGTACTGCAATACTTCATTAGAATAGTAAGAGGATAATACATTGTGCAGTCTGTTCATAACTGTTATTTGTTACTTTTACTATATCTGTCATATTACAAAGTCAGGTTGGGCTTTTACCTATTAATTCAGCAAGGGCATTTCTGCATGGCTGATCTGTCACCCTGTGGAATTTACTCAGACGCAATCTAATGAAAGTCATGATGAAGAGACATTGTTCATATCCCCTTTAAACTAGATTGTTATGGCTTTTTGTACTGCTGCTTGGTAAATGTTAGAGCCTAGCCCTACAAAATTATTTGGAGATGCTCCTAAACTGACATTTTTGCGTGCAGGCTGAGAATGCCGCATTGTGCCTTTACTGACATTTTTACTAGAATTACTTTGTGGATCCTCTTGGACATTACTTTTTTTTGCTTAAATGCTGTTGCTGCTTATTTAAACAGCCAACAGATGTATAAATGTGAAACAAACCTTGCTAAACATTTATGCGTAGGATTACATAGTTTTAAAAATAAATCAATGAACGAGACTTTATCTTCTCTTTGCCTGGGGTGCCGTGTTTATTTTATCATCACGTTGTAGAACCGGATACATTGGGTCCAATGTGTAGAATGTGGGTCAGTATTACAAATCGGATACGAGTCTTTCTATATGGCGTTTCTGTAAATGTATCACTGAGATTTGTTTTTGCCGAGCAGATTTAAAGCGTTCCATATGCAAGCAGAAACAATCAAGACAACAATAACATATGCCTGGCATTCTGAGGTCTAATGCTTTGTGTATTTTTTCCCCACGCTAAGTAGGTTTTAAGAGCCTTTAGTGAAATGAGTCTAACACAGGCCTTTTTAGAGCGACGCGCTCGCTTTGATCATTGCTTTCTCTTGTGTGTATGTTTGTGTGGGTGACTGCGACTCATTCGTTGCTGTATAGTTATAATTAGGCAGTGTGACTGTACGTATATGTTAAATTTGAAGGGAAAAAAGCATTCTCATGGAAAAGATTAAATGAGAGACTTTTGGAAAGTCCCCAGCTCGCTAAGTCTTTAAATGGGCTCTAGCTGTGCTCAGTAAAGTACTACAAAACCCCTATAATTAATCCTCTATTCTGAGCTCCAACTGCTAATAATGACGTACGAGAACAAAATGGTCCATACCGAAAACTACTTATGCAGGAAAACACGTTTGCATCCAGACACAAACATGCCTGAGAGCTTCGAAAGGAAAGAATAGAAGTATGAAATACATGAAAGAGAGAGTGCTAAAAATCACGCTGCAAAGCCAGGGAGACAAAGGAGTGCGAAAGAAAAAGAATATGCCATAGAAAAGGTCAGATGTAGCAAGATACTCCTGTCTAATCTGTTATCATCTTCCTTCATTGTAGATGTTTGGCTCCTGATGTGTTTTAATGAATGGCTGAGCTCTTATAGTCCTGAATCACCCAGCACTGGTCAGTTACAATCAATCACACCTGCAGAGGGAGGAAAATCTATCGACCTTTCCCTGTCACGTTTTTCAGATGCATGCAGGTTTTTTCGGCCAAAATATTTTAGCCTGTAGTCATAAGCTGGGTGGGTTTTATTGATTAAACATTAAAGGCCAAGAGAGGCTCTTGGCCTCCTCTCCATGTGGGGCAGCAGAGGGACTGACCTAAAATCCACTGATGTTTTTTCTGGATACCTCCAAAGCTCTGGTCCACGATCAAGTGCTCGCAGCCCTATAAACCCTGACTCTTTTCAGTGAGATCATCTGGGATGCAGTCGTGCTGTGGGCCATCTCTCTCCTCAAACACACAGCACAGGTCTGCAAATTAACACATTTAAGCTGCGCAGCTGGGAGCAAATACAAACGCTATTCGTTTTTTGTTGCTTATAGGTCAAATTGCTGTGTTGGATGGTTTTAAAATCCTCAGCATTTCGAAACAGCTCCAATTTTAGCAATAGCCATGAAATGCATTGGTTTTTGGGAAATAGCACTTTAACAGACTATCTTTTGCAACCTTTCAGAGCGTTCAAAATCAGTTATGGCCACATATTTGACAGCAATCTCATACCTGAAGAGTCTGCACTGGAAATGAACAAACAACTTATGTGACGGACATGCAAAACCGCAATCAATACTTCTCACAGATGGATAGTGTGTGTTTGTCGCACTTTTGGAGAAATAGAGGTGCTAACCTCTGCTGTCTTTCAGACTGCAGCCTTATTTTTGGCTGTCACTTCGTAGATGCAATCAGCCAACAGTTTTTCATCTAGTCACCTCCTCTATTTCTGTCAAATCATAGTAGAGAATGGGAGCATGGGTAAAGGTCAGAGATCATTGTCTCTCATTATTTTTTTCTTTCACAAAAGTGCTGAACTAATTTGAAAACTTTGAAGTCTTCCTTAAGGGAAGCGGTTACTTTTTTTTCTGTGTTATTATTGAAATGACCTACAGATGCACACCAGGGGGCTGCATTTGTTGTGCAGTTTAACACACTAAATCGTCTGCGCTGTCACTCGGCATCTGTTCAATCGGAGGGAATCTGGTGCAGTGCGTATTTGAGTTTTAAATGTCTGTTTAAAGCAGTTGTCTAAAGTGAAGTGGGTGTTCTGGCACACTATGGCTGCCGTCACATCATCCGGGTGGATGCGGGACATGCTGGTGGCAATTGAGGAGATTTCCTCCGATCTCTATATAAAGCGTGCTCAAAAAAAAAAAAAAAAAAGCAAAATATATCAAATTAGGTTTGATGTTGGCCCTTTTTTCAGCAAAAAAGTGGCAAATGCAAAACAAGAGAAAGCGCCACATTCTGCCTGAATCAGCCTCTGTATGTGGTGATATCACACACTATAAATTTAACGCGTGCAAAAGCGAGGAGTCTGTCGCATCAAATTGCATTTTGTACCGTTGCCGCTTTGATCATGTTAAACAGGGAGGTCCCTGGAGGAGAATTGCATGTGTTTACAGGGTACAGTGGCATCGGAGAGGCATTGCTGCGGCTTAGTAACAGCAGACATGACAGCCATACGCTCCCACTGTACTGCTATAAATGTACGACATGCCTGCACCAGACTGTCCCCCCACCCCATCCTCCCATCCCCTTTGATTAAAAAAGTACATTTGAGACATGCACACAAGCATGAAGAACGGCGCAGCACACAGGAGACGGAGAAATTACAGTATGCATTTGTTATTAAACATTGCGGCAATTCACGCTGGGTGGGAAAGGAGAGAACAGTTTCTGTGGTAACCTCCCGAATACAATTTAGTGGTCATTGAGTGCTCCGGGTCAACTAATAGTACCGACGGTAATGAGCTCTAGACTAACAGAGTGAAATAAATATAAATCTAGAATTCTACTCATTTTGCACTGATCAAAACAGATGACCTATTTTCTCTTCTGGCCAGCAATACTTTGACAAAGAATCCTCCACCAGGGGATTTTTTCTTTTTTTTTCTTCACAAACTATCTGAAACGTAAGAGTAGAAAAGCAGATCTGAGGTTTGAGAAGAGACAAGTCAGCAACAAAACGAAAATAAAAGAACAAAAATCACTGTTAAGTTATTTTGACTGAACTCATTAAAAATTGACTATTTAGATGGATGCAGTGGCATGACTGCAGTGTTTAGAGAATACAAGTGATGAAGAGGCCGCAAATTCATTTGACAAGTGTAAACATTCACAGATAAACAAACCAACTACAGAATCCCTAAAACAAGGGCAGTGGTTCTGCCATATTGAGCTAGTTATCTGCACCTTTAAACTTCAAAAGAAGATCATTTCAAAGGATTATTAGTGACCTAGAGGGCTACGGAGTAATAGACAGGGATTTTTCTGATTTAGTCATTTGTGGTTGCAAAGGAAGACGGAAGTGGGTTTTGCTGTACTTGGGCAGATTTGAGCAGATTTGTAATTTCCATAGAAAAGTGTGTGACATTACCTTGTACTAATGACTCTTAAAAGGTCAAAGAGAGTAAAGCTTCATTTCCAGCTGCCTCGCTTACTGTGATATCCGACCGTCAAGAGGAATCTGAGACTAAAAACCGAGAAAGCTCTGACACACATGGAGTCGTTTCGACATTAATTCAGCATAGAGGTAAAAGACAGACTAAATGAAGATGTTAAACACTTTGACCCCTTGTTAATAAGTGTTCATTACACAAGGAAAATGGCCCATCTGTTCAAGGTTCTTGCGTAAGATAAGACGTAACGAATCCTCGAATAGCACATTTAACCTTCATAAATTCTAATACCGTACATAAATGTCTTAGATAGTCGCATCCCTCAGAATCATGGGGGCACTCAGCCACTTTCATAACCTCACTATGCTAAACAGAATCACTCAAAGGTGGAGAAAAATGTCAGTTTGTGGTGATGGGGTTGCAGTGAAAGGTTGTGATGACAGAGCAGGCCAATTACTTTTCACGTGATGGTAAAATTCTGCTTTTGCTTCTGAAAAAGCTTCCATTTGTAATCTAACTCTGGTCCACCTTCACTACCGCCTGCATATATCTATGTTGATGTGTTGCTCCATAGGGTCTTGAACTGTTTGAGTTCTGCCAAGCTGACTTTATGATCTCCATCCAGCCTCCTCGGGCGCTCTCCTCTCCCAGTGGCAGTGATTAACGAATACGCGATCATCTCCATCATTAGTCCTGCCCCCCTCTGAGAATATGCCACAAGCAAACCAACCAGAACCTGAATGACCTGCTCTCTCCTCCCACTCCTGTGCCCTGGCTCCCAGTCAGTCTCCTCCAGTTCATCCAAGACCAAGACATCAGCATCAGGGTAGCGACAGCAGACGGGCCCGGCCCAGAGCCCACAATCCCAGCTGCACTGGGGCTGAAGAAAAGTAAAAAGGACACCATGCAGAGGAACAGAATAGAGTGCCTAAGCTTAATCACCAAAAGGCAGGCTGAACATCCATAGGTGGTGAAAGAAAATCTTCATATCCCTCTGCACGATACATTGGTACAATATTGGTTAGTGCCTATTATTATTATTATTGTAGAAATAATTTACATGCATTATTTATTATTATAATTATCAATAATAATAATAATAATAATAGTTTAATTTATTTTATCAGTCAGTGTTGGGTATTTAATTGTGCATGCATTTGTTCTTTTATATTTTTACATTTACATTGTTTTTTCATTTTACATTTAGATTACTATTGGCACACTCAAAGGTATGAATAAAACAAAGCATTTATAATAATTATATTTATATAAAATATTTGATGTTTAATTAATTAAGTAACAATTTTCCTGTAAATCAAGTCACGTCAAATCACCTTTATTTATATAGCGCTTTTAACAATACAAATTGTGTCAAAGCAACTGCACAATATCAAAATAGGACAATAGTGTGTCAATAATGTAAAATGACAAGATTAAACACTCAATTTTCAGTTAAAGGCATTTCAGACATTTCTATTGTTTGTATTTAATTGTATTTAAAACCATAAAACTTAATATTGACCATTTATCAGTTATTAAAAACAAATGCCTTATTGGTCACTTTTTAATTTTGTGCTTCCCTAGATTTTGAATTTACAATATCTAAAACACCCAATTTTTATCTTATCCCGAAAGACCAGACCCTGTTATCATTTTATCCCGCTTTTGCTGTAAAATGTTGTTTATCTGATGCAAGCCTGCATAAAACATCCATATTCTAGTGGCACTTCAGGGTGGACTGAGGTTATAACAGTTTGCCGCCTTTTGCCATCTATAGGCATGTCTGAAAGCACATCTACTTGCGTCAGCCAAGAGAAAACATACCGTCACCCCTCACTGGCCAAATAATTACGGACTTTGATTATTCCCATTTTTGTCTGGAGAGCATGTGGCCATTGCTAACAGGCGCGCACCCATAAAGAGCTGGTGCCACTGATGCTCTCGGTTTCAGCTGTAATTGAACCAAATGGGAATCAGCAGTGCCATAGTTCACACCCCGTCAGTGTTTACATGCTGATACACTAGAGACCGTCTCATTAGCGCCTCCTTCAAAAGGCCCTACCAAAAAACTGCACTAGGCCTGGGATGTTGAGATGTGTGGGACTTGGCCAAGGGACGTTCTTGGGGGATGAAAGCACATGTGGAATGCCAACAGCACCGAGGCGGCATTCTTTGGATTTATAGTCGTCAATTGTGAGGAACCGATTGGTCATGAAAAAAAAAAAAAATGGGAGAGTCTGTAAATTGGGCACTGAGCTTCAATAGACCATCTGTGAAAGGATTACAAACTGCTCCTGCATAAATAATGCTTGACAAACAAATTAGGACAGATATTGTAGCCGACAATCCTGCAACAGGGTCGCCGAGCCAAATTGTTGATTGAGTTCTTTACTGAGCCATTTCCAGGTTTTTCGAAAGAATCAGTGATCTTGACATATCAACTCTAATTATTAAACAAGGTTTACTGCATATTACTAAATAAATCAGTTCCATAAATCTGAATGGAACGTCATATAAAAGTTTCCATTCATTTTACTTGTTTAGTAGAGCATTTAATGTACAAGCTTCAATTCTGATTCTGCAAGTTGTAGCAAATTAGCTTAAAAGGGAATTGTATATAAATAATTACAATTAATTATGATTAATTACAATTATTCATATCGACTGACAGTGATAACTGTAGCAGAATTAAATTGCCATCAACTGATCTGGTCGTCCAGCGACCATTCAGTGTAAGTTCATATCAACTCTAAGAAAGGATATTTTCGTGGCCACAGAAAATACTGTCTTAAGTATTAATGCATTAGAGCATGTAGCGAGGGTCAAAATCGTAAAGGGACATTAATTTGCAAGGCAGAACCAGAAACTCATGTAATTTGTGCACACAACTTTTATTAACTAAACGCTAACACACATAACTAATCTAAACAAACAAACATACATACAAGCGGGAGTTTGGAAATACTGGGGGTTTATGGTCCTTTGTCTGAGAGCATGGTAATTTGCAAAGGGGTTGGATTGGAAGTTGTTATACAATCTATTAAAGATTCTTAGGACATTAATATGTTGCATAGGTATCAACATGTAATATTCACTCTCAATTAGATCATCTGAAGACGAATTGATAGAGACCAAACATGTTACAGTTAGAGTGATATTAACTAGTTTTACTGCTCTTGTATATGTTTTTGTGTATTGTATACTGTTTTATGCATGCTTATAATAGATCACTAGTTAATATCACTCTAACTGTAACATGTTTGGTCTCTATCAATTCGTCTTCGGATGATCTAATTGAGAGTGAATATTACATGTTGATACATATGCAGCATATTAATGTCCTAAGAATCTTTAATAGTTTGTATATCAATGTCCAATCCAACCCCTTTGCAAATTACCATGCTCTGAGACAAAGGGCCATAAACCCCCCAGTATTTCCAAACTCCCGCTTGGAAATTCAGCCTTTCTCATTGGTCAAGCCCATCCTGAGAGGTGTGACTCTTCACAGACCTTAAAGAGCTCACGCACAGTTCCCTCACGCGCTTTCTCTTCTGCAAAAACTCTACTGCTAAATCTCCGGACTGCTGCCCATGTGGAGAGCCTGAGCCGGTACCGGCGTGTCCGGTGGGCTCCAACATATCTCAGTTTTGCGGTTCTGTTAGATCCTGGAAGGATGTGAGCTAGAACTCTTCTGAAACACTTAAGTTTTGCGCCAGGCCTTGCGGCCTTGACTTTCCATTCAACCAAAGCTCCTCGGACCTCAGAACACAGAATAACATCTTGTGGAATTCATCACTCTTCAACCCGGAAGAACGTGATCGCGAGTCCAAAACCTTGAAACCATCCAGACTTTTCATCCGAGACTGCATTCCAGACACAAGCCAACAGCCATGGAAGTGCAAGTATGGTACATCTAACTAAACTAAACAGAGATTTAGTATAAGTTATAAACCCCGTTATAAATGGCGCTGATGGTTTTACTCAGGTGGTTAACTGACTCTTTCCATAACTGCATTCTGTTCTCTCTAATGGCTTCATTCATCCACTTTAGCTCCCCTTTTGTATATATGCGCGAGTGTATGTATGTTTGTTTGTTTGTTTAGATTAGTTATGTGTGTTAGCGTTTAGTTAATAAAAGTTGTGTGCACAAATTACATGAGTTTCTGGTTCTGCCTTGCAAATTAATGTCCCTTCATGGTTTTGACCCTCGCTACATGCTCTAATGCATTAATAATTAAGAAAGTATTTTCTGTGGCCACGAAAATATCCTTTCTTAGAGTTGATATGAACTTACACTGAATGGTCGCTGGACGACCAGATCAGTTGATGGCAATTTAATTCTGCTACAGTTATCACTGTCAGCCGATATAAATAATTGTAATTAATCATAATTAATTGTAATTATTTATATACAATTCCCTTTTAAGCTAAATTTGCTACACCTGTCTGTTTGTAAGCGGTTGAGTTTTTGTGCTGTAGCTCCCACAGTGTTTCTTTCAAGGCCGATCACCATCTATCAGCGTCCATATTGATGTGGTCTAATTGTAGAACACACTTGATCCTGATCTTTAAGAGTCCCTGCAGGGAGAGCGAGCAAGGCCATTTGTTTCAGTGGTGCCTCCGCTCTAACAGGTCCACCAGACATGGCATTCAGAGATGTTTAAGGACGGGACAATGTGTTGCTGTGTAATGAAAATAGCAGAGATGGTAATGAATGGTTTATGATTGTAGCTCTCTCTCCCTACATGAAGACGATCTATAGATCATGGTAGATACAATAATCCCATTTAAAGGATGTGGCACAGACCTTAGGGGGCTTATTGTGTTTATTCAGCCTTCTCATTGTCAGAGAGTTATCTGCCACAGTGAGGTGGCTAGCAGTGTAATTCCTTCATGGCTTACAAACATCTCAGTGACATCACCTTTGTTTCTGTACGCTCTGAAATGCTTTCCTTTAAAAAATAAATGGGTACTTACCCCTACAATTGTGAACGTGTTTAGTACGAATTCTGAATGAGTGGAAGTATTACAGCTATAACATGAATTAATTGAATTGGATTCATTACACATCATGTGTCAATACTTTATTATGGGTAATGTACCATCATTATGCAACTATCATTACAGTAATGAGACAACATTCCTTTATCCATGGCACGTTTGCATTGCCTATTATTTTAGTTATTTATTGTTTTCGTTGTAAACATCAGTTGTATTCATTATCATCATTTTTTTATATATATATATATATATATATATATATATATATATATATATATATATATATTACGGTGGCCGAGAGAGCTCAACACGCTGCGACTTCAGAAAACACATGCAAATAGAAAGGCACCAGCAAATCAAGAAAACGTCTTCATCAATTTGACAGCAGGTGCTGCAAATGCTCACAACACAACCAAATAAAGAATTTTATTTACAGTGCGTTTCTTTATTTGTTTGTGTTGTGAGCATTTGTAGCGCGTGTGTTGTCAAATTGATGAAGTTGTTTTCTTAATTTGCAGGTGTTTTTTCTATTTGCTCTCTCGTTATATATATATATATATATATATGTGTGTGTGTGTGTGTATTTGTGTGTGTTATTGTAATGTTATTTTATTATTGTAGCATTTATTATTATTATTATGTAAAAGTCATAGTATCAACAGTGAAATTAACTTTTATAATTATGATACAAAGTGCATTATCTTTCTTATAGAAAACTGCATCCTTTTATGACATGTACAGAGATGTTGGATTATGAACATCAGGCTAATGTTCTGGCCACCCTTCTATACCTTAGAGAATCAAAGAGACACTTGTTTGTTTTACTCAGGAAAGCCATCTTGCAAATGTCAAACTAAAACAGGAGGGAGTGCAGGAAAAAAAAATGCTGTTGAGCCTGGTAATTGGAGAGGAACAAGGCACTGCTTCACTGTCAATTCTGCAAGCCAGTCCCCAGACAGTAAAACAACATCCCTGACAGAGAACAATAAACACTTCTTGTGTAACAATTCGTAAACATGTGTCCTGAGGGTCATACTTTATTTTGAGGGCCTTTTTCTGCAGTCGTTGAACTGCTAATATAGACAGCAGGGTTCCTGCTGAAGCCTCCAGCCACAAGAAAGAGACAAATCAACTCGTTCCATACACATCCACCAGTGCTCGGTCCATAACAGTGATCACAGCAAATTTTCATTAATCACGAAGCCTTGTGCCTGCTAGACAAGAAAGATGAGTGAACAGAGAATGCTCTCCTTATACTTCCAAGAGTGCTAAATCATCCTTTGAAAAACAATACGACGATTTTTCTTTCGGCACTTTCTTTCTGTCGCCAGTTTTTTCATCAAAACATCATTACATTTTAAAATAAGAGGCGCAATTAGTTTAACAATGCTAATATGAACAAAACACTAGATGCCAGCATTATTCCAAACATTTGAATCCCAGTATTTTTCGTATTCATGCTGAAGCCTGCTCTTGTGTCACCTCACAAGAGGGCAAAGGCAAAAAGCTGACAAGCCCCACCACCGATCACCTCCGTCCTTCATGTGAAAATGCAGCCCTACAAGTGTTTACCCAGACACTCCTGAATGCTTTCCGTCACAAACTCTCTGACTCCAATCCATCAAGCCAACATTTAGACATCACCAAGTGTGGTTGGCAGGGCCGAGTCGGGGAAATTCAATATGGGCTGTCCAACGGCTTGACATTCTCCTTAAAGGACAACACATTCAATCATTTCATGTAAATAGGAGGGGCCATTGATGCTGTATTTCATGTCCTTAGCGGTGTCGGGCATGATGGATGCAGATCGCGCCATGTGTTTTATCACATCAATATGATTTCCTCCCGTCAGAACCAAGCCGCTTTATCCCCCTGACACGCATCCCAGCAACAATTCTGTGAACAGACGCATTGAAATGTACACTCACGGTAATAAAACTTCATTTTAACCCCGAAGCAAAATTACAAATGTTTCAGATGTGCCACCGCAGCAAGTCTTTCTATTTTTCCGTCATATTTTTCGGTGTTCTTTTTTAAATGCAACTGTTGTCGGATTGTTTTTCTGATCCCCTAAATGCAGAATAGGGACTCGTTCGGATAACAGCCGAGAGGAGGGCAAGGATTCACTAAATGCAGCCTCTAATTACTCATGAATTCCTTCGCTCAGCACTCCATAGGCTTAGTTTGCAGCAGTTTCCTCTTCACTTTCCGATTATGGCCTCTACTTTCCCTATGGGACCAATAGCAACTCCAACTCTATTATGTCCGACAGCACTTACCAATATGAACTACTCAATAACAACAGGAGGAAACACAGCGTGCTCTGTTAGCAAAAAAAGAAAGAAAAAAACCCTGCCGTCTTCATTCTATTACTCATGTTCTCTCTAATATGTCTGTGCTAGTATGAAGGCACCCCAGTGTAACACTTTGGATAATGATATGAGATGAATCAGTGCTTTACGACCCCTCCGGTCAAGTAAATCACACCACCGTCCTCCTCTTCTTCTATTTTTTTATTTATTATATTAGTTCTGTACTTCTGTACACACATCAATATTGGCTGTGCGATTGGTAAGAGATGAATAAGTTTAAATGAGCTTCACTGGTCTCCCAGGAAGGGACAGTAACATATGGAAGTCGGTTTGAGCTGGAAAAAGTTGATGTTATGAAAAGGCTCTGTTGCTGTGGAAACCCATCACAAAGCCAGGGAGACCTTCCTGCAACTTTATAAACTGCAGCGACTGAGAGGCCGCTAGACTTGTGTACACACATGCATAACAAGCTGACAGCATTGCTGTCTGTGCCCGCCATGTTTAATTGATGCCTTGTCTGTGTGATAATAGAAAGCCAGACAGAGTGGACAGGTGCCATCTGAATCCTCTCCTGCCCGCTGTTTGCGAAATTCTCTGGGCTCAGGTGCTAATTTATGCTGCCACACCACTTTTCACCCTGACTGCACTATCAGAGACCCTAAGGCACTCTATGGGACAATCTCATTTACTGGTGAGAATATATAACATCACTCTCACTCTCCGCCTGCAAGTGAGACTGTGAGAGGAGCACAATGAGACGATTCTAGAACAGCACGTGTCGTGGCAGCAGAATTCATGTCTCTGAGTCACAGTAACAAAGCTGTGATGGGAATCTGGTCAACAAAAAGCAAAAAAAAAACAAACAAAAAAAAACAGCTCTTTTTGTCTTTTTGTCCAGTCTAGATAAAAGAATCAAAACTGTGTCAGATAAAAAAGACATATTTTCAGACAATATATAAAGTTTGTTTTTCTTATCTCATTGACAATTTTTTCTTCTTCTTGTTTTATGCATAAACTGCAACATTAGATTCATGCTTGAAACAAGAAAAAACAACAACAACTTGCAAATCGAACAAGAAAAATAAATCTTAATAAGGAAATTAATATATTCTGTAGTTTGGGACATCTTCATGCTTTACAAACATTTCAATGTTTTACTGGAAAACAATATACTAATTATGTTTTTGTTTTTTTGTGTGTGTGTTTGATTTTGTATGAAGATTTAAAGAGACTTTTAAATTCATCTAAAAATGTAAATGAAAATTATGTTATAATTTTCTCATCCTCATGTCGTTCCAAACCTTTTCAGAGGGTGGAACAGAAAGTGGAAATATTAATTAAAATTTATGCTCACACTTTATTTTAAGGTCCAATTCTCACTATTAACAAACCATTAACAATGACTTTTGCCTCAATAAACTCCTAAATTTGCTGCTTGCTTAGTAATAGTTAGTAAGGTAGTTGTTAAGGGTAGGATTAGGGATGTAGAATATGATCATGCAGAATATGTATAAGTCCTATTAAACAGCCAGTATGTTAATGTGAGTTAATAGTGAGAATTGGTCCCTATACTAAAGTGTTACCATACTTTATCCCAAGTTAATTAAATCACATTCAAAGTATGCATTGCATTCCCTGGGAATGGAACCCACGACCTTGGTGTGGTCAGGCTGTGGCTTCAGAATACTTGGAATTTAAGGCATGAGTTGAATTGACAAATTGTCTGTGTTCATAGTGCTTTTGAAGCCTTTGAATCAATCCATGGCATTTATATGGTAAAGTGCAACCAGTACATTCATAAAAATTGAGTCATACAGGTTAGGAACTACATTAGAGTGAGGAAATGACTGAATTTTCATTTTTGTGTGAACTGTCCTTTTTAACAATTGTTTTTATCTCTAATTTGAGAATGCGGACAGTGAAGTTTTGGTAGAAACTGGTGCAAGTGAACTTCCAATGATGGAATATTAAAGTTTGTGGCTGTGGGAGTTACTCTTGAGTTGTTGTTGTTGATGTTGTCTGGATGACAGTTGATAGCACTGTGAGCACTGGGACTCCCATTTATTATTAATGGCCTTTGTGTCATGGCTGTCACTTCACATTGTTTTTGCGTTACCTCGAGGAAGAGCACACAATGATGCATTCACTCACACACCTGTTTCCCAAACTGACCTCACAACATTTTCTAGCTTCCTTTTAGTGCTGTGTGGGTGCTTTCAAGATGCCTCTCTCTGATGTGTGGAGGCAGAGGGAATGAAGGATGCTGGTTCAAAAGCTTTCCACATCATGTGGAGGCCAGATACTTTGCTCCAAAAGACCACGTTTTCCACATATGAACCCATCAGCAGCTTGAAAGAGATAAATGCAGGGCAGAAAAAGAAGACGTATATATCAAATGATTTTTAATTCAGATTCACCGGCAAAGAAGAAATTAGGATAGTCTGCAATTACATTGTCTTATGTTTCAATAGCACTTTAATCGTTATACAGCTTCGAGAAAGATTTTACTTGAACTTTCTCTCATGCTGAGCTGATGAACACCGACCTCCCCATTGTCACCGAGCTCTGCAAGTCAATCTATAAAGTAAAAATGAAAAATCTCTCTCCTAATAAATACTTTTTAAAGTAATAAAACTCACTGTAATATTTGAGTTTTGATCCTCAAAGTTGTGAATTGCTGTTATCGTCTTTTTGTTGCAATGCATGCTGGCCTCCTGCGGTGTGCAAATATACCTTGGGAATAAACTCAGCGTTAGTATGCGCGACCAAATTAGCCTTACCGCTGAGTGAATCGATAATGCTAGCAGAGAGGATTAACTTATAAAAGTCAAGATGAGCAACCAATGGCAGCTCTGAATGATTTTTCTATTGAAAAATTCCTCTCAGTTCACTGCATGAGCCGTTTAGAGCAATATCCAGGTGTCCGGGGCCAAAAGCAAATTGATAAAACACTATTACAACAGGCCATATGAGGTGGTCGCACCCAAGTGATTAGAGGATGGTTAGGGGTCCAGATGAATGTCCGATGGATGGAAATGTGCTTTGACTGTCATTTGTGCTTGATGAAGACTATTAACCAAACTCTTAATCACAGCCCAAACAGTAGTACATTAGTCGATTGCCTGTGAAATTGCATTTATTCACGTTTGTAGCGCTACAATCAATTAGCTTTCACTACGTTGTAATGGTCTATGATATCGAGTGACTCGCATACAAGATGCATGGATCAAATATAACCAAACGTATTGGACGGAGCTCCTGCGGTGAAACTACTGACATGTGATGGACACATAAATGTTGTAATTCTAATAATAGTGAGGTGACCTTTACTCACATGTCTGGGTTTTAATCTGTGCTGTTAATTATCAGGTTAGGGGACTAGCAATGATATCCCATTGTCTTCATGGCACAGGAAAGTGGACAACTTGGAAAAATGTTATCTTGACTGTAGCAGAGGTGGAGAGGGAAAAAATTATTTCCTGAAAATGAGCAGTGGCATCTAATTAGATTGAACGCTGCTGGGGTTGAGTTGTTGCCAAACGCACTGCTTTTGAATTAAAAAAGTGGGCTTTGGCATGGGAGACAAGATAGAGTTTGCGGTCAAGGAGAGACCAGACAAAAGCCCCTCATCAGGTAAATCAGCCCTGACTTTTATTTCTTCAGGTGACAAAGCTGGGTGGCCTTCTCAGGCCAGAGAACAGTAAAGCGTCCTGACAGAATGACTTGCAAGGGCACACAGGGGGCGGGGGAATAGTGCTCTCTCAGCCTCTGCAATGACACTTGACTATGTGTGTGTGTGTGTGTGTGTCTATGTGAGAGAGAGTTTGGGTGGACAATGTGTATATCTGTTCAGTTCTAGACAGGAGATTTTTTAAAAATAATTTCTAATCGAAAATTTCCGGTTAAGCTCGGTCCTATATTGTTTTCTGCGTAAATAAATCAAATAAAAGTGTATATCTTTGCGAAACGCTTATACCATTTTGAAGTAAATATTACAATTAATGATTAAGTTGCTATAATGCAGTGAAACTATCAAGTAAAAAAAATAATTTCTATACACTTTAAATACATGTGAGAGTTGTTGGAAATTCAGAAGCAAAGACCAGGAGACTATCTTCAGCAGAGTTCTTTATTGAGAATGCGCTGCATGGCGCTGCAGTCATCAAAATCCTAACTAAGGCAGTGATACATTGTAGTTTATATACATTTAGGGGGCATTGCTTAGGGATGGAGACAAAGCACCTGGGTGATGACCTTAAACAAAACATGCAAATGAAGCATTCAGGTATAGCAACCTGCCCCATTTAACCACTCCTAATCCAGTCAGCATAACTACCCAAAGACTGGGGCAGGGGCACCAAGGGCCATTACAAACAAAAGGTGAGAGAACAGGAACTGGCAGGAACCTCTTGCTACAAACTTTGTTTAACAGAATAGTTCATCTGATGTCATCATCTTCACCATAAATGCTAAATACAATGTATTTCACTTTAGTTTTTCAGGTGATTGTATGTAAGGACATAGGATCAGTAGATCTAAGACAGATTCTTAAATTTGTAATTCCACAGAGTGCACATCTTAATTATAATTATTTTGTCTCATTTTCTATTTTTCTGCACCACATTAGCATATTTTTTCCTTAATTAAAAAATATTATGGCAAACTATGACTCGCGAATATTCATAGTGGTAATCATCGAAATATCAATATTGTAGTACTCCTTGACTGTGAAGCATATGTTTTTGGTCTGTCCAATTTTTAGTGTAAAGATTTTATAATTATTATTTTTTTTAACTATATTTATTGCAAATGCAATTAAAGAATCTTTCATAGAGTTTTATTTAATGTTTGTATTTGTTGCATTATTTCTATTTATTAAATGTTGAATCTTTATCTGCCATGAAATAAACTGTGATGGTGATATAACAATAAACTTACTACTACTGTTACTACTTA
Source organism: Onychostoma macrolepis (assembly GCF_012432095.1). Lineage (NCBI taxonomy): Eukaryota > Metazoa > Chordata > Actinopteri > Cypriniformes > Cyprinidae > Onychostoma > Onychostoma macrolepis. The sequence goes on along the minus strand of NC_081161.1, from coordinate 22,937,195 downwards.
TGCCAATTTACTATGCCAATGATTTTAAATTGGGCTTTTTTATTAATATGATATCAGGACAGTTGTATTACCCTGCACATTTTGTCTTTATATTCCTCTTACCCAATAAATTGTATTTGAATAAATTAATGTATAGGGAAACAAAGTAAGTGTTTTGTAAACAGTGACCTGAATAGCTTTATGTATTACCTCCATTTGATGACTCAAAAGGAGTCTAAAGAGGCTACACAGACTAAAAAGAGTAAGGCTCTCAATGTTCCTTTATAACCAAACTGTGGACCCTTCTTATGCCGTAATTCACTGTAAATTATATTTATATGTCACACGCTGCCCTGTCTTCCTCTGGGACACTACAGGCCCACCAAAGAAAGATGCAATTTTCTGGTGAAAGCCATGGTCTGAAATGTGTAAACATAGCTAAATTACATCCGGACTTTATGATTTGCTTTGTTGGTTTGGTTGTTTGTTTGGAGTCTGGTAACCAAGCATGGCTTCATTAGGTGGTTGAAGCTGTGAGGTTTCACCTCCCCTGTGCATTCTCCAGATGCCCGCTGATGGGCCACTGCTGGCAGAGGTGTTAGCATCACATTTGCCTCCATGAGGGACACAAATATCACAGTATCAGTCACACTTCACTTCACATTAAGTCTGTCTAATTAAGGCCGAAAAAGGAGATGTGGGAGTTAAGGCACACATGCAGACAGTGCTGCTTTCCCATTACTGCCTGTCAGCGCCATTTTGTAAAACAACCCAGTCAGCAACTGCTGACTGTCTTGCAGTTGTCTGCGTGTCTTTTTAGGCCATTTTAATTTCTTTTTTTTACTCTTTACGCCACCATTTCCTCATTTCTATTCTTCTAATGTTTTAACGTCGTCAACCCCAAAAAACAACGCCCGCTCTCGAGCAGAGTCCAAAACCCTGACTTTTCGATTTATGTTTGAGAAAGCCGACGGACCACAGGGGTTAATTAAAAGCATAATTGCTGTTATTAAAGCCCTCTTCCCATTCCTCCTGTCTTTCCGTTTTCTGACACTCACTCCTTTTGGCATCTGGAGCTCCTATTAAAAGATGTGGGCTTGATTCTCCTCCAGATGTTTCGGCTAATCATCGGTCCAAAAAGGAAACACTTTATAAGCATTCCAAATATTTACACACCCGAACACTCGCGGTGCAGGTTTTAGCCCCTTGGGTCGGACCCAAGCTTGCAGAATCTGTGAAGTCTTAATACAGTCAGCCTTAACCACCTCTCAGAAGCAGATGCTCTTTTGTACGAGTGCAGTTCAAATACGGGAATTTTATTAGGTGTTTAACACAGCCGTAATCACGGCGCTTCTGAGCTCACAGACTGCTGTGCCACTGCCAGAAAACGGCATCACCACTCCTCTGCCATCCTCGACCGAGAACACCCGAGGAGCTTAAAGTGATATAAATGTTTTTGAGTGACAGCGTAAATCTGTACGATGACAAATAACCTCCTTTGAAGTCAATGCCGCGTCCAATAGGATACAAGTTTTGTATTATAAAAATGCCCCAATGGCTGAAAAAAGCACCGCACAATGTCAAACTGACAATCTTAACTCCGTAGCTATGAGGAGTGAGGGTGTTCGCCGCGCTTATCTGAATAAGAACGTCACGCCCGCTTAAATCTGTATTCTGTGGTAACTTGGCACGTCGATGACGGTGGAAAAAATAGCACGTAATAAAGTAAGCGCAAATGAACATTTTTCGTGTCCAATGCATGCCGCAATACATCACAATTCCACAGCCTGGCTCAGAGTAATATATAAACTTAGGAGGCTGTCTTGTTGCAAAAATGAAAATGTACTTCTAAGAAATGAGCAATTTCCCCATGGAAGAATTGAAAATTCAAAGGGACTGTCTGCGGGTGACCTGTCATCAATCACGGCGGCGTGCTGGGGGCCTGGGAGAACGGCCGTCCATTGACAGGTGCTACCCGGTGCCTAATGGCACACGGCAAACACAGAGCGGTGCGGAGGGAAGGAAATAGGACTGTTAATTGCTCTGGCTCTGCCCTGGAATACTGAAAGCGGCTGGCTGGAGGCACGGGGCATCCGCGGTCTCCCCTGCTCTCATTTCCCCGCCGGATCCCGCGGATGCCTTGCAGATTATGTGCCCAAACCAATTGCTTTCGGCCTTTCCAATACTTATTGAAGCAGGAGTCTCTGACATGTGACAATAAGAGATACTGGCAGTTCGAAAGCTGCGGCTCATTCTGTAGGTTAAATAGCCCTTCGGATGATGACCGTGTGAATGAAAAGAAAGAGATAGAACGTTTTTTGGAGGCGCTTCATTTCAGTCAGCCCTGGGTGTTTGACTTTCTAGTTTTATATCTTCATTTTGGGGAAATGAAACAAAAAGCGTCACAGCGGTTCAATGTTTGATTGGAGCGTGGGTGTTTTTTTTTTTCTCTTTTGAGGTGCATGAGAGAACAGTCTAAATGGTTGAATATCCCTCACTGCATAAGCATTGCGTACATTCCTCATCAATAACCCTTTCTAAACCACACCATTTAAATCTTATGAACTGCTTTAAAGCCCTCATATGTGTGCAGCACCCAGATGTGTGCATTTCTCTTCTCATTTGTTTCATGCATTAATCGTGAAAAACCGCATTAATATTCCTGGAAGCCGAGCACTCTTTTTCTCAGCTGAGGCGTATTTCCATTCCAACTGTCATCTGGTGTGTATGAGCTTTTATTGATGTATGACTGTGTCAGGCTCTTCATTTTTGAAGTCAGTAAATGCAGATGCTCATAGGTTATAATGGGTCTTTGTTAGTGCGCTGCATTGCCTCTGAGTGTATGTGTGTGTGAAACAGAAAGAAGGAGATAAATGGAGTGGATGTGAGGTAGCTCTCATTGTGTGTGAACCTCTCCACCATCTGCAGGCTGAGCGTGTGGCTCCCTGTCGATGGCTCCTGATGAGGGCCAGATGTTCACTCTGGCTGCTGTGTGTTCCATTAGGAGCTTCAAGGCTAAACGTGTTACTCTCTCAAGCCTGTGGGTTTTGTTTGGTGTGGCTTCTTGTCGGAGGATGTGTGCCAGCATTCACACTTAATTCCATGACAGCCTGCTATTTGTAGTTTTTTTTTCATTCACTTGATAATCTGCAACAATTTCTAATCTTTTCTTTAGCTGAGTCATTCGTAATCTTCATTTCTTTCTTCTCTCTGTAATCTCGGAGTTTGGGGAAGTGCCATTGCTGTTTTTTTTAAATCATTTGTTTGAGCAATAAAACACAAATTGTATTACTATTATCAGATAATATTATATTAAAATAATAATAAAATATATTATTATTAGTTAACACAGCCAAGTGAAAATTGCATACACGTCAGCGCAGATAGCCTTGTGGGCAGTGTGCCATCATACACTGTAAAAAATGCAACAGCACATTTTCCAGTTTACGAAAACTTTTGTGTCTCAAATACTAAAAAAAAGAAAAGCTATTTTCTTGAAACTACATAAAAACAATTTTCAGACCAACAAAATTTCCCCAAATGTTGTCCCTAATAGTCAAACACAGTTGTCTGAACAAATAATTTCATATTGTTGAAATGTTAAGGCTTTGTGAGTTCCCAGCATGCATTGCAGCATGAATAAATTATGCAGTCACCGTTATATGATTATTGTTTTGCTGTTTTCTGACTTCATTTAAACTTTGTTGTTGTTGTTTTACCATTATTGTTACTTATTTGTTGTACTGTGCTGTAAAGAGCTCTTTTACAATTTGTTGATTGCCACTGTTCTTGAGGTTTGTGTGTCTTGTTTTGAGGCCTAGAGTATGTTCAACCACTTATATCTGCTTCCTGGGGCCCGTTCTTCGTAGGTCGCTTATTACATCTGAGATGATTTGAAAGATTCCAGATCTTCTAATCCTGATAACTGATCTCTGGCTAATTTGGTTCTTCAAACAAATTTGCGTATTAGATTAAAATATCTGGATTAAGTCGTCTAAGATTACTGTGCATTCCAGTGTTCCCCGAAAAAGGCAGATTTATCGATCCTCGAAACCGCGATCAGCAATGCAGCATTTGGCTGGCGGCAAGGCAGCAACGTAATGACATCATATCATTAAAAAAGACACCTGACGAAAAAGTTGACACATTTCTGGACTTTTATAAGGAAACAGCCAAGTGAACAAAACTACATAAATGTTATAATAGATAAATTAAATGTGCACTGTTTTTAATTTATTTGTAATTCAGGATTGTAATTGTATTCATGATTTCTAGTATTTGTACAGGCTTTGCATTTTTATGTCAATGTTGTAATTAGCAATTTATTTAAAACTGCTCCTGAGCAGGTTTAAGCTTACGGACCCGTTGCTATGACAGCAAGTCTAGGATGAGCTTCGAAGAACCAAATGATCCAAGATCAAGCGAAATCGTCAACAATCAAATCCTGCTAACTGAGTTAGCGACGTACGAAGAATGGACCCCTGGATATCTTAATCTTGTTTTACATGTTTTGTAAACAAAGACAATGTTGTCTTCTTATTAGACTAAGTTATCCATTAAGGTTTGCCATTCATAAACAAACATTAATTCGATTATGTGGTGACTTTTTACACATTCTTTTTTTCTTCTAGGAAACTGAAAAATTACCTCAACAACAGTAATTGTTGTTATAGCTGCTGTGACAATAATTTTTCTAAATAAGACAATCAGCATTGCATGAACAAACAAATTTACATTGGCTAAACAAAGTACCTTTACTTATAAGAACTAAACAACTATAGTTGAGAGAAGTCAAAAGTCTTGCTGCATTAAGTTGCCTTATTTTTTTTTAACGTTTTCATCTTATTTCACGTCAACATCTTATTTTTTACAGTGTACAGCGTTGTTCGAATCCCGGCTCGAGGAACTTTCCTGATCCCATCCCCCTCTAAAAAAAGTCAAAAAAAGAAAAAAAAGAAAGAAAAAAGAAGAAAATTACATACAGTACACTACCCTTTTTAAGATTTGTGGTTTGGTACATTTTTTATTTTATTTTTTAGAAATGTAATGTTAAAATAACTATTTTCTATTTTTTTTTTTTAAATAGATTTGAAATATAATGTATTCATGTTATAACAAAGCTGAATTCAGTGTCACATAATGTTTACCTTCAGAAATCTTTCTAATATGCTTATCTGGTGCTCAAGACATTTCTTGAGACATTTCAACATTTCTTATTGTTATCAATGTTGAAAACAGTTGTGCTGCACAGTAAAAAAATGTAAACAAAGATTATATTGGTGTCAGATTTCATTCTTTCTACTTCAAAATTCCACATTTAATTCAGTGTGTTACTTGACATTTCTCTGTAATTATTTATTAAATGTACTAGCAATTTTTGAGTGAAATTTATTTTCCCCCAGTATGCTTAATATTTTTTTGATACAAAAATGTGAAACCGTGAGAGTTTTTCAGGATGCCTTGATGAAAGAAAAGTTCAAATGAATGAAAATCTAGAAATCTTTGTAAAAATGTAAAAGTCTTTACAGTCTCTTCTGACGAATTTAATTAATTCATTTATTTTTTAAAAACAATATTTATAATGATAATGATTTTTGTTTTTTTGTTTTGGAGCCCCCAAGCACAGAAACTCAGTCTCTGTCTGTAAACTTAAGAGGATCTCACAAGCGGGGCAGTAAAATTTGAAGTGTTTTTTTTTCCTTCTTTCATGCATTCAATTCTTCCACTCCACTGGTTGCTTTTGACATCTGACCCACTAGATTTCCCTCGTGTCCTCTTGATGTTTGTTAGTGGGTTGCTTACACTGTGTGGAAATCTTAGCAATGTTCATTGATTAGAATGATGTTTACTGGTAGATGTAACAAGCTTTGCTTCTTGCTGAGTTTATGCATGGTGGTCTTTATCGCTGATACTGGACCCTGCAGGGTGCTAGTATGAAATTAAGTGGAAGTTTACAAGACTGCTGTGTCGATACAGGATTTGAGGATAAAGAGGGGGGAGGAAACTGCTCTTTGGCATACTAACACATACATTTTTGTGTCTTCTCAATAAGCAAACTCTTATTGAGCAAAACTCATTTTTATGTCTTGATTTTGATGAAATACCCCTGAATATGTCTACAGCTAGCTGCTGATTTTGCATTTGGTGGATGAATAAAAACCATGAAGGTGTATGTAACCCCATGTGCATTTTCTGTCAGGTGTATAACCTGGTTTGGACCGAGGCTGTAGGTAATATCTTTGATGAAAACTGTTTTCTTTGATTTTCTCCAAAGCTCTTTCTCGGCATGACAGAGCGGGTCAACAACAGCTGCAGGGATTCTTCTTAATTATAAAAAAAACATGCTGTTTGAAGGGAGAGGAAAAAAGAAAGAAAAATACTTTAGGTCTTGCCTGCAGTGCATACTGATATAATTTTCATAGTAATGAGTCCTGGATGGTATTCTCCACGGTAAAGGTGAAATTATAAAAGGATAAGTGGGGGAGGGCAGACGGTGCAAGGAGGGGAAGAGTCTTAATTAATCTTGCAGTTTGCTCAGAGGGTGAGGGTCACATCACATACATACATCTGAATTTTACTCGAAGGGAGGAAGTGGCTCATCGGTTTTTAAGATTGTGAGTTGTTCTCACGACAGCAAACAGACACACATATTTTGACGACAACATTTCTTTTCAGATAAGAGGATACATTGTAAGTACTGTAAAAAATAAAAATCACAGCCACTGTGGATGAAATTACTGTTTACGAACAAGCGCTCAGCGACGGCACTTCTTGGTTCATCTGGCACTCAGAAAAGGGGCTATTTTAGATTAGCACTTCATTCAAATTGAATAAAAAGTGCTGTGTGTGAGGAAGAAACAGCCATTTACAAAAAAATTGTTGGAAATTTGTGTTTTCTTAAATTTCCATCTGGACTGAACAAAATCATGATTTTACACAAATTATGGTTATGATCATTTATAGACCTTAGCCATCACGAGGGCCTCTGCTCTAATACAAGATGTTTTGCATTTCTCCAAGGCACCACAAATACTCTAAAGTCGTGATTAAATGAATTTTATTTTGTAAAGCACAACCCAAGTGAGAAATATAAGGCCATATACATTACTATTGATTATTTAATCATGGGACCCAATCTCATGATTTCAAATAATACTGTGATTTTATGTGGTCCATTGTGTATTAAAGCAATAAAGATGCATATTGCTCAGCTATGTTATTTCTATTTTTAACTTATCTATACCACATTTCTTAGAATTAAGAAATGTTGTATTATTCTGTACATTTGATTTTATGTATTCAACAACCTGGTTAACACTTAATAATTGCACGATATGAATCATTAGGTAAGCATTAGTAAATAGTCAGTTCATCCTTTACAAAGCATAGTCCCAACATTAATAGGCATTAGTAAGCAGCAGTTTATAAACATAAAAAGGTGCTTATAAATATAAAAAGGAATTTATCTGTTATAAAAAGGTGCTATATAGCACTAAAAGTGGTTCTTTGGCTCGTAATCATAGGGGAAGTACTTTTGGTGCTAAATCTTGGTGCTTCAGTGGTTCTTCAGCGGTTCTTCACCGATTCTTTGGCATGACTGAAGGGCTATATAGCACCGCTACCATATACAGAACCTGTTAAGCTCCTATATGGTTCTTCAGTGGTTCTTTGGGTTGATTAAGGTGCTAAATAGCACCACTGCTGTACAAAGAACCTGTTAAGCCCCTTTAAAGGTTCTTTACGAGCCAAAGAACCACTGTTGGTGCTGTTTAGCACCATTTTTTGTTGAAGAAATACAATGCAATATGGCACCTCTTATGGTTCTACATAGCACCATTTGACAAAGGTGCTGCATAGCACCTTTAAAGATATGGTGCTATATAGCACCAAAGGTGGTTCCCCTATGATTACGAGCCAAGAACCACTTTTAGTGCTATATAGCACCATTTTTTAGAGTATAATTAATAATTAATTATGCCACTGTTTGGAATTGGAAAGAAAATAAATCATACACTCATGTCTATCACTGAAATTTACAGAACTCAGAGGTGTGGTTTCCTGTTGTGTCTCATAGCATTTTCATCTGTTAGTGATTTATTATTAGCTATTTTTTAGGCTGTTGCTATATTATTGTGGTGCACCAATCAAATCTGAGGACAATATATATCAGTCACTGAGGAAGAATTACTGCGATGACTCCTGAAAATGGGAACCTCACAATTCATTCATATATTTTATATTTTATCAGCATAATCTGAATTGCAATCCGGTATGAATCTGTGAATTCCCAAATACTTCCAGTTACCAGTTAGTGCTAAAATGATGTAGCTTTTCCTACTTTTTGATCAAAGACATTGATATTAAAGCCTTTTCTTCAGAGAGATTTATGAGCAATTTTACATGAGTTCTATGACTCATTAGCTTACATGCATTCAGAAGTGCTAAATTGCTAAAGAATTAAGTGCAGTCCTTATGCTCTCTGTTTTCACTCTGATCGCCTTCAGGTCCAAGAACTCCTGCTATGAGAAGAGCATAATGAGGCAGGAGATAGTTGATCGATGGACTTAGTTTAATGTGAAAATGAAATGGTTTGGGCACTGTAGCTCTTCTCTATACTGTATATATTGTGCTGTGACATGCTGTAAATTGAAGTCGCGTGGCTATTCAGCTAGAGCAAGTTTCATATACTGTGAGGATTTAGAGAAGCTATATGCCTTCACTGACATGAAACGATACATTAGAACTTCAGCTAAGAAAAGGAATCATCAGGGATTTTACAATATTGTGTTTTTGGTGTACATATTACATATATTGAATCCAGTTCTTGAACTTGAAATATGACATTGCTTATAAATGGCATGTTTGCAACACAATAAAGAAAAACCCTGACTTCCCACATACACGATAAAACCCAAAGTGCTTAAAGTGAAGTTTGTTATAAAGTTTCAATATAAATTTTCATGTTTTCAAAGTTACTGTAACATGGCTAAACCATGATTCATATTGAAATTGTTCACTTGGTTTTTAAAATAACATTAAAAGGGAAAGACATGGCTCAATATGAAACTTTCCGTGCTTCTGTAACTTCTACACCTCTGCTCTTAGAGTAAGCATAAAAGTTTTTCTTGTGTAACAAAGTTTAGAATCCATTCTGTTAAATATAAAAAGAATATATGAAATGCTCAGTAATTAATAAAGCATAAAATAGGCACAAAAGAAAAAGAGAAAGGACATATTACACTCTACTGATTCCCCTTACCACCTCCTAACATCATTAGTTTTTTTTACTCATCAATTAGTTATCTATAGGGAAGACTGGGGTTGGTTTTCACACGGGGAAGTTGTCATAACAAAGGTTCCCTTTCGGACGTTCACTTCACGTTGTGTATGGGGAAAACTCCTGTTTTACTCTGTACTGAAGCCTGATTTGTTCACGTTTGTGTAGCTGCACAAACCAATGGTGCTTTAGCCTGCCAGAAAGGGCGGAGCCCACCTGTATACTGTATAAGGCGGCTCGCAGCTCCATTCATCAGATCATTCTCCTTCAGCAACGGGGATTATCTCTTTGCTGACTCTGGAAGAAGCATGAAGCCGAGGAAGAAGCTCCAGCTCTGCTCGCTGCTGTCGAAGACTCTGACGGCCATCCGGTGCTTGAAGAGCAAAGAGCATTTCCTAAAGAGTAAATTTTCAGCGCGCGTTGTTTCAAATGTTGCGCCGTGAGTGCGGCTCATGCAAGAGAGACGGACGGGCATAGTGAGTGCGTCGCCTGTCTCGGCAGTGCCCACGCAGAGGCTGTGCTCACTGATAGCTCTATTCCCACTGCGAGAGTCCCGTCTCCGCTCGCGGATCATCCTTCTTCCATGAAGGCGGTCCCCCTCGCTCAGCCCTCCCGTTTCCTTTCTCTCCTAAGAGGAAGAAACAGCGGGGCAGCAGGTCCTTCTCAGCGGATTCGAGCGGTGTCACGTCGGCTCAGCGCCTGTGTGCCCCGCCCTCCCCGCGTCCTCTAGCCTCACCGGTGTGTTTCACACAGGATGACCAACGCCCCTCTTGATGACCAAAAGCCCTCGGCTGCGAGCGGCTTGGTCTTATTCGACGCATCTGAAGAGGACGTCATTATCAAGGATGTTACCGCTGACGACTCCATGTCCTTAGCAGCATCTGATGCAGAGGAGTGGGGAAATTCTGGTGATGAGCCAGAAGTCCCTCCCCCCTCTCAAGCTCCGAGGCCGAAGCCGGACGCTGAACTCATCCGCGTCCTGTCTAAGCGGTGGAGGATCTGGGTCTCGAGTGGTCGGCTCCGGAAGAACCCACCTACGGCCTGTTGGACGAGTGGAACCTGCCAGGAAGCCGTCAACAATAATCACGCTAACGCCCCGCCCTGTTCTTGCCTGCAGTTCACGACGAACTCACCAATACGTGGCGTGCCCCCTACTCGGCCTGAGTAAATCCCTCTACAACAGCGGCTCTCAACCCCGTTGACAGAGCTGATGACAAGGGATACAGTAAGTTGCTCCCTCTGGAGGAGGCGGTTGCTGCTCATCTGTGCCCACCATCTGCCCTCGGACTGAAGGCCCATGCAGTGCATTCCTTCTAAGCCCTGCAGGACCACCTCGGCACTCGCCAACAGGGCCTATGCAGCGAGTCTGGGTCGGCGCTGCATACAATGGCTGTTCTCCAAGTGTTTCAAGCCAAACTTCTCCGCAGCATGGACGAGTTTGGTCAAGAACACCAGGAGGCTTTCAAAGAGCTGCACACAGCAACAGACTGAGCAACGGCGCAGACGATCAGCAAAACCATGGCTAGTTTGGTGGTGCTGGAGCGCCACCTATGGCTGAACCTCACTGAGATTAGGGATGCTGAGAAAATGGCTTTCCTTGACTCACCAGTCTTGCCGAAAGGTCTGTTTGGCCCTGCTGTGGACGGATTCATGGAAAGGTTTTCGGAGGCTCAGAAGACGTCCCAGGCTCTGCGTCACTTCCTCCCCAAACGTTCTGGCCTTGAGGCAAAGCGGAGCCTGTGCTGCAACAGCGACCCCGGACAGCGAAACGCTTCTCCTTTCCGAAGCGTTAAGGTCCCCGCCCATGAGTTGTGCTGGACCCCAAGCCGCCAAAGCCGTCCTGATGCGCTAGAGAGGAAGAGGAGGGGTTCTGTTCTCACCTCGGCCGGAACGCCCTGAAAAACAGCTCTCTTTCATTCTCCATCCCTCCGAACACCTCTAAGCAATGGAGCTTTGTTTCCAGTGGGTCACATCCTGCAGGTGCAGCAATGTTTTACTGCTGTGATAGCGGACCCACATACTATAGAGCAAATTTCCTCTTCTCACTCTCTCACACACTCACATAAATTTCTCGGCGAGCTCTCATTCGAGAAAATAAAACCTCTCGCCTCCCATTTAACGGCTTGGGCAGCCATCCCAGGAGTGTCAAGTTGGGTTTTTAAAAACAATTCGACAGGGATACTTGCTCCAGTTCGCTCGCAGGCCGCCTTACTTCAGAGGCGTCATCCAAACTTCTGTTCCGGACAACAAATCACTTGTTCTCCGACAGGAGGTGCAGACGTTGCTAGGCTTGTGGAAATAGTGCCCCCAGCTAACAGCGAGTCAGGCTTCTTCAGCAGATACTTCCTCGTCCCAAAGAAAGATGGCGGGCTCAGACCTATTCTGGATCTCAGACGTCTGAACCACTCGCTTATGCGCCGGTCGTTCAAGATGTTAACTGTCAAACAGATCCTCGCGCACATCTGTCTCTGGAATGGTTTCTGACTGTGGATCTGAAAGATGCATATTTTCACATCCACATAGCCCCCCATCACAGACCATTCTTGAGATTCGCGTTCGAGGGAGTGGCCTATCAGTATACAGTCCTCCCGTTTGGACTGTCTCTGGCCCCACGTACTTTCACAAAGTGCGTGAAAAGCGGCTCTTTCCCCTCTGAGACAGATGGGAATCTGTGTTTTGAACTACCTCGGCGATTGGCTGGTTCTAGCCAGGTCAGAACAGGAGTTGGCCGCTCACAGAGAGCTGTTACTCAGCCACTTAGGGCGCCTCGGGTTGATTATCAACCTGCACAAGAGTCAGCTGTTACGGGTTGATAATGGAGAACTCTTTCTGGGAACGATTTTAGACTCCACCCGAATGCGGGCATTGATTAAGCCAGAACGATCCTTGACTATTCAGCGATTGGCGGCATCTCTTAAACCGGGGACGACACGCCCCCTAAAGGTTTTTCAGAGGCTTCACACGCGGCCCCTTCAGTTTTGGTTCAAATCCCGCGTTCCACCCCACGCCTGGTGCCTGGGGCTGTTTCCTGTCAGGGTAGGCCACCGCTGTATCAAGGCTGTGGCCCCTTGGACGGCCTCTCGCCTGTTCCAAACAGGAATGAGGTTAGGCCTGACCTCCAGAAGGAAGGTAGTCACAACGGACGCATCGAACTCGGGTTGGGGCACCCTGCTGGAGGGCAATCCAGTGTTTGGCTCTTGGTCAGTCCCGGAGTAACGCCTGCATATCAACTGCCTAGAGATGTTGGTGGTTTTCTTAGCCCTGAAAACCTTCCTTCTAGCCTTGAGAGGCTCGCAGAGCAGGATGTTCTGTATCTGCTCATAGCACGGCATGATTGGACACGTTCCCCATACACAACGTGAAGTGAACGTTCGAAAGGGAACGTTCCGGTTACTGACGTAACCTTGGTTCCCTGAGATAAGGGACTAGTGTGAAATGTGTCACTTGCCATGCTATAAGCTGCGCGACTTGATGACTGTCACTTTAGTCGAATGATCTGATGAATGGCGCTGCGAGCCGCCTTATATACAGGTCGGCTCCGCCCTTTCTGGCGGGCTAAAGCGCCATTGGTTTGTGCAGCTACACAAACGTGAACAAATCAGGCTTCAGTACAGAGTAAAACAGGAGTTTTCCTCATACACAACGCTTGTTCCCTTATCTCAGGGAACCGAGGTTACGTCAGTAACCGGAGCGTTATAGTAAGGTTTTAAGCAGTGGCTTTGTGTGTGGGGTTCAATATTGTTTTAAATTGTAATGATTTGTGTCCTTCAAACTAAAATGCCAATATCAACATACTTTTATAACAACTCTTGGGTTAACACAATAAACCCACACTTGAACACATTGCTGCACGAGTCAACAATATTATTACTGTACATTTTAACCAAACTGCTGAACTGTGTCCTTAGGTCAAGGGTATTTGGGACAAATCAATGGTTTGTTATATTTTTATTTTATGTTTCATCATTATGTTTTACTGTCAACATGAGGTGAATGAGATGGTGCATTCTATTTTATTTGAATGTAAATGTAACATTTTATTTGAATGTGGGTTGTACAGATGCACAGGCTTGATCAGAATACATCAGGATACAGTTTTTTTAAAAAGCTACTGCAAACACTTTAAAATGTAAAACTAGTGTCTTACATATTGTTCATGTATAATAAAATCGCAGTACAACTATAGCCATTTAAATCTGTCTAGAAACAGATCTCCAGGTGTAAAGGATTGTTTCTGAACATAGAGTACTGCTCTCTACACTCTAGGTGGCTGATATATCTGATCTGTGTCCCGAATCTTGCAATTAAGAACAAATCAGGTGATGTTATTGCTTCTCTTTTGTTTTGCACTTTACATTTGATCCTTATTACATGATAATTATTTTGATGAACTAAATCTGAGACCATGAGGCACCAAACAGTTCTCTGTATAGCCTGTAGTGAGGATAATTTGCACCATCACAGCCCTGACATGGGTTGTTATGTTCTGATATCAACTTTTTTTTTTCTGTCTTGATTTTTGGCTGGGAATATGTAAGAGACAAATAATAACTTGAGGTCGGGTTGACAGTCAAATGAGAGTGACCTGACCTTATCTTGGTGCCAGTGGGGAGGCTCTTTAATAACACTCCTCTGAGTGGTTCTTTCCCTGTGCTTTCTTTAGAAATCAAGTTGAGTGCTGTGTACACAGGAACACTTCATTTTTTTCCCTAGGCACCGATAGAATCATGTACATGCTTGACCATGATCATGACCGTAACCATGATCATGCTGCAGTCAATGCACTGTAGAGAATACATTATAAGAAAAGGATAATGATAGTAAAAAGGGGCATTTTTGTTGCTTAATAAATTATTAATTGTTAAAATCAAGAAAAAATGCCTGAAATTGTAGGTAATGAAACGGGCAGAGCATAAACGGCTCAACTTGTTTCAAAGAAGCACCCCTCAAGGCTATAGGCTCCACAAAAGAGCAGGGCATTGTAGTTTCACAATTATATTAGCAGCTCCAGCATTTCTGGGCCCAGTGAAGCATCACAATAAATAAAAGACTGAATAAAATCAAAAGAAATGACTGTAGTGTTGTAAGTCAAGCATGAAAGCGAGGATAAAATGTTCTGTTTAGAATGTTAATTGTGAGTTTGTAATCACGCCATAAATATTAATGTGCTCATTAGCAGGTGTCAGCCCCATCGTGCTCTTGTACGTTGCTGACTCTGCCGTGCCGTTTGATGAGCTTGTTAATGGAATCGAAACGAGTGGAATGAAAGGTATTGTGGCTGACCAAATGTTTCTTTAAGTTGTAGTGGATATTTGCAGACCACAGGCCTGTTAAAAACTAACATTTGTGACAAACGTCCACGGTAGTCTTCGTTAAGCACTTAGGATGTGTCAGGAACCATCAGCCCACTGAGACGGACTACAAAGAGCATATGCATGGACAGATCATCAGATGAGCTAAGAAACATCACGTTATCAGTCCCAGTGCTCTTGTGGCTCTATCTGGGCCGCTCGTGGCTAGTATATTCATTCATTTTATGATGAAACCTGTTGCAAATATACACAAAGAGGAGGACTTCATCTAAGCGAAGCAAAATGCAATTAAAGACCTTCAATAATGAACATCTAATCTTATAATTACCTTTATTATAATAGTACTAAAGGAACGAATTTATAAGAAGGCCCAGTTCAAGGCACTGTACATTAAGCTGATATTATGCACAGCTCCTTATTTAAATCAAAAGGAGCAATTATGTCATAGAGTGATGACTCATTAACTCCCCTTTTGAAAGCCTTCCCAACATCAAATGTGAGAGTCTGCTTTTATTCCAGGTCTCGTGCTCAAAATAGCCCTGTTACACACTAAGACCATGTGACAAAGCCAGCTCTTGTCTCACTGAGTCAAGAAAATTTGGTATTCAGGAATCAAGAATCAGCTTGCAATATGAAAAAAAAAAAAAAAAACAATAGTCCCAAAGCTTCTTTCATGGTTGCGTGGGAGAGGTATTGAAAATATGGCTATGTTTGGATTTCAGAAGAGGCTCATTACATTTTGCTAATCAAAAAGCAACCTTTGCCAGATACAAAAAAGAAAAAAGCTAAACAGCGCTAAATTATTTTCATCATTTGCTTCCTTCTGCCTAATGACGTAACGTCTCTCTACTTTCTCTTTCATGAATGCAAATGCATCTTGTTCTATTCATTGCACACAGTATATTTTCGACCTTCACTTAGCACGGGTTTGCTAAACTTATGATGGTGTTAGCAAAACATTCAAAGTGATTTGAAGTTGAAATCGAAAGGCCTAGAAAAAAAAATGTGTGCAACATTTCAGCTCTTCCCTGAATAGGACCTGATGTGATGCCATCCTGTGCAACTGAACATTAAATTCCATCCCAATTCTACTAATTCATTTTTCTCTCTCCCTGTTTGTGGGAGTCTGGGCTCCATGCAGAGCAAAAATCAATTTGCCATCTCGGATTGTCATATTCCCTCTCACCTACCCGTCTGCCCGCAATTATTGTCTCACAGCCACTTCTTGCAGAGAAAGGGTCCCCTGAGTGGCAATCCATTTTTTTTTATAAGCAGACATGCACAAGGCCCTACGCACAGAAATGCGCGCACACAGCTCCACTGGAGATTAGAGGTGGCTTGTGGTGACCCTAGCTTATAAAAGATAGTATAGGGGACGGGGGCGGTGAGTGAGTTGGCTGGCATCTTTTCTCATGGAGCATTAACAATGTGCAGAGGACAAGGGATACTGCATGCTACAACAGATACAAGTGTCATCTGCACCTACAATATCACACTAGTTGCATTTACGGGTGACAAGTGGAAATTAACATGACAAATGGAAAACAAGATGCATTCAGAAGTTTTACATATTTCATTCTGAAATGAAAAATAATCTGTGATAGCAAAGCTGAATTTTTAGCAGCTGATTTGGTGCTCAAGAAATATCTATTTTTCATTATTAATAATGTAGAAAACATTTTGTCCTGTTGATTTGTTTTGTGGAGACTGCGATACATTTTTGTTCTTAATGATTATTTGATAAATAGAAAGTTTAAGAAAACAGCATTTATTTGAAATAGAATGTTATAAATGTCTTTCTCTGTAACTTTTAGTTTTAATGCATTCTTGCTGAATCAAATTTATTTCTTTAAAAAACTGTGTAATGAAATATTGGCTTTATATGGCAAAAGTGTACAGCAATATAACACGATTGGCACTGGGCTGTGTGGTAATGTTTTAATGAATAGTGTTTAAATTATTATTTATTTTATTAGCATGCAGAATCCATGCATATTCAGAATCTGGCAGACAAGTAGTTCATTTGCCTGGTGTTAAAATGAATCTTTTTCATGTGCATCATGATTGGATCTCATTTTCTCTTTAATTGCGCAAATAGATCATACGAATGCATGGCATGCATCACAACATGCTTCTCTAGGCATAGGCCTATTTCTCCTTCTGACTTTCTGTAATATTGTCACTTTTACTTTCAGACTTATGACAAAAACAGCATTATTTCAGTGTTTATTTAAGATATGGTCATTTGTGGAAGGTATTGTGGCATACAGGGTGACTATATCAATCCAAAACCAAACTGATGTTGTATATTGGTTAAACTGCAACTTGCTGAAGAGTTTTTACTCAAACACACAATTACACTAAATTCGTACTTACACAAGAGCTGCCCAAGCAATTAAACCTTATATGATTAAATGCAATTATGTTTGAAGTGTTTTAGACCATCATAGTTTTTAGTTTCTCTACACTAATTTACGGCTGTATGACATAAAACATTTCTGTTGGGTAGCTACCACAAGAAGTGCAGATTAATATTCATTTATTTAAATAAAATTTGGATTATTTGCAGTGCATCAACATAGACTGAACATGCACAACTCTCTGCTCTTGTGGGGTTTCTTATGACTGCTGCATGAAGAGCTGTCATGCCCAGAAGAGGCCTGGCCACTACATTATTTATGTTTTGTGATCATCTTGGTAGCTGTACAAACAAGTTGGTGGTACAACCTAAAAATAGTGCTTTCTTGTACCTATTATGTTTTTGGTGCTTTAATCCTCATTTTTGATACATTCTTTTTTGTTTTCTGCCTGTTAGACAGAAATAGATAAAAACAGGAATTGAATTTTCAAGTTGTAGATTATTATTATTATTATAACATCTCAATTCTAGTCTATTACATTTGAGTATTTCATCAGTGGTGATATGTGTGATTTATGTGCTTGTGATTTATGAAGCAGAAAGCTCAGTCAAAATCTACAAGCTCAGAAGAGAGAAAAAGGATGATGTACTTGTCACATTTCAGGTGGTTACAAAGTTTTTTTAATGTCTTCCTGTAACAGTAATTAAACCCTGTTTTGTGAAAATTTCATCTGAGATGAATCTTTGCTTTGCATTAACTACGTTTGACTTTCTTGCCACTTGTCAGTTTGACACCTTAAAATTAAGCATTTTTCACTCCTGATTTTACAGTCAACTGCCAGCATCATAACGTATTTATATTGTTATTTTTATTTATATTAACTGTATTCTTTATTTTATCGTATTTAGATTTATTATCAAGTTTTGTACATCCTTTTACACATTTTGTTTTGTTTTGTTTTGTGCATGATGATAACAAAAGATGGCATCATTTGTTACATAAATAAATAATCAGTTTTATAAATGAATTTCCCTGCATTCTGTAGCAGCTGTGTTTGTGACTATTTAAAGTATGGATATTCTTGGTCAGAAACATTACTCTGTTGTTTGATACGATACGATAAAGAAATTGTATCAAATAAGGTTTCTTTTCTAATGAATAACATGTTACTGTTTATTGCAGTAATATTTGTTCTATCAGATAATTTTAAATAAATAACTAAATAAATATGTTCAAAAGCTGGTTGTTTGGAGAGGCTATACTGTTTATTATAAAACTTTTTGATTTCGTTATATGTCCTGCGAGTTCCTCTGTATTAAGCAAGTCACTGAATCTTTTCACTACGTGGCAAAAGTTGCTCGCGTCTACTCCGGTAAACATCATATTTCTGTTTGATGAAATCTTATCAGCTTTCTGCTTTAGAATGACTGCTGAGGCTTTCAGATGTTCAGACTCTCACATGAAATTGTTTTCCTTTCAGTGCTTATGTCTGTGATTCATGGATTCATCTGGTGCTTTTGATCATGATCAGTCTCAAGCACAAAGGAAGGGAAGGGCAGCTAATAAACAGTGTGCTCAGAAGTCTACCTCAGGACCCCCGCTGACATCTGATAGCATGCGCTTATCACATCCTTGCTCTCTCCTCTCTCAATGACGGAGCTGATCTCTGCCAACTTTCTGCATACGGTCGCCGTCTTTCATTCCACCAGCAGCCTCTTATTTGAAATTCGGGATCCAGGCTTTAAATTTTATTAGCAGCCTTTATTAAAGCCACCTGTGGAAAAAAAGGAAAAGGGAGAAAAGTGGAGATAAAAGAGGAGTGGCGAGAGAAAAGCGCTACATTAATTCATTGTCAGGAGAGTGCACAATGTGATTAAAAGAGAATGGAGAGATGGAGCGTCCACTGCCTCATTGTGCCAGTGCTCAGATATAATTGCCAATCAAATTCAGTCCTTTGTCATTCGCCGTTCCAGCCCCCCGCAACCCGGTCTCCCCCCAATATGTCAATCTCCGAACCTCGGCACATGCTCGCTCAGCCTGCAGCCAGAGGCACAGATAAAATGGCTCCCTCGTTGCTTAACTTTTCAGCCATCAATAAAACGACATGGACAGTGCATTAGCATAGAGCCCATTGTTATCATAATGGAGTTTATAGTGCCGAGAAAATGAGGCTAACCTGCAGTTAGCGCAGTGTCTCTCAGTGACATTGTGTCTTACAGCTGTTTCCTTTTGTTCTGCTCAAGCACCAGCGCTGTCAACGAAGAACGGGCCGATTCAAATATTAATACTGTTATTGTAATCCAGGCCGGTCAGACCCAGGCTGTTGTGTTACGACTGAGATGAGAAGCGGAAGCGGAAGCCATTAGCCATTTGTAAAAGCACATTAAGCTTGTTTAAGGTGAAAGGAGAAGGTGTGGCTGGGATAATGGCTTTGTTAATAAACCCATCAAAACTCCCGGTGTGTGGCCGCCTGCTCAGGAGGGATCTGGGCTGCGATAAGGGAATATGATTTGCGAAATGGGTTAATCTCTCCTCAGACGTGTCCCTCTGGGTCATGTTCTGAGCCCTCTTTAAATTGGTCTTCATGTTCCTTTTATGTCAAACTTTGGGTCCTCCAAACCCAATGGACATCCCTGACCACTTTCAGGTGTCATTCTTTCCCCAGGTGGCGCTACTGTTTACAGTTCGTTCTTCTTCTCCTTTTTGGTATCACTCTCACTGTGCCCCTATTTTCACAGATCCACGGATAGTCCAAGCAGCTTTCAATAAGCGCGGTGCCAGTATAGAGCGTCTGTGGGGCCCCTGCAGGGCTACCTGCTGCGCCTGAGCCCTGAGGCGGAACATCAGAGCGGGCCTCAGTCAGGCAGAAAATGGAGACCGAGCCATATCAGTCCTCGCAACCAAGAGCAGATGATCTTTTTAAAGGAGTCCTTAAAAATTAACTGTGAAGGGATGTTAACTGGGGGAGCTTACGTGTTCCCGGCGTTCAGATTTGCTGGTTTCTCTCTGCCCTGAGATGTTCTGCTGCCAGTTGATATGTGGTGGGTGTTGTTGATGTACTCCAAATTGCTCTTCAAAAGAATGTATGTTTTCAGAGGAAAAAGTGGCCAATTAAGCTCAGGGGTTTGTCGTGATGCATCTGCAATTACCGTCTAGTGGTCGTGTAAAATAGCCATGCAGCGAGATAGATAAATGATACATTTTTAAAGTGGCCAAATCCACAGTATGTGGCTGTGCGGACAGCCTACTTCTCTATTAAGGTTTGAAAAGGCTCTAAGTGTGTTACGAGCGTGTTTATAGTGGGGATACGAGTGCGTGTGGTCTAATAGCACTTCCATATATTTTAAAAGATGGCCGTGTAAGCCTGCGCTCATTTGTGCATCTCTGAGAGTACATCAGTGAGCCAAATCACCTTCTTGTGTGAGATTTCCATACTAACGCACACGCCTCCGTTATTCAAGTCCTTTCATAGTGTGTCATTCTCAACACGAGGAAAGCTATTTCCCAATGACTCATGGCTCCATCCCTCGCTGCAAACATCAAGCTGAGACTTTAATCAAAAGGCATTTCAGTAAACAAAACACCATCTCACTCTCACGCATGTCAAAGAAAAGACAGAAAGCGCTCAAACTGAGAGAAAATATGTTGTCAGATCAGTTTTATATTTGGTTGCTTTCCAAGTTTTGAAACAAAGGACCATGTTACTTTTGTAGGTTACATAGATGCTGTTTGATGAGAGACAATAAATAAGGGATAAGTTGTTTGCTTCACTGAGGACCAGTCGCTCTATTATTTACACTGGAAACCACAAAGGCTTTGTGAAGTGAGTACAAGCAAATATGAGAGGCTCTGGAGGATGTTGATGGCTGACACCTTAGGGTATCCTTCTGGAACATCCCCATAATTCCCAGTCGTGACTGTCTGGAACATTTAAATCACTGTCTAACAATAACCGGGACATGCTGATGGAGAAACATTCAAAAACGTGTCATTCAGTCTGAAGTATGATTATGTGACAAGCTTTTCGTTATGTCTTTATTTCTATGTAGCTCACGTGCTTTTATTAATATTTTTGGAACACTTTCTGAACACTTCTGGCTCTTTCAGAATGGATTTTTATTATGAAAGACCCAGATGGAAAGAACATAATGCTGCTCTGAAAAATCGATTACAAAGGTTGAAAAGGATGAACATTTAGGTAGAAACCCGTGGTAACTCAGCACCAGGTTAAATGGGGAGCAGGCTGCTGATAACGTGAAAGGAAGCCAGAGAACAAAGATTGTGAAAAGTACATGAGGTAAGTACAGGGATATGCTGCATTCAAGGTCTCATGGGAAGTTTCTGCTTATGAGTTTAAAAATCATAGTTATTTGAGTTTTTGGCTGGAGTACAATGAAGTCTTTGTAAAATTTCAATTGCTTTTTTGTACAATTTTACGTTTACCAGTAAAGACAGTACATTTTTTTTAGTAACAAGCACATATGTAAGCAGTGTAAGTGATGTTATATGTGTATTTTGTATTTCTTGTGAAATAAACCAGCTAAATGAGTAATGTGACAAGTGTTATCACTACTTTTCATCAACAGTACACAAAATGCATGCAAACTAAATTGTACCACCAGCAGTCAAAATTAAAACTTATTATGATCAGTAACAAATTGCTTCAGCCATTAATATTTAATTGACACTTTCCAACTCAGAAAGTCAGAGCTTAAAGAGAGTAACACGTTTCTCACTCATAATTATGACTTGGTGCTGTTCATGTGCACTCAATTAGTAAATACAATCATTCTAATGACTTCGGGACACCATTATACTGCCAGACCCACACCAACTATTTTCCAACTCTACTGTAAAATTCTCCAATTAAGCAAATGAGCAAATGATGGCAAAATGAATAAATGGTCTTTGAAACAAAAAAGAAAAAAAACCCCCTCTGTTTTACTGTTTTACTTCACTTTTTTATTTCACTTTATTTTAAATAATTTTTTTAATAAATGCTACTAAATTATAATCATAATTTTAAAATTAAAAAATGTAATTTTTAAATAAAATATTTTATTTACAACAGTTTGAATATCCACTGTAGCAATGCATCTTTTATACACTTCCATTCAACAGTTTAAGATTTATTTATTGGACAAGGATGTATTTAAATTGATCAAAAGATTAATTAATAATGTATCTTTTTTTTTTTTTTTCCCTATTTCACATACATTCGGTTTTTAATTTTTTTTTTTTTTAATTGTTTCATTCAGCAAAGAATCCTGAAAAAAGCATCTAAAGAAACTTCTTAAAAAAAACAAAAAAACTAAATGAAACAGTCACCCCAAAATTTTGAACAGTTAGTGCAACCTACAACTTTCCAATGTCACTTGCCCTCCTTAACACTTGAGGGAGCTATGAAGATTCACACTCTCGCTTTAGCTTAGGGTGAATTTATCACAAATAATGTCCAGGCATAATGGAGAGCGCCTACTCTGAGGAAACTTGTGAAGTGTATGTATGTGTTAAGCAGAGTTTCAAGGTGAGTGCAGCATCTACGTTTTGCTCTTGTTGATAGTGGCGACAGTGAAATAGCTATAATCATAGCCTCAGCTTGACAGGTTTTATCTTCCCATCAGAGCAGGCCCATTTCTGCAGCTTGTTTTAGTGCAGCATGTGGTAGATGGGGTTGAGCGATGTCAAAGGTAACCCTTTTCCAAGTGCCTTTGTTGGACCTGCTAGAAATTCCAGCGAAATAATTGCTTGTATCCTTGTTTTTCTCATAGACCTAAAAGAGCAGGTGCTAAACCTTCATAGACAGAAATTGCGAAATCTCTCTGGAGTGGGGAGCTCTGACAAGATGGCAGAATGTTCACAGCATTCGAAAGAAAGCGAGATAACTGTCAATGTCGTATTTAGTATGAAATGCATGCCATCTCTTTAACAGTCTGCTGATCTTGGCCTTGACGCATGCAGACTCTCATCTCCTCTCCCCTCAGATAGACGCTGCCTCATCTGCCGCCTCCTCTCCTCTCTCTCAAACC
Source organism: Onychostoma macrolepis (assembly GCF_012432095.1). NCBI lineage: Eukaryota > Metazoa > Chordata > Actinopteri > Cypriniformes > Cyprinidae > Onychostoma > Onychostoma macrolepis. The sequence continues at coordinate 22,914,238 of NC_081161.1, read as the reverse complement.
TTCACAAGTGAAATGAAAGCGAGCTAATGAGATCATTTGAGCAGAGATCACACGACACACTGTTTGTTAGATTAATCAAAGATAACAAGCCATAAGTTTTCCAATAGCCAAAGATTAAGACATAAAAAGAAAGCAGTCTTCCAATAGCAGAGAAGAAAGAAGCAGAAAGAAACGGAGGATAAGGAAAGGTAGAGATGAAGCTCATGCAAGAAAAATAATGAGGATTAGAAGACGTAAACGCTGTAAGACTCCTGCGTGCTGGACTTGAATAATGCAGCGCTGATAGTATTGCCAAACAGGAGAAGAAAGCCCCCATACCGAGTCTTCAATGCACTTTCTCTCAGCACTTCATTACCCAGCAGGCAATTGGAACCGAAAATGAAAGTATGAAACGTCTCACCTACTCTTGCCCATGCTGTTTGCCTTTATATTCATGTCTGCCTGCCAAGGATCAAGCGCACTGAGGGCATTAAGTCTGGGAGAGCACGCTAAACACATATCACACAGAAGCCATGACATATTTGCTTGCCAGCTGTAAAATAGCCTCATCTCAGGCCATGCGGCACATTTATATAGTATTTTTTTTTTTTTCACCAAAACCACAATTTGACATTTGATTTTTATAGAATGAAATGGAAAGTGGCAGGATCCTGTGGCATTCAGTGCATGCACATGCACTTTAAAAGTTTGATTTCATTTAGACTAAATCAATAATTCCTTTTAAAATGTCATGCAAACGGTTTAGTCTGACTGAAATCACACCAGTCACACATTCCCCCCATCCCCTCTTTTTTGTGGGATTGGACTAACGGACTTGTGGACTTGTCTAATGGATGATTGTAGCTCAGCTTCACCGTGTAAATACGTTCATCAAATTATACTTTGGCTGGATATTGCATGTTTGAGCTGAAAAACATGTTAAGCAAGTAATGTTACAAAACATCAAAAATTAGTTTACTACTTTAAAGCACAACAGAAGATTTTATTTTATTAAAAAACAAACAAACGATGATTTAAAATGTATTTTTTAGTAAAACATCTGACTGGACATTATTACAAATTCCCCCTTTAACTAGTATGAAGATACATTTAAGTGCACTTTTTCTCAAGGGTGTGCATGTAAACCAAGTAGACACTAGTAGTATTATTATTATTCTTAGATGAATTTACCATTAAATATGTTTGTATTGATTGTGGGCATCATTAGGCAAAATATATGGAAATGTAGATAATGCATTTTGCTCACTATGCGTTTGTTTGGTTTAAAATTGTGCACACTTTTTTTAACTAAACAAAAGCAGCAGCATGGTAGATGTCTCTGTCTGATTAAGATATCATATCCCTTTAAACATCTGTGAATCTAATCACCTTGCCACAAAGGTTAAAATGTGGCAAAATAGGATTTCTTAACCTATTTTTAACTTGACTGATGAACAAGCTAATTGGTCTTTTGACTGAATAACAGGTGTTCTTAATTGACAAATGCATAAAGGGCCCCAGAGCGGGCAGACAGAGATTAATGACCACAGTTTCTCTTATGTGTTTCTCACACCTCTGTTTTAGCCATACCATGTGCCTTCTCCCTTTATCCGTGTTTTGCTCAGCATGTTTGCTTGAATTAGTGTGATAATAGTGTATGGTAGTAGTGTAACAGAGTCTTTGGTCATGAATGTTAAAGGGATTTTTCACCTAAAAATAAAAAAGTCTGTCATCATTCATTTGTCATTCTAAACATACTTGACTTTTTGTCTTTTGTGGAGCATTTTGAGAAATGCCTTAGTATCCATACAATAGAATTAACCAAAACAGTTTGGTTCACAACATCTTCCAAATAACTTCTGCACCAGTTTAGAATAACTTGAGGGTGAGTAATTGAATTGTTTGTACAAAATACAAGAATAGACACCAAAACAATTTGGATTGTCTCTAAAAGTCTTAAGTCACAAGAGAATGTTTAATAGGGCATGTCAAATGTTGATTTCTTAAACAGAATGCAAAATCGAGTCAAAATCGAGTTTAATACAAAACCTCATTGTAATTGTAGATGTAGTTTGCCTAACCTGACAAAAGGCACCGTGTTTGTTTGTTTGTAATAAATCACATTCGATTATACATAATTAACACTTCATTAGGATGAGCCCATTACTCCAAGTTGAAAAGAATGATGCAACTGTAAAATCTCAGATTTGTTTTATGGCTTAAGCCACAAGAAGTTATCTGTCAGATTGTTGAGGTGGCACACTATACATAACATGTCATATGACTACGACCTCATATTAATTATCTGCGGAGATATCGGTGTGTGTTGACAAGGATTTTAATGACAGCAGAAATGAGATTGTTCACTTGAATAGTATTAACTATGTGTTTGGATCTGTACTGCTAACTCATAAGTCTGGTTTGAACGACTAGAGACTGCTGAAGAAATAAACAAGTGATTAAGTTGGTAAAAGAAGATGATTGAAGTCTGTGTCATCTGAATACATGTCTTGTGCTCTGTCTATTGAAGAATGAGCTGCTGTTTCAAAGTGGGGGGAAAACAACTGTAGGAGAGAGAGAGTAAAAATAGAGAGTTGTAAGGGAATTAGAACAGCAAAAGAAGAGCAGCTGGTTAGGGAGGTTCCTCTACCTCTGGGAACTGACTTGGAGAGAAGTTCACATGAAATCAACCTACTTAATCCAGAGAGAGGGGGAAAAGACTCCATTCCCTGTCTAACCTGTGAGAAAGAGCGAACAAAACCGTCTGTATGTGGGTTATATGTAAAGAGATATTATGACAGAAAGTTATTACTGAAATTCAGAGGAGTACAGTTAGCTTGATTAGCTTAAGTTTGGAGAAGAAATAGAAAACTTTATTATACATTATTACTATACATTATTATTATGTTATACATTAGTCATTTAATATTTTTACTGTGAAGCTCAGTTGAGAGTGGTTGGAGAATTTCAAAACACTTATGGATGACTTGGTTGCCAGCTTCAGCAGAGGAAATAAGGGACATATTCTTTCACTTTTCCAAAAATACAGGAAAAGTCTTGGGGTCATGGCAGCATTCCTCCTCCTCCAAACACAGTGAGTTGAGTTGAGCCAAAGAGCTTGATTTTGGTCTCATCTGACCACAACACTTTCACCCAGTTCTCCTCTGAATCATTCAGATGTTCATTGGCAAACTTCAGACGGGCCTGTACATGTGCTTTCTTGAGCAGGAGGACCTTGCGGGCGCTGCAGGATTTCAGTCCTTTACGGCGTAGTGGGTTACCAATTGTTTTCTTGGTGACTATGGTCCCAGCTGCCTTGAGATCATTGACAAGATCCTTCCGTGTAGTTCTGGGCTGATGCCTCACCGTTCTCATGATCACTGAAACTCCACGAGGTGAGATCTTACATGGAGCCCCAGTCCGAGGGAGATTGACAGTTATTTTGTGTTTCTTCCATTTGCGAATAATACCAACTATTGTTACCTTCTCACCAAGCTGCTTGGCAATGGTCTTGTAGCCCATTCCAGTCTTGTGTATGTAGCGGGAGAGATACTTGGAAAGGGAAACTCGAAACCCAGCAGACTACGCCACCCTATCCTACAGGGAAAATTAATTATGAACTGATCACCTACAAAAGGCACACAGGAACGTGGTTTCAAAGACAGAGGCCTGAGACGTGGATACCAAAGTACAAAAGTTTTATTTCAACAATAATCCAACACTAATCTTAAAAAAAAATTAACTGTAAACCAGATTAGATTATACAAACATGGGAAACACAAAGAAACAAAAGAAAGGAAACTGAGGCTTACTTATGGCAGGTAGGCCATTTTAATGAGCACAAGGCTCTTATATCTCAAAGATCTTACCACCAGGTGCACAGGTCTCACTACACCACACACACACACACACACACACACACACACTTGTTTCACTATCCTTGTGGGGACATTCATAGGCGTAATGGTTTTTATACTGTACTTACTGTATGTGCTATTGCCCTACACCAATCCTACACCTAAACCTACCCCTTACAGGAGACTTTCTACATTTTTAGATTTTCAAAAAACTTAATTCTGTGTGATTTATTAGCTTGTTTGCCCATGGGGACCTCAATTTAGGTCCCCACCGTGACACAAGTCCCCATGAGTCTGTGTGTATTCAGGTTTAAGTCCCCACCTGAATAGAAAAACAAGTACACACACACACACACACACACAAAGATCAAGCGTAAACACACTGCACTCCGTGACAGAATCCCACCACCGCACACGAGGATAAAGCAAGATAAAGCAAAATCACAATAAAACAAGGTTAATCATATAAACAAAGATGCAAGAAACAAAAAGCAAGTACAGACTAAAGAACAATAGAGTGACAAAGCAATATAGACAAATTGATAGATAAAAAAAAAAAAATAGAATAAAAAAAAAAAAACCAAACAGGGATAAATAAATCAGCAATAAACAATACAAATACACAGAAGAGCTGGTCTACCGGAGGAAAACGATAAACAGCGCAAACCCACGCCGAAGAGCAGGATTAAATCACAGGAAATAACGTCAACACAGCAGCAGCCTCAAAGATTGTTGCCCCGCAGGCTGCACTGAATGCAATGGGTCCTAAATTAAACCATTCCTCCTAAAAAGAATTAAACGTAAAATTATGCCACATAGAATACTATAGCCTACATCAATAGCGGCAGTTACACATACCTTCATGCAGGGCCGCATTAAGACCTCACTGGGCCCCAGGGCTATGATTTACTGCAGGGCCCCCCATCACAATAATTATATATATAGCTTTAAATAGGATTTTTATCCTATCAACATTTTTGATGCACTGAAATTTCATAATTCTTGTTACTAATTACAATATCACAAAAAATAATACTAGCCTAAGTAAAACCAAGCTTACTTAAGACAAGTAAACAGTCATGAATGACAAGAGAACAAATATACATAAATCGACCTACTTGAAAAACTTAAAACACTGAATAAAAAACATTATATTGTATAAAGTAAATTTACAAATAGACTGAATAGTCTTCACGGTATAAATTCAATATAGATTAATTCTTATTTTACAAAAGTGATTCAGTCAAGGACATGGAGTGATTTTCTTTCTGATGTATGATTCACATTATTGACACAAATGGCAACAGCAGCTATATCAGGCTGCTTTTGAGGAAATAGTTCACCTAAAAATGAAAATTCTGTTGTTTTTCTGAACCTGTATGAGTTTCCTTCTGCTGTTGAACGCAAAAGAATATATTGGGAACAATGCTGGTAACCAAACAGCTGCTGTATGACTTTCATAGTATGAAAAAAAAAAGAAAAGAAAGAAAGAAAAATACACTATTGGAGTCAATGGGGCCCAGAAACCTTCTTGTTATGAACATTCTTCAAAATATTTTCTTTTATGTTGAGGTGAACAAAAATTCATACAGGTTCAGAATAACTCGAGGCTGAGTAAATGATGACAGTATTTTAATTTTTGGGTGATCTATCCCTTTAAAATCACATCATACAATGCCAGGAACTCACATAGCCTACACTTCACATGCATGCTTTATCTTTAACTATAATGTTCATGTAAGACACAAATGACTGTTTACGAGGATACTCGCATTTTGACACATAGGCCTAACCATATTTGAACGTTTAAGCTCAAGGCGCGAAAAATAACTCAAGTTTAGGCAGGTACTTAACGCGCCGCGCGTTTTTAGGCTATAACGCGTGCATTTGCCAAAATAAATTCTGCCCCGCTTCTTATTGTCCCTTAACAGTTAAATTTGTTTTTAAACCACAATGTTTAAAATGAGTTTAAATGATAAGCTAACATCATGACGCGCTAAACGATTGACATATTTCTACCGGATTATTTCTCAACCCAAAAGCGAATATAGGCCTATAGAGCTTGTTCAAATACAACAAGCAATATACATCTATCAAGTTAATAATCAAACTAACCTAAAATCTGTGGCGACAATGACGCTATGTTTTTATCTACTGCATGTGTCCGGTCCACTTGCTGTTCCACAACTTCAACTCCATCATCAGCTTTAGTAAAATAGCCTGATAGCTGGGAATCGTGTTTTTCCCTCTCTCCTTATTTTTATTTTTTTAGAATAGCCCCTCTCTCACATTTTATTTATTTATTTATTTTTTTGAATGGTAGACATTTTTACTTTTCGAAGATTGTTCTTTGCATGACCATTTCCAGATTACGCCAGAACGAAGTGAAGAGAGATGAGTGCGGACGCAGCGGTCACCTGATAGATAGGCTACACAGGTCGTTCAAAAGCAATATATAAAATAAATGCATTTGATTGGTAAAACAAATGAAAACGTGACGTTTCAATCTCTAATGGTACTGCACTGAAATTTATGGAAAAGCTCCACTAAATAATAGCGATAATAAGTGGGAGGCGTGGTGGGGCTTTGGCGATCGGCGCTACCAATGACCAGTCAATCTACTCCACAGCCAATCACGGGCCCCCTCCTTGCTCGGGCCCCGGGGCTTCAGCCCCACCTAGCCCAATGGTTAATGCGGCCCTGACTTCATGTTGTTGCTATAGTCACGAGCAGAAGCACGTTGAATGAGAAAGGCAACCGCCAACCAACCACTATGTTGTTTGTCCGTCGGAAAACTACAATCCGAATAAAACTAGTTACCTCATGCACACCTCTCGATGCTAACTAGCTAGCAGACACATACCTGTGAGAAGGGAAGAGCCAAAGCCGGAATGGGCGGGCCTCGGGAAGTGACGCACAATCGGTGCTCTAATGCTGCCTTCACGTGCTTTCGGAAATGATCGTAAATACGAGTTTCTTAATCGGAAATTGGACGTGAACGGCCTCTCAAGTCGTATTTACTACTGGGAAATTCGGAAATAATTTTGATACCCAAGTTTCCAAGTTGGGCGGGTCATAAACTTTAAACATGGTGGAGGGAACAACCATTGCTGCTGTCAATGCTGTTCTCACAACAACTATTGATTGATTGATTGCTTCTGTGGACCAGGTGTCTTTTCTACAGGTAACAAGCTGAGGAGTGCTCCCTTTAAGAGAGTGCTCCTTATCTCAGCTCCTTAACTGTATAAAAGACACCTGGGAGCCAGAAATCTTGCTGACTGATTGGGGATCAAATAGGGCCTACTTATTTCACTCATTAAAATGCAAATCAATTTATAACTTTGTTTGAAATGCCTTTTTCTGGATTTTTTGTTTTGTTTTGTTTTTTTGTTGTTGCTATTCTGTCTCTCACAGTTCAAATAAACCTACCATTAAAATTATAGACTGATCATTTCTTTGTCAGTGGGCAAACGTACAAAATAAGCAGGGGATCAAATGACCCCCCCCCCCCCAACTGTATATACCTTATTTTGCTTGTTTGTTGACTTTTTATGACAAATTGACAATATGACACAAAATATGACTATTGTTTGATTATGATTTTATGATTATTAGGATACATCTTCATCTTGCATCTGTAAAAATAAATTAAATTTAATGTCATACTAAAGTGTCACACAGCATTACATACGTATCAGTTTAGTTTACACCACAGGAGACTGTAGAGAATGTACATAAATATTTCATCATGAGCTGAACAACCTCACAGCAACTTTACGTGCTTCGTATGTTAGGCATTTTAATTAACATTGCAACAAATCCAGAGAAAATTTAGTTAAAGTGGACTGATTGTCTTTAAAGTTCCCCAAAAACAAAACATTCTGATGAACAGTAGGTGCAAAAGAGCAAAATGCCAGCAGATTAAAGTTAGCTAGTATTAACTGCCCTCCTTTGATCCTTCCTCTGCTGTCAAGTGTAGCATCCTTACAAGCAACAGGCAATGTTTTGGCTCTCAGATGAAATGTGTCCCCGTTTCACATCTATCCTTCACAATTTGTTTTCCATTCCCATCTGTAATTTTTGCATTGACTCTTGTATGTTAAACAGTTGAATTGAAAAGGACATTGTAAGCTGTTTGATAAAATACAGAGCAAACTGTGTCCCAAATGGATTATATAGAACACAATTTTGTTCCTTTAAATATGGGACAATTCCAGGATGGTTGGCAACCTTAAGCTTGACAATAGAGCTCAGCTGTTTTTATAGTAACAAGCTGCCCCCCCCCCCCCCCAAACAAATTGCAATGTAGTGTAGACGTTACATCATTGTTTTATTGTCATAGTGGTTCTGTTTACATATACAGCAATACTCTGATTATTGGCAGTAATCAATGTAAGGAATTACTTCCTAAGCTGTTTATAAATCTCCTCAATACAATTTACATGCTACTGCTGCTACTTGGATTATTCTCAAAAAAATTTAATTTTGATGATATTCACCTGTACCTATAACACAAAATGTTCAGTTCATAAGGCAAGGCAAGTTTATTTATATAGCACATTTCATACACAGTGGTAATTCAAAGTGCTTTACATAAAAGGAAGTGAAATAGTCATTAAAAAAAAAAAAAAAGTTACAACAATAAAAACGGAATTAAAAATAATAATAATAAAAACAACATAAAGCATTGTTAAGCAAAGATATATAAGCAGTAAACCTGTGCTTTGCTGACCTGCTTCAAATGTAAAAATGTTTGTATTTTGCATAAATGTGGCATTATAAGTCCAATTCATTTGAATGTAAATTAACCAGTTTTAAATTAAACTGCCCATTCAGAAAGTTCAGAAGTCGACCCCATTCATTTTCACTATGTGGACAAACAAACAAATAAATACAAATAAAATAAATCTTAAAGCTTCCCCAACACTGAAAACTGAACAAATCTTTCAATATGAAAACTCTTGTTGGGATTTGAAAGGCAAAAAATGATCAATAACAGCATGTTTATTCACACATTGACCTTTCCTCTCCATTCCCTCTCCTTTCTGCTGAGAGCCAAGAGTCAGAAGTCAGGAGGTCAGCAGTAGTCTCTTCATGACCTGACCTTCAACACAGGAAGAAGTGAAATTATGACCTTTCTCTCACCTACAAATGGCCTCTCTTCTTGTTTTTTTTATCTGTCAGATTGTTATGTATTGTGTATCCATTATAAGTAGGCCCTGTTATATGTGGATCTATTCACCATGACACATAATGTGCCGCATTTATCAATCCAAAGTAGAAACGAGGGCAGATCCGAGCGCACAAATCAATTTACGACATGTTCACGTGTGATTTATGAAACATTTGTATGCCGCCAATCCTATCGTACGAAAGATCGCACGTTGATAAATGTGGCAACTGAAAACAATCGTCATTTGAATATCACGCCCCTAAAAACACCCCGGTTTAGAAGCCTCGCCCCTAGAGTTTACGACACGGAGAAACGTAACCCGGCCAAAAAGAGGAAGTAATCTGGAAGAAATTGTTCTTACTCTAAAAACACCCTTTAACCTTATAATTGCATACAATGGCATTAATTTATATGTAGGCTATATTAAATACCAGTAAATATAACGAAACATTTATAAACATAATAAACACTAGATTATTTAGTTCTCCTTAATCCACAACAAACCCTTTAACTTATAATTTTAATTTTAAATTACAATTAACGATATTACAGAACAAGAATGAAAAAATGAGTAGCTATAAAATTGTATATTAAACTATGAAGTAAAACACAAATTAAGCTATAGTGGCATTCATTATAAACAGAATACAACATCAAGCTAAAATTAATTTATTAAAGCGAAACTAGACGGCATTGGGCTCACAAGCCTCTCTCATTCGACATCCAGATGTTTCCATTTTTGCCATTTAACATTTGGTTGCTAAACTATTATCTATGATGTTAACAAGGCTTTGTACTTCACTTGTGTTCCAATATCCACGTAAAATATCACCCTTCACATGCGCAAAAATGTTTATTTCGGCGCTGCACGCTGATTTTACAGTGGACCTTGTAAATTGATCTGTGTAACTTCTATGTTTGGTTGACTGCATTTTAGTTTGATTAATGGCTGAAATGTCAGTTGACCTATCGGTAAGCCCCTCCCCTCGAGGGGGAGGGTCTTGTACAGTGTAGGTCAAAAACACACAAAGGTAGGTCTACATTTCAGTGCCTCTCCATATTAAACTGGTTAAATGTACATACATTTAATCGTACCCTGCGATACATGAACAGTGTTGATCCTGCATGTTGTCATCCGCGATCGTGATGACCGACCGTAATATGAGACTTCTCCCGCTTGCATTGTGATCTGTAAACCCTTGCCTCCAGTTACCCACTGTATTTATTTTTAAATATTTTATAAATCCCTCCATGGAATATTTAATTCCCATTTGGTGGCCTTCTGTGTCCAAAATTTTGCAAAAACATCGTGGGACAAGATTTTCACACTGTAGCTGTCATTGAAAGACAGTGAGCAATTTCTTTGTTTGTCCGAGGGAGCAACAGTAACTAAGGGGGGCAGGGCTTACCGGTAGGTCAATTAGTAATGCTGAAATGTTGTGTGTGTGTGTGTGTGTGAGGATTTTTATTTTAAAAATAAAGATATAAAGAAAACAAATAAAATGCATTAAGGGTGTCACAAAAGGAAAATGGCCTATTGCCGCACTGTTTTTTAATTTTATTTTGTTAATCTGTTAATTAAGAGAAATATATTTTGTGTAACCCTATTTATTTTATTCCTTTTATAATTTCAGTTTTTCTCCACAGAAGCGCTGCAGGTATGGAGGACCAAACCTGCAAAAACAATAAATAAATAAATACGCAAATAAATCCACAAAATAATACATAAATAAATATATAAATAAATAAATGTGCAAATAAATACATAAATAAATATATAAATCCACATATTCCTGTATAAATAAATATATAAATAATTAAATGTGCGAGAAAATAAGCAATTAAATAAATTAAACGAATGTTGGGGGAAATAATACAAAAAATGCTAAAGGAAATGCTAAACTGAAAGTTTTTTTCTCCCCTTTCAAACGATTATTCATTTTTGAATGTAGTTGAGTATTTATTTTTCCTCAACTCAACATGCTAATGAGGGGGTGTCTATCAAGCATCAGAGAAGGCGGTCTTTATGCCACCATTGGTTGATCGTTATAAAAGTTCTGCGTTCGATTGTTTGCCTGCGCAACATATAACCTTGTATGAAAATGTCATATGAACCGTTATTGCAGGGTTTGAAAATGTTTTACAAGGCGTGAGGGCACAAATTTAGAAGAAAAAGTGACGGTTTCCTTGACAGTGTTCTCAAAAAGCCCTTTTTTCTCAACATCGCGTCACATTACGTCACGAGAGGGAGTCGTGTGCCGCGCGCTGCTGGCATTCAGTGCGAGCGAGTCAGTGTGTTTTCGGTTGTTATTTTCATTTCAATTTATCATCTTCATGGTAAATTATTGTGTTTGTGAAGGTTGCACAAACTCCAGCCTGTCAGGACATCGAGTCCACAGGTTTCCTGACAAGAACGGTGTCTTCCGGACCTCGGTGCGTTTGTGCCTCTGAAGAGACTTCACTGATGCATCTGCTTCAAACAACGAGGTGGTGCGATCACTTTATACCGGAAGATTATCATCCCGGCGATATGATGCAGTTCATCTTGGGATGCCGAAGCAAGAGCTTAGTGAGACTCAGTGCGGTTTCTTCGGTGCACACAGCAGCTTCATCGGGTCCCGGTCCGCCTGTGGTTCGGCCGCCGGCGGAGACATGATGCTCTCGGATCCGTCAGAGATGATGCTCCACGAAAATGTCAGCTGTGTACCGTAAGACTTGATTTTTAACATTTGCTAACTACCATATCAGTGAACATAATTATTTAAATAATGAGACACAACGAGATGTATATAAGTTGTTGTAAAGCACTGCAGCTAGCTTATAAGCATTAGCAATATCGTTATTTTTAAAAACCGTGTAAAAACGTTACCATATGAGAAGGCATAGCTGGTAAGTTAACCTCAGTTTGCTAATATTTTAACTATCAAGTCTAGTGACAGCTTAGTAACATTGTTTGCACAGCTAATTGGTCATTTTTGTCATGTGGTGTGTTTATAAGGCTTTGGATGATGAGAGTGTGAAGATCTGAAGCAGTGGAGGCCAGCTGTTATGAACACCTCTGCTGGACTGCAGCTTCTCTCCTGATGGAGATGCAGATGTGATGGAGGCCGAGTGGAGAAGCATGGTCAGCAGTGAATGTGATCTAAACTTGTGTTTGCTTCTCCCAGCATGTGCCGTCTGAGAGGGGAATACTGCAGGTCACCACAGGCTCCAGGAGAACGCAGCACCGTCTGTCTTCCACTACACCTGCTCCTCTCCAGATCCCTCCAGAGGATCAACAAGATCAGACTGCTGGCGTGTATCTAGCACAGCATTCTCAATTCAACACACTAGTGTGATACCCAGACTGAAAGATTGTTAAATGTGTATATATATATTTGTTAATTAACAGCCGCAATGTTGTGTTTTTGGTTGGATATTAATAGTGCTATGAAATAGCATTCGTTATGATTTAGTGCTGTATAAGTAAAATTTAATTGAATTAGCCATATATGCAGATATGCTTGATATACATCTAATGTAAACTTCATAAACAAGTTTTTATACAGTAAGACAATTTGTGATTGTGATGATTTTTTTTTTATTGATGGTCAACAAAATGGGGCCATTCAAAACCTCCTTCCTCTGTAAAACTATCTTCTAGTGTCTGACACAACACATGCAGATAAGGGCTGCTCAGAACACCACAGGCCCAGAGGACAACTTGTCTGTATGCTGTCAATACTGATTGTCTTATACCAATGGCATCAAAAAGTGACTTGCAGGTAGTTGTGACCTACCTAAATATAGGCAACTTGTAATTGAAGAAAACAATTATTCAGATGGCTTTCAAATCTTTAATATACTATGTATTTATACATACAAGTATTTAGCTCAGAGTAATAAATGATCTCTGCCCTGAACACACTTATGTCTGCTGGCCTGGAGAGGTCTATACTCCTGTCTGAAGTGCATATATATCTGTAGCACATGGGTTCAGACCTGAATACACAGACTCATGGGGACTCGGGTCATGGTGGGGACCTAAATTGAGGTGAGAAAGTTTCCTGTAAGGGGTAGGTTTAGGTGTAGGGTTGGTGTAGATGTAATGTGTTCTTGATCCTAATCTGTTCCTAATCTTCTGCTACAAACCAAAAAATATGTACATTTTCTACACAAAAAGGATACATACTGTTTAGGGCATAGTATAGGCGAATTGGGACGCACCATACATATCAACAGCATTCGATCATTTTAAACAAATCTGAGTTACAGCTGTCAAATAAACCTAAACAAAATAATTTCCCGGTGTATACCTAACGTCCATCAATACTCCGATTTCAATACGATTAAGACAATACTCTGATTAAGAGTCTACCATGTAAACAGATATATTTGATTACCTTAATCCAGCTAAAGTAATAATCGAAGTAAGACATGTGGAGTATTCCTATTTTAGTCGCATTATTGTAGTGCAGTACAGACATGTAAACACCGTAATCAAACTATTACCGTCGTGTGGGACTTTTCACCGCATTTTGCGACAAGACACACACACGGCAGTGTTCAACCTTTTGACAGCAAATAAAAGAGCTTCAACACCATCGTCGTCTGTGCACGTACATATAATTAACTGCACTTGAAGCTTTCATAAAATTAAAAATGAAACACCCAAAACTGTAAATGGCATCATCACGAAGACAAACTATATGTTTATACGTGAAATTGTGGAGGGGACGTCGGATAGCGTCGCGTGGTGACGTAATGACGCATACCATTAATCGATCTGTGTACTATAACATGTAAAACGGGAACATGAAAGGATTATTCTAAAAGCAACTCATGTAAACACCTTAATCATAATATTGCCTTATTCAGAATAAGGTAAATAATTAGATTACTGATGTCCATGTAAATGTAGTCAATGACTGGCGGAGCAACTGGGCAATCGACCTTCTTTCCGCCATGATGGATCTACAAACTCCCGCCAAACTGTTCGACTGCAATATTTTCATACAAGGTTATATGTTGCGCAGGCAAACAATCTAACGCAGAACTTTTATAACGATCAACCAATGGTGGCATAAAGACCGCCTTCTCTGATGCTTGATAGACACCCCCTCATTAGCATGTTGAGTTGAGGAAAAATAAATACTCAACTACATTCAAAAATGAATAATCGTTTGAAAGGGGAGAAAAAAAAACTTTCAGTTTAGCATTTCCTTTAGCATTTTTTTTTTTATTATTTCCCCAAACATTCATTTAATTTATTTAATTATTTATATATTTATTTATACAGGAATATGTGGATTTATATATTTATTTATGTATTATTTTGTGGATTTATTTGCGTATTTATTTATTTATTGTTTTTGCAGGTTTGGTCCTCCATATTGCAGGTGCGTGAAACGACGATGTGTGATTCCTTATGGTCTGTTGTTTGTGCTGCTATTTGCGCATATAAAGCTAAAACCCTGAAAGAAAAAAAAAAGGAAAAAAAAGCAGGCTTCATTTGTCGGTTTAGGAAATGAACAAAATGCTGTCATTACACAATTCTCCGAAATTCTCTATGCTGCACGCAAGTTCAGGCTAACTCAAAAACTTGTGTACACGAGCTCAGACCTGAGGTGAGATTTGATTGTAGCCACCGCTCAAGTCCATATTGATAAATTCCAAATTTTGCGTAGAAACGACCGTATGCCCAATTTTCGGTCGTACGTTCGTTTCATAAATGATGCCCATTGTGTCTGAAGGCATAGTCTTAATATAGCTGACAGTCCTTTGATCAAAGAAATACAAAACATTGTGTTTGATTCGCAGTGTCTAGAATCTTTCTTGGCAGTATGTCCTCTAAAGAGAGAAATAGTTTGAAGTGGACCTATTCTGTAATCCATGGAGGGTGAAAAAAAGCAAGCCCAGTGAGATAAGTCATTCATCATGGATTATAGTTACTACAGTGGCCTTCCTATTTCTGGCACAATGAAGTCTAATCCCAAACTTTAGGCTGGATTGAGCTAACCACGGCTGCCAATATCACGGGCCTGTCATCTCAGACGCGGCACCCATAAAACTAGAGGCTCTGAATAGAACCTGAACATTTGCATTCCAACTAGCATTAATGTGAAAGGGTGGAACAAGTCGCTTTGAAAGTCATCCAGTGTGAAGCTCACAACTATTAGCAAAAAGGGCTGGAGAGAGGTTGAGCGCTTTCTGCCATGCTATATCCTATTCCCCAGTTAGGGCTCTTTGCTGGAATCGCTGGTGTATTTCGTATATGAGCTTACGACTCCACACTGTGTGGAAAATCCCCCAGCTGCCTGGGTCCTTGGGCATTGAAAATGTCATTTTTAATCACACTCCCCTCTGAGATCCCATCCCTGTGATCAAAGACACCCAGACTTAAAGTTAACATGTCAACAAAGATGCAGTTTGGGGACATCTCTAAAGACGTCTTTCACATGGGTGAGCGGGTACACGAGGAGTGTGCAAGGGTAGAAAAGAGTCCAAGGAGGACCCCTGAATGGGTATTTAAATGTACAGTAGAAGTAGTAGTAGCTAAGCACTGGAATTTACCTTTAATCTTAAAATGAATGGCCCAAAACTTGCATGTGTGAATGCAAGGCTGTCAGAATGGCTAATATTAAATTTAGTGGTTTTGTCAAAGGAAGGTATCCTGTTCTTAGCTACTGTATATTTTCAAAGTAAATTTGTGGGCAAAAAATGTCTATTGTCAATTGTGTAGTGATGCATAAAGTACCCCTTACAATGAAGATTGATTCCTGTTGTCAATGCAGCAAATTTTCATGACCAACTTGAACATGAGTGAATTCTGCATGGGAAACTTTTTAAACCGAGCACGAAACTCCCGATCTGGCTGATCTAGCTGGATTTCATTCACATTTCATTTGGCTGAGCAACAGTAAATAGAATTTAAATACACAAAGGTTTAAATGTTTATTGTTGACTTCCTATGTACTAATACAATGGGACATTTTTATTTGCTGGCAATTTTTGCAGATTATTTAGTTACAATCCTTGCAGAAAGGAGATCTCACACAAAATGATTTCATCTTTCTCTTTGTGTTTTAACCACTTATTTTTGAGGGAATAAACCCAAAACCAGTCAAATGTTTGGATACAACATGGCATTTTGAATCATGAGAAACATTATTTTAACTTTTGACTGGTAATCTGTTTAAAAGAGGCCTATTGGTTTATAAAAAAGTATTATTTTTAAATTAATCGATTCATTTGATAAAGACAGAAAATAATTTAGTGTAATTATTATACTATCCTGCAGTAAATCTTTTACAAATACACAATTTCTTTTTTTTCTTTTTTTTTTACACAAAATATTAAACTGACAGTCACAAATAAAATTTTTGAGTAGTCAATAGATTGTCACATTATTAAATATTGTATACAAAACATATAACAAAAACAAGTCAATTTTTTTTTGGACCTTTTAGCAACACATATGAACATAACATCGCTAAGGCTACATAAAAGTTTAAGTATGAAATGGAATAGCATTAAATGATTTTATGCAAAAATAAACAAAAACTCCCAAAAGCGCACTTTAGGATTGGGTCAATTTGGCCCACTTCCTACAGTGTAGGGGGAAAAGTTCTCTGTATCTTTTATTGACCTTCAGTTGTACCTTTCACGACATTACACCAGCCTCTATGAAATTGATATTCAACAAAAGGGTCCATGAAAAAGCTGAACGCATTCTCTTCCGCATTTTGAAGCTTCTCAATGGTCTTCCCTGGGAGTGCTGTGCGTACACATTATTATGTTTCCTGGCGAGCTCTACTGCTAGCAAATATCCCTCTCTCCGTGGTGAACTGCAGTGCGTCCGTGCCAGCAGAGCATCCCTGTGGTATCACTCTTTGTGTACACATTACCCTTATTCTGTGCATAAAGGCCTGCACTGCGGCACATGCTCATCATCGCACACACACGCGCGCAACAATGGGGAAACTCGCGTGCCAATGAATGGCATTGGACTCGACCGGCTTGAAGTCGCCAGAAAAAACATTCAATGTTGAATGACTGTCTTTGTGGCGGCTGATCTCAGAGGAGTCGGCAGAGGAGTATTATCCAGCCGTAGCTGGCAGTCTCCAGCCACAAGGAGAATCAGAATGCACCGAAGAGCGCACGGCGGCTATGTAACGATTTAAAAGCAATTCCAGTCAAAGAATCTCATTTCTGTGGTTATCACGCTCGAGCAAACGGCACTCTCCTCTCTGCTGGACTGAGGGAGAGAAATCTCTCCCATTCTATACCTTTCCAGCCCCACTGCCTCCCTCTCAGCAGGCTTTGACCGCTCTCAGTCACACTATGTCCTGGCTTTGAGACCGGGACATGATACTATGGGCATTAGACTAGCATGGATCCCGCTCAGCAAACTCACCCACCTTTTCCCTGCCCCTGTAATTATGGGCTCCCTCTATAATTAAGCCCTATAAATGAGCAAACATAATTAGAGGAACGTTATGCTGAATAAATGGGAATGGGATGTGCAGGTGATTTTTTTGCCTTTTGGTGAGGAATGGAACGTGTATGTGCTATCTGAACCAAGGAGAACAAAGTTAATTGTTTATGACCTAAATATCGTCCTATTATTGCTGGGTTGCACGTGGTGTGTTATTTTGCAATGTGCTGCTTCGCTATTCATAGGTTACAACGTCAGGGCATGCATAATAAAAAGCGCTACACTGTGAATATTCATGACTAGTCAGTTTGAATTTTGTTTAGCATAATTTTGAATTGCTACACTTTAGTCTGAGAAAACAAGATGTCTGTCAAATTTATGGGTGGATTGGTTATTATGTATAATATTCATTTGACCTACTTGTTCTTCTGTAGTGCATTTCTTCAGATTTTCTGTTGTTTTTTTTCTCATTCGGTGCTCATGCTAGATGCTCTACACTTGCTCTGAAAATGAAATGCTTCAGAATTATATTTGATGCCTTAAACACAACAGTCAAAGTAGCTCAGTGTCTAAATGTCTTTTTGAAAATCCCCATCCTCTTTAAAACTACCTGACTAAACTTCCCGGCCTGCCTTCTTATGTCAAGTCTCTAGATAATGTGAATTAAGGTGATTGCATCCCATGCTGAGGCCTCTGCAATGTTGCCACTGAAACATGTAATTTCAGACCCTGTCACCAAATTCAGTCAGAGAGACACATAAAATTGGTATGGCCGACCATTGCTGTGTGATTTGCTTTTGTTGCTTCCATTGCTCATGTTGACAGAACGTGTGCTTTCATACACTTGAGTATCGGCGTGTTTGGCGTGAGGTCATGCAGCGGACTGATAACAGGGTACCGGTAGTCTCTCAATGAGTTACGACTCCCTGTGGCAGAGCCAACAGTACCCGACATGACATCTGCTGAAATACAGCTCATATAAATCTCTGAACAGGCTCCTGTAACACAGCCCGAGAGCATGAGGAGTTTTGTGAACAAAGTTCTGCTTTTCACCAAAAACACCACCAATTAAAGTGGTTTTGATAGCATGATATTATTCCTAATCTTAAGATTAAAAAGCCTCTCTGTGTCTTCTTTCATTTTTCTCGTGTGTATAGCAAATTGTAAATTGAAAATGTGAGGCCAAAAAACCCGGAAAAAGCACATGGGGAGTCTTAATGAAAGAAAGATCAAAAGATTACTTAATATGCAACTGCGTTATTAAACACAATACTGATGGTGAGCAAACAGCATATTTACTAAAACCCTTTCAGGGCACTGGAGCTGGGCAAAGCTCCCTTTAAGTTGCACAGAGCAAATCTGGAACCATCTCGAGTGCCAATGTATTATGTATTCCTCTCTCACTCAGACTTTAATTCCCACACGCAGACAAACGAATACAACCAAATCCACACTTTCAACCGAACATGCTTCATGCACACAGCAGAGCTAAAACAGTTTTTATTTCTTCTGCTGGTAAAGAGCTAATTTGAACTCCTCACATGGAGATAAAACCTTATCAGTGTCCCTGACAGAGAGTTGTATTTAGCTCAGATGACAGGAGAACACATTAGTGCTTCTGTATTTGGTGCATGTGAAATATGCATTTGGAGGTTTTGCTGGAGAGGGCGTTCTATGAAACATATTTTTTAAAGGACACATCTACATGGGTGTCAATTTGGATGTTTAGTCACGTATATATTCACCTCCTTGGAGAACAGCTTTCTGTACACGCTTTTCATGTAGAAATTGCAAATGCAGAAGATTTCTTGCAAATAATTGCTATTCTTCTGAACTTTTTATTAATCAAAGAATCCTGAAAAAAAAAAAAAAATGTTATATTAAACATATGAAGAAATGATCTATTCATTTTACTTTTAGCATGCAGCACACTTAGCTTTCCACTTGAGCTTTATTTTCCTTATCCAAGAAAACCTCTGCCAGTTTTGAATGTACAGTGAATGTGGAATATCATCCATAATACCCCATGAATAAATCCACTTCTGAGTCCACAGAAGTCTCTGTAGCCAGACACTTCATTTTTAATGCTTCTGTCACAGAGGATATTCACACCTCTGCCCTGTTCAAACCTCCTATAAAGGGCTATGAGAAAGAGCAGTTAGGCCCCAGGAACACTGCAGTGAATCAGAGGATGCCAGACATGTAGATGTATTGAGCATAAAACACATGAATAAGCTAAATGATGTTACTACACATACTCTGCTGAAATAAATCCTCAAGGCAATTCAGTTCGACAGGTTGTAGACAAATTGAAAGCAATTTTACCCCTCAGAATGTCTATTCATGCTGGGCCTGCCCGTGAACATTTAAGTTTGTTCAAGCAGAAGTACTGTACCAAAGATTGGCCTGAATACCAAACGCTAAACCTATTATACCAATTTAAAGAAACGAGTCAGAAGATAAGAGCTTGCATGGCAAGAAGAAATCTCGCAGTTCCCTCGGGACAGATAAACATTTTATTTGTGATTTCTGCACACTTTCATGTATACATATGTAGGTCTATACTTTTAAATATTCATAGACTCATTTAGTCTTTTAGATTTCTTGATTGATATTTAAAGAGCTGCAGTTAAAGCCCTTGAAAAGTGAGATAACTTCATATCGTTTGTACTAATATTTTGTGAAGGCCGATATAAATAAAGTTGTGAATATAAAGAGTTATTAGAACAAAACAACGCTTGATCCAAAAATAAAAGTAAGATCAAATCAAAATGTAATTAATCAAACTAGCATTTGTAAACAAAACATGACCCACGTTGAAAACAGCCTTTGTTGTTATGACTTTGATTCTGTTCATTTTTGCAAATGGGAATTAATGATAAGAATCCCTGTGATTATGAAATAAAACAATGATTAACAAACAAACATTGTGGAGAAGAGTGAGAGTGAGAACACATAGACAGAAGGATAATAATAAATTGAGCTGGCTCTGGAGAACGCTTTAATAATTCTGCATTTGAGAGGGCGAGGAAGACCTGCCATGCATGGCTTTCACATATTAATATGTTTTAGATCTGCCTTTAATTAGGACTAGTGAATAAAGTCCAAACAGTTGCTCTCTGGATAATGATGCTTAGGTGTTGCAAAAAATCTGAATCTCGTGTTGGACATTTAATATTACTTCTCATAAATCGCACATTTTATGTTATTAAAGTTTTCTTTTCTCTCTGATGTACTAACAAAATAGATCAAAGCCACAGTATAGCAAGTTAATAAAAGGTGGCATTATGAAACATAAAACATGTTTTGTGTGTTAAGTTATGCTTTGTTTTATTGTATGTGTATTGATTTATCGTGACCTGAGAAATGTTCTACATCAAAGCAGATCTTCTGCTATATAGCCACGAGCCTTGTTTTCCTCTAGACTGTAAGAAATTGGCTATGTAATTGTGTGTAGTTTAGTGAGAGTGGCATTGCTCTAGCAGCTAAAACCCCAGGGTGAGCATGTCTCCGCTGTAGTTAGATTTTCTAGTCTATTCATTAATAATGACTTGAAAAGCAAAAGCACTTTAACATTTTTATAGCAAAACAGTATGTGAGGTTTTTTTTTTTTGTCTGACAGAACAGAAGGCTCCAAACCTTTCCTCACAGTTTCCTTTCTCACTTCCTCAGTGTTTTTAAAGCAGTCATCTATAACAATGCTTGTGCAGTAAGCTTATATGCATATGTGTAAATTTATTCCATGTGTGTATGCCATGTGGTAAAAAGGTAGCTATTTGGTTTTGTGTAGATGTTAATGTGGCAAGTGGTTCTCAACCAGGGGCCCGGGGCCCACTAGGGGGCCTCAGCAAACTTCCAGGGGCACTGAAGGATTACTTAACCAGTTTAGATGCAACAGCCCCACATTCTTGTTGTTTACATTCACTACACAGTTGCATGACATTCTCAGTTAGTCTCAACAAACTGTGTGTATTATTAGAAGGATTTTGGATCAATGTTTATGATTAAAATGGTTATAGTGACAGATATATATATATATTTTTTTCATTTCTGTCAGGAGTGCAAAATTAACCAGTAATTATTTTAATTTCAAATAGAAAAACGAGACACACAACATACTTAACTGCATTTGCTCTGGTTTATTTGTGATGAAGGCTTCACTTAACAACATCCATAAGGCCTATTAGTCCAAAAGTGTGCACATTTGGAGAAATATTATTGTATAATATTCACACATTTACTTAATATTTCAGTCACTCTTTAGTTTGTGGGCCAATTCTTACTATTAACTAATTATAAATGACAACTTATGCCTATTTAGCTGCTTATTAATATAGTAGTTAGTACGGTAGTTGTTAAATTAAAGTATGTAGGATTAAGGAATATAAACTATGGTCATGTAGAATAAAGAATTAATATGTACTTTATAAGCACTAATAAACATTCAATATGCTAGTAATATGCATGCTAATAAGCAACTGGTTAATATTTAGAATTGGTCCATCAACTAAAGTGTACCCATATTTCTTTAGACAGAATAATCATGTTCTATTCATTTTGCATTTATATTAGGTAAAAAATAAAAATAAAATAATATATATATATATATATATATATATATATATAGTATGTGTATGTATGTATATGTTTTATCATATCTTTAATATCCAACTAAAGGACCCCACAAAGTAGTATATTTCTGTTTTTACTATCTTTGTAGGGACATTGTGGTGACCCCACAAAGTATAAACAAGGATGTGTGTGTGAACGTGTGTGTGTGTGTGTATTGCCCATGCTTTTATCAATATCAAGGTGAATGAGAACGTGGATGTGTCAGTCTATGTGTGAGCGAGATCTCCCCTCTCATGTTTAAATTGCATAGACGGTCATTTGGCTCGTGCTTAAATTCCATCTTTAATCTGGCATGGAGGCTGCCTGGTGCTGGCGGCCCAGGACAGTCACAAAATCAATTGCCTAGAAATGACATCTGCCAGGATCAGCCTCAGGAGCGCTCCTAGGTTGCATAAATGAAATCAGAGGTTCTAATTGTAGGCTGATTTATTCACTTGTCTGAGTGCATCATGGCAGATCAGCACACTGCCCTCAGCACCCGCTGACTGCTTATACTGAAGCGTCATGCCCTACTCTCTGTCTGTCTGAAGCCACAGTGACAAAAATCGCATTCATTAATTCAGAACTTTAGAGGCCAAGGATAAATGAAATGAAGTGAGCTGTCATTTGGCTCAAGTTAGATAAAAATTATTGACGCCCGCAGACATGCGCCTCTGCACAGTCTAACACAAAGAAATTAACTTGCTTTGCCAGCTCTTGTTCATTTTGAATGGGCATTTAGAAACAGACATATCTGACAGTGAGCCGTAGCCATGCGATTCGGGAAGTGGGCATGTGGCAGGCACATGCAAACGACCTCAGAGCAGGAAGTAAGAAGCTTTGGAAGTGAGACATCATTTCCACCTGAGCGACACTGCCTCTGATCCTCAGCGGGCAGCCGGCGGATCGCCACCCTGATATTTCCGCCAGGGGGATTAAAGGGGCGACAGCCCAGTGAAACTTTAACCTGCCGCTCCTCTAAATAAAACATTGAACAATGCTGAGTAAAGTGGCACTGAGCCAGAGAGGTATTAAACATTGATGCAGCTCCTGGGTCACAGGAGGAAATGTATCTAAGCTGTGAGTTCCTCTCCATCGTCTCCCCTTGTGCAGAAGGATGCAAATGCAGAGCTCAGGGATCTGATGAAAGACTGTGAGGGAGATAATGTCAGAGTGGAGGGAAGCAAGCAGATAAAGAGTTTGGGTCAGGTTGCCCTCTCGCTTTCGGTGATTGTAGTGTTTATTTAAAGTTGCTTTTGCATGGCAATTACAATCCTTAACCTTTCGGAGGTCATTCAGAACTTTAAAGCGCCGTCTTGATGCTAGCCTGTCAATGGAGGGTCATTTGGGTTTGATGAGAAGGAAAAAAAAAAAAAGACATTCTGACCCAGACAAAATGCAGATCTTTTTATGTTGACCCAGGGAATGGCTGGAACTAAAAACAACAACCCAGGACTAATACAAATAATTGCCTGTTAAATTTTCTAGTTTATATGCAGACCTTAAATAGGGATTTAAAAACCTAAGCATTTATTTAATCATAAATTCAGTAAAAAATAGTCATATTGTGATTATCAATGTTGAAAACAGTTGTGCTGCTTAATATTTTTCTCGAAATAGTATTTAATTTTTTTCATATTTTATCATACAATTTGTATCATATTTTTTCATACAATATTTTTTTCAAGATTCTTTGGTGAGTAGAAAGTTTACAGCATTTATTTGAACCAATATTTTTTAAACAATTTATTATTTCCTTGCAAAAATAAAAAATGGTAGCACTTTCTTTAAAGCTTTTATGCATAATGCATTCTAATTATTCATAATGTGCATTATAACACATTATGTCTTGTAAATAATTATAACTAAATTTAAAATGCAGAGTGTAGCAATTAATTGATAATGTATTAAAGGGGTCCTATTATGCTTTTTCACTTTTTGAATGTTAGTCAGTGTGTAGTGTGTATGTTTGGGCATAAAACGATCTACAAAGTTACAAATCTCAAAGTCCACAAAGAGAGATATTTCTTAAAAAAAATAAATAAAAAAAACCTTTTCAAGAACTACAACGAACGGCTCGTTTGGACTATAACGTTGTTTTCCTGTATTTATGACATCACAAATTGTAAATCCCGCCTACTGAGAAGTGAATGGTTGGCAGGTGGAGAAGGCCTGGTTGAGCACTACGTTTCAGAATCGAAACCCAGTGCGGGTGTTCACTGTATTTCTGATGGAAACCAACTGTTTTCAGAAAATGTTGGATGCCATTTTCATTTAATCTTGCATATAATGTCTGATAAAGCAGCGTTTGTGAGCGGAGCTCTGCTCTGTGTACAGCGTTACAGGGGAAACTTCGCTCTCTCCCACTCAAACAGCGCCTTCCGCTGGCAGAGAATTAATATGCGGCCACAAAAACTGTAAATCTGTGGGATTATGGGTATAAATAAATTCAACTGTATAACAGTTTCACTGCAATTCATGTTATAATGTCAGAATTAAAGAACAATAAACATAATACATATTACCGTTGAACTTATCTGTACATAGTAAATGCAGTTATTTTTAAGCTGTTGTTGACATCCTATCTAAAACGTGATTTAGCCAAAAACAACAACAACAACAACAACAATAACATTACCACTTTAATATGTCTTGCAATATCCGTGTGTGCAAAGGTTTAACGGGGCATTTGCAAAAACGCGTGAACCGGAAGCAACAAGACCTGGTTAGCAGAATACAGAAGTCTGTTGCGCATAACATAGAGTGGGGAACTATGATGTCACTTTGTAGGCGAAAACCCAGAAGCGAGTGCATTTTAGCACTTCCGGTTCCAACGTCCCAGAGTCAATGGGTTTTTTGAATAGGATTTTGATTAAATCCTTAAAATAAGGTCCATTCACACAGGCTCAAGATACTTTCACGTTTTATTCTACGACATAAAACACACCAGTTACACCACACTCGTGTTTTTTATAAGCTGTTATGTTTCTTAAAAAAGACGGTTGCTAACAAGTTGCTAAATGGGACTACAGACGCTGTCGGAGACATTAAACGTCATCACGCCGAACAGTTTATCAATATACAGTATTTTCCAGTTGTAGTATAATTTGTAATTCAATTAATTTTAGGATAACCAATGAATAGTTTACAGCATTTTATATTGTTTTTTTTTTTTTTTTTGCTTTGCCCCAAAATGCCACACATGTTTTCAGAGGGAAGATGCTTGTTTTATCGCTTTACTGACACGGAGACTCTCCGCACCATAAGGTAAACGCATATTACGATTATTACATGTAAACACCACATTTGCCGGCTTAACGTGGTGAAAGTTAAACTTTAATGATGCATATTGCTTAAAGGCACGTAAAAATTAAATGTTTGCGGCCACATGAAGCGGTTAGAAAACATAGATTTAGGATTTCCTTGAAGCACGGATAAAATAACATTTTGTATACCAATCCTAACAAAATGATAGCTGAAATGTGGTACTTTGTTCACTAAATAAGTTTAATCTTACCATATCCAAAAACTCGCTCACTCTGCTGTTATTTAAATACGCGGGGATACGTTTTTAATTAAAATATTCATATTAATCAAGGATTTATTGACTTTTAATGCACCTTATTTCGAAATGTACAGAAATACGTGCTTTAAATATCCTTTAGTTATGATTATTTCATTTATTCACTATTCTATTTATTACTAATGTCTCATTTCAGTTTTAGTTTGTCTCTAGTTTTGTATTTATTCATGAAACGGTTCCTGTAGCGTGGATTAAAATTCATATACAGAGTAAATCCTTCACCGAACATGTTAAAAATAAGTTTGAAACAGTTCTCGAGAGCACGGTGGTGGTGACGCTGAAGGCGAGCGACCAGGTGCTGTAGTTAGTTTATAGCCTAAGTTTAGCTTTTTAGTTCTGGCGCTTTTATTTCGGCTTCAAAATTCGTCAAAGTTATATTATCTTGTCAAGATTATCTTGATGGACAAAACGTGTAAGTTTCATGAACTATGGTTGAACACAGAGCTTATTTTTTGCGATAATCCAAAAGCCTATGGAAAAATCCCATTGGCTTTTTGTCGAAGGAACCAGTTTCATGCTAACCGCCGATCCGCCTACAAAGTGACGTCATAGTTCCCCCACTCTATTGATATGCAGTACCATAGTCTAAGCTGTTAGCCAATCACAACGCACTGGGACAGCTAACCGATCACAACACATTTCGTTTTTCTGAAGGTGGGCCTTCATCAAACCCGGAACTAATCGAGCCGTTTGTGTCAGGCTGGGGAGAAAGGTATTGTAATAATGTAAATTATGTGAAAAATAATGCTATTTTCGAACCACCAAGCATGAGAGCATGTTCTAGTACACCCCCAAAACAAAATCAAGACTTTGTAAAAGAGCATAATAGGACCCCTTTAACTGTGGTTACAATTATTCAGTTATTCAATTATTCAATTATAAGGTGCATTACAAGGCATAATTAATGCATTAATACGACTCTTATAATGCATTTTACATAAAGGCATTGAGAAAGTTGTCACCAAAAATAAATGAAATTTGAAAACTTTATACCATGTTTTTTGGGGGTATTTTTTCCAAAAATTGTCTTTTTGTGAAAATATGAAGTGCCTGAATATGTCGCTTCTGCAAGTGTCTATCTATGAGAAAAGCATTATAGTTAATGTATTGAAAATGTGTTTTTCAGTGAGCACTTGCAGTAAATGAATTAATTTTCATTGTGCTTTGATATGCCTGAAATGGCTATTTTTATATTGCCGAGGCAGTGCAATTAAACCGAACAATAAACATTAAATATCTAATGTTAAATGATAGGTACTTAAGAGGAATATGTTATGCAACGTAATCATTGCCCCTGTTCAAATCCACTTATATTTGCAATAAATGAGGCCTATTTGATTACATTTATTGTGATTTTACTGCCATGATTAACTAGCATAGCAAAGAGAGCTGCTTGGAAGAAGTAACCAATTCATTTTCAATGAGGGTGGGCGAAAGTTAAAGCTGGAGCAACCTTGTAAGACCACAGAGCAGTGAAGATTGTATCTTAGAGCTACAGTATATGTGGGGAGATGCAACTTGTTGACACTATCTGCAAATAAAAACTGTTTCAGATTCTTAGCCTGTGAGGTATATGCTCATAACTTTGACTTTGAAGGGCCAAGAATCCAAAGCATAGCTCATATACCTTTGAAATGAATCACTCCTGTTATTTTCCCCTTCTAAACCTGTTTATTCTAGTTGGGAAAAATCTGGCCAATCTGTTGTAGAAGATCAGCCTCAGTCCCTTAGGCTCAATTCGATTGGATATATTTAAAGCTATACATCCTGCATTTCGTGTGTATTCTTATATTTCAATGGCTTTCAGAGACCCAGGTGCTCTTTGCTGGTCACAATTTTCCTCTCTGCAGGATTAACTCAATAATATGCCCTCGCTCCAGAAGCTGGGGCTGGTATCGTCGTCTGACATTTTCAGCTGTCTGTGGGTCTCCAAGATGTGGCTTGTGTACCTTAGACTGTAAACAGGGTCAAACAATCCCAGTGTCGATCAATACCCCAAAGCGAGACCTAACAGGCCAAGCATTGCCAGACATAGTCAGCAAGCCAGCCTCTCTAGTACCAAAGAGTGGCAGCCAACAGGAAAAATAAGCGCCACAAATCTTCCACAAGGCTAATGACTCAAGGCATGGTAAACCAGGCACATTACAAAGACATCATAACGCCTGTTTACTAAGATGCTCACGCTTAACCACACGTCACTGTCGATTGAGAAGCAGGCAGTCTATTCGCTCTCTCGCTCCCTATTCTCCTGCTCTGGTGGCAGATGTTGCACCATAGAGACGATTAAACACATCAGCATCCCCATGAAATGTGAATGAGGCAATGACAACATTCTGCTGAGATCACAATGGTAGTCACATCATGCCTTACTCATTCTGACTTCCGTCACATAACTACTGCAGCTGGATCCAATATTTTCCCTTGCAAGGGCTATGTGGCTATATGCATCATATTTCATTGGAAATTTTCGAATGTTACGATTTAAAATAAAAAAGCTTGTTATAAATAGTTACATTTTTTGGCAGCTTACGTTATTATATTATTCATAGCTGAATATGAAAGGTTAAGTGACTAAAATGAAGGTCACACAAGCCAAGATGCATCTGACATGCCTTGCGTGTGAGTTTTTATTTTATTTTTGGCCTTTGAGTCACTTTAATTGACAGCGACAGTAGAGACGACACACTGTAGGCTGGTTTCCGAGACCCTTTTAACAATGCTGAAATGACTAAAGAAATGTTGGCAACACTTTACAATAAGGTTGATTTTTATTTTTTTTATTTTTTTTTATCATGTATCAAGTATCATGAACCTACAGTAAACAACACTTTGTTTGGTTTATTGTAAAGTTTTTTTTTTTAATTTAATAATTATTATTCATTATTATTAATTGTCATAATTTGCTCATAATACTTAAAAGTGTAGCACAGAGAATGAAAAAACTTTTCACGAGAAAAAATGGAAATGGGAATGTCCAAGGACAAAGCGATATTTATATGAACCACCTTTATGCTAAAGGTATTTAAAGCTTTAATAACTTTTTTAAAGTTTTAATCTAAAATACTAAAATGTTATGTTTTCTATTGCTAAAATATATAATATTGTACTACTGCATATTATAATATAATTAATTGTGATCGACAAATATTCGAAATATGGCTGTGCTTGCTATTTTGCATAGTTTACGATGGTAGATTATTATACTGGATATTTTAGTGGAAATATGTAGGCATACGACAGGGATTTGGCAGTCCATTTACACAACATAATAACATTAGCCAATATCAATAAATGCTTTAAAAGTTTTGCTCATTATTAGGAGAGCATTACAAAAATGTTATCCTATTGAAATACTTTAGTTAACACTTTGTAAACAGTTACATTAAATTACAAACGGTTTTAAAGAATAAAAGGGTTTATTAAACATATAGTTCACCCAAAAAACAATATTTTGTCTTTATTTACTCACTCTTATGTTGTTCAAAACATGTATGACTTTTGTTTGGAGAACACAAAAGAAAATATTTTGAATGACTTTCATTGTATGGACCAAAAAATAAAAAAATAAAATAAAATAAAATAAATAAATACAATTGTTTCTATATTCTGAGGTAGAAAGAAACTCGTACAGGTTTGGACCAACATGATCATGACAGAATTTTAACTTTTGGTGAACTATGTATTTACAATTATGTATACATAATGCAGAATCATTAGTTGCAGATAGGTTGCTGAGAATGATGTGAATCATACTTCTAGCCTACAGCTCCAATGTGCATGGAAATGAAGTACGCGCATGGAATTGACATGAGCCAGACTCAAGCCTGTGTCACAGTTCGATGTGTCAGAGCACCAGCGCTAATTACTAAATCACAGCTCCAATGTATTTGATGTTTAAACGAGAACTTTGACATGAATGTGAGAGGCACTATGTTAAGCACATTTCACTGCACGCTAATCTTACTCCCACCACCTCTCATTCCACAAGGTTAAACGCTTGACTTTACATGCTTACGGATCAAATTCTCCATATTTTCACTTCTGTAAAAATGTACTCAAATCCGAACGAGTGCTTTTGAAAGTTCAAATTGACAAATAGAAATGTCACGGGACATCCAGTGCGAGCGAGTTTGTGGAATAGGAAAACAGCATAAAAATCTCGGCCCGAACCACCAGAGCATGCAGTGGTAATGATAAGGCCATTACCTAGGCTATGAAGAGATGCTGCCAATTCTGTCACCCAAAATTAGAGGAGAGCCAGTAACGTTCCCACATTTTTGTCGCTCTTGTTTGGAGAGGATTCAGGCTGTCAATAAGTATACCATAATAGTGTGGAAGTACTGCCAGTTCGAATAAAACAACAGAGAGATCAACTGAATGAAAGGTGACCTTGCCATAATTGAGATTCATCACAGGCATGGCGGGCGGCGGAGGGGAGAAACGAAAGCGAATGAAATAAAAGATGGAGAGAGAGAGAGAGAATAACACAACACAAATATGCATTGCCAATTTTATAGAAGAACGGCCAACTGTTGTTCGATCACACGCCCTGAATGTCAATTCCGGACTTAAAGTGCAAGTTCCCTTTTTGCATGTTTAGCTCCCTGTGTCTCTTCTCTCTCTTTTTTCTCTCTTATTGTGCTGGGCAGCATGTATAGAGAGACAAATTATGCCTTCCCTGTAGTAGAAAGAGCTTGCGGTCTGAGCTGTTCACTCTGTGGGAGAGATAACAGAGCTCAGCAATCCAGCAGTCAGACAGAAGATTTCACTTAATACGCCGACTTCAATCACATTATTTCCTTATTTAAAATTCGGAGGGAATCAACCTCCTGTGCAGAGCTTCAAGGCAACAGACAGATGTAAGTAAGCTGGATGTCAGGGCATGAATAGGACTCAGTGGGACCTGGCTTACGCCGGGTGAGATTATGCTGCCTTTTCTGCGACATACAATGGGCAGGTTTGAGTTTTAGCTATATCCCACTGCAGGGCCAAATGAAGACCTCACTACTGGGTTGCCCAGCTCATGGCTGTCTCATCCGATCATGGGTTGTTTGCTTGGATAGTTTTAAACAGTAAAAATTTATATCATTATCAGTTCATATGATTCACATAAAAAAATGAAGTATGCATGATTATTTATTTATTTATTTCAGTTAGTAAATACCATGAAAGTCAGTTTGAAGAAAAATTATCTGCCAAAGGAATTAATTAATTAATTTACTTACTCATATAAAAAAGTAGTTTTAAAATCAATTAAAGATAAACTAGGCAGCATGAATGGCCAAAAAGTGGCAATTTGGTGAAACCAAATAAGAATAATTATTTCTGTTCTTTGGGTGACAGTAATTGCTTTTGTCAAATAGGGAAAAAAGTAATCAGCAAGAACTTAATTAAAGGTTATTCTTTAGACATGACTGTTAAAGACAAGACAATTAAAAGGCCCATTATTCCATAATGAGATACATGTGGAGTAACTGCCATACAGTTGTCTTCTGAGGACGCGATTGAATAAATGGAATGCACCTGTATCAAACTGTTACAAACTCTTCTTTAGATTTTAATGTGAATAAGTTTTGTTGAATAAAACATACTGGTTACACTTTATTTTGATAGTCCACTTTAGACATTCTACTCACTATATGTCTGCTAACTCTCAGTAGGGTAGGTTTAGGGTTAGTAGAATAAGTTTCTCATAGTCAGTATGTTGTATGTTGTGGACCCATCAAAATAAAGTGTTAGAAGATATTAAACGGACGGTCTATTAATACTATAATGACTTCTAGTTGACATGTAGTTGCAAAGTTACTTACTGTTAGTAGATTGTCTAAAGTGGACTATCAAAATAAAGTGTTACCAACATACTTTGTATATCATATATTGTATATTATATACTATGTACTTGAGATATTGAAAGTCTTCATTGGGAATCGCAAAGTGACCAAAGGGACCTTTATTGTCCTTTAATGAAATGTCTGACACCCTGTTACCCTGAGGATACAAGAAGCGGCCCGTGTGGACATGATCGAGTGTCTCACAGTTTCCAAAAGGAGACACAGCATGGCCCAGATTACGTCCCACCTGTCTCTCTCCTTCCGCACTTAGCTCAAGCCCATCCATTCTCCCCCACTATATCTCTCTGTCTCAACATCTTCCCGTGTCCCGCTCTGCTTGGCTAATGGATGGATAGCTGCTTCAATTCCCAGGTGTGTGCATGAGATGTAATTTTCCTCAGGTGTCTCTAATTGCCTATCATTTAGTATTTATGGCCCTGGATATTTATCATTTGCTTCTTTAGTAGCAGGAATAAAAAAGATCTCACACGTCCACTGCGTTTTAGTGGCTGGTTTTAGTCTGCTTATGTGATGGCTGTGATATTCAGATAATCGTCATGAGTGATAACTTTATTCACTGACAGTTGTGCTTGTGAGTCTTCACTTCAACAGCTGGATTAAATAAGGTGGAACGTATGGCAACAAAAGATCTAATTACATTTCAGAACAATGTGTGTTTCTATACTCAGACATGGTTCAGATGGCTGAAAAACCTGATGTTAATACAGAAAGTTCACACCATATATCTTCTGTATTACTATTTGGTACTTTTTGGCAGTTTAATAGGCTGTGAAGGGCACTTTTCTTCCCCCTGAGAACTCTGTAGTTCAACCTTATTCTCCCTTATTTCTGTTGCAATTATGACCAAATCATTTATTAATAACACCAAACATGCATTTTTAATTTTTTAAATGAACGGCTGTCTAAAATGTTCTGCTCTCCCAAATGTGTTTCCTCATTATCGATTAAAGGAACTTTAAACCTTTCCCTTAATTTAATCGTTTACCCTAATTTAATTTGTTGTTGTGAGACTGTTCTAATTTATTCAGTATAATTGCTGTCATCTGTTTGGAAACCTTTTTTTTTTTCTTCTCGAATGAGACTGGTGATACCTTCTGCACGGTGGATTGCTATTAACAAATAGATGGGCTAGCGAAGTCAATTAATTTATAACATTGAATTTATATAACTGATCCATTTCATAATCTAGCCTTCAAAATGAACAATACTGTACATTTCCCTGCTTCCACAACAAAGAACAAAGAATCATTCATCTAACTGTATTTGCCTTAAAGTAACGAACAAGCTGATCACAGCTGGTGCCCCTAAAGAATGAAGTTAATGAGCTGCTTCGTTTGTACTTTTTATGAGTCTGTTTTTCAAATTATTTTCTCTGCTTAATTACTTTTTGAAGTAAGGGTCTTCAAAGTTAAAAGGCAGACATCTGGAAACACTGTACACACTCACGGCCATGCTTGGACAAGGATTACCCTGATCCACACAAATACATCGCTCCCTGAAAATGTGATGTTAAGATGTTAAGAAAAAAAAAAAAGAAAATTCAGTTTTTACTGTTCTTTGTTATCATTTACTCAGACTTTCTTCTTCAGAATATATAAAAAAAGATATTTTGAAAAATATGTCAGTGTATTTTTGTCCATACAATGAAAGCCAGTTGGGTCTGATGTTGTTTTGGACATCATTGACTTGCAATGTATGGACAAAAGCATATTTCCAAAAAAAAAAAAAAAAAAAAAATGTTTTGGTCACCAGTGGCTGACTGTGAATGGGTGCCATCAAAATGATATCCAGCAAGAAATCATCTAAATTCTTGTGAAGTAAAAAGCTGCATGTATGCAAGAGACAAATTCATCGTTAAGGTGTTTTAACTTTAAATAATCTCTTCTGGCCAAAATACAAGTACATAATGTTGCCTCCACCAGTGAGAAAGTCCATTCCTGACCATCTTACATCAAAATCCACCAACATATTTGTTTAGAAGTGTTTTGGACTGTTTTCGCTTGTAAACAGTGCTTGATTTGCACATATTTCTCTGTTGATTTGGATGAGAGCATTTTTCGCTGGAGAAAATAATATTATGAATAGAGGACTCGTATAAGAACCGAAAGGGATGGTTTGAAGTTAAAAACGTCTTCATGATAGACTTGTCTCGTACAAACACGCAGCTTTTCACTTAACAGAATGTTAACTGATGGACTGAAGTCGCATGGATTATTGTAATATTTTACAATAACTGTTTGTACTCTCATTCTGATGGCATCCATTCACTTTAGATGATTCATTAAGCAAGAAATATAATGCTAAATTTCTCCAGATTTGCTCCTGTGAAGAAACAAACTTTCCTGTATGGCCTGAGGATGTTAACTTTCAGCAAATTGTCATTTTTGAGTAAAGTATTCTGTTGATGCGGAAATCAAGCAGCGGGGAGGGCTAAAGCAGCATCTCAAACTGGAGTTGCAATTACATGCTTTGCTAAACATGAAGTTTTGAAGTCTTGTGTCAACAACCAAACTGCAATAATAACTTACCGTTCAAACGTGGCAGTGATTACAGATGAGCATTTAAGTGATAGTGTGAAATAAAGTGCGAGAGGAGGAAACAAAAGCAGCAGGCGGCACTGGAGAAAGGGAGCTGTCCACTGCACCGTGGTGCTGAAACGCTCACCCTGGCTGCGTCCCTGCATGGGTTGAGGATGGGAACACACCCTGTCACTGCAGATAATAACCAGACACTGGAGCTCTCATACTGTTTCAAGAATGAATCACGCTGCATGTTGTCTCTTTTTGATAAATATATGTCCAAAAAACATACGAAGCACTTGAGCTTAAACAAATTAGAGCAGAGTTTTGTACGTGCTCCTCTCTAATTTTGCTTCTTAGAGCATTTTTATTAAAACGTGTTTAATTACATTCTTACTGTGAGGCGAGATCAGAGGAAGAATCCCCTGAGCCACCTCCTGTTGTCATCTAATACCCTTCAGCGCTTCCAGCACCTCCTTCCCTAACTTTTCTCTCTATCTCTTGCCTGTAATAATCGTCTTTCCGGCATGTCGCAACAACAACGTGACAAATCTGTGACACTGAAGGCAGCCGATAACCAGCTTTATGTTATCGTCTTGCCTCTGTCCAACAGTGCTCCTCTATATCAAACTGCTATGCATTTGATCTTGTTGAATCCAAATTGGTATGCAGTTTTTACATTCAGTGAACGAGCGGACCGCCCTGTATAACTGCATGATAATGACACGCTAAGGTTACCATGTTCTCAGTGAACGAAGTAAAACCGCCTCACATTGGTTGTTGAAGACGTGAATAGAAATCCCTGTAGGTCAGTGTACTGATTAGTCATCAAGGAGAGAGGCAGAATATCCCCCTCAGATGATTCGGTCGTAATATCCAGCGGAATGGCTGCTCTATTTCTCATTGCCAAGGTGCTATTATTGCCAGATGCTACCTTCCCCGTCATCCGGTCTACAAACAAATACCTTGAAACACAGGCCTGGGAAAAACAGGAGGGGAAGAAATCACACTCATCTGGGCCACACTACAGACAGATGGCCAGTATTTAGAGACTTGTGAATCTGTCTGCCCTGAACGAGCTCTGCTCTGAACAACACATGCAGTTAATAACAATACCACACTGTATTACAAGCTTGATCGGAACAGTGCAGTATATTTGTTGGGATTTATCTAGAAATGCGATGAGCTGATCTTTAAATCCTAAAATGTAAAAAATCTCATGTGTTTGATCATGTGTAGAGTCAGTCATCCAGATTGTCTGACCAGATCTCAGATGCATGTGAAACAATGTTATTTTAGTATTTTTTTATATAATATTATAGTATTGATTTTTTAAAATTAGCTGTTATTTAGTATTTTCATTTTATTATTAGTTTAAATTTTAGTCATTTTATGATTTTTGTCATTTTTACTAGGTTTTGTTTTCTTATATATATATATATATATTTTTTTTCAGTTTTAGTATTTCAACAACCTTATTTCGTTACAGTACTTGCCAAGGCAAACATTTATTTATTTTTTATTTTTTATTTTTCATCTAGTATATCATATTTGTATTTTATTTTATTCAATAGACCTTAATCAGGGTAGCACTATATTTATTTTTTGTCTGGGATGAAAACTAGACTGTCCCGTACACAAGTACATGTGCTATACTTTATAACATGGCAATTGTTCAGCTGACAAAAAAATCTTTCCAAAAAAAAAACTTTCAGTAGACAAAAACTCCATAATATAGTTTTGAAAATTGCGAGCTTATACAATTACGTTATCCAGAACCTTACAGTATTTAACTTTGTAAAGACTTTAAATTATCCCTCACAGTCTAATTTTTTTATTTACTTTTTGAAAGTATTATACAAATCAAGAATGTGTGTGCTCTTTAATCCTATGCCTGATATACTCAAGGATTTGTGTTAAAGTTGCACCCTTTTCCTTTGTACCGAAATATTTAAGAACTACTACTGCAGAGAAAACTTTCCAAGCTGACCTTTTTAGTGTGATTTCCTCCGATAACTATCTAATTCCAGAGGCCATTGTGCTCCTCTAATGATATAACTCTTTTTCTCGGTAGTGTTTAATTATCTGGGTGAGCATGGTGCAGTAATCAAACTCACATGCAAGAATATCAGGTTGACCAGGAATAAGAAACACAATTACTGATGAACAAGGTCATAGTTTGAAGGAAAGGAATGCAGCGTGCTTCTTTGCTACTGCTACGTGTTAAATGTAGCCCAAATTAAAATGCAGACTTCTAAATGTCTCTATTTCCATACCAAATGCTGTGTGGTTCACCTTTGATTTTATTTTTTGTTTAAGCTTCAAGGACACAAGCCTGGCATGAAGGTGCCCTTACTGTAGTGAATGCTGTGAATGACTTTTCTGCTCACATACAGTAATGTACTTGGTCTACACTGAATGTATTGGTAACGGCTCATAAAGCAGTTGCTGCAGTTTTAAGTGTAGAATAACTTAATTTGAATTTAATTTGATAGAATTTAGCTTTAAAGCTACCCTCATTGTGAAATGTCTATATCTTAGGTATGATAAACCAGAGTGAGAGAGTGGATTATAAAATCTTCATGATACATTAAACCCTATTAATTCATTTGGAGTACCTTGGGATTCATAAGAAGGAAATTCATGCAGATGAAAATGGAAACAAAGCACTTTTTTTGGCAGAGATTTCAAGTTGCGTACAACACAAGCCCCTCGGCTTAATGCCAGTGAACCTCCATGTTTCTAGCGGATTTGCCTAATAAGAATCAATCAAGTGATTCTCTGTGCAAAGTTGTTCCCCTCTCAGCTCCTCTGCACGCATCACAGACATCTTGACAGGCCGCAGAGTGCGTCGTCCTCTAGTACTGTTTAGACAGCGTCTCATTTGTCAGAGCGAAGGGGAAAAGTCAACAACGAAGAAGCTTGACAAATTCCTTCAGATTCTCATGCTGATTAAATATTCAATTAATTTTTGGGGGGCCCTGTTGTCACCCATTTCCATCCCTGACGGTTTCAAAAGGACAATAACCTTCACAATATCTCATCTTCAGTCACAGCCAGTGACAGCTGGCACTGGAAAGGTTAGCTGTCCAGTAGGTTTTTTATTATTTCCTGTGGGGGTGAGATAAAGAGGGGGAGATAGAGAGGCCTTGTGTTTTGGTAAGGCTTTGCACAGCTGTCTGAACTGTTAGTGAGGAGGATGGACTGTGTGTGCATCAAAAGCTCTGTGTGCTATAGAGAAAGCTGTCTGGGAGAGAATAAAAGGCCTCTCCAGTGGTCATTTAAACAGGCTCAGCTGGGCATTCGAGCTTTCATCAGCTTGAGAGAAAGAAAGGGAGACACACAGAGACAAAAAGATATTAGGCTTCAGAATGCATATCAAAGCGCTAGATGTCCATGGATGATGAAAGGACCTGTCCGACAGCGACGAGTAACTACCTGACTTTGGTCAATAGCAGTAATTAATCATTTAAAACAACAACAACAATACAATTAGTTGTTTGTTTTTATTTTAAAAGCCACGGTGTGTAATTTCTCTGCAGTTTGTTGGCACTAAGCGACAGAACTGTAAAAAACTCCCCCTGTCTTCCAAGATGTGGTCAAACAAATAGCCCCGCCCCAAACTCACGCCATTGGTTGAGTCGTAGTTGCTATGTCGAGGTGCTCAAACACAGCCACAGAGCTGCATTTCTTAAAAATTGTCACTTACTCACCCTCACATTGCTTCAGACCTGTATGACATACTTTTTTCTACCGAAGTCAATGGGGTCCAAACAACATTAGACCCTTAATGACTTTCATCAAAATATCTTCATTTGTGTTCTGCAGAAGTAGGGTGAGGGTGAGTAAATGGAAAGAATTTTCATTTTTGTGTGAACTATCCCTTTAGACGTAATAATAAATAATTGCGCACAACAGCTTCAATGATACATTATTTATCTTCATGGTGAACAGGACAACAACCAAACATGCAACTGCTATATTTCTGCACACAACCAAACAAATTGTTGTAGGGATAACCCTATTTGCCCTTGCGAATGCGAAGCACATGAATTTTCTGGATTTATGATGAAAAAATCCTCAGACCACAAGGAGTGTTACAGTAAATACCTTTCAGCTTTTGAAGAAAATTTGATTCATGGCAGCCGCACCGAGACTCCTTTGAAACCCTGCAATTCTTTAGATTGGTTACTGTTATACTCGTCTCTCAGATGCCTCTCTGTACTGTCCTTAACGCCAAATAATATCCATATTAATATAATGAATGAGGGATTTAATAGACCTGGGGCAGTGGGGAAGAGTTGGTTTAACATGATTGTCTGGGGTGAATTATAATAGCAAATAGACCTTATTCAGTCTCCACATGAGGGAAGAAAATCCCATTTGCTTTCGCAATAAATATGTACGCCTACAGGCAGCGTTTTCTCCATATTGTCTCTATGCCACAGACTACATTTTGTGGTAGATGACTTGCAGATTTGGTCTGAACTACTGATACCAAACTCGCATTAACCAAACGCTATATGGATATGGTCTAGAAGCTGGTTATAATGGTCATCACAAACAATGTAAAAAAATAAATAAATTGAAGTTGTAAATAAAGGTTATTGGAGTACGTTTTACAAGAATATACTATTTAAAAATATCATGTTGAAATTCAATGTATTACTATTTCTTTGTAATTATGTAATTTATTAGCAATTTTTTTCTGTGTATTGTAATGGGCATTAAATGTTTTAAAAGGTCATTGTTTTAGTGGTAAACAGCAAGACAGACTCAGATTCTTTCATTTAATTTAAAATTATATGACATTGGAATCTTGTCATGCTGTACTGGTCCAGATTCTTGAATTCATTCTTTTTTTCTTTTTTCTCACTACACTCGAATAATAACTCAAGCTTAAAAAATCACACAAATCCACGATTTGAGTGACAGCTCTTTAAAATTCAAAATGAATGGCTAAGGATGTGAGGACCTGAACTGTGCCCAATTATAATGATGGACAAGAGCAAAGGGAGGACCACACATCAGTCAACAAGCCTCTAGCACTTATTTCCAGCACATGTAGGTTGCACCCGGGCTGTGTCTATGAGCGTTCGAGTGAATCTCCTCAGCAATCCGTAATCATATTCTGCAACTTGGCTGACACTAAGAAGCAAATCAATCATGTTTCTGAGAGACATGCATGCCCTCCCACCACCCTTGGGGTGAAGCATCAGGAGGTGGCTTGCAATGCCTCCTGCTTTCATTTCCCATTCTGTAGATGTCAAATGCCACAGATCCTTGGTTATGCATGCAATCTCAGGCGTTTCAAAGGCGCCTGTCCCCTCTGCACTACCAGCTAATTTGTCTTCCAGCAACAATATGGATTAAATAACCAAGTTGTCTTTGATCATCCATCCACACTGAAGCTTCTGGAATCTAATTTGACCCAGCTGAACTCTAGTTTGTGCGACCCGCAGCGTGACACTGTTTAGATAAACACATTCTCTTTAAGTTAATGCTAGGGATTACCTGTGAGAACAATTGCTCCCTCACTTTTTCCTTGTAACTTTGAATCGTTGTTTTCTCTACTTTTATTCGGTTGTTTTTTCTCCTCTCTTTTGGCACTGGGTATTTATATAGACATTCAAACTGCAGCAGTTCACCTTTATTAAATAGTTATGGATATTTTCTCTCCCCCACTACACTTTCTAATTCACTGTTACTTGGCAGTCTCTGCATCAGCTTAGCCTCTCATTTTAGGTGATCATTGTTACGCCTGATAAAACCGATCTTAATAAAAATCGAAAACAGGTTTTTTTCTGAGCAGAATCTAATCAAAAGACAGCTTCTGAAGTTGCTCTGTTAATAATCATTCCAGATTGATCTGAGAATGAGCATTCTTTGGAACAACACCTTGGGTCTCTTTCAATATTCACATTAAAAAATTAAGGTAATCATAATTTATACATGGTTTAAGATTTATTTTTATTGAAGATATCTATCTATCTATCTATCTATCTATCTATCTATCTATCTATCTATCTATCTATCTATCTATCTGTCTGTCTGTCTGTCTGTCTGTCTGTCTGTCTGTCTGTCTGTCTGTCTGTCTGTCTGTCTGTCTGTTCTGTTCTTAATTTCTTCTTTTTGTCAACTTTTTATTTATTTTCATACACGACATCATAACATCCATTCAAAACAAAACAAAACAAAACAAAACAAAACAAAACAAAACAAAACAACATTTGCGCTGTTGTACATTCACAAGTCACTATTTTCAAGAGGCTATGAATCCAATATGTTTTTCCACACATGTGCGGTGTAAACCAGTTCTGTATTATTGTCTTCTTCACAGCCGTAAAACAAGCAAACAACATTCTCTTTTGTATTAAGCTTATACAGAGACCAGAATCATCATTAAGAAGACACAAACTTGGGTTAGCAAAGCAATCAATTTGTAGTAAGGAGGATAAAACCAGGTTTACATGTGTCCATAGATTAATGACGATAGGACACTCCCAAAACATATGAAGTACCTGATGATACAGTATTACATATATGGCAGTTAAAATTTAGTTGTAGTTTTAAAATTTCAAAAGTTTTTACCTCACTTTTTACACTCTACCCAGGCATTGGAAAGCCTCCTTATTTTTGCCCCTCTTTAAGTGTATTCATTAACTCGACAACAAAGGCTGGACGCATGTGTTGAAATTGCATCATACAGTAAATTCTAAGGGAGTTAAAGGCAGGATCTAGATGCCAGACAGAACTGTAATTCACCATCTATTCCTGTAATAGGCTTTTCATTTTTTCCATTTACTCCAAACAGACCATGCCGCAATAAAACTCTTCATCATCTGTGCACAGCCATGCCCCGCCGTATCTGCCCGCCAACAATGAGCAGTTGTGACAAATTCCTCGATTCAGTCAAGCTTTAAGAAAAATAACAAAGCCACTTTAAACTCTATTAGGTCTATTGTCTTCACCTACTGAAGCAAACAAAAGCTCCCAGTGTCTCAATGACCTCCTTCATCTTGCCAAATTAGAGCATCACACCAAAATGTGAAACTAATCCCAAATTCATAAGATTAAAGAAGTTTGCCTGTAAAGCAGGCAAAGAATAATCTAGTCCGACATTTCATCTTATTTTTTCGTGTATGGAGATATGCAGATGAGTCAATTTGCATAATCTTTCCAGAAAATGAAAAACAGATAATCAAATACCATCACATCCTATTTATATTCAATTAGCTGTTATTTATGCAAAGTCATGCCGTCAAAGGAATTCATAATTGCTGAAGAATAACGAGTGGACTGGTGTAAGGGCTTTCCAATGAGAGGGATCAGGAAGGTGTCTCGGATCCCATACAGAAAGATGATCCTTGTTTTCTGCCCTTAAATCTCTCATTATCCATGAATTATAGGTAAGAAAGGCTCTCCGAAACAACCAGGCTCATCTCATGACACAATATGCCCAAGCAGCTACAGAATCCAATGAAAACTACTACCAGAAAATGAATCGATCTTGTTTTTGGGTCATATTTCCCCAGGAATTGACCTTTTTGATTAGTTTAATGCTAAGTATCATATGTTGCCAGAGGCTGGTCATTTATATGGCTCCCATATTTCTTCCTTATCTCAGTTACATCAGCCTCTTGTGTAAGGTAAATCTGCTTTGGGGAGACTCTAGACTACACAATGTCTTGATAGTATGGGTAAATCTGACAGTTTCTTCGTGAATCTACCCTCCTTATCTCTTGACAGTGTCATCGAGACTGACCTCTTCATGCTTCTGCTGTTGGTGCTCTCTTGGTAATTCCCCATAATGAGCTTCGGGGCCGAGACGGTAGTGACCTGGTCCAGATGTAGCTCTGACCAGGCCTGGGCAGCCCAGCAGCCTGGTCTGGAGGGTGCATACTAATGTACATCTGTTACAATGCTCCCCCTCTGGAGAGGTTTCATTTAGCATAGTCTGACCATCAAAGGCATTTTCATTTCTGTCTGAAAGACTACTTAAAAACAAAAATAAAACTCTTGTTTCAGAATGGAGGGTTTTATCTTGACTACTGTAAACATTTTAGTAAATAAAGCATGTGCATTTGATCTGTTGACTTCCGTGACATAGCTGGGATGCTATAGCGATAACGTTTTTCAGTTGTGCATGAATATTTTAAAATGCCTCTGTTGAGGCGATATTCAATATTCATGCATCTCATCTGTGTATCTACAGTATGATTTACTTTGCTCATTGTTCTTGGCACAGCATTATATCTAGGTTAATTAGGGTTTTGAAGTTAGCTGTAAGCCACTGATGAGGTTTGAATACATCCTGAGACCTTTAAGGCCCAAACCTGTGGGATGGTAGCTTAGGGAAACACTGTACTATAAATGTGGGAAGTAATTCCATTCCTTTTCTCACTCGGCTCTCCATCAGTTTCTTTTCAAAATCCTCTTAAGAAAGGTTTTTTCGAAAATAACATCAACTTCAAACAAACATTTCACTTTTAATCACTGTATTTTTCCTTTACACAATGCACTCTGGCATCGTGGGCCCTTGAAGCTGTTCTTTTTTGAGTGTCAGTTGGGAATCGCTCCCTAGTGGCCTGTGAGCTTACACCAAAGCTCCTTTTTCAAACTGAGCTTTGAGAAAGCGGAAAAAGAATCCTCTCAAAGGAAAATTGGCTAGAATGAGAATTGTGAAACCGCTCACTTTGACACACACCTGACCAGAATGTAAACTTGGATGATGAAGCACATATATTTGTGTGAATGTGTGGGGTGGGCTCCTGATGTTAAATGGGAGAAAACTTTGGGAATGTCTCTACAGTGTACAATAGATACTGTTTTTATTAACCTTTTTCATCAAGGTTCAATTTGTTAATAATTATCATGAACTAACAGTGAAAATGTTTATTTATAAACCTACCATCGTTCATTGTTAATTTACTTTATTCATAACATTCAAATTCTGTTAGTATATAGAAGTTAATGTATATTAATAAATGTGGCAACACTTTGCAACAAGGTTCCAATATAGTAATGCATTTAATTAATTAGTTAAAATGAACTAACAATGAGAAATATTTCTAAAGTACTTATTCATTTTAGTTAATGTTAATTTCATTGTTTACTACTGCATTATTTTAAAATAAAAACTGGTAATAATTAATATTATTTAATCCTCCTGAGCCAACATGAACTAACGTTCATGAACGGTTGTACTTTTATTAACTATCATAACATCAGTACATACTGTAACAAATGAATTATTACATTACTCAGGTTTAGTAACTTAATCTAAATACTTTAGAATACTTTGAAATACTTAAGCTATATAACACAAATGAACATATTAACTTGATGTCTTGTTTTTATGTTTTCTCTTTGCATTTTTTAACATCAGTTTTCCACAGCATTTCTATGAACAACAACAACAACAAAAATGTTATGTCATTTAAATCTACCAATTAATATAAATTCAATTTGAATACAATGAATGGGATTCTGTGGTGTTTCATGCTGCATTGCAAGCTTCAAAACGAATCCAAACACACCAAACATATCATAAAAGTAGCCAAAACAACTGGCACAGTTCTCCAAGTTATTGTTTAATGAATGGACTATTATGCCTTTTCGAATATTACCTTTC
Organism: Onychostoma macrolepis; assembly: GCF_012432095.1. Taxonomy (NCBI): domain Eukaryota; kingdom Metazoa; phylum Chordata; class Actinopteri; order Cypriniformes; family Cyprinidae; genus Onychostoma; species Onychostoma macrolepis. Next base: position 22,870,614 of record NC_081161.1, on the reverse strand, counting down.
ATGCAGTGTGTAATGTAGCTCTATGTGAACATAACCTATCTGCAAAGTTGTGAAGCCACAATAAATAAAGTTATTGTCAATCAAAATAAAAAGAGTCGGCTCGCAATCACCTAAATGAGTCTTCAGGAATTTTTATTTTTATTTTTTTATTGCAGAAAAGGGTAACATTCAAATAATAACAATACAAAATATAAACAAATAAGACAACAACAACAACAACAACAACAAAAAGTCATAATAATAAAATTAAATAAAGAAAGAAAGCATAGTTCACACTCAATTTTAACGAATAAGGATATTACAAAGTACCAGGGGGATTGAAGAGTGTATCATAGCAATTTAATCATTTCACAGACTTTTTGTTTTTTAACAGTCTTATTGAAGAAATATAAAAATCAAAGTCAGAACAAAACAAATTTAACATAGGAGATGAATTTAGAAATTTTTGTTTATGTATGTGAAATTTTGCTAATAAAATAAAAAGGTTAACTAGTCTTCAGGAATTCTAATCTTATTCTGTTATGGCTGTACGTCAGGAAGTAACACATTTGCATAATCTCCGCCCGCATTCTACATTGCAAACAACTTGCTTTCACATCTTATAATTACCACAAACTTGTTAACACTTGACACTTACTGAGAAAGTACTGCTCCAGTCATGCTTGCGAATCAGTCTCTTGTTGATCAGCCACAATTGGTACAATGAATCGATACCATCTTTTCTATGTATTGGTCTTTCTATTATGGCAATGGGCGATTCGTTTCCGACACGCGCTGTACACGGTAGACCAATCATAAAGGACTGCGCCATCTGACCAATCACAGCAGTGAGGGCTCACAGAAAGGAGGGGTTTAGAGAGACTGATTCTTTGAACTGCTTCGCACCAGTCATTTACGAATCATTTAGAAATTAGATCAAATTAAATCTATTTTTTGAGAAAACTAAAGTGTTTTTTGATCTTGCATGCACGTAAACCTGTTTAGACTCATAAAACAATATTAGCAACCTTAAAAATGGCATAATAGGGGCAATTTAAGTAATTACTTCATAATCCTCTCTACGGAGAAGCGATCGCTGAGTCAAAATGGACCGGGCTCGTTTCCCAAAGCAACTGCACGGTCGCAAGTCATTATAGTTCAATGTAATTTAACAACCACAGTTCGCTAACGATGCTTTTGGGAAACATACCCCAGCTCTATCCAGTTTAATGTGAACCATTCACACTGGTTTCGTCAAACAAAATAAATGATTCATTTAAAAGATTGACTCAAAAGAATCATATGTGCACGAATCGAATCACGAACTCGCATTACCGCGCCAAAGATGATGTATTCTAGAACATTAATTAATTTATAATAAATTGAATTAATAAAGACACACAAAGCTATCGTTTGACTTTATAAACTTTTATTTCATGCATGATTCGTATGGATCTGTTAACTGAATTCAAAGTGCGAAATCTAGGAGAATTCGGTGTCATTTTTCAATTAAATTCTTAGAAATATTAAACATGATTCAACACTCAAAATATGAGAAAATAGAAAAACGAGTTACTGGATAAAATTTTTCAAAGATCAAGAACAACTTCCCTCGAGATGCTTTTTCAGATTAGACGTTGTATCCTCCGCTGCTGATAGAAGTTTTGTTGCAGGTAGGCATTGCACTGCACTGAGATGTTACGTTACATTTTTCAGATTTATATAATAGTCTTTGTATTTCCAGGAGAGAAATGCATTACGCAAATGGCTTTCTGTTGTGTCGTCCATTTACTGTATGTTGCTAAATGAACAGGCTGCAGTTTTTTTTTTTTTCCAACGGAGAATCATAATAATACTTTTCGGATGTAACTGTAATTTGATTGCCACCTATTTAAAATGTCATTATAACGAAATACAGTTACTCATATTTTGTATTTTAAATACGTTACGCCGTTACATGTATTTCGTTACAGCCCTGGGGAGTATCAAATGGGTCATGGGACTGGACTTTTTAGTGTTAAAAAGAGTCCCCCCCCCCCATTACAGTGTTACTTGTTAGTTAGTTTTTGGGGTTTTGATTAAACCAAGGCTAGAGGTGGTGAACATTATTTTAAAATCCAAATGTCAGTGTGTGATATTATAATTGTGCTGCTTCCTGATCCATGTGTAACTGACCTTAGGTGGTCTCCACTAGATTATGAGTTCTCACCAACCTGACTATTTCACCAAGAAAATGATTTATCCTGAAGTATGGTAGCACCATTAATAATAAAAAAAAGGAACTAGAAGACCTGACTTCAAACATGAATCAGTGAAAAGAGTTAAACATCAACTGGTTGATATTAATTAAAGCATGTAAACACGCAACACACACAAGGACCACCAGAAGTGCAGTGGTGTGCAATTACTCGTGCTCACATCTGTGCTGTCACACCAAAGCAAGAAAGTGGTTAATTGATATGTTGATGAGCTGTAAAGTCAAAATGCATGCATAAATCCAAAGATTAAATCCTGTTCTATTATCGCAAAGGTGTGTACATTAAAACAAGTACAAGCTAGTTATAACAGTAGACTATCATTTAAAGGAGCCATGACTTTTTTTGTTGATGACGGTTTCTTGCTCCATAGTGATAATTTGTCATAAGCTGTTGTTGCTACTTTGTGAAATGAGTAGCTACACTTGTTTACCGGTTGTTACATATTTTCAATAACTTTGCTTCTTTGCACAACCAACCCTGCATACTTTGACAAGTTCACTAAACAACCTGCGGTGGGTGAAATGGACTGCACAAGCTTTATTTACTCACGTTGACCAGGTGTGCCAAGTTATTAATGCAAGTTGTTAATGATTTAACACACACAACCATGACAATGTATCACATGAAGCATTTTGCAGCATAGTTTTAACACTAGAACCGCCAGAGGTCGCTGTATACCTAAAAGCGCCAGCGGGTACATTTTACCCGCACACATGGCAACTGTTTTTATATGGCTAAAGAACAATTAATTCACTGTATTATGCCACTGTCTTCACAAAGAAGTGTCTAGAGTCATGAAATGATTATGTCTAGTCGTCAACTATATTTTTACCATGTTGTTTTATGTTCAAGACTTTTTAATGCAGCCTACACTAATTCATAATGGTCAGTAAGCCTGCACTGACAACGAAAATTAGAAGGTAGTAAATATTTGGGTGGTGTAATATTATAATACAATGTCATTAATCAATATATTAGGATAACCCATGTTATTTAAATTACTAAAATAGCCAATAGACAATAATGAGCAACAATAATTCTCCACACAGATGATGCTATGACAAATTCAAGCGCACAGCTTCACCTAGGCCCAATTATTAATTTGTTTAGTTATATCATTTATAATTTGAATGAGAGAACAACAACAATAAACTTCGGGTATTCAAAAAAAAAAAAAAAAAAAAAAAGTTATTAATTACATCATAGATCAGATTTTTTTTTTCTTCAGGAAACGGCCAGACTAGAATAAATAGCACCATAGCGAACAATAAACGATATGGCAAGACAAAAAATGAAATAATAAAACCAAAGTTTGACCAATTATGAGTAACGTTAGGCTAAAACATCTAAATATGATGTCTGGATCACTGTCAGCTGAGCCGACCCAGTTTGCATAACTTACCATCAGATCATCATCACTCATGGCATTTAGTGTTTCTAATACTGACCTTCCATAAATCACCTTTTTTTTAGTCATTTTGACTTTATGAAACTGATAACCGCTAAATCAGTGAGTGAAAGGCATTGCCTAGAAATGTACAATGTTAAAACACAAGCGGCAAGAAAATGACAGCGTGAAAATACATCAATCAATATCAATCAATAATAATTTTATTCCGGTCCTCACAGACCGCTTTTCACAAAATAAATAAAATACATGCATAGCGGGTAAATTTGACCCGCGCGGCACTTATAGGTATAAATGCACCGTTTTTTGATCTGGATTTATCTAAATAATTTTTAACAATATTGGGTTGTAAATTACATAATTTTAGTAAAAGTCAATGACTGGGAGACTTGAATGTTTTGTTGAAAATCTGTTATGTACATTTGAAAAACAGTCACGGGTAAAATTTACCCCATGGCGGTTCTAGTGTTAATACAATATCTTTGTGGAATATGAAATCTAGTTCGTGTCCTGGTTCAAAATAATTCAACTATATGGTAACAACAAAAATAGCTCCTTCAAAACTGAGGAAAAAAATAAAAAAGGAAAAGATGTGGAATGCATGGATTCGGATTCGCACTAACTACACACATGCTTATATGCATGATCCACATTGCCATGTGTATTGTATGTATATTTTCATCTATTAGACGTCATAATTTAGTCGTGTTGGAATGCGCAAATAAAAATGTCTTTGGAGTAAATAGAACAATGATGGCTGCATGGTCCAAGGATAATGATGGATATTTAACCATGCAAATACAAGTTATAAGGATTATGCAAAAACAGATTAACATTTTGAAATGTATAAGCCTCTCTCTCTCTCTCTCTCTCTCTCTCACTCTCTCATTCTTTCTCCCTTGCTCTTTCTCTTTCCCGTTCTTGTTATGTCCACGCCTAGAAATTCAATTAATAATAGAAATGTTTTGAGAGATGGATTAAAAAAAGTATTGCCGTGAGCAAGATGGGATAAACTCTTAACCTCAGAGACAGTTTAAATGGTGACCTAACACAAAGGTTGAAATTATGATTTATGGATTGGGAGATATTATTCTTTGTTCTTCTCACAGTGGTGGGGGCCGATAACGGGAACGTACAATAGCGAGATTAGCCCAGCGATTGGAGTCATTCCTAAGACGTGCACTTGTGAAATCTCTCTGTGTCTGTGATGCAGCTCTCTGTTGTAACAACAGGCCCTTGATAATGCCATTGCTCACGGTTCATGACCAGAAAAAGATAAGAGAAATGAGTTTCTGTAAGCCCGCTACAGGCTTAACCTCTGACACTTATTTCATATCAGGCCTTACAAAACCTTTCCCTCCAGCCTGGCCTGGATCTCCAAACGCCACCCAAACACAATCTGCCACAGGTATTTAAATGCTTCATGCTTGCATCATGCCACAGTTTGCAAGTTATCAAACATCTCCTTGACCTTAAAAAGGAAAACGTACTGGGATAAGCAAACCGGCTCGCAGCAATAAAAAAACATCCCTCTCAGCGGAAGCTTTTTTTTAGGTACTTTGTTAAATGGATTAGGTCTAGCAGCTCAGGGCATTGTCTTTCACTTGCATATTACTAATATTGTTTGTGACAAAACCCATGTAGTGTTTCCACCGATCCATCCTTTTGTCATTTCCCCTTAAGGACATGTTGTCAGGGATGTAATGGTGTAGAAAATCATTGATATTAGAGAAGCATCTCCTGGAAATCCTTGACTCTGATGAAGCTAGATCCCGTAGCAGATTTCACATGCCTTAGAAAGTTAATGGATAAATGCATTATTCAGATAAGTTGAGAAAAAAAATAAATAAAAAATAACTCGATTGAAGTAATTTGCAAACCATCAATTGTGTATCAAACTGAGTCTGTTTTCTTTTGGTGTTTTTTCCCCCCTCTTTCTCCACTAGGGCACTCTAATGGCTAACCATAGTTGACATCTGATTAGCAAACAACAGCATGCAGGCTCAATTTTTTTCCACCAAACATCATTTCAGGCACATAATTTTCAAAGTAAGCTAGTTGGCGTTATATTGAGTAAATATGACCACCCAAATTGAATCTGACAAAGCAACATTATAATCCATCACAGCTTATTAGAAATTTCAAATTTTGGAATTAAGGACTAATAAGCAGACAATGAAGCTTTCAAGGAGATGGATGAGGCCTCTGAATAAACAGGAAATGGCCATAATAAAAACACAGACCGTCAATGTTCCCTTCAGCACTGGGGCATTGAGTACAAAATGCTATTCCATACATCAGTCTTTCTTTCAAATATAATACAATAAATTGTCATCAAGTCATCATCATCAAATAAAAAAGGAAGCTTTTTCTGTGGTGTTGTAACCTGTGCTCACAATGATTGCAATAGGCTAATATTTTAATGCTGTATTACCTTGTCTCAGAGGATATGTTATTACTTATGAGTGTTCATAACACTGATTATCTATAGATTATATTATCTCTGAAAGGCATGCCATGTAACACCACAGTTTCCTAAAACATTCACAGTTGAAATTGAAGTAGAAAGTCCACCCAAAAATGTATTACTTCTGTGGAACAAAAAGGAGTTTTCTTGCATGATATCTATGTTTTTTATTCCATACAATGAAGTGAATTAAATTATGGGTACAAAAAATAGTTTTGTTTTGTTTAGTTTTTTTTTTTCTGGATGAAATGTTACTGTACTTCACTTGAAGTTCACTGTAAATGACCAAATATATCAGCTATTATGTTATGTTTATTATGTCTGAGTTACATAATACATGTTTGGTCATTTAGAGTATATATGGAGTATATCATATAGTTGAAGACAGGAAAATTGATATATGATTCTATTTTCTATTTTATGCTCTGCTACACAGTAGCTGTTTTGTAGATTACTCTATTGTAAATGGAGCCATAATATATCACTTTTACAATATATTGTGGTGGCTTGCATGATATGAAATAAAAACTGAAGGTCGTTGCAGTCATTTGTGTTTTCAGAAAACCTGAGATTTTCTATACTATTAGTGGTCCAACATTGCATTACAACACAAGTGCATTACTGATTGCATCAATACATTCAAATCATTTTCTCACCACCAGTTCAAATCCTTGACATCGTCTCATTATTAATGCTTTGAAGAGTTACGATTGCAGAGACATGTTCTCCTGTTCAATCTGTGTCCATGTCCACAGATCAAATATGACTATTTTTAAAGCTCTCCTTGTTATTAATTAACTCAGAGCCATGTTGTTTGAGATTTCCCCAGGTTGCAATAGCTCTCGCTTTCACAGCACGTATGGGTAGTAACAGAGGAGAAGAGAAATGACTCACAAAGGCTTGCAGCGGAGGTCCCTTGGACAACATTACATGTCTGTAAGAAGCATTTGTCAGAAGCCAGCCTATTTCTTCTCACCTGCCACAGTCATTGGCTGTGTGTGTTCCAAAAAGTGATCAATGTAGCCTACATATACTAGCAAGAAGAATTTCATGGACTACACACAGTCTCTTGATCCCTCTATTACATATCAGGAGACCACGGACAAGAAAAGAAGCTCATTTAGCATTTTAGATTAATGAAATTGCACAAACTCAAATTAGCACATTTGATACTGAGCCAAGAACATTATCATTGTCTGACATTCTTTGAAAGTGTTACATTCATATTTCAGTCTCTGTCTATGAGGCGTTTCTTTGTAAGAGCATGAGAATCTCATTGCGAATTCTGTAGTGCATATTTCCCATGTCTGCGAGATTTACTACAAATAGATTTTTGGTGACAGATCAGGCTCCGCTCGGATGGATGGATCAGATGTATTTATCTTATGCTATGGGCTGATGGCGGTGATAATGAGAGATGTTGGGCTGACCGCTAAGCTGGGATGTAGAGCATTATTTATCCTATTGATCCAGTAGAAAAGATAACACCTCAAATCCTCGACTGCTTGATTAAATAAATGATTAAAGTAAGGGCTCTGAGGACATGGAATGGCACATTGTGTTTTTTAAACAGACAACAATAGTGCAACACAACTAGTCTCAGTGCCAGGGGACATCAAGCCATCATCAGTGATCAAAAGTTTGAAGTCTGAAACACGATGCTGGTGGAAAATTGAGATTAAGGGCCACCTTGATGACTATGAAGTTTGATGAATTCATCTCATCCTCACGCATCTGTTTTAAAATGACAACCAGATAATTTGTCTGGATGGCCATTTTCTTTTCTTCTTCTTCCATGTACTGAATTTTCTGTAGTCGCTGTTTTTTTCTTTTCTTTTTTTTTTTCTTTACTTTGTTGTATTTGAAGTCGTAAATAAGTTTTTGTTTGGGACCATCTTGGATGTTTAGGGAATTCTTGTTTATAAGGGAACCTGACAATTTATTCTAGACAGCTGCACCTCTGACAGGCTATCATTAGCTCCAAATTCTTGGGAGATGTTTTGTTCCCTAAAGACTGAGACAGATTGCAGAAAATCTAGAAATTACACGACATAATTAAGGTTTATCTTTCATAAAGAAAAGCGTCACCGTGTCAAGCTTTTTCAACTCTCCTGTTGATGCCCATCATCGTCACTTCTTTGATATGTGCCTTTAACTAATTACAGCATTTCTTAGTTTATCATCTGGTTTACTCAATTTCAGATGTGCGGCAGTCTTAAAATATGGATCATCAAACATGAAATACAAGTTATGAGCAGTAATTTAAATTGCTGGTGTATTAAAACCATCCTACACACAGATGAAAAACAATCTCCTCATCTAAATTGTAACAGACAAAACTGCTCCTACAGCAGGCTTGACTAGATGCTTAGTAACCCTGTGATAGTCACATCTGACTACCTACCCAACTTCTTTTTCTAGTGTAGTGTTAGACATTTTTGAGTTCTTAATTGATTCTGCAGATGTGTAGGTCCTAATGACAAGACTCTTAATGTGCTAATTATCATTCATTGATATCCAAGTCCAATTACATTCTATAAAGATTTTCTCCCACTTGATTCTCACAGTCATTTAAAGAGAAACTTACTTAAACCATTGAGGCAGGTGGTAGGCCTGACAGTCTTTGAACAAAAGGAAGCTCAATAACAAAAGAGGCAGTGAGAGAGGAGAATCTGCCATGATTATCACAGAAGATGGCTTTGTAGTTTTCTAACTATGTCAGAGGCAGAAGGTACTGTACATCAATGCATTATAAAGATAGACATTCTGGAAAGGAGAGAGAGGCAAAAGAAAGAAAGAAAGTTTTATTTGACCTAGTATCGCACAGCTGTCTTTCCAGGTTTACAGACTCGTCTCTTATTTTCTTGCGTTTTCTAATATTTTCTGTTGTCTTGTTAGGTGCTGTACTTCTTTAATATTTTGTGAGCAAATATATAGTTGTTGTGGGGTGATTACACAATACAGTTTAACGTAATGTCTTTTAAAGATACGTAAGATCAAACGTATTTATTCTGTCTAGTAAAAAAACAAAAAAAAAAAACAATACAGAGTATTCTGTCTGAAAAGACAGAAATACTTTATAGAGGGGGATAAGAGAACTGAGAACGTGAAGACCTGAGCAAGTTTTTCCCTCTTACCTTTAAATTAAATTTGAAAGAACCTCTCACAAGACTCCTGGTCTGGGGAGTACATTCGGGTGAAAAAGAAACCATTAGCACTGGGACTGAGGATGAGAACATCTCAGAAAGTCCAGAGATCTCTGTCTGAGGTTTGGGACTTTTAAAGCAATCTAGCAGGGGAATAATGATTTTTGCTGAAGACCTCTGGGACACTGCGGAGCACTTTTAAAATACCTTTAACCAGATGGCAAGAGATCTATTAACCTCATTATAGTTTGAAGAATATCTTTGGTATTTAAAATCTGGAATTTTCAAGTCAAGCAACCTCCGTAAATTGTTAGCATATATGCTATATATACATCCTTGCTTACAGTAAAATCTGTATATATCTATATACATCTTTTTTTTGTGTGTGTTATTTTATTACATTACTATTTAGAGTGGTGTAGAAGCATTGTAGCATGTTTTAGACACCCCTGGCAAAACAGCGTCAGTATTTGAGGATGACATGTACAATCATCTCGTGTTCCCTGTCAATCTCCAGCAGTGATTTATTCACAGACGATATGAGGGATCTCAAAAAGACTGATATACTTATTTTGCATCAGTGAAATCACACTGAGAGAGAGGGACAGGGAATAAGAGAGACTGCATAAGTGAAGGTGAGAAGAAAATGAGAAATGCTGTTAATATATACTAATTAGCAGAGGTGTAAAGTACTTGAGTAACAGTGCTTCATCATTAGGGGAGATTAGGGCTAGTTGTCACACTTTTAACTCTACTAAATATTTCTCAGCAAGATTTTTTTTTTCAAATTCATTTTGTAGACACACACCTCGAGGGAAGAAAAGAGCTTTTTAACAGTTCCCCTAAGAAGGTAATACACGTTGGTCTTTAGATCAGTGTGTCTTATATGGGGGAAGTTGTCACGATGAAATCTTCCATTAAACACCAACACAATTCATGATACAGCAAAAATGTAAAAGGTAACAAATATATCAGACATTATCATATTAATCAGCTCAACACCTGTGACAAACTACTCTCAAATCAGCTGCTATTGAGTTTAAAATTTCAGTTTAAAATCTGATCATGTTGTAGTCATACACAATATCAGACCACTGTGACAACAAAGACAAAAGAGTTAAAAAGCAGCAAAAAAACCAAAAAAAAACCAAAAAAAAAACCAAATATATATATATATATATATATATATATATTTTTTTTTTTTTTTTTAGGATAAAGTGAGTACTGTACAGTTAATCTGTGCAGTTTTTGAACAGATACTTTTACTTAAAATTTTGGATAATTTTGACACTGTATCGTGTAGAGCATACTTTCCCTTAAGTACAGTATAATTTCTCTATACTTTTTAACACCTCTGCTCATTAGGCTAGGTGGCCATGCCAGAAACGTTTATTTAAAACTAAACTGACCCTCTGAGCCATCTAAATGAGGCTCATCCTTTTGTTCAGAGATTGAGACTTGATTATGTGAGGTGTGTTACCGGGTGGCAGCAGGTTCATTTTTATGAAGGCAACACATTGTGTGACTCTTGAATGCCTTTTGTCACATGCCATTAGTCACTTTGAAAGACACCCAGGTAATGGAGTGCTCCCAATTTTTCCGTTGCTACCCAGCTCAAGAGAATTTATCTGTGATTGATGGTGGATCACTCCAAACTGCTTGACAGAACTTTCCATTTAGGCTAAGGAAATTGCTCTTTTCCTTCCTCATGCTCCATCTTGAACTGAATGCTTGGACCACTCACAATACTGCTGAGTCCAGCAATAAAATGTATATGATGATTGATATCGCTTTACATTAGAAGTCAATTACCTGTTTCTTTTGATCCTAATGAAATGTCTTACTGAGAAGAATACAATATGCTTTTATTTTAATAATGGCAGCGCTTTATAATGCCACGGTTGGATTACATGGCATCATTTATTTATTTGTCAAAATGTCAGATGTTGTAAACTTTTAATGCTTAAATATTTAGTGGTGAATCGATTTCAATCTTGGCTCATACAGTATTTAGACTGAGTTGTTGCAATATATGGATGGAAATACAAAACTTTTCTTTTAGTTTTTATACTGTTTGGTGTTCTGTTGTATGCATGTTAATTGTTTGGTGTTGGAGTGTCATATTTTGCCATGTGCTAAAATTGGCTTCTCTCACTGAAGTGTAGGCAGTGATTGTATGTATGTATTAATTGAATGAGGGGTTCTTTTGTTTCGATATCAGCTAACCGTAGAATTTTGTATGAGTATAAAATCTTTCCCCGGCTAAACCACATTGATCAGTAAAGCTGTTGCAGAACACATCCAGCCTCTCTAATGCCATTGTTCTGGCTGACTGTTTCCCATTGACTTCTGGGAGGATCCAAGCAGGCCTCTGTAGATGCATCATAGAAAGGAGCCGGGTTATATATGAGCTATATTTCCACCAGTCAAAAGAATCATTTTCGTACAACCCGTTTGGGATCCCCAGCCTACTGCTAACTTTTTCTCAGAGCTTCCCTGAGGCTTTGTGTGCAAACGGAGAAAAACAGCACCATGATCAGCACCGTGTAGGAATAGAATTTGCACTGCCAAAAAGAGAAAAAAGAAAGCGAGCAGTGAAATGGGAAAGCATCATTCCTGGAAGACATCATGAGGTTAAAATCAAAGTTTCTCCGACAACTCTTACCCATCCTATATAAATGCATTGTATTTAATTACTTCTTCATTCATACAAATCACTGTAATATGTCAAGTAGAAGTTTATTCAGAAGTGTCTTGTTAATTACGTAAGATGTTCTGCTTTTAAGTGGCAGCTCAGATGATTATAGAGTATGACTGCTGCTGTGAATTGAGGGCACAAAGTATAATAAAATACTGGAGTATGCTTGAAATTTGAATGAATAAATGAAGTTGTAAGAAAAAATACATATGAGAACTAAAGAATTAAATGTCATTCATTGCCTTTTATTTATAGGCTGCAAGTGTATTCTATTATGCACAGTATGTCTGAAGCCTTAAAGCATGTCCCTTTCTTCAGGGCGACTGGGTGTTTTTGGCTAATCAGCATTGTGCCCCTTCGAGGGGTAGACATGAAGACATACCAAATGACTGACCTTTGCTTTGAAGCATGTAAAGTACTTACCAGGAATATCCAATGGGTAGTGACACTTGCCTGCAGCCACCTTGAGGCATTTTGGAACATGTATCATTCCAAAAGCTCTGAATTCCTCTGGAGACCAGTGGGAGCTGTGACATGGGAAACAAATAGACCAAAGAGACAATGTCCTTGAGGGCCTGAGCACTTTTAACTATTTCATTACACTTGCAGTATGTTTCTTTGTCCTCTGCCGTTTGATCCCAAACACAATGGTTCAGTGGTTGCACAAAATATTGCAGTGTACTCAGGTACAGGTAATTTACTTTCACAATACAGCCAGAGGCTAACTTTGAGCTGAGATATTGTGATCAATCTTGGTTTTCATTAAATTAAGTTGCACCATATTGGCTAGTAGGAGACAATAAGGGCAAACAAAAATATAGGTGCGTTTAATTTGACACTAAGAGTAAACAATAGCTCTGAGCAGTGTATAAACAACGATTATTTTCCATAGAAGGGCAAAGAGGGACACTAATTAAAGGCTATAAATCATTTACCACCCAATGGATCAACCAGGGCATTGGTTGCTGCTGGGTAGAAACACTTAACCCCCTTAAACAGAATTTTAATCGCTTCGAAATATATCTCCTTGAATATCCCTTGCATTGCAAATCGTGGGTCGAGTTGATCCAGAGTTTTGCTACTTTAAGCTCAGCTCATCTCGTTGCATCAAGCCCTCTTCTTACCGCTCGTATTATGCGAGTGTTCAATCCCTTATTAGCATCATGCAGTGATAACCTCCATTGTCATGGTTCAAAAGCTATTCCTGCAATTCAGCTGTTTCCCATAATCACTCCCCACTAGAGCTAATGCAGAACAAGCATCGAGCCTGATAATTATCTTATTCACCCACCACGTCTCCGGTGCCCTGAAAATGAAATGTCCTCTCGAAAAGACTTGCATCACATTTATTGGAACCCATTTGTCCCGCAATATTACAGGTGGAAGAAATAAATGTGATAATTGTGAGCACGTCTTTGCAAATACATTATTCGTGTCGTTTTTTTAACCCATCTATTGTAAGTGGGGTGATGTGCTTGTCAGAAACACAAATTAGGCGAGCACATTATCTGGGCTCACTGACTTGGGGCTTTTGGGGCAAATATAAACAGTCATTGGGCTCCGGAGGAGAGGCATGCTGTTTTCATTCCAGCTTGTTACAGTTTAATGGTCTGTTTGGGACTTTTATCTCCATGCTTTTTGGTGTGTGTTTTATAAATGGTTTGTCAGAAGCATACTAAAGTGTTTTTTTTTTTCTGTGGAAATTGTACAAAAAATGCATATCAATTTATTTGCTAAAAAGTATTGCATCTTGTTTTCCCAAAGTCAAGTTTCTTTAAACTCAGCTCTAACTTCAGTTCATCTTCTTAGCATCTGTTTTTCCAACAGACAAACACTAAACTGTGATCGAGAACATGACATATGATAGTGTAAATGCTGTAAGGCAGTTTACAGAACATAATGATGGGAGAAATACATTTTGTGTAAACAAAAATGAAGTATTTATAGACTAAAAGACTTAGCATGACTGTGAACATGACTTAAATGGACATTTAAGCTCACTGTATGATGGACAAAGTCAAATTGCAATTTCAAAAGATCACCAAACTATTACAGACGGCATGATGCACAAGTCTAATGTTGAAGCACTGATTGGCTTCTACTTATTGAGAGGGTTCTCAATTCATGTGCTCAATATTCACTGAAAGTGGAACTATAAACATGGGGAAAACACACAGCATAGTGTCAGAGATGATCTTTTTTTTTAAATAGCTACTCTTTTTTCTAATCTTCTTTTCTGGAATATTTCCCAGTCATGACTGCTGATAGGGCTGCTGTTTTAAATGCAAACTTTCAAGTTCCAAACAGAATTTGTTTCAAGTAAAAGAGGAAAGACAGGCGTTACAACAACCTTCAGCTAGAACAAGGATTTATTACCTCCAGTATAATTTGCATAATCATATGCATTGCATGCGGAGTAAGTACACACTACTTGCACAGATGATCAGACCTTATCTCAAAACCATCCCATAAAGATAAGGAAAGGGAAAAAATGCAGATGATAAGTTATGTCAGCACTTGCTGCACAAATCAAATTATTTAGGACCCTACCCATCTTAAAGTGGTTACAAGTGGAGTTCACCAACTCTATCATATTTTGTTGTTAGTATTAGCTAAGGATTTAGACAGCTTTCTGATCTAATCTGTTGATAGATGTTTGATATACTGTGTTGCAACAGAACAATGTTTTTTTTTTTTTTTATAACCCTTTCGTTATAGCGTCCACATTATTGATCAAATTAGTTGCAATGTATATAATATAAGAATTCCCACAAAATAACCACCGTTTTTACACTTCTTCTGGAATACTTGATTGTGAAGTCAATTGTAGCATTCAGCAGTCAGATTTTTCATAATATTTACTGTTCTCCATGGCAACACTGTATATCTGCCTTCAAATGCACCTGGGAAACTTCTACTTCTGAATTGGGCGTTTGTTATGACATATAACACATTCAATATGATATATTTTTAAGTTATATTACATTTGCATGTTTTTTTTTTTAGTTTATGCTGTTTTGTATAATGTAATGGACTTTGTATTTTTCATTTGAATAAATAAGTACAATTTCATGTTGGCATATTAACATATTTGGTAAATAGCCACATAATCTGCACTACGTTGGAGTCCTGATTATGTTTATTTTTGCAGTAATGACTGGATGACTGTACATCATCCCTTAAGTTAATGCATTGAATGTTTTTTTTTTTTTTTTTGCATTGAATAGCCTTAACTTAATACTGCAGGAAAATAAAGCTTGAAAGGGAGAGTGTATTGAGTGTCAAGGGCCAGAAGGGGTGTGCAGATAGAGGATACCAGGCAGGGGACCGATGTTGGTTCGTTCTGGGTGAAATGACTTCACAAAGGCTATCTGGCCCTTTATTTTGCAGGAATTCTGAAGATCCAATTGAAAATACACTGCTGTGTCTGTTTTCCTTCTGACTGTTGTGGCCTGCAGAGAGCCGAGTGGAATGAAGGAAAGGAAAAGAAGGAAGAGGTGTGTCGAGGGTCTGAGCTGTGAAGAGAGGCAGGTAGAGGTGAGCGTGGAACACTGGGGGTGTGAGGCAATGAAAGTGGTGGGGGCTTATGACCCCAAAGAGTTGCTCCATTTGTGTTCACTGTTTGAAGTGGTTGTGTCCCCCTGGTCATTTTTTAAAAATGGCAGATTTTATGTGCCTCATGTATGTGCAGCTGGTCTCTCCCCCTTCACAAAAGCAGTGGTGTGTCGCATGTGTATTCGGCTCCCCCGATGGCAGCGGGTAAATGTTTTGTTCTGACTTTTGCCTTCCGAGCGCTAAAACGACAGAAGGTGACAAATGTCTGTGTTAAATGATAAGAAAGTCAGTGAGCTTGAGGCTGTGTATCTATTTAGCTATTTATCTTGTGCCATGACACTAGACAAACTGCTGATGCGCCAGCATACATATGCATACGGGCTTACATATGCATTACGAGGATCTCCGATCCCATTCTGGTGCCGTGGCACATCTATATTTCTATTAAGTAGCATATTGGAACTTGTATTAAATTAAACACTTTGTTTACAAAGAAAGAGTTGATTAGAGGTATAACCCAATACAGTGCAAAATAGATTTTCTACTGCGTGAGACTTGGCTGAGCTTGCCGCTGTGTGGATGGATGTGGGTGGGAATCTGATGGTTTCATTTCCTGCTGCTTTGGATTTCAAGCTGCTTCAGTGTAATGGGCAGCCTGGCCGTGGTTCAGCCACACAGCAAGTCTTCTGGAGAGAGGCTCTGGAGTCCTGAGCGCTTTCATAAGTATGACTGAACCTGCGTTTGAAGCGAGGGCTCGTGGGTAAAATGTTGTTTTATCAATTTCAAACCAAATTAACAACCTCTTTTGTTATGTGCCAGACCAAAAAGAGCATTGGGTAATATGAACATCAATCTGCTGATGTAGCTCTTTGAGATACTGCAATGATTGTGCTTCATTAGGAAATGAAAAGAGATACACACTCGAAACAAACTCTGTAATTAGGTCACAGGATGAAAAATCCATTTTCCCATGTCCAGAGCGTGGCACTAATTGCGTTTTTCCCCCCATCTGTCTGTTTTTTTTGTAATTCTTCACCCTCAGTCCAAGTGCGAATGCTCTTCAGAGACACACATCCTCTCTGGGTCCAAATCCCTTTCCAGCTCAAGGCCCCAGTGGCGTTTTATACAGTACCTTCTTTTTTCATAGTCAACCTACCAAGGGTCAGAAATTCTTAGAGGCCTGTTCCCAAGACTCATCCGTTGGCCTTGCTCCCAGCCAGATGGCTCTCATCTGAGAGAAAAAGAGCTCATCCTTCTTTACTTTAACCAGCAAGGCTCTTGGCATTGTTCTTACACTGGTGAAATGGGAGCACTTCAAAACACAAAGCGCATTTATCGCAAAGCAATATTAAATAGTGACATCCTTACATTTTTAATGGAGGGTTGTGATTATGCAGTATGTAAATGAACTATCAGCATTCCCGTGATCCCGTGTGACACTATTGCACTTGTTTAAAAATATGAAAAATATAGTATAAAGTATATGTGTACATATGTACAGTGGGGCAAAAAAAGTATTTAGTCAGCCACCAATTGTGCAAGTTCTCCCACTTAAAAAGATGAGCGAGGCCTGTAATTTTCATCATAAGTATACCTCAACTATGAGAGACAAAATGAGAAAAAGAAAAAAAATCCAGAAAATCACATTGTAGGATTTTTAAAGAATTAATTGGTAAATTCCTCTGTAAAATAAGTATTTGGTCACCTACAAACAAGCAAGATTTCTGGCTCTCACACACCTCTAACTACTTCTTTAAGAGGCTCCTCTGTCCTCCACTTGTTACCTGTATTAATGGCATCTGTTTGAACTCGTTATCAGTATAAAATACACCTGTCCACCTCAAACAGTCCAACTCCAAACTCCACCATGGCCAAGACCAAAGAGCTGTCAAAGGACACCAGAAACAAAATTGTAGACCTGCACCAGGCTGGGAAGACTGAATCTGCAATAGGTAAGCAGCTTGGTGTGAAGAAATCAACTGTGGGAGCAATTATTAGAAAATGGAAGACATACAAGACCACTGATAATCTCCCTCGATCTGGGGCTCCACGCAAGATCTCACCCCGTGGGGTCAAAATGATCACAAGAACTGTGAGCAAAAATCCCAGAACCACACGGGGGACCTAGTGAATGACCTGCAGAGAACTGGGACCAAAGTAAGGCTACCATCAGTAACATACTGCGCCGCCAGGGACTCAAATCCTGCAGTGCCAGACGTGTCCCCCTGCTTAAGCCGGTACTTGTCTGGGCCCGTCTGAAGTTTGCTAGAGAACATTTGGATGATCCAGAAGAGGACTGGGAGAATGTCATATGGTCAGATGAAACCAAAATAGAACTTTTTGGTAAAAACTCAACTTGTCGTGTTTGGAGGAGAAAGAATGCTGAGTTGCATCCAAAGAACACCATACCTACTGTGAAGCATGGGGGTGGAAACATCATGCTTTGGGGCTGTTTTTCTACAAAGGGACCAGGACGACTGATCCGTGTAAACGAAAGAATGAATGGGGCCATGTATCGTGAGATTTTGAGTGAAAACCTCCTTCCATCAGCAAGGGCATTGAAGATGAAACGTGGCTGGGTCTTTCAGCATGACAATGATCCCAAACACACCGCCCGAACAGCGAAGGAGTGGCTTCGTAAGAAGCATTTCAAGGTCCTGGAGTGGCCTAGCCAGTCTCCAGATCTCAACCCCATCGAAAATCTTTGGAGGGAGTTGAAAGTCCGTGTTGCCCAGCGACATCCCCAAAACATTACTGCTCTAGAGGAGATCTGCATGGAGGAATGGGCCAAAATACCAGCAACAGTGTGTGAAAACCTTGTGAAGACTTACAGAAAACGTTTGACCTCTGTCATTGCCAACAAAGGGTATATAACAAAGTATTGAGATGAAATTTTGTTATTGACCAAATACTTATTTTCCACCATAATTTGCAAATAAATTCTTTAAAAATCCTACAATGTGATTTTCTGGATTTTTTTTTTTTCTCATTTTGTCTCTCATAGTTGAGGTATACCTATGATGAAAATTACAGGCCTCTCTAATCTTTTTAAGTGGGAGAACTTGCACAATTGGTGGCTGACTAAATACTTTTTTGCCCCACTGTATATATTTTATTATTATTTGATGTAGTATTATTAAATGAATATGTTTTGAATATCTGTTTTCATATTTCTTGAGTATTTTGCATGCATCTTTTTTCTTGGAATTTTATCTTTTGATGTGCTTTCTGCAATAATTAAATCTCAGTATTGCTAAGCAGAAAAAATCAACAAACTAGTATTGAACTATAAAAGAGGTAAAATAAATGTAAATGGATGGTGAAAATGTAAATACAATAAATGGGATAAACCATTCATTTTAAAATCTAAATGTAGAACATGAAATGCATGGAGAAAGTAAGAGAACAACTTTATTCACTGCAGCATGTTCATACAGATTGCCCTGTTTAAACCTCTGTTGGGAAGGGTGAAGTGGAAGACATAAAAAAAGAACATTGTCCCCAATCACTTTCCTCCTAGAAGAGAAGTGCATCTTGCTGATTGCACCGGGTTGTTGTTTATGCAGACCAGCCTCTTGGAGCTATAGCCATTAGTGGATGCAACACTTCCCAGACCTGCTCTCTGCTCTAGGAGATCCCTTAAGCATCAGTTAAAAAAAAAAAAAAAATGCTAGCAAGCCATCAATGCCTATAGGGATATTTGCAGTGCACGGTCAAATAAGTGACCTCTTTTACTGAATGCTTTATTGGAAGTGTCTATCAGTAATGCCACAGCTAGATAAAAACAGCAAACAAGAGGTTCTGTTAAGCAATGCTTTGCTCAAGAGTGAATAACGACACTGCTATAAGCTTTTGTGACCGATTGCCATCATCTTTACCTTTGAAAACCTAAGCATTATTATGAGAAAATTTGTCATCAGTAATGCAGAACTGAGTACTGTATACTTAATATAAAATTAAATACATGCAGAGCCCTCTATAGATACTGTGGAATTCTTATCCTTGATTGAAAGCATTTTTATTTATTTTTTTTTGCAATGCAATTTACTTGAATTTTTGAGAACTTCATGTACAGATTCATTTTACATAAATACAATATACAAACTCTTTAAAATGATAAAAAAGTACATGCGGTTTGTAGCAGCTTTCAGTAAGTACAATTTTATATATTCTGTCTTTTCTCACTTTAAGCTACAGCCGCTGAGCAGGACTGAAGGCGGGGAATTCTTGAGTAATGTGTGGTGTGAAACTTGCATAATACCACCCGCCACCATTTACTGCTAGCGGTCTATGAGTGCCAAGATGAAACTTTAATGTGTGCACACCCAGCAAGTGCAATGTTGTAAATTAAAATTGAAATAAATGTGAAATTATTCTCTTGGACCTTTTCCTCAGCCCGTGGCTCGAGAAAGAAAGCCAAGTGAAAATATTCCTGCCATGTAGCCGTATTGAACATCCTACCTACATATTCACTAGCACAGTGTAAGCCTAGCTATGCCAGACCATCTGCCTGGGATTTGTTGGCTCGCCGTGTATAATAATTAATCGGCCTATCAAATTCATCTGTGATTCTCTTTTTTCTACGCTTAACTATATCCATACTAAAAATATTTGTCTCATGAAGATTTTTTAAGTCATGAACACTTCATGAAAATATTTTTAAGATGTTATTTAGACACTATCATTCAAAAGTTTGGAGTCAGTAAGGTTTTTTAAGGACACACTGTCAAAAGTGACAGCAAACACGTTTATAATGTTAAAACAAAATTCTATTTCAAATAAATAACAGCAAATACATTTATTATGTTAAAACAAAATTCTGTTTCAAATAAATTCTATTTCAAATAAATGCATCACAGTTTTACTTTTATTATTTCATACTTTTATTCAGCAAGGACACATTTTTGAACTGCAACAGTATCAAAAACATCAAAAGCTACAGTAAATGTAATTATGATGTTATATATATAATGTTTTTTCAAAGAATCCAATTTAAAAAAAGAAATCTGTATCACGGTTTCCATAAAAATATTAAGTAGCAGAACTGTTTTCAGCAGTCAGAAACGTTTGTTGAGCAACAAATCAGCATATGATTTTTGAAGGATTTTGTGACAGTGACTGGAGTAATGGCTGCAGAAAACAGCTATTTTAGAGTGTAATAATATTTCAAAACATTACTATTTTAACTGTATTTTGATCAAATAAATGCAGTCTTGGAGATTTATTGCAAAAACAACAAAAAAATCAATTTGAACACTAAATGTCATTACAGTGCTGATTCAGTGATGCTCAGTGCAAGGCCACATTTCACTATTCAAATGCACATATTCAATTCGAAGAAGCTGTGTATATAAACAAATTCTTTCCTCGCTATTACTTTGCTAAGCCTTGTGTCTAATGATATGGAACGTGAATGCCGTAATTCTCACGAAGCCCTCATGTGCTTTGAAAGGCTTTAGATCTCCTTTCGCATGTGCAGTATGATTATGCCCCATAGCTACAGGGCCTGGATCAGACAGCTGTAAAACAAAATAAAAAATAAAAATAAATTCTGCATGTCCTGCCATGACTTCAAATCTAGAGGCGAAGCCCATTATCCCAAAGAAAAAAGAAAAAAAAAGAAAAAAGAAAAACTCCTTAGACTTTCAGAGTTTTAGTTCCATTTGTTTCCCCTATTTCCTCTTTTTCATTGGATTAGAACTAGAGCGAAAGACCTTCTTTCATATTCACCTGTGAATGGGAAGTCAATTAAGGGGGTTGAAATGCAGCCTCTAATGAATTACAGATACACAGTGTGTATATAAAAGAATGTGAGATTATGAATATTTCAGTTAATTTTGTTCTCCTCTCTCACCTAGTTCTATTGCTCATATTGTTTCCAACATTATTAATAAATGGTATTTTATTAAGAAGTTATTTTAGTGATAACTTCAAAGCCTTGCCTATTTTCACTTGTCTGTGAAAAAAACTGCTTTTGAGAATGAAGAATTCTCAAGTGGATTACATATATCACAGAAAGCCTTCAGATGAAGCCCTATTTCAGTGTGATTTGCTTAAAGTGTTTGGCAAGGCCTTCATACTTTTTTAGTCAAATAAATAAGCTGTTAAATAAATCTAAAGCAAATATTTTATACCAGAACAGACTTTAAACATGTTTGTAGTTGTAATACACTTATCTTTCAATTGATATATGATCATTACCAACCCAGGCTCCTTCAAAATATGTGCCTCAAAATACATTTCTGCAAGACCGTTATTACGCACCTTACAGCAGGTTTCGTGGCAGTTTCAAAGTGAAACATCCAGTGAGTGGCGCTAAAACATGGTTCAATATGTGACCCTGGCACATTTTTGTTACATTGATATAGGCACGTATTGCTGAGTTTGTATTATGTTGCTAAAGGTACGTATATTGCGGTTGTTCATAACTCAAATATCCGAAGAGTGTTGCTAAATGTTAATGCTCATGTTGGAAATATCCCCTACACCAAACCCAACCCTAAATCTCCCCGATAGTGTTAACAAATGCAAAAATGATATAAGTCAAGTCAAGTCAAGTCAAGTTGAGCTTTATTGTTATTCCGCTACATTCGGGGGCATACAGTGGAACGAAATGTCGTGCCTCACAGGACCACGGTGCTACATAAATACAGGCATACAGCAATGAAGTAAAACAATATAAACCTATACACAACTATCCTACTGATAGATTTGACTATAAATATACTCTATATAAAAAATGTTTTATCTATACATAAACTAAAAAATACAAACAATACAAACTATACGAGTGCTTCAGATAAATACTGTACATGTGCGAAGAGAAACATTGTGAGTCAGCAGCTGGCTGGGGAACAGTGCAGGATGATTTGTAGTGCATGAGCATGTAAACATACGTATATTACTGAGTATTTTGTGGGATATGTATACACACAGCAGTGTGTGTGAAAAGTGACTAGTGCGCATAGAGGAGGAGAGTGTGCTACTACAGGTGGTTTGTACAGGCCCACTCACCTGTGTGTAGCACACTTTGCTTGCACAAAAAAAAAAAAAAAAAAAAAGTTCCATAAGTTTCAGATGGTCCATGTTTCAGGAGGTAGGGGGTTTGTATAGGGTTTCAGAGAGGGGCGGGGTGATTTGAGTTCAGGGCTCTCACAGCCTGGGGGAAAAAGCTGTTGAGCAGTCTGGCAGAGCGGGCTCTGATGCTCCGGTACCGTCTTCCTGATGGTAGAAGCTGGAAGAGACTGTGGGAGGGATGTGTGGAGTCCTTCACGATACTATTGGCTTTGCTGGAGCATCGTGTGAGGAAAATGTCCAGGATGGAGGGGAGAGGGGCACCGATGATCTTTGCAGCTGTGTTCACTGTCCGCTGGAGGGTCTTACGGTCTGCTGCGGTACAGTTCCCGTACCAGACAGTGATGCAGGTGGTCAGCACACTCTCAATGGTGCCCCTGTAGAAAGTGGTGAGGATGGGTGGAGGGAGACTTGCTCTTTTCAGTCGGCGGAGGAAGTGTAGGCGCTGTTGTGCCTTCTTGGAGAGTGACATGGTGTTGGTGGTCCAGGTGAGATCCTCTGTGATGTGCACCCCCAGGAATTTAGTGCTGCTGACTCTCTCCACAGGCGAGCTGTCGATGGTCAGTGGGGGGTGATCACCGGAGTTCCTTCTGAAGTCCATCACAACCTCCTTTGTCTTACTCACATTGAGGGACAGGTTGTTAGTGCCACACCATTTCGCCAGCTGTGCCACTTCCTCTCTGTAGTGCGTTTCATCGTTGTTGCTGATGAGACCTACCACTGTTGTGTCATCAGCGAACTTGATGATGTGGTTGGAGCTGGACTTGGCAGTGCAGTCATGGGTCAGCAGTGTGAAGAGCAGCGGGCTGAGCACACAGCCTTGTGGGACACCTGTGCTCAGTGTGGTAGTGCTCGAGGTGTTGTGGCCGACACGGACTGACTGAGGTCTTCCGGTTAGAAAGTCCAGAATCCAATTACAGAGGGAGTTGTTAAGGCCCAGTAGGTTTAGTTTGTTGATGAGCTGTTGTGGGATTATTGTGTTGAATGCTGAGCTGAAGTCAATGAACAGCATTCTAACATAAGAGTCTTTGTTTTCTAGGTGGGTAAGAGCCAGGTGGAGGGTGGAGGAGATTGCATCGTCTGTAGAGTGGTTTGGACGGTATGCAAACTGGAGCGGATCGAGTGTGTTGGGGAGGCTGGTTTTGATGTTGTGCATGACTAACCTCTCAAAGCACTTAATTATGATTGGAGTCAGTGCTATGGGACGGTAGTCATTTAGACAGGACACAGGTCATTTCTTTGGTACCGGTATGATTGTTGTGGATTTGAGACGTGTGGGGACGACTGCCTGGCTCAGCGAGGTGTTGAAGATATCTGTTAGGACATCTGTCAGCTGTACAGCACAGTCTTTCAGTACACGGCCCGGTATGTTGTCGGGACCCGCAGCCTTGCGTGGGTTGATCCTAGATAGGGTCTTCCTTACGTCGGCTGGAGACAGACAGAGCGCCTGGTCGTTGGGAGGTGTGGGCAGTTTTTGTGCAGGTGTGTCATTCTGCATTTCAAACCGTGAATAAAAGTGGTTGAGTGTATCTGGGAGGGATGTGTCATCATCACAGGCCTGTGGCGGGGGCTTGTAGTCTGTGATGGTCTGAATGGCTTGCCACAGACTCCATGTGTCTCTGCTGTCTGTGAAGTGATTGTTGATTTTTTTGAGCATATGACCGTTTTCCATTTTTGATGCTGCGGGACAGATTGGCTCTTGCTGTTTTGAGGGCTGCTTTATCTCCTGATCTGAAAGCTTCATCTCTGGTCTTTAGCAGCCCACGAACCTCTGCTGTCATCCATGGCTTCTGGTTGGCGCGTGTGGTGACACCGCCTTGTGCGGGTAGCATCAGTAGGCGAGGCCGCGGTCTCGAGGTCCGTCTCCAGCAGTAAACAAAGGCCTCGTAGCTTCTCAGTAGCCGCCGGCGAGAGTTTGTGTTTGTATGTGTTGTCGATATCCAAAAGGCTTTGGCGATCATAGATGTATCCCGGAGTGATCTCCCGATGAATTAGCGGTAAATTGACATTGTTTGGAGACGAACAGACGACATTAAAAGACATAAAAGCACCGGTTTTGGGACCCGGAGAAGCCGCTGTGTCTGACCACGCCGCCATCTTGGATTCTTGGAAAAAAAACACATTTGTTGATGCAGGCGTGCCATTTTAACTTCCTTGTACTGGTTTGAGCTGTTTTGCTGAACTGTAGTTTCACGGGGTTCGTACCGAAGCTCTTCACTCAAGTGCAACGTATCATGCGAGCTACCAAGCAAACCTACTGAATTAGATAACTCATGCATATCGTGTTGTGTTCTGTTTTATGTCTCATGTGCTCCCTATGTCCTAGTTTTCCCTCGTGTATGCCCATATTTGGTTCCTGTTCCTGTCTTCATTGTATCATCATTAGTTAATTCAGTTCCACCTGTGTTTGTTTAATTATCTCGTTTAGTTTGAGTATTTAAGCCCTGTGTTTTCCTGTGTCTAGTGTCCGGTATTGAACGTCTATGTTGTGTTTCCTGTGTGTCTCTGCCTGCCTTGTGTACCCCGTTTTGGATCATTAAATACTGTTTATTTTGAGTTCAGCCCACGTCTCCTTGTTCTTCATTTTGCCACACAAGGCAACTGTGACAATGTACAGTATATGTGGCTACACATTCAAAAGTATCAGTTTTCAAATCTTGCAGCATGGTAAAATTGTTTTGAATTCATAACCTAATATTCCTCAAGTAAAAATTAGGCTTTATTAATCGAAACTGTGGACCTGCAAATCATACTTTGTGTGAAAAGTAATAAAAGTTGTCAGAGTTTTACTGCCTCTAGTGTCTCAACTGGAAACTGCAGCAATTCGTATGTATAGGTATGTTTTTTGAGTTTCGCAGAAATGTAGGCAGAGGCACACATTTCCAGTGAGCCTATGTTGATCATTACCCATTTATTTGTTTTTGTTCCCCTAGGATATGAAGCTGTGAAAGAAAGGATCAGTGGATGAATGATGAAGGAGACCTGATGTTGGACACACATTTATCCTCGGGCATAAAAGAAGAGCACCAAAAGAGTGAGAACAGAGCCTATTACCATCTCTACTGGAGGTGGAAGGAATATGGAATCGTGCTGAAATACCTCAGGAGAATAAGGTAGGTTTGAATCTAATGACCACATAAAGACTCTTTTTAGAGACAATGATCTGACCGTTGAGCTGCTTTAGACTTGATCAGTCATTATAAAGTGCTACGCTCCATCTTGCACTTCCTTTTTTATGAGTCTTGAAGTTCCATCCTTTTCCTTTTATTTTTGATAGCCTCGGGGAAACCGGCCTTTTGGATTGGCGAGAACTGAACGGTGTGTCTGTGCAGTGGTTAACCGTGAGCTCTATGATTACACAGCGTCTCATTCTAACAGACAACCGTGACCAAGTCTGTAATTAAATATTCAATCACTGTAGAGCAGGTGTGGGACTGTAGCAGTTCCAAAACAACAGAAAAAGTAGTTCTTTCCCCTACTGTTGTAAACTAGATTTACTCTTCAGCATTACTAGTGACCACTGATCTGAAGAGCTACACAATAGCTGCAAATTTATTTGATGGATCAATATGCTGCACACTACGTGCCGCTCAGTAGCACACTGTATTTACGGGTAAATAAAACCTGGAACGTCTTTATGAAAACTGGGCTCTCTGGAAATAATACAAAGAAGCCCTGGTGTGTAAAATTGGATTTTCTGTAGAAGATTCAGAGAGGAACGTATGTCAATATACATGTATAGATGAAATCTAAATCTCACAATCTTTGCACTGCACTGTCTAAACATATATGATACAAAGCCAGGGTTAAAAACAAATGTTCAAAATTGTTACTGTGACAACTGTTTTGTTTCTTTCCCCCAAAGCCTCCACTATCACTTTTTATGGCAGTGATATTGTTTTCTGAATGCAGCGATAACTCCAAGAAAGACAAATGCGTCACCTAAGATAATCAGATATACACACTCTCTGTGACAGAGCTCTCTGGCCGCTGCCACCATGTCAGATCCAACGCTGTCCTTCATCTACTATAGGTGAACTAAAACAACATGTCCTATGAGCCTGAGTGATAACAGTTCTCCCTGATACAATAGCAGAGACATTCACAAATGTCCCTTGAATAAACAGGAACCCAGTGTGTCTGAAGCTTCCTCTATTTCTGTTTTGATAGGTGGCAGACAGACTAGGGGCCTGTTGAAACAACAATATGAAAAAAAGGTGAGACTGATGAGTGGCCAAACATAGAGACTGTGATATTTTTAATATCTAATCACTTAAGAACAAATAACCTGGATTTCATGTTTCTGACAGCTGCAGTGCAGCAGTTCCCATTGGGTCAGATCCTCCAGGTCACAACATTGTTAACCTTTGTAATTCATTCAGCCCCAATTGTTTAATGATTTAATTCTTCGTTTTCTAAACTTTTCATTGTAAAATGTATACTTCAGAAGAAATTTAAGATTTCTTATTGTCTAGATAAATTTAAGATATATCTACACAATACACCACTTATTTGTTGTAACTACAAAACAGGAGAAAACAGTGCATCGTTTTAAACCGTTTACTGTTTCGGCACACTGTCCATATCATTCTGTGTTTAACTATTTAGAAATTGACCTATTAAAAAAATATGTCTCACACTAATTAGGCATCCAAATTTGGTAAAACTGCAGTTGTTAAGCCCCTTCTAAAAAAAGAGTAATCTCTGTACTTCAGTACATGTCGTGATATGTGAATAAAGTGAGAATATATGTATTTATATGTATATGTATTTCAAACAATTGTTTTATAAATTTTTTACACATAACTTAGTCACATTTTTTTCCTAATTTATTGTATAATGCAATTTGTGTGTGAAATTTGCTAAACTTGCCACGCTGTGCTAAACTCACGTGCTTATTCACAGAAACAGACAAAAACTCTCTGTGATGCAGACATATTTCAAATATAACAAGACCAGTGTTCCCATGATCCTTTGTATTTTAAAACAGTAATTGGATGGGCTAGGAGAGTTTAAAGAGCAAACAAACTGATCTTGTGAACCATGGCTGGATTGCTGCTGTTAGCTTTTCTCCTTGACCTTTTCCAGCCATGTCATCCACCCTAGTGCTAATTGGGCTCAGTGTGTTAATATGACCTCTCTGAATGGAATGGTAACAGTGAATGGAACAGCGATAAAGAATAGCAGCATGTGCTGTGTTATTACTGCATTTGGAAAATGTTAGTGTCATCAATATTACTGTGTCGGAAATATGGTTTCTAATTTTTGCTTCCAGACCATTTTTTAAACTAATTGTTTCTTATTTCAGTATAAATTAACCATTATAAGAACTTTGTTAACCTTGACAATATTAAAAAGATAGCTGATCCAAAAATAAAAATATGTCAGTGTTCCATACAATGAAAATCAAAGGGGCCCTGTGGTGTGGTTGGAGTTCAATGTTCTTAAAATGTTTTGTGTGTGTGTGTGTGTGTGTGTGTGTGTGTTCTGCAAAAGAAAAAGTCATACAGATTTGGAACATAATGAGGGTGAGAAAATGGTGACATGTTTTTTTTCATTTTTGGGTACCTTTATAACACTGAGTAATATTAATTAACAGAATGTACTTATGTTATGCACCTAACATGTTTAGGGTTTGGTTTAAGATTAGTTGCATATATTATGCATAATTTACTGTTATTACTATCCGTAACCAGAGCGCTGTCCAAGGGCATTTTTTTTTTTTTTTTTTGGATGTTAAGATGAAAATGAAAATAAAATGAAAACTAACTAAAAGTGATCACAAAAGAATAATTTTCATATGTTCAGTGTTTCATACTGACAGACTTTGGGAACCACAGTTTTCCCAAAGAAGGCTACATGAGATCTTTTACAAGCGTATAATGTCAGAGTGTCCATTCTGTAATTTTTAATTCCTGCTAGTACTGTCTGGACTTTTAAAACGTCTCCCTTGTCCCTTCACAGAGAGTAAGAGTTTAATTGGTGTGGAGACATAAATAGCTGAGAGGTGGAGTAAGAAAATATAATGGGAATAAAAAAAATCTCCTAGCAATAAATCATTATCAGAATGACACAGTGTGATTTGTCCCATGCAATTCTATTCAGCCCAGTGCCCCTCTCTGTTTTAATACGTTTGATTGGTCCTTCTCACATACAGTAGCTCCTATAAAGCCCAGGGTATGAGCAGGGTGTGCAATGGCATCCTTCACCAGCACACACCGTTCTCTCATCAAGAAAAAATGTCTCCAGCTCTAATTACCATCAGTCTATTTACTGAGGGGTTTTCCCCAGTGTGTCAGGAATCTCTGCGCTCTCTTTCCACGTCCCCTTTCAAAGGAAGATAGACGTAGGTGATAAAACCGATGCAAATTATGCAGATTTTTTTGAAGTGGAGCGCTGTGAAATGTAGAAAAAGGAATGAGTCATCAATCTTCTGATGGTTCTTAAAATATAAATGAGGCGACAAAGGATAGTGAATGCCTGTGTATAGGTGAGTCCCCTGCTGGCGCTGGACTTGGAAATGTGCTGTTTGCACTGAACTGGAGCCAGTTCAGTTTTGTAAAATGAACTCCAAAACTGTATACTGAAGCTTTTATCTATTTTGATCTAACAGACAAATAATTACACAGTTCATCTATGATTCATCACATGGGTCCATTTTAAGTTTATGCATTGAAGTTTCATTTAAAGCCCTGCTTTTATAGTTGATTATGCAGATAATAGGGCAGATGATCTGAAACGGTGTATCAATGAAATGTCATAAAACAAACAGAACAGTTTATTAGATAGACTATATAAATGATTTGTTGTACATGAAACAAACATTATTGGGATATCTTTTATGATAAAATACTGTTTCAGTTTTTCTACTTCAAAATATCATGTATAAGTAGATAGATAGATAGATAGATAGATAGATACAAACTGGTGTTATTAAAGCGCACAAAAGCTGTATTAGGGTACAATAAAATATGCATTTGGTCTGGATTGAGAATGACCTTATCCCTTTCTTGTTCCTTATCAGCAATCATCAGTCATGGACTCAAAATGTCAGCGTGTACAGAGGAATTCTTGTCACAGTTGTTACAAAATGTCAGGACAACTTTATTTACTTATCTCCTCGTATGATTGGGGATATAACCCCTCAGAACAGTAGTGACGTTGCAAAAAAGAAAGAGTGAGAGAGATATTTCCCTCTGGAGAACAAGATGGGCAGGAATATGTCCATTTTTCATTTTTGTTTCAAGATAAACAAAGATGTCACGCAGACAGATTCACTGGAACAATCTGAGTGACAGTGAAAATTCTAAACTCGATGCTGATCTACTGTATCTGAGAGTCGTGTCTGTGAATTTGTTTATTCCCAGTTCTTGAAGTCATTTTTAATATACCTTAGAGACTGACCCCCTCGCACAACACAGCAACTAAAGAGACAATAAAACATAAAACCATCGACAATTGGCTGACAGTTCATTTATTTTCCAGTGCATAAGTATAGTTTGATCGTTGTGCATCAGTTTTTGAAAATTCACTCTGCATATTCAATTTCATGTGGATAAATATCCCTCTTTTATCCTTTTAACCCTATCTGTAATTGATGATGCAATAAATGAGCAACTGTCAGAGAGTATTTTGTCATCACATGCCCTCATCCCATCAGTCAGAGTGCTAATCATTGCCTAATCTGCCTTCACTGTGCCAGGGCACAAGGTCAAACACATCCCATTAGTGTGCTTCCAAGGAATGTGCATGTTCTCGCTTAAAACATTTGACCCCTGTCGTCTGGCATACTGCATAATTATCTTCCATTCATTCCTACTAAAGCTGATCAATTAGGTCATATACATCAGCATATCATGTTGGTATTTGACCATTTCCTCTCGTTTTCTTTTCACGTTCTCTCTCTAAACCGCTGTGTTTCAGTGTGATGTGGATGGTTCACATCACGTCCATGATTGTAGGATTTAGGCAGTCTCATGGCATTCCTAAAGGTTGCCAAAGTCCCAGTGAACACGTCTGTTTATTGGTTTTTGAGTCCGTGTTGGACAGGAGTTATTGGCCAACCAATATAAATGCAGTGGAGAGCTATTTTGATTTCTCTTCCTGCCATTTGTGGTCTCTTCTCCCATTATTAAGGACACCAAGTTATTGGATTCATCTCCCTGCAAGATAACATTTGGCTAAAGGGCAACCCAATAACAAACATGACTGGACCACCAGAATACCTGGTTTGTCAGTAGAATTGACCTCCTTTCCTGAACATCATGGCATAGTATATAGAATGAAGATAATTCAACAGTTCAATGGAGTGTTTGAAGTGTACACTAAAAAGGTGCATACTTATGTTGAACTGTTCTGACATTGAAGGAATTTTTATTTATTTATTTATTTATTTATTTTTATTACAGTCGTTCCATTTCATTTAGTATATATTGTCATTACTAGCTTTAGTTTAGATTAGAGTTTATATTAGTTTTAGTTTATATATATATATATATATATATATATATACATACATTTAATGGTATTACTTTGTCAGCACAGTCTAAAAGTCTAATAATAATTAAAAATGCTTATCATTATTCTTGCATGTAATTAATTAATTAATTAATTAATTTGTAAAGATCATTGCTGTGTACCATAGAGAGTTTTCTTTCCTGTTTTCTTCTGTTTCCCAGAACTGAAAACACCAACACAGCATCTACACTTGAGCATTTAATGGTCTGTAGTTTAAGACGTATGTTGCTCGAGAGAGAGAGAAAGAGAGAGAGGGAGAGGGAGAGAGAGAGAGAGAGATCAGTTCATTGTGCTGAGCTTGTTGTACTTAGTTGTTTAACCTGGCATGGATTCAACTTACAGCATGAAAGGGGTTATTTGTCTTGGCGAGTCATTGCCCCAGGCTACAAACAAGAGGGCAATTAATAAGAAACAAGTGACACTTTTTCTAAATGATTCAACGGTCCTCAAAAATGGCCAGTCCCCCAAAGCTAGTGTCAGTGTCAAGAGTGACTTATGGCATTATGTCACTATGCCCTCCAAGGGCCATAGAACGGCTTTGCATAAATTAGACTTCCAAAAATAAACTCCAAGAACTTCCTGGAAAAAACAAGAAGTATTCCACTTCCAACAAATCTTGCTCACTTATAGCACTTATCATGCTTTTCCTTAATGGAGAAAGACACCGAAAGCACTAATGCACAAGAAGAGTGGAATCACTGCCATCTGAGATGGAAGGACATAGTGAATGATATGAATATATGAATATGAATATAGACCACATCCTTTACTTTACCTCATTGCTAATGTGCTCAGGGGTCAGATACTTTGCGGTTTGTGAAGCTGTAGAAACAAGTCATACAAGTTTGTCCCCTTGTAGTCACTATAAGTCAAGAGTTATACAGACTTTATACTTTGTTTTAAAAATGCAGCTTCACAAAATACGGCTTAATGCATAATTATGCATAAATTATGTTCTGTGCTATTAACATAAATTGGCAATTAAATTCTACAGATGAAGAAAGGCAAACACAAAATGACTGACTGGACCATTCTTTATTAATAGCATTTTTCTTCATGCATTTTTATGGCCTCAGATATTACAATGTTAAAAAATTGAGCAGCGGATATGGTAATTCAAGTCTGATGTCCACCAGGAAGAAAGCCCTTTTGCTTATTTCTTGAGATTCATGTTGACTCCACTTTCACCTTACCACTGCACTGAGCAGACTTTCTAATTACATTTCATGCCTGATTGACACAAACACTGCTTCTCGAAAACTGAAAGACAGCAGTACCAGCAACAGTCTCACATTAATCAATTGACCAAGTCTGCAGGGGAGGTCCAGTTCCTGGTTTACCTCCACACAACGGCATAGGGGGGTTTCTATTTGTGCCGACGCTCTGTAGATAACATCCTCTGCCTCCTAAGTTTTCAAAAAATGGCAGGTCTAATTACTTAATTATAGGAAACAGTAATCTGTGGATACTTGGATCCCTGAATGATTTAATTAAAACAACATTTATTAATTAACTCATCTGTGTCTTATGTGGCATTTATACTATGATCATTTGCCTGGGGAGGGGGGTTGTGCATGGTTTTGCATATCAATAATCTTGTATGGGAATTTGCCATTTGTGTCAAGAGAAGTTAAGGAGGTAAAGGTCAAGGAGGAAAAAGTACATTGAAGAAAACAAGGGAACAATCATTGTTAAGGATGTACAATATTATAATGGTGACATACTGCTATTGGCTGATATTAGATTTTTTTAAATTATTATTATTATTTTGTCAGTATCAGTACTGTATGTTTAATTGTGTATTTTCCCTATTTTAAGTTAATTTTTAAACTGCTAATAATTTGAGTAAATTATTTAAATTTTATATTGAGGAAAGAGTTAGGACAGTATTTTTTTGAAAGAAGTCTCTAAAAACAGTTAAACATTGTGAAATATTAAAATAATTAAAAAATAACTGTTTATTGTAATATATTTTAAAATGTAAGCTGTTTACTCCAGTCTTCAGTGCTCAAGAAATGTTTCTTACTGTTATCAGTGTTGAAAGCACTTGTGCTGCTTAATATTGGTTTGATACTGTCAATATGGAATCTTATATATATTTTGATTTATTTATTTATTTATTTTTCCTCAGAATTCTTTGATAAGTTCAGTTCAACATTCAAAGAGCATTTGTTTAAAATATAAATATTTTGTAACATCATAAATGTCTTTACTAAATAATGTTAAATATAAAACGATGCCTAAATTTAAATGTAGCTTTTAAAATGATGTTTTTTAAATTTATTTAAACAAAATAACATCATTTAAATTATTAATGACATGAGAATAATTATCATGTTTATTGGCCAGAATTTTAGCATCATTGCGTTCCTTATACCATTGTAGTAGAATTACAAAGACCTTCAAATACCAGTAAGTACATTGCTGTAGATGACATTGCATCAATAAACGTCATTAAAAGGTTAACAGTGCCATTGTCATTGACGTGTATTGACACTTTCTTGCATTGAATTGTCTGTATGTTGTGCGCTGACAGCCCGCCCCGATCACTCCATTGCCTGACAACAGACATTTGTTCTGTCTTGTTTGTCAGAGCTCGAAACAAGGCTTTCCCCTTAGAGGTAATCTTATCCACGAAAATGCTCGCTTCCATCTCACTTCTGATCATGTGTTGCGCGGCACTCATCACAATGAGCCCCGTGATTTAATGGTTGCACTCTGGGTTCAAATGGACAAACCACTGATGAGATAGGAAAGCAATTTCTGAACAAAAGACTCTTATGTTCTATTACAGAAAGGTAATCATGTCCATTTGTTATGATGAATTCTGTTTCAGATATTCTTTGTAAAGCCACTGTAAATAATCAAATGCAATCGAGAAACCTTCGTCCTCTCCTGTTATTTTAAACAATGGCCGTGATGTTTGTGTTTTAACCATGCTGAGAACCATTTACCCAGATTAGATTTGAAGCGAAAAGACGATGAAAAGAAAAGAACCTGTTCCATACTTCTGTGTTTTCATCTATCCTCGTCCTCTACCCTTCTCTTTCTCACACTGCTGTAATCATTGATTGTGGGCTTTACACCTCAGTGACGGCTGTTGCTGATTGACGCTCTCAAAGGGGGTGTGATCATGGAGACCTTTGACCGAGATGTTGTGGTTCTTCCGTTGAAATCATCTAGTTGTGGCTCATTGGATTTACACAGGACATGCAGGTTATAAGAACAAAGGAGTTTTCTTTATGTGGGCTTTGATTCTTTTACACTCACACACACTCCTTCTCTCTCTTGCACCCACATTTGTATGAAATACATCTGTGCTGTTCGTAAAACATGCCTGAAAGATAAAAGAGCTGAATTATGCTTCCTCTCTGGTTAAAACAACCCTGTGACTCTGAATAAGGAATGAGTGAATCACTGCAAACACACATTGTATCTCAGAAATGACACACTCAGAAAGCTGAATTATTTAGCGCATCTAGTGCCGCTCACAATCCCTGCAGAAGCCTCACGATTCATGTGAGCTTGCACTGCACAACCTGAAGCGCTACACCTGAGGTGATTGGTCAGTTTTACTGCCTCCACTGCTGCGCTGAGGTGCAGTTCCTCTCTCCTCGTGTCCTCGTTCGACCATTTCCACACGCGGACAGGCTGTAATGTAGTATCTTTCTACCTCTTTGTTTACCGTGCTTCTGCTCTTGCTGCCTTTCTTCACAGAGGCCGTCTGGGGAACTCATTCAGCTGCCGAACTGAGACAAAAGCTTTGCCACTAGGTGTAGCTCAAGGACTCAGGTACCAGCTGCTTGAGAGATTCTGCAAGAAATATAAGTGTGAAGACAATGAAACAGACTACAGTATATGTTCATTCATGGCGCTGAACAGCTACTGCTAGTTTAAAAGCTCAGTTATCCTTGTCTGCCCTCGTCTCTTTGTTTGATTTAGTATAAGGTACTTATTTAAAGCGACGCTTCAAAAAAGACGATGTTTACTTCTTCAAATAATTATTTTTTATATACTTTCTCATCTGAAAAGTATTTGTGCTTTCAGAATAGTCTTCATAATAATAGATTCTTATAAAGCTGATGTGCTGCCATGTTTGCTGACCCGGGTCGACATTATTCTTTGCCCCCTGGTGCTCTGTGGATGATGTATTATCTCAGTGTCACTATTCCAGTGCTGGAGAAAGGGGTGCGTGCATGCGTGCGTCTTTGCGTTGGTGTGCTTGGGCACCCATTATGGAAATCTTTCCAGCCAGCCCCTCGATCATTTGGCTTTCTCTCTGCTCCTGACAGTTATGAGTAGAGGGGAGGACACTCAGCGCTTGACCTGATTTCTCATAGATCAGTGACCGTTCGTCTGGTTCCAGGATTCTCGCGGTGCACGTAACTTAAAGTGACATTTGCCTGAAGCTGCCTTGGAGCGCTAAGCCCTGTTCGTTCTCCAAAACCATATATGACAAGCAGGGCACAGCTTGCTGGGAAGCGTCTGGTATTTCACCGACAGAGAATGGGGGAAAAATGTTAGTTTTCTGTTGCTGCGGTTTTTTGAGAGCATAACACTCTTGGTGTGGACAAGAGCAAGGCCTCCTGGGATCCAGAGAGGAGAAGATTGTGTTCTGTTCGCTTGTGTGACTGCACCACCAGCTCAAAGGTGAAATTACCCATGGCTGGATAGTTGGAGAGAGGTGTGAAGACTAGCTTGCCTCCAGTTCCTACATCACCGATGCCCTTTTCCCACACAATGAACGAGTGGAGACAACCAACAAATCATGACAACACTATGAGGTCCAAACTATGGCTCACTACTGGGCTTGGCCTGTCATTGCTGCAGTGCACTCAAGGGCAAAAATGCATCATTTTCTTTATATATATT
Source organism: Onychostoma macrolepis (assembly GCF_012432095.1). Classification (NCBI taxonomy): domain Eukaryota; kingdom Metazoa; phylum Chordata; class Actinopteri; order Cypriniformes; family Cyprinidae; genus Onychostoma; species Onychostoma macrolepis. The sequence goes on along the minus strand of NC_081161.1, from coordinate 22,834,640 downwards.
TATATAAATTTTAATTTTATAAATATAACTTAGTATGTGTGTGTGTGTGTGTGAGAGAGAGAGAGAGTTTATTTTAACTTTTTATTTTAGGTACAGGAATTCATTTATTTTACATTGCTTCAAAAATAAGTACAATAATATAGTAAAGGTACATTTCTTGTAACTTTTATCTGTTTCTAACCAGTTATAACTAATTGTATTCTAGATAACAAAGCATATTTCCTACTTTTCAGGAAAACAGAATCGAGCTAATTTTGATTGGTATGTGACTATAAATTGTCCTATCTAAATGATTGAGTTGTAAGTATGTCATTTTTCCTCCAGACTGACCCGTTATCACACTGACAGGGTAATCAGCCAATCCCAGTGATCAAGAGATAATAAGAGGCAGGCATTTTTTTTTTCTTGTACTGTTGTACTTGTAATTGTCTCTCACACTTTTTTTTGTTCTCCTTTTGCTTTTTTAGAGAAAGTGCCCCTGGTTTAACCTCAGTATGAAAGATATACATCTCTCCTACATGTAAGTCAAGTAGAGTGCTCACTCTTTCACACAGTCTAAATTAAGCTGCCTTTGAAAAAGTTTTCATTAAGGCCGAAGTAGGGCTCATTGACAGTGTTGGATTGGCTCAAAATATGCACATTGGTGAAATGGACAAGCCAGATTTCTGAATGCCCTCCTGTCACTTTTTATAGAAGGATATTTTGATGTTTCCTCGCTCACCTATTATATATTTTGACAGCAGGTTCTATGAATTTTAAAGGATATTCACATAAAAAAGAGTGATCTTACATCATCCTAGTCTCTTTATGCCAACATGTCTAATAAATGATCTTCTTTTCCAATTTAAAGCATGTCATGGCAACTAAAATCATCAGATGTATATTTCGTCAGCAGGGCTTCTCACAGTCTTTTCCACTAAATTAAACAGAACCATGAAAGTATCTCAAATTCGAGCAAAAGTGAGAATGGCAGTGATTAAAATATGACACATAAATGCTTCATTCTTAAAAGCCCACAGATAACTAATGAGAATTCCCTCATCATTTCATAGGTTTTGCATGGTTCTGTGAGAGTGGAGAGAAAGTACATTCGGTCAAAAAAGAGTCCAACAAATAAAGCATTTATGGAAATCAGTTTCGCAAAACCCATCATCTTTTTATGTCAGCTTGATTTAAGGTCTCATCTAGTACTCAGAAAGTTGGGTCACCTTTTTAGCAGCATTATCAAAAAAAAAAAAAACAAAAACAAATAGTGCTGTCAAACGATTCATTGCAATTAATCGCTTCCAAAATAAAAGTTTTTGTTTACATAATATATGTGTGTATACTGTGTATATTTATTATGTATATATAAATACAAACACATGCATGTAGGCTATATATTTAAGAAATATAATATAAAATATAAGAATATAAATGTATATCCATATATACTGTATGTGTGTATTAATATATACATAATAAATATACACGGTACACATACATATATTATGTAAACAAAACTTTTATTTTGGATGTGATTAATCGCGATTAATCGTTTGACAGCACTAAAAAAGTGAACTGTTAAAATAGACAGCAGTGTCCCATGAGATGTTTCCCTAAAAGCAGCAATGCGTTTAATTTACCTGATATTAGTTTCTCAAAGCTGGCAAGTTCTTCCCCTAACAATCAACAGCTGGAAAGATTTTCAGCTACATTAATCGTGCAGTAATACGCTGATTTGTTCACATCCACAGGGTATTTCCTCACTGAAACATCTCTGCATCACAAAGTCTGACAGATAGAACTGTCAAAAGACTAGATTTATTCTCAGCTCTCCTTTGCATTTAGGAACTTCACTCCCATCCAGAGGTAGTAGAGAGTAAATGGTGTAGAAGCAGCAGGGTTATGATGTTGTAATCATTTGTCCCCTCATATTTGGGAATAAATATCAGTGTCAACTAAGCTTTCCTCGGAAATGCAAATTGGATATGGGATTTCGGTTTCCTACACCCAAATTAACTGATGCATCAAAATGATATTGAACTTGAAACATCATTGCCTCATGAGAGAAATGTCTTCCAAAAACACAGTTGAGAGAAATGTTTCAAGTTAAAATTTCAAAGACTTGTTGTCAAAGGTTTTAAATTAACATAGCAATCAGACAAATTCAAAACCTTGCACATTCCAAATATTAAATCCAAAGTATGAGGCGAATAAAGATGATTCATAATATTATGTTTAGTGAGAAACAGTCAGTGCTAAAGAATGCCATCAGTTTGTCTTTAACTTTAGATGAATGCAATTGAGTCCAAGGCCTTGTAGACCAAAAACCTAAGAGGTAATCTATGGTAACTTTTTTCCTTAGCACCTTTTCTGTCTGTCTCTCTGTGATGGCTTTTAAAAATTGCTCATCTATTAAGTGGATTGGGTGCAGGGGTAACAGATCAATCAACCAGCAGATGATAAGAATAGATGAGCAGAGATAACCTTGGGCGCAGCTGAGAGAATAAAGGCAGGCAGGAGCTATGATCACTAGGGTTCTCTTGCATAATGGGTAAAAATGGATGTCTTAGAACACAGTGAGATGTGCTGTAGACTGAAGATGGCTGAATAAAGCCAAACCTTTTCTTTTGAAGCACCTGTTCTGAATGTGTGACCTCCACCAACCTATACCTGAAGTGTTGATTTCTATGTGCAGATAGTCTAAGATGTACTAAATGTGTATGAAATCTTGAAAGAGAAATGGTTTCTCAATCTAAGTTGGATTGACCTGAAACAGACTAAAACAAAGACTTAATGTTATAATGCTATAATATAAAATCTTTCATCCTTGCAATAATGGTGTATATTATATTGCATGTATAAATATTTTTTATGAACTAATTAATTTATTCTGGTATTAAATCCTTTCAATTCAGCCCAAAAGATGATGCAGGTTTCTAATAAACGTGTTGTTCTGTTTTCATGTTGTCTAGACATCAGCAGAACATGTGCTGTATACACCGAGCTGCCGCATTGGTCATAAATGACACACATAATGACACATAATGTCTGCTGTGATGAAAAGTAACTCTTTGAGCCATAAATTGCTTATCTAACATTTACTAGCCACAAATTGCTTATGCAACAGTGATTTTCTTGTACAAAATAACTTTATCATTTGGTTTGTAGGTAAATATGACAACAAATTCCTTCATTTTGTGAAGTAAAATAAAGTGTGATTGTTTAAAACTGCAAAACAGTGCGAGGCATTCCACCTAAAACTGCAAAGAAATTGTCAGCGGCACACCTCAGAAATTGCAAGTTATATGGTAATTCTAGTAGCTGAATAAATAACCTGTTTTTCAATATTTATTCATTTGGGTGTGAAAGACAAAAAAAACAAAACAAAAAAAACAAAAAGAAACTCAACTCAAAACAGTGTAGCATTTGGACCAATCAGGCACACATTTGTTCATTAGATTTAACAAATCAATTATTCATTAGATTAACAAACAATCCCAGACTCCTCACCCAACACCAGACTCGGTGCCTATATGTCTGTGAACGATCTCCTGGCCAGGACACCTCAGCCAGATCAGATCAGTTGATGGCAATTTAATTCTGCTACAGTTATTACTGTCAACCGATATAAATAATTGTAATTAATCATAATTAATTGTAATTATTTATATACATTTACCTTTTTAGCTAAATATGCTACAACAGTTATAAAACTGTGTACAAATATGCAAATCATTGTGAGATGTAGTTCTGATTATATAAACAAGATCTTACTGAAGATCATCTAGCTGCACACTGGCACTGCTAACTGAACACCTGCCTAACACTCCGACTACTGACAAGATGTTTGGTAGAATGCTTAACATTTTATCTCATGTCAGTGGTTTAACTTTTATTTTTGTGGATTTGCTATAGGCTTTGGAAATTCAGTAACTAGTCGCTCACAATCTCCTTGATCTGATCCATTATCTCTTAAGAACAAGTCATTTATAACACAAGACATCAGCAAATGTCAGCAGCAAATCTTATAAAATATAAAAGCTTCAGTGTCCCCAATATGGTGCAATAGCAGTGCAAGAGCAAAGTGAAATGAACTCAGTGAAAACCTTTGTTTGAATCAACATTTTAGATCACTGTGCATAAGAGCTCCTTTGATCCTGGTCCATTTTTCATCTTATTTTACAACACATCAGAAATCAATTCAGTGATTATTTGAAAGAGCGAGTGATTAATTGATTTATGATGAGCACTGCCTCCTTGGTAATTCTTAACTCAGTACCAATGGCAAGATATACTTATTGAAAAAAAACAAAACAACAACAACAACAAAAATACATGTTTATACCTGCAAAACGGGTATTAAAAAAAAAAAAAAAAAATCCAAATCCTACAATCCACTGCAGTTTCCAGGTTAAATTGACGCTAGTGGCAGTAAAACGCCAATATCTTTTATCCCTGTTTACATAAATTATGGTTACCGGGCAGATTATTGATTAATGGTTCCTTGCACAATACTGTGTTTTGACTAGGGATGTGCAGTGCAGTATTTTCAGTTAGATGAAAACCCATTTGTGGGTCACAATAAACAAAGACTTTGTATATACAAAGTACAAGGCCATGGTTGCTTCAGCAAATGCGCTTTAACTCACATTTGGTTTTAACACTATCGGTAGGGTTTAGTGTAGCTGGTACGTGATTTGCATTTTGCAGTAGAGTTTTAACCTTTTAGTGTCACTCACTCACTTACTCACTCAGTCACTCACTCACTCACATTTCTTTTCAACTGCTGCAATATGTATAATATCCAACATTAAAAAAAACCTAAAAAAAAAACTTTGCCAGATTCTCTGTAAATGGCTTTTAATATGTCAAGGAATACCTACAGATTTACTTACTGAACTCATATCCCTTCGTCACTGGCTCTTGGAATATGTCAAGTCTTAAGAATCACAAGAAAGTGAATGTGAAATCATGCACCTGCGTGGTGGCTGCATATTATATCCCTTCAAACTTTGGAGGCCTATTTGGAGTTTTCAGCTCTTGCAGCATTAATCCTGGTAATTTCAGGGCCAGTGTTCCTGGGCTGTCAGGTACATCAGGCCACATCAGAGACACACTAAAATAGTGAGGAGTCTGTGGGCCGTTCGCCGATAATTAGAATGCCATGTGTTCATCCCTACAAGCTAAAACAGCACTTGTTAAATGAAAAGCTGTCACACTTTAATTGTCTCCACTGAGACACGTTGAGGGGGAAGGGGGAGAGAAGTAATCCTGCAAACACAGGGCAAATCATGAGGAAGCAAGGTCTGAAAAATTACTACACCCTTAGAGATGCATCAGCATATCATTTCCTAGTTGGAAGACATCATGCCTCATGGCAGTTTGGATTAAATGGAGTGCTGATCGTTTGTAAGTCATTCTTCTCATGTCACTCTGGGACACTGTTGGAGAAAAAAAAAAGAATCAATTTCTATTTACCCAAGTTACATGTAGTTACCCCAATTTCAGGCTGCACTGCGTTAATAAGAACTTGAGGTCAGTTTGGTTATCAAGAAAGTACTGTATTGAAGATGCATATTGTATTGATTCGTAACTTGGAAGAAGCAGCATAAACATACGTTATATTAAAAATGACCCATAAACAGCTCTGACTAACAAAGAATAAATTTGGAAAAAATGTGCTCCTGCATTATTAGTCTACATTATTAATTTACAATGAGCTTGTTAAAATTAATTAAAAACACTTTAGATTAGGGAACACATATTTAATATTAACTAAGTGTTTTCCCTAATAAACTTATAATTTTCAGCATATTGATAGTTAGTAAGGTAGTTGTTGTAGATGTTAAGTTTAGGTATGGGATAGGATAAATGGATCTAGAATGGTCATGTATAATTAGGTATTAATATGTGCTTTATAAGTACTAATAAACAGCCAATATGCTAGTAATATGCATGCTAATAAGCAATAGTTAATGATGAATGCATGGTTCAGCATGTTCAAGGTGTCAGGCTCATAAATGTGACCATGCGCAGTGGCACACAATAGCAATGTTTTCACCTCGTAATATTACATTGGACTTTTGTCTACCACATGGTCTGCATACTGTCCATCCTAAAGTGATTTCCCGTTTAAAGTGCTATGAAAGACCCTTAGGGAAGATTATCATGACATTAATCAAATAACCCACTAAAATGCACTACTGACCAAAATCTATGATTCTTTCTGAAACATTTTTTTTTCCCCAACCATAAAAGAAAACCATTGGATCAATACTAATGCATTTGATAGTGATTTATGATATTATTACTGAAAACTTACAAATGCAAAAATATGAACTGGGCAGCAAACAGGGTGCATAATTATAATTAAAAATTTGAATGTAAATAGAATACAATGATTTGAAATGTAAAAAAACAAACAAACAAACAAAAAAAAAAACTGTATTTTAAACTTGGAAACAATTGTGGTTTGAAGGTTTACATGTTTCACAGAGATAGATAGACAGATAGACAGACAGATAGACAGAGGCATGTTTGAAATATTATCTATTGATTTAACTCTCAAATCATCTGTATTTTCTGTTTTCACTGAAGTATTATCTGTGAGATTTTGTGCTACAGAGGTTTCACGTTTGAATGCTGAGGGTTGCTTCAAGCTGGTTTTATTCAGCAGCACCATGTTGTGGGAAGATTGAAATGACTTTGGAAAAGACCATCTCACACTGAGTACAATATTTCGGTTTTATTACTTTGACTGTATGGCACCAGGTGAGATGTTCTTCCATATTGTCTCATCTTGAGTGAATAGGACTGAATTTCAGAAGCAAAGAAATTATTATATATATATTTTTTTTAAATCAGCAGTCTGCTTATATGCGACCTATTAATGTTTTCTATTGTTCACCGGGTTGTTCGTGTCATCTCTAAACAAGATCATCCCAGCATCTTCCATGACTCCAGCAGGAGGGAGAATCAGAAAGCAGATGGCCTTGAAAGAAAACAATCATAATTGAGTCTTTATTACCTCAGCAGTTGAGCTGCATGCTTGACTTCGTTCAAGTTTGAGGTCGGTGTAATGTGGGTGACATTGTGCCCAAGCTGTGCCGTTTGAGTGCGGTCCCTTCACATTTGTAGAGGGAATAGCATTTCAAGTCAAACAAAGAAACTCACTCTCTCTTTTGAGATCAAGACGGGAGGCCTTTTTACCCCAGTAAAGCTATGATCCTCAAACGATAGTGACAAAGACAAGAAAAGCGTTGCGTGCTCGAGACTCTTTGGCTCCTGTGGGCTCTATTATAATGTGATGTGTCTATCTCTGAACAACAAACCTCATCATTTTCCTAGAGACCATTTTACTAACTACTTGCTGCTTTCCAAGCCGTAGTGCCGAGTGAAGTATGTCTAAGCCCTCTGTTCCCTCTCGCGCAGAAGATTTGTAGTAATCATCGCTGAAGACATGTGCTGCATGGACATACTACAACCTTATCACAACCCCTGAAATGTTTCCTGTCTGTACATCTTATCTACATTGCTCAGGGAGGTAGGCTGCTATTATAAATCAGGGTAAAAAAGCATGCACATCAAAACGTCAAAGCCTCCCAGTGTTTTCTTTGGAGCCGTTTGTGTTATTGTGATTTTCAACAGTGGCTAGAGAGGATTGGCATCTATATTTGGATCTTCAGAATGCTCTTATAAATGTTCAGAGTACAGCACAAAGCGCAATTTTCCACTAGACCTATATGATGGAATGGAGAGGTGTCCAAAATAGATTGTGACATCAGGGACACATAACTGTCTGAATAGAGGCAGAATGATCCATGACAACGTGAACACTTAAAACCCATTAAGCACTGAGAGTGCTGGTCCTCTCGTCAACGTTTGTGCTGAATTATGTGTTACAAATTTCAGCAGTACATTAGGCTTGAAACATGAAATCCACTTGGAAAATATATACACAAACACATACAAAATACATAAACTGTCATTTAGAAGTTTGGGGTTGATAAGATTTGTAAATGTAATCAAGCCTTCAATCATGTGATATAAATATACTAAAACAGTGCTATTTTGAAATATTATTATAATTTAATATAACTGTTGTCTATCTGAATAAATATTAAAATATAATGTATTTTTGTGATGGCAAAGCTACATTTTCAGCAGTCATTAGTCTTCAGTGTCACACAGTTCTTCAAAAATCCATTCTAATATGCTGATTTGGTGCTTAGGAAATAGTAATTCAGAAAACAGTATGCTGATTCTTATTATAATAGTTTGTGTTATATTTTCATAATAGCATTACTTATATTGATACTTATTTTTTTTTTTTTTTCTGATTCTTTGATGAACAGAAAGCTCAAAAGAACCATTTTAATTTGAGATATACACAAAAAACACTTTTGAACAGTATATATGCCAGCATAAATAACATATATATGTTTTTATTTATTTTTATTTTTGTATTATTATTATTATTTTTTTTTTTTACTGCAATTGGGAATCAAATGGCAGTGGGGATGCAGGGGGTGTTTAGAGGATTTGTTTGTTTTTTTCTGTTCTCTGTCCTGTGTTTGAGTGGAGTTTTCATTCTAAAGTGCCCAGACATGCTTTTGCTAGTGGCTAACAATTTAAGAGCCATGAGTGGCCACAAGACCAAGTGACTTTCTGTCCTTGTGGCTGTTATTTTCTAAAAGGACACTGTCAGAGTCTCGCTTCGAGGACTTTATTCCCAGTCTCTTTTTCTATTACTCTAGATCAGTTGGGACTAGAAATGTGTAAATGACATGTCATATGTCGTCACCTACTGGCATAATGATGTAACAAAAAGGTCACTTAAAATCCCCAATACTAATGCACAAAATGACAGTATTTCTGAAACATGCAAACATAGACAAACTGTTGTATAATATTATTCATGTTTGTTCGCGATTATATTCATATTAATGTATTCAACTTAAAATGTTAAATGATCTAACATGAATGAATAAATGCTGTAAAATATTGTTCATTGTTTTATTTCAGCCTAAATCCCTGTATTAGACAGCTGAATTCATCCACATTTTCTTGATAAATTTAACTCTGCAAATATGGTGACTGGAGACACTAAGTAATCGATTAATTCACTGCTAATCTGTTTATTATTACTTACTACCCAGATCTCATTCACAGACCCATAAACAGCTTAAACTTCGTCTCATGAATTGAAGTACCTCCCGGGACCGCTGTGCACAGCTAAGATCTTGCTGTGTCAGTCGATTCAAAAATTTAATTTCCAATGACCCAAAATAAATACTCATTGAAAATAACATTTTTATTAAATAATTCAATGCTGCACCATAGAGGACAAATCCAGGGTAATTTTACAAGGGTAAGGAGGCAGAGGGAAAAATAATGTGTCAATACAAAACCCTGCTGCTCAATGAAAACCAATTTTACATCCCTGGCCCAAAACAACAGCATTAATCTTCCACCTATTTCAGATATTTTTTCCCAGATGATCGCATATCACACTCCTTTGTGAGAATTTATAAGTTCATTATAGCTGCAAATAAATGGGCACTCTGGGTGGAAATGATCAAGTAATTTTTGCATTCATTAAAGAGCAGAGATGAGCTGGAAGATATTTCCTAACAGGCTGTGTGAGCTGGTAGAAGCAGCAGGGTTTTATTTTTTACATGCTCTCGCAATAATATGCAAATCAAAGCTTTCTGACTGCACTCTCACTTTTTGCCTCTATATAGTTTTGAAGAATAATCCTCTTCTTGTGTGGTTAGCCATTAGTAAATAGTCTTGAGTTTATGGATTTCTTTGTTAAATTAACTGTTGGCCATGGCCGATGCAAAACCTTCAGCAGAATTTACTTTCAGCAGAAATTCATTTCTTTCTCTGATATTGCAATAGCCTAAAAATTATTCTGGTGAATTGTTCTCACACGCTCCTCCTTTACCTGTCAAGTCCACTTCTGAATCCCATTCATTTGAGAAGTGGAATTATTTGTGTTATTATCTTTATTATTATTTTATTTTTTCCCCCAGAATTTTAAAATGCGCTTCCATTCTCTCCTCCGGATCTCAGCATTCAGTCAACATCAAATAGGTGTAGGAGCTATTCTGCCTTTCTGCATTTGGAATTACCCTCCACAGCAACATTCGTATGAAGGGTGCAGTGGGGATTGTGCATCGCAATGCAACGGCAGGCAGGAAAAATAGCGCGACCATTTTTGTCTCCCACGTGAACGTATTAATTTGTAGCCTGGACTGCTTCTCTCTTCCTCTGCCGGTGGCCCCTGGGTTTAGCAGAACTGGAGCCTCATCCCAGCCGCTGTGCACCTGATTCCTCTTCCTCTCCCCAAAGACCTCAGCGCCGTCCCCCATTTGTCATTGGTAAGCATGCCGACAAGCCATGCTTCACGCGACGGGGGAAGGGGACCTGAAGCGAGCAAAACAAAGGGACAACAAAATCAGCATAATTCCTCTCAAAATGAAAACACATTCTTCACGAAGGGGGGTAAAATAATGCAATTATCCTGGCAAAGACTGTCAGTGGCAGTATGATGAATATTGGGACGTCGACATGGAATGTGACACTGTTCCTTGGAAAAAACAGTGTTACTCAGAAGATAAAGAGGAGCATTTTAGGACCCAAGGCTTCCACCTCTCTTCTTGAAAGTAGCATTTGAAAACACTGCGGCTGTTGTAGATAATTGCCGTACTTTACATTTGCAAAAATCCTGCGAGGAGGCGTCAGTGAAATCACGAAAAAGAGAGCGGAGTGGAGGACAGATTGCTGAGTGTGCAATCAAACTTTAGTGACAAATGATTACTCACTGTCATTACGCATCCTCCGACTGCTCCCGTGTGCTATACCCCCTTGTGGAGAGCAGTCGATGCCTTTTCCAAAGTGTTTTTAAATACCCGCACTTAATATCCATGATGATGAATGGGCGGACTTACATATGGTGGAGGCGGGGTGGAGAGAAGCCTGATGAAATTACAATGCGAGCTGATTGATCTATGCAGAGCTGGCATGCGGCCGGGGAACAGGTTAAACTGATGAATGGAGATTTGTGTCAGAGGCCAATGTGGAGATTGTCAGGAGACCTGACCTTCACAAGTATTCCAGAATCCCTGCATGGGCCCAGATCCACGGCGCCCGACCAAAACCCGTCCATCATTTCCAGAGTGAAATCTGTCTTGACTGGGAAAACTGGGAGAGGAGGGGGACTCACTCAGATGAATATGCATGCATTGGCATCGCCGTAATGATTTACAGCGCCGTTGAGGTGTGGATGTGCGATCATTTCCTGCACATCCTGAAAGGAATGACAGCACTAGCAACATAAATGAGAGGCTTTCACAGAGGAGTGAACTGCTTAATGTTGTTGAGCTGCTAGTTGTCATGACAATATCTAATCAGCACTGAAACATTGTAACCGATAAGGAAGAGAAAATTCCAGTAGATTTCATATCATATCTATTCAAATTACATATAAATTAGATAATTTCTCTGTAGGTTATATTGATGCCATCTTTCGTCAACAATCAGAAACAGCTTTTTTTCTAGAAGCAAATGAGAGCATCAATCGAGTGTACTTGCTTATGGAAGTGTCTGCCCTGTAGTTATTAAACACACACATGCACAAAGTCACACACTCCCAATAATCATATACTTCAGTTTATATAAGATGTAGAAGACAAAGCGGCAGGGGACTCATTGTGGCCATCATGCAAATGTAACCTTTGAACCGTCAAAATGGTTTGCAGTCTAACCTTTCTCCTTCACTATTCGACGCCCAAACCCTCCCCTCCAGACCAGCCCTCGGCTCCACCTAACAGTTTTTGAACATAACAGGAGTTTTAGTTTTTTTTTTAAGTTTTTTTTTTCTTAATTGTGGTTTACATCATCTGAACAACATTTAACACTATTGTAACAGTAAAAAAGTACACACAAGTATTATTTCCTGCTTTATTATTATTATTATTATTATTATTATTATATCAATTCACACACACACACTGCATGTACAGAAAGATGCTTACCCTTTCCATGTATTATACTTAAGGTTTGATTTCTGTATGTAGAAATTACTATTAACCTACTATTAAACTAGATTACAAAATAGCTATTGCATTAGCTATTGTTAACAAACTAATGTTAACAAATTATATATTTTACACCCTCAATTTATCTTGTAATTTCTCCACAATCGTTTACAGTTGGAAGCTATCCAAAGTTAGACTGCTTTGGATTGAAGTATTCTCCATTTAATGGATCGCATAAAGACAAAGAGTTTAGACAGAAATCAAACAAACAAACAAACAGACAAGTGCTGCATTTAGCATTTCCAAAAAGCATGTTTGAACATGTTTTTTTTCCCTTTACAACTGCTAAGTCAAGCACAACTTGAATGTGATTGTTGTTGTCACTTAATACTTAACAAAAGCCTGCACTGTGTTTTGTTTGGAGATGCAGTTTGGAGCCCTTTGAATTGTGAAGAGACTTGGAAGAGGTCTCAGTTGTCTACATGCTCAACCCTCTATTCTCACCACTGTTGTTTTGGATGAGGAGGTTTATTATTATGCCCAGTGGAGAAATGCCTTTCCTCTAAATGCCACTTTAATCTTTTCTCTGGTGGCAGTGAGAGTTACTCATTTCCATTCAGAGTGGAACACTCCATCTGACCTGTGCTCAAGGAGAAATCTCTGAAAACCTTGCTTTTGAAGGCCTCGCTATTGGCAGGTGTTTTGTGTGTTGTGGTGAAGGAGAGAAAGACAGCCGTGCAGGCAACTGGACAGACAAACAAAAAAACACAGAATACTGTCAATCCAAGACTGTAGATGTTTGCTTGAAGCAAAAGGGGCTAAAATTATACAAAAAAATAAATAAATAAATATATAGCAACAAATAAGATTGTCTAGCATCTTTTATTTGAGACCATATGCATACATGCAGGCCCTATGCATAAACAAATTAAGTCAATAAAGTAAGGAAATAAGTCAATGATTCACTCATAAAAAAATAAAAAAAATGGAATAGCATACTACTCTTACTATTTCTGCAATATAAACATATGGCAAAAATAGTAGCACTGTGTGTACACCAGCTGCTCTGCGTCAAAAGCAAATGGAAATAGGCTAATTATAGTCAGTGATTCTGTCTACACTGGATGTGCCACGACAAAGTACAGACAGTATATTGATGCTCCATTCTATTTCTGACATCCTCCACGTGGTTGCACTACTTCCAACAGCAGGACTAATAGATTTGGAATCCAGTGTAGACAGTCTATAAATTATAGTCTGCAGACAGACAAGCTGCTGTAGTGCTGTGTTTCACCGAATCAGTCGAGTGAATGATTCAGTGACTCACTCTTAAAAAGTGACTTTTTAATCAGCTTTATTAGAAACAAACCAGTGTGAATTTATGACTAACTCATAAAAACAATTGTCAAATGTTTCCACCTACTGGTGAAACAGTGGAACTTGCAGAAAGAGTCTGTAAAACTAAGGCTACATTCACACAGCAGCAGAATACAGTTGTCAGTCCTGTATTTGAGTCCTTAATACAGTTACGTTCACACACAGCTCGGTTATTTACGGGTGTGACAACCGCATTCTGTAACCGAACTCGAGGTCAAAACTAATGCACAGATTGAAAGTATGTCTAGAACCGGGTGTGTCTCACATGTCCTGAAAAGTGAAGCTGCGGGCTCTTTGATCGCCCCCTGGTGGCTGGCTGCAGTACAGGTCATAAACCCTGCCCTCTCCATGTAAAGGAATGGGACTTCAGTCAAAATAAAAAAATAAAATTACACTTCCAATGCAATTTTCCAAAATATGGTTTTGGTAATTTAAGGTAGTTATCACACTGATATATGTTCAATTGTTCGTTTTTGTGATAAGTTTCATTTTAGCTAGTAATTTGATGCTATAAAAACGGGGCGTGTCGTTATGGTTGATTGGATCTGCAGGAGTTTGGGCGGGAGTTTGATTCCGCGGCTCCACCTCATGACTTATTTTTTTATTGCTGAAATCAAGAACAAACAAAATAGTACAAAATACAAAATAACACTTGAACAGGCAATAATAAAATAAAACAGTAAAACATACCCACCTCATGACTCTACTGCGCAGACTTGGGCTCCAAATCACGTCATTTACTCAAGATGGCAGCAGCCATACTGAGATGCATTCGCTTTAGTGATGGGAAGTTCGGATCATTTTACTGACTCGGACCTTTGAATCTCGTTCAGCAAAATGAACGAATCTTTTTTTGAGTCATTTCGTTCATTTTAGCAAAATATAATTAAAATGTTACGTGCTACTTCCTTAACACATCTACTACTTATGCAAACGTTGATCACACAACAAACAATACAAACTATAATGCTATAAGAAACAGAAAAGATGAATTCATCGTTTACCTGGGTCTTGATTAGCTCACCTCACCTCTTATCTGACAAGCCTTCGGGTTTGAGTCGTTCGTTCATCACGTGACAGCCCCATAAGCTAAACCAATGCAGTCAGAGCCGGAAAGAGAATTGATTAGTTCACCTGTTTCGAGTCTTCGGGTTTGAGTCGTTCGTTCTTTTGTCACGTGACCACTTGCCGGATCAGTAAAATACTATAAAGTAAAACTGTATTTTTTGTATGTTGGATCATATTTAAGAATTATCATAAAATTATCAAAATATTTGTAATAAGCATTTTCCTAGAAATAAAAATGGTCTGTTCATTTCTGTCACTGTTTTTGTTACTGTTTCTTGAGGAGCTGTGTTATTTTATAAATAAATAAAACCCTGTTATAAATAATATATTGATTGATTTGTCCTTTCACTGTCTTTGTCTGTCAATAAACATATAATATAACTATATAATAAAAAAATCCAAGCCTAAAATTACAAAGCACTTATAGTTTGTTCATTTTTACTCCAGTTTTGACTTTGCTGGTATAATTGTTTTTCCTAGGCAGACTTGACATATTGGTCTAATATTTGTATAAGAAGATTGGTCAAAAAGGACACAATGATATAAAGTGAAAGCAAATAACATTTTGAATATGAATGATTAATGTTAGTTTAAAATATTAAGGTTATGATCTGGCTCTGTGGCTTTAGTATATTTTAATTTTCTTGTATTTTTTATTTAAATTGTTTTAATTAATTTTGGAATAGTTATCCTCTATGCTAAAGCTTTTTCTGGCACAAAAATAAACAATAAAAAACAATTCAAGAGTGTGTACACAGTTAATGTCTAAAGTGTCATATGTTACAAAATTATAGTAAGTAACACTATAGTCTAATCGAAAGGGTTAACTCAAAAGACATAAATACAACAAGGTATTGTATTTTATGAAGATTAGACTCCAAAAAAAATAAATTAAATTCAATTAAAGCATAACCAACTCTTTATTATCTTTATTACTACATTCAGTATTATGGAAAAGAACCATCGTGACAGAAATTAAAAGGAATAATTTGAGACCAGAAATGCATCACATAACTGTAGGAGTAAATAATAATAATAATAATAATAATAATAATGACTATGCACCCGTTTGTAAGGAAGGTTGTAAATTAACTAATTTCTCTGCCCAAAGCTGTCACGTCACATGACAAAAGAACGAACGACTCAAACCCGAAGACTCGAAACAGGTGAACTAATCAATTCTCTTTCCGGCTCTGACTGCATAGGTTAGTGTATGAGGTTCTCACTTGATGAACGAACGACTCAAACCCGATGACTGGAAACAGGTGAACTAATTCCAGTAGCCTACAGAACCTATAGGATGTTGCGCATGCGCGACTGAACGAATCACTCCCTGAGACGACTCGTTCTTCCCGAGTCACATTAAAGATTCGTTCAAAATGAACGAATCGTTCAAGAACGACCCATTACTAATTCGCTTCACTTTTCTATAGTGGAAGGAAGTGGAGACGCGTCGTCCATCTTTTTATACAGTCTATGTCTAGAACATGCAAACACATATGCCAGTGCTCAGCCAATCGCATTTATAGTCTGGAGTGTGTAGAAGAGTGTGATAATAATCAGGCTTGAGGCATTGTTTTGAAACAAAGCGATCACACAGACTTTGTTACTGTTATTGAACATTGTTAAGGCAAGTAGAGTAAAATACAAAAGATTAACAAACAAACAAACAAACAAACAAACAAACCATAGTATCATTGAACGGGTGTAATGTGCTGAAGAAAGTAAGAAAATTGTCATATGGAAATACTTGTTATACTACGGGGCCGTTGAATGCTTGAATCTGATTGGCCAACGAACGTTCTGAGGTGTGCAATTATTTTCAGGGAAACGCACGGCGAACGTAATTCCAGGCAGCTCTTGACCGCATTACATGACCATATCACTTCGCCAAATGATTTATGTTATTTCAAAGGCCTTACAACAGCAAAATAACCAAAACCTACAACGACACTGGCCAAACAAATAAATATAGTAAAAAAAGGATAAAAACGAAGGATCATGTCCATGTTTTTGACACAAAATTACGTTTTATTATGTACTCCCGCTCTCTCTCCCTCACAGACGCACATACAGTTTGCACACACTTTAACATAAGCGCTAATGTTGTTAGCCCTACTCTGACAATTTTATCAGTAACATAGTTTAACAACTTAAAAACGACATGACTTCTCACAAGCGAGGTAACAACAACAGCAACTGAACTTGACGTTTCACTATAACTTGAGACATTGCCGCCGAACACTATTGAGAGACGCACAGACTCTCTCTCTCATAACTTAGTTATTAACTGTATTAATTGCATTAGTCTGCTATCAACGGCTCAAGCCTCTGTTACTAGGTTTAAAATTACGTTTTGATATTAGCAACGGAGGCGTTGGATGAGATGCAGAAGAAATTAATCCTACTCACAATAGCGATTTAAGTAGAAAAACCGGACAAATGCCTTGAAATATATCATCTGATCGATGTCTTGAGGTAGTAGTTGAGAGAACCATAGTATAAGCAGAATAATTGACTTCGGTCCATTGAATTATTAGAAAAATAATGCACACCCGAGGTGTAACCATCACTACCTCGGGTGTGCATTATTATTTTTCTAATAATTCAACGGCCCATCGTCAATTCCTTACACAATCCTGTAATCTTCTTTGGGTATTGTACATATGATCTGTTATCTGTAAGTGCCTGTAGCTATAATAAACATATATTCACATGTTCCCTCTGAAAATAAGCCGATAAAGTAATTGGGTGTGAATGCAGCACCACGAACAAAATCAACTCTTGCAACTGCTGCAGTGTAAAAGTCTGTTTATGGAAGAGTGAAACTGAAAGTATGTAAATTTAATCATAGCATTTCATATAATGGGATGCTTGGGGCACTGTAGTAATTTCTGCTTAGAATAGCAGTTGTACTGACAGCAAGAGGCCCTGATTAAACCCCATTAAAGGAGTTTAAGAATATCTTGATAGTAAACTGCTCACATGACATTGATTTCATCAAGAGCTTCGCCCATTAAGACTTCAAATAGGGCCTGGAAAATGGCATCCCTTTTTTCATAAGTGTGAGATCAGTGCAGAGTGGAGGGTTTGACTTTAATCTGTTCAGCAGAGGTGCTCTGATTTCATAATGATTAAACCTGTGCCAGTCGACCCTGCTTCTCTGTTCTGTGACCAGTGTTGCTTTATAGCTGTTACTTTGTGCATAAATCCTGCAAAGACATGCCTCTGGGGGACTACCCACTGTGCCCATAGCCTCTGCACATTTCTTTTTCTCTCATTTGGGCTGATAATTCATCAAAGTACCTGCAGAGTCAGCTCAGAATGTATGCGTTTAGCTGTTTAATTATGTAGTTTTCCTATACACATAATGCACAGTATATGTCCATTATATGATTAAATGAGGCCCACCCATACTCACCCTCATTCTCTTCTCTCCTCCTTTTCTCAGTCGTTAAACTAATGATAGTCTGGGTAACGTATACGGTCAGTAGACTATATCCATTAGTTATGAGAGAAAATGCATGGTAAAATGCTTATTAAGGCAATTCAAGTCAAAACAGGATTCCTCGTTAGTGCTGATAGTCTACAGATAGTCTTCTTGTCTGTCTAGCACTGGTTGTGTACCACATGTGACTCACCTTTTGTCTAGATCTACATGGCCATACCTGAAGGCTTTGATAGATGAGGTAATCTGAGCAAGTTGTGTTGAGAGATCCATCAGGAAACAGACAGGCCCATATAAACTATGCAAAATCTAGGTCCTTGTTGTCACCCATCGGTAGGCCTCTGGATCTATAGTGGTTCCCCAAGGGGCAATAAGTCGCATACATATGCAAAGAGACAAAAACACTTTGCCTCTCCCTAATGTCTCAGAAACATCCAATGACCCTATTCCATACCTCTTGTCACACTATCCTCCCCAAGCCGTCTTCAATTGTAATTCATTGTTTGTCTTGGAAAAATTGATTATTAATATTAATATTGAAAAATAATATTAAACACCCACATAATTTATATTTATTAGTACTTTTAAAATAACTGATTAATTTAGGTGATAACATTTTTAAAAAAAGGAGCTAACAATATTGGTAATTGGGTAATTAAGCAGATATACATTTTTAATGAAAAACACGTTTTTTCATAAAAAAAAATAAAAAAATAAAAGATGAATTAAAATTGTTGGTTACACTTCAATAGTTGGTTGAAGGGGTGTGCATAAGACTGACATGACACCTTCATAATCTGTATATGAAGGGTTTTTATGCATGTTTATGATAAGTGTCATTAACACTAGAACCGCCAGAGGTCGCTGTATACCTAAAAGCGCCAGCGGGTAAATTTTACCCGCACACATGGCAACTGTTTTTATAAGACTAAAGAACAATTAATTCACTGTATTATGCCACTGTCTTCACAAAGAAGTGTCTAGAGTCATGAAATGATTGTCTAGTCCTCAACTATATTTTTACCCTGTTGTTTTATGTTCAACACTTTTTAATGCAGCCTACACTAATCCATAATGGTCAGTAAGCTAAAAAAAAAGCCTGCACTGACAACGAAAATGAGAAGGTAGTAAAGCTCCAAAATCACATAAAGTACCGAAAGTAGTCAATTCACGTGATTCATGTACGTTATTCCAAGTCTTCTGAATACATTTAACGTGAACAAGATTTGAAAACATGGGAAGTTTTCGGTGCTTCAAACTTTGAGATCGGTAATCAGTGTGAGTTTCATATTCAGTGAATGGCAGATTCATCTGGTGTTGTACAAGAGCTGTTATGATTTTCTATTGCAATAATGGAGTTAAATCATCCAACTATCCTTTTTAATTGCTTTACGATTATGTCACACACTTCTGAATATCACATCCTGGAAATGTATTGACAAAAACACATGACTTTGTCACACCTGCTGACTCCAGGTTCTTCCTAAAGTTACTTACAGATTTACATCTACCTACTGCTTTGTTTTTCTGTAGTAGAAAGCTATTGACTTTTTTTCATTTCAATTCATAAACTGTGATTGATCTGTGGTTTTATAAAGGCTCTCCTATTTTACTCCTCTGTTTACCTTGGGGAGCCAGACAAAATTTTCCATGTGAAGCATAAAGTAGTCTGATAAATGAAAATGTTTTCTTTAAAACATCAAATCTCAAAGCTTTAATATAACTTAATAGCACCTTAAACATGACCAAATTCATTTTGCTCAAAGTATCCGTTTTGCTCTGTATTGATTGGTAAATGCGTAGGATCTCAGGCCTGACTGACATGGGCTGACAGCAGCGAGAGCTCTTACTGAGAAAAAGTAGAACTGCATTTTTCTTTGACGTTTGGAGTCTAGATGTGGTCGAGCCAAAGACCTTTTACTGTGATTACAAACAACAGAAGTGAGGTGCAGCTATCAAATGCGTTTATGATATTCATAAGTCACTCCATTATTGTAAGTAGACTACAGATGTGCTTGGGTTTTGAGTAGTCTATTCAGCTGAGGTCAATAAACCATTGGGACAGCAATTTTACACACACACACACACACACACGCGCGCACACACACACAGCTTTTTGACTTTATTTATTTTGCACTAAAATTTCTATTGCTTTAGGCAACAATATCTAAGAGTACTAAGGTATCAAAACAATGCAGAAAAACTACCCAGCACCTGGGCAAAAATATTTAAAACAACCCAATAAAACGATCCAACAGGCTGAACCCAGCATTTAGGTTAAAAAAATAACCCAGCATTTTCTGTACACTATTGCAGACTTAATAGGTTAGACTGAACTATGGCATTTCTAGTGAGTACCATATGATGGCCAAAAACTATTCAAGCTTATAGAGAAGCAATGGGGAAACTGAAAAGAGCCAGTGTAGCTACAGTACATAACTATTTAAAGGCTTATGCAATTCTGCTCTCTGCTTTCACGTTCATTAATATAGAACACCATCTCCCACCTTAAACACACACTTATGACAGAGCAGATCAGAGTAGGAGGCAGAGGGGAGAGGTGGGGAGTGTTTGCCCCCAGACCAGTAAAGCAGGAGAGGCCGCCAATACACACAGCTTCTCTGTAAATTCCCCACAGAAGCCAGAGGGGCCCTGGGGAGAATGAGTCAGGATCCTGCCTGCCTCCAAAACCTGGGAACAGCTGGGCTTGCCATCTGCCTCCTCTTCATGGTGGATACCTGCAAGTCGATTGTTGCCTCTATCTATTTATGAGGAGGTGAGAGGGAAAAGCTTGGTACTTACATGACTGCAGTACCCAGAAAGACCTCAACAGATCTCTAAACAGCTTTAGATTAGTCTGAGGAAAGGCACCAAATGAATAGCCCACAGGTCTCCAAAAAGAAATCACAAAGAAAACTACACAGTAAACAAAGACTGTAAAAAAATAAAAAAAAATAAAAAAGACTGCAAGTACAGACATAAATGAAACAAAAATTGTTTTGATATGAATTGAAATGTAAAGAAATCCATACGTCCATCTATCCATCCATCCATCCATCCATCCAAAACCCATTCAACAACTCATTATGTTTGTCTTTCATTTAATTCCAATTAAATTCAAGTTTACAGTTAATTAATTCAATAATTAAATTGGAATTTAAAATAAATTATATACATATATTAAAATGTCAATATTTAAATTTGTAATGAAGGAATTAAGTTCTGAAATTTGTATGAACCTGACAGAAAGATAGACACAGACAGACAGACAGACAGACAGACAGACAGACAGATAGATAGATAGATAGATAGATAGATAGATAGATAGATAGATAGATAGATAGATAGATAGATAGATAGATAGATAGATGGACAAGAATAGTGTTATGAATGCATAAAATGCATAAACAATGCTTCACTGTAAAAAAATTTAAGAGCTGAGAGTGAAAACCAGACTGCTAGATTAATCTTGATAGGTAAACTTCCAAAATATGTAAATACATTCCAAAATATGTTTGACTCCTCGGGTGCATTTCAGATAATGAAACCAGCTAGCAATTAACAGTCACTCGCTGAGGCACTGGCAGATGATTTCTGCATTTTGATGACCGACTCTTTACTAAATATATAAATAATCAACACCTGTTCTTTTGAGATGATTCACCAAATGGGTAATCGCCATTCATCAAAAGTCGCTGTGTCATTACTTATCCAAATGAGATGGTGTTAATTACAATAAATTACAGATGTGTTTGATGCATTAGTGAAGCTTCAATGAACACAGAGTGCCAGGTTGGTGCCTAATGGCTGTTGGTCAATGGAATGTGTGTGTTGCTGCCTGCCTGATGGTGTGTGTGGATTTAGAAAGAGAGAGAAAGCACCTGTGCAACAAGAGGCTTCTTTTCGGGACAAAGCATATACGCTGCTTTCCAAGTGCCTTGGAATCTACAAAACGAAACAAGCGCTATTTTTTCACCGAGGCCTTTAGGGTGAAATGAGTTGATCATCACTTTCAGAATGAATGAACCATTTGAAATGCTGAGACGTCTGGCATGAAAAAAGAGGTCAAAAGCTCTTCAGCATATAAAGTACGAGCGGCAAAGACTTCAGAGGGGCGGGTGCAGACCGAGTCCACAGTGGCCCTCGAAGACGCCCCGGCTTTTAACGCTGCCATATGAGCTGGTGTTGGAGCATGGTATCCAGCTTTGAAGTAGTCTCCTGATCTCACTCCGCCACTGAGAGGAAATTGAAGTCAAGGGTTCACAGCACCTAATGCTGCAAAAAAATGATCTCACAGGACAGAGGAAGAGAAGGGTAGTCGGGGGAATTAACCCGGACACTTCCTCGTAAAATAAAGCCAGTGATGAAAACAGCACTCGAGGATGGTGTGAAACTGAGGTTCACTCTCTCATAAACAAGTGGTATGAAGAGGCTTTGGCTGAAATCACTAAAATTGATTTACAGAGGCTCTTGTGCGGTGCCCCTTTGCTCAATCAAGAACACCATATAATGACAACACATATTTCCTCAGTAACAACACAAAGGCATCACACCGACATGCAGTCGATTTCAAGGTTTCAGACTAATTTGTGCACATCATGTGTCACGGGATGACTATTTAAATGTCACTCTGCTCGTGTTCGCATTAAGCCTCCGAAGCCCGACAGGGAGCCCAGGTAATGTGCTTAAATATTTAGGCTTTATTGTTAGAGACAGAAATAGATGAGAAGTGACTAGACTTGCCTGTCATCAGTGATCAGACTGCCTTAATGAGACAGACACAGGCACCTCCAGAGTCAAATATTCAAATTCCTCCCGCTGAGGAAGTGCCTAAAAGGGCTGATGACTGCCTTGGAGCAAGCCCACACCAATCTCATTTTGTCTCTTAAGTATGCCAAAACTCTTCAAAAATGCCCTTTGAACCTGGCAATGTGCCAGCAGCAGTCTGTAAACCTTGATCTAGGGGGTTGTGTGAATTACCAAACAGCTAATGCAATAGGCCTGGAGATTATCGAGGCCTCTTTTGGTGATGTCAGCAAAAGCGGCATCATAGGAGGGGGGCAGTCATTCAGGGCATGAGTCATTTCGCCTCACGCAGAGACATGTACTCGTTTAAGATATTCTTCTGTCTTGGTCAACCACCCTCTCTGAAGGTCATAGTTCCAGCAAAGCAATTCAGACCATAACAAGCTGTAGTGAGACATTAGTGATCTCAAATACATTTACAAAAAACAACAACAACAAAACTTTGCGAAAGTGGTTTGTACCCCAAAATAAACCTATACGAGAGTGAAGAGTGCTAGACGGCCCTTCTGTTATGACTGGCTTTGGCTCTATTAACTCACTACACACATCCATTGGCTTAGTTTAAGAATAGCTGATGTCAGCCACGTGAATTCCTCACTGTGTTTATTGGCTAAATCCGTGCTTTCCCGAGCTCCAATTTGCCAAAAAAGTAGGGAAATATCCATTCCAAGCCTTTCCAGAGAAATAGACTCATGACTGTCCACCACCAGTACTATGGCATTTCATCTCTAGACATCCACTTATTATTCTCTGTGTCAGAGTGGAAATACATACATAAACAAATAAATGAAAGAAAAAAAAAAACCCTCCTAAAACTCAAACAAAGATCTCAACATTTTCTACCGAAGCCATGCCGATGCCGATGCTGTGGTAAAACACTCATTAACTCAGAACCGATGGCTGACCTCATCTCATACACCATTAATAGCACACAATCATTATCAGTGGCTCATGAGCTGCGCTGGGGCATCTGCTTGCTGAAACAAGCTATCAGGAGACTGTATGTGAAGGATGAATGTGGAAATAGTGGGCAGATGCATAAAAAAGGTAGCTTTTTGTTTACCTCCTCACCTTTCATTCAGCACATCTGTTTGGGGTACTTTGGTTTCCAAGGCAACAGGCTGCATGCAAACTCTCTGACAGGTGAGTGCTCCTGGACATCAGCCGATCTCCCTTGGGTGCATCTGTCAGAGCGAGAGCGTAGACCAAAGCGGAAACTCTCCAGCATATCACCCACCCACATAAAGCCCCGATTTCAACGCAGACCCATCACAAAGAAGATGTCAACTAGAAACAAGGGGGGGAAATCTCACTGAAAGGAGACAATAACAATTGGAGTACCTCATTTCCTATATCCGTGTCAATTTGCATGTGTTGTACAGCTGAGAAAAGACTTGTGGAGTAAAACTCGAATTTAGCTCGAAACACTCATTTTACTCTAGGAGAGCATTTCTGGTAGTTTGTTTCACAGTGGTAGTCTGCCCCGAACGGACGCAGCACTTAGACAGCAGGCAGTCTGATGTGACACTAAGAGGGTTTGTGATATGCCAAGAGCGCAGGCAGAATGGAAGTGACCAGGGGCTGTGATTGTTTTTTCCTGCCATTTAATCTCCTCTCAAAGATGGTTCATTAGTCTGGAGGATAGCAAACTGCACAAAGATAAAACCTGATCTGTGAGTCAGGGACACCACAAATCCATTTCCATTCAGCTCTACGCCCAGCGGCTATACCATCAAAAGCATCACTCTGTTTCTTGCTCAAATGAAATGAAAAGAGCAGCTCATACATTTTTTTTACACTCCTCCCTTCCCTTCTTCATCTCATTCTCAATTTGAGTGATCATTTTGCATTTTGAGGTGATATAAACTTTTTGGTTTTCCATCCATGAGACCATTTTTTTTTCCGCCCTGAATGACACTGACAGGTTATCCATACAAATTCACTCCTTCAGTAGCAAGGGCCTCAAGTGGGCAAGTTCCGCCAATCATTTGTGACCTTGATGTAGTGGTTGTGGCTTTCCACTTGAGAAAATAGTTCATTGAATATTAGCATATTAGCAAAATAACATCAGATCATTTGCTGCTAATTGCTATGTTTTTAATATTTCACGAGATGAAGTACTAATGAAAATCTGCTCAAAGCACCAAGATGTCCACAATTTTTGAGTATATGCTTGGCGAGTTAAGGAATGCTAAGAAATCGTCACGGGGGACTCGTCATGTCTGAGCCTGAACATGGTGTGACATTCGGAATGATCAGTTGTCATTAAGGGGGACATGGCCTGGGGCCGATGGGTAGAGGGCCCCGTTTTTAGGAGATGTGGGAGTGTGTCGAAGGGAGCAGATTGTGTTCTTGGAGAGCCTATTAAAGCTGACAGAGACGAGGTGGAGGAGTCGGATCTCGGCCTGATTACACCCCTCTCCTCGGCTCCCCTATTGACTGTGGTTAGGATGTAGCTTTCCATTTCCTGCAGAAATAAATTAAAAGTCAGAAGTAATTTGGCTGATGTGGGATGCAGGTGGATTTTTTCCTCCCCTCTTTGCCTCCAACTTTCTGAATAAAATTCTCCCCTTGCCTGGAAATCAATTGAAGACCCTCTTTGATGAGGGAGGGCTTATTTTCTGCCAGTGACAGTTTTGTGGCAGGGAAAAAGCAGGGATTTGATTAAAGTGGAGATACCGCGAGATTGAGGTCTTGTTCCAGCCAGAAGAAGGATAAAGGCCTTTAATCGTGTCTCCTGCACCATAAAGAGGAGGACGTGCCATTACAGCTTCACCTCTTTCAGCACCTAAAAATCACCATTTGTGTTGATTTTGAAATCAATCTCATTAATCAATCTACCAACCAATCAATCAGTGGGCAGATTGTATGTTCTTAACTATACATTATCCCCTCCCTGTAGTCTCCCTGTATTATTAATTGAGAGGTCACAGTAAATAAATTAAAAAAAAATTGAAATTTACGACTAGGGGTGTGCAGCGAAGCCGAAATCTGTATCTGTATCAATCTCAAAATTATTTGGAAATGGGCGGGGATTGAGAAACTGAAAACCGTTATGTCTGTGGTTTTATAGTGTTTTTGTCATAGTTATCACTGAACAAATATGCCTTGTATAACTGATAAAATAATATTTTTCATAATGATTATAACATTTATTTAAATATCTTCTGATGCGAAATCCAATTCAGGCCAGACGGTTAGGTTGAAGGAATATGCAAATGTATTCTTTAAAGTTTCAAAAATAATAATTGTGAAACATAACTCGAAAATGAAACATGAAATTTAATAATCATATGCAAAACAGCATATGCACCTGTTAGTACAGTTAATACAAATCACTCATATTTCAAACCTTACATAGTTAAAACCATTAGTAAAGATAAT
Source organism: Onychostoma macrolepis (assembly GCF_012432095.1). Lineage (NCBI taxonomy): Eukaryota > Metazoa > Chordata > Actinopteri > Cypriniformes > Cyprinidae > Onychostoma > Onychostoma macrolepis. The sequence continues at coordinate 22,808,528 of NC_081161.1, read as the reverse complement.
AACCAATTTTGAGTTAATACTAAGTATTAATAAGGAATAATTTCCTTTTGAAAATACTACAAATATTCTAAAAAGAGATAAAATCTTCCTAAAAAGAGAAATCAATCTGCAATGAATAAAACCCATCATAAAAGTTTTAAAAGGTGCACCCAAAGTATTGAAGAGTAAAACCTGAAGTTTCAAGAGGAGAGGAGAAGAGAGAAGAAGAGTCTGCAGGGGAGGGGTGCAGCACATCTTTTATACCCTTACAAAATCTAAATATAAGAAGAGCCCAATAATTAACATAAAGCTACAGTTTGCCACATATCAAAACACAATAACTGCCAAGCCCAAAGTCCACATACTGGCTCAACCCAAATATCTCGGTACTTTCAGATCCTCTCTTTGGGGACCAAAACGGTCTTCCTCTTTCTGCTGTGCACTAGACATTTGAGATCAGTCAAAAATATCAACATGACTTTTGGTTGCAAACACAAGCTAAAAGGAGCATATAGATCTCGTGCAAAAGTCATCTCTCAGCACATATCTTTCTGCAAAGACCATTTCTCAGAGTCAAAACCTCTTAACCCTAGATAATTAACACACTATATCTGACTACTTTTAATTATATGTATAAGGCAAAGATACAGTAGATATTTAAAGTCTGCCTACTTCAGTTATTTGAAAACAACAATTTGTGCACATAAACAAACACATAAGCATAAATCATATTTGTAATCATACACATAAGCATAAACCATATTTGTATACATCATTTTTCCTTATCCAAGACACCATCTTCTAACTGTCAGAGCCGACAATTTTGTATAGATAGACAATGCTTTGTGGTGTAATGCGGTTGTGCTTCGGGTGACCTGAGTTCCAGGGACCTTTTGTGATTTTAAAAGTTCTAATTAAAACAATTTTAATAAATGCTAATAAAAGTAAAATAAGAGGAATATATATATATATATATATATATATATATATATATGGTAACACTTTACAATAAGGTTCATTAGTTAATATTAGTTAACAACATTAGTAAACATGAACTAAGAATGAACAATACTTATACAGCATTTATTAATCTTAGTTAATGTTAATTTCAGCATTTACTAATGCATTATTAAAATCACAAGTTGTGTTTGTTAACATTAGTTAATGCACTGTGAACTAACATGAATAAACAACGAACAACTGTATTTTCATTAACTAACATTAACAAAGATTAATAAATAGTGTAATACATGTATTGTTAATTGTTTGTTCATGGTAGTTAATACATTAACTAATGTTAACAAATGACACCTTATTGTAAAGTGTTACCATATATATATATATATATATATATATATATATATATATATACAGTGGGGCAAATAAGTATTTAGTCAGCCACCAATTGTGCAAGTTCTCCCACTTAAAAAGATGAGAGAGGCCTGTAATTTTCATCATAGGTATACCTCAACTATGAGAGACAAAATGAGAAAAAAAAAAATCACAATGTAGGATTTTTAAAGAATTTATTTGCAAATTATGGTGGAAAATAAGTATTTGGTCAATAACAAAATTTCATCTCAATACTTTGTTATATACCCTTTGTTGGCAATGACAAGAGGTCAAACGTTTTCTGTAAGTCTTCACAAGGTTTTCACACACTGTTGCTGGTATTTTGGCCCATTCCTCCATGCAGATCTCCTCTAGAGCAGTAATGTTTTGGGGCTGTCGCTGGGCAACACGGACTCCAAAGATTTTCGATGGGGTTGAGATCTGGAGACTGGCTAGGCCACTCCAGGACCTTGAAATGCTTCTTACGAAGCCACTCCTTCATTGCCCGGGCGGTGTGTTTGGGATCATTGTCATGCTGAAAGACCCAGCCACGTTTCATCTTCAATGCCCTTGCTGATGGAAGGAGGTTTTCACTCAAAATCTCACGATACATGGCCCCATTCATTCTTTCGTTTACGGATCAGTCGTCCTGGTCCCTTTGTAGAAAAACAGCCCCAAAGCATGATGTTTCCACCCCCATGCTTCACAGTAGGTATGGTGTTCTTTGGATGCAACTCAGCATTCTTTCTCCTCCAAACACGACAAGTTGAGTTTTTACCAAAAAGTTCTATTTTGGTTTTATCTGACCATATGACATTCTCCCAATCCTCTTCTGGATCATCCAAATGCTCTCTAGCAAACTTCAGATGGGCCCGGACAAGTACTGGCTTAAGCAGGGGGACACGTCTGGCACTGCAGAATTTGAGGCCTTTGTTACTTTGGTCCCAGTTCTCTGCAGGTCATTCACTAGGTCCCCGTGTGGTTCTGGGATTTTGCTCACAGTTCTTGTGATCATTTTGACCCCACGGGTGAGATCTTGCGTGGAGCCCCAGATCGAGGAGATTATCAGTGGTCTTGTATGTCTTCCATTTTCTAATAATTGCTCCCACAGTTGATTTCTTCACACCAAGCTGCTTACCTATTGCAGATTCAGTCTTCCCAGCCTGGTGCAGGTCTACAATTTTGTTTCTGGTGTCCTTTGACAGCTCTTTGGTCTTGGCCATGGTGGAGTTTGGAGTTGGACTGTTTGAGGTTGTGGACAGGTGTCTTTTATACTGATAACAAGTTCAAACAGATGCCATTAATACAGGTAACGAGTGGAGTACAGAGGAGCCTCTTAAAGAAGAAGTTACAGGTCTGTGAGAGCCAGAAATCTTGCTTGTTTGTAGGTGACCAAATACTTATTTTACCCAGGAATTTACCAATTAATTCTTTAAAAATCCTACAATGTGATTTTCTGGATTTTCTTTCTCTCATAGTTGAGGTATACCTATGATGAAAATTACAGGCCTCTCTCATCTTTTTAAGTGGGAGAACTTGCACAATTGGTGGCTGACTAAATACTTTTTTGCCCCACTGTATATATATATACTGAGTAGTCACGTCAGCCACAACCTCAAAAAAGTGGGGGCTGACTCTATAAACAGCTGATTGGAGAACATGGAGGTTGAAATAAATAAAAAAGCAAAACCTTTATTAAGCATAGAAATGGCAATCTGAACAAATTATAAAGTATATACAGTACCTGCCTAAATGCTGTCTCAGAGAGTGAAACCTATATGTAGCCTATGATACAAAGTTTAAAACATTTACATAGATCAAGCAGTAGAAAATGTATATGTAGCCTATTAGGCTATAGCTGGTTTGATTTCTGAGAGATGCGCAGAGACGGAATGTCGCAGTTTGATTTACGATCTACCGGTAACTGTGCTTATTTCATTAATTCGTTTATCATATCATACAAGATTTGAATCATTAAGACATAGGCTACATATCAAATAAGGTGTATGATTTAATATCTGTTTTAGTTGTTTTACTTCTGCCAAGCTCTGATTTCTAAGAGACACATGGAGAGGCAACTGCAACTGGCTGTTTGATGTCGGTAACACTTTATTTTGATAGTCCACTTTAGACATTCTACTAACAGTAAGTAACTTTGCAACTACATGTCAACTAGCAGTCATTATAGTATTAATAGACCGTCTGTTTAATATCTTCTAACACTTTATTTTGATGGGTCCACAACATACAACATACTGACTATGAGAAACTTTGGAAGTATATGTCAAATTATTCTACTAACCCTAAACCTACCCTACTGAGAGTTAGTAGACAAGTAGTTGCTAATTAATGAGAATTAGTTGACATGTTACAAAGTTACTTGTGCTTAGTAGAATGTCTAAACTGGACTATCGAAATAAAGCGTAACCTTGATGTCCACTCTTCGAGTTTACACTCGTTTACTTCACAATGTTATTATTGCGTAGTGATTTTAGAGGTTATGTATAATGTTGTGCTTTACCTTGAATCACCTGTTATCCAGCAAACTCAAGGAGTCTCTGTGTCAGCCTCAGCAGATTATTATTCTGATTAATTATTCGTTATTCGTTTTGAAACCATTATCCGTGCCTTTCCGAATAAGTTATTCGGCTTTGGACACACCCCTATTTATGACACACACACACACACACACACACACACAAACAAAAAACATATCTGTAGAGTAAAAAAATGGATAATGTCCTGGCAGAAAATTACCAGTACATTTTCCATTAAATTTACAGATATTTCCTTCAACCATAAAAAAAAACAAAACAAACAAAAAAACAATGCAATTATGCAATACAGGTAAAACGAATGGGGGAGAAAAAACAAAAAACAAAAATAAATATAAATATATATATACAGGTGCATCTCAATAAATTAGAATGTCGTGGAAAAGTTCATTTATTTCAGTAATTCAACTCAAATTGTGAAACTCGTGTATTAAATAAATTAAAATGCACACAGACTGAAGTAATTTAAGTCTTTGGTTCTTTTAATTGTGATGATTTTGGCTCACATTTAACAAAAACATTTATCTCAACAAATTAGAATACTTCATAAGACCAATAAAAAAAACATTTTTAGTGAATTGTTGGCCTTCTGGAAAGTATGTTCATTTACTGTATATGTACTTAATACTTGGTAGGGGCTCCTTTTGCTTTAATTACTGCCTCAATTCGGCGTGGTGTGGAGGTGATCAGTTTGTGGCACTGCTGAGGTGGTATGGAAACCCAGGTTTCTTTGACAGTGGCCTTCAGCTCATCTGCATTTTTTGGTCTCTTGTTTCTCATTTTCCTCTTGACAATACCCTATAGATTCTCTATGGGGTTCAGGTCTGGTGAGTTTGTTGCCCAGTCAAGAACACCAACACCATGGTCATTTAACCAACTTTTGGTGCTTTTGGCAGTGTGGGCATGTTCCAAATCCTGCTGGAAAATGAAATCAGCATCTTTAAAAAGCTGGTCAGCAGAAGGAAGCACGAAGTGCTCCAAAATTTATTGGTAAACGGGTGCAGTGACTTTGGTTTTCAAAAACACAATGAACCAACACCAGAAGATGACATTGCACCCCAAATCATCACAGACTGTGGAAACTTAACACTGGACTTCAAGCAACTTGGGCTATAAGCTTCTCTACCCTTGCTCCAGACTCTAGGACCTTGGATTCCAAATGAAATACAAAACTTGCTCTCATCTGAAAAGAGGACTTTGGACCACTGGGCAACAGTCCAGTTCTTCTTCTCCTTAGCCCAGGTAAGACGCCTCTGACTGTTGTCTGTGGTTCAGGAGTGGCTTAACAAGAGGAATACGACAACTGTAGCCAAATTCCTTGACACGTCTGTGTGTGGTGGCTCTTGATACCTTGACCCCAGCCTCAGTCCATTCCTTGTGAAGTTCACCCAAATTCCTGAATCAATTTTTCTTGACAATCCTCATAAGGCTGCGGTTCTCTCGGTTGGTTGTGCATCTTTTTCTTCCACACTTTTTCCTTCCACTCAACTTTCTGTTAACATGCTTGGATACAGCACTCTGTGAACAGCCAGCTTCTTTGAATGTTTGTGGCTTACCCTGCTTGTGAAGGGTGTCAATGATTGTCTTCTGGACAACTGTCAGATCAGCAGTCTTCCCCATGATTGTGTAGCCTAGTGAACCAAACTGAGAGACCATTTTGAAGGCTCAGGAAACCTTTGCAGGTGTTTTGAGTTGATTAGCTGATTGGCATGTCAGCATATTCTAATTTGTTGAGATTTTTTGAGGGTTTTTGTTAAATGTGAGCCAAAATCATCACAATTAAAAGAACCAAAGAAGAACCTACTTCAGTCTGTGTGCACTGAATTTATTTAATACACGAGTTTCACAATTTGAGTTGAATTAATGAAATAAATTAACTTTTCCACGACATTCTAATTTATTGAGATGCACCTGTATATATATACACACAGTGTATATCAATACTGAACATTCCTCCATATTAACACAACTCAATGAGCTGTGTTTTTATGGAGTGCACCAACATTTCTAACTACAGCATCATGTTAGTTACAACACATGCAAAAATGCATCACTCATGCTAGTACAAAGTGAACAAAGTACAAAGGGTGCTTTGTGAGATGTAGTGTTTTGGTCATTATCGTTGGGCCACTGCATGATTTGCACACATTCTCAATCTTTCTGATAGTTTGTGTAAAATCAAGAAAAACAGTGGTGGTCTTTCTCAGTCGTGTGGCTGGTGGGTTCAGGCCCCACCAAATGACGGCGCTGTGTTGCAAATTGTATTGCATGGCTATTTTGTTGTTACATAACTTGTTTTATGTTCCTAAACCTTTTTTTTTTTGTTTGTTTCTTTGTTTAAGTGTAAGCCATATAATATAGTGCTAAAATGAAACATAACATCAAGAGCACAACAACAAGAGCGACAGGAAAGAATAGCAGGAAAAGTACTCAAAAGCTTTATATATGTTATGACAGACTCTCATGGTCATGAACCATCTTTACATGCACACTTGTTAAAGCCTTTATTCTGAGAGTGAAAAAAGATGTTTACATTCTCTATAGAGTGTTTAGCTGTTGGATTGGTTTCTGTATGTCAACGTCACGAGTCAACGTTTAAATAAATTAAAGCTTTTGAGTTTTTTTCCTGCTATTCTTTCCTGCCGCTCTTGTTGTTGTGCTCTTGATGTTTGTTTCATTTTAGCACTTTAATGAAAAATTAATTCTTATTCATGTCTTTAACTGTAGCAGGAGAATGAAGGATGAACTGGTAAATGTAGACCAATAAGCTTTTTTAAATATTGTTACATTGCTGCTGTTTATGTTAAATCATCTAATACTAATCATGAGCATGTAGACATGATTAAAGAGCTTAATAGGATTGAAACTTTATTGTGAAATTCCAGAGGTTAAACACCCTTTAAATGGTAATGAATTTACTAATAGAGATGCAGATCTTGACAGGAGGGCACTGACAAACGATTGCAGTGCATCATTTTTTACAAGTAATTTTCATTGCTTAATCAATCTGATTTATTTCTAATGCACCATTAATTTAGTGTTGAAGATAAAGTGCTGAATTTATGTCATAAAATGTTATATTGCTTTTGAGGTATTGTTGATGATTTCACTTCACAACATTCAGATGCACACACACACACACACACACACACACATGGATACATTGCTCAATTTGATTGGCCAACTGCAGTACAAGAACATGCGCTGTCCCAAACCCTTTGCTACTAACTATCCTGAACTGACGTCAAAGGAGAAAAAAGGCCAGTTCACACTTTTAAGAGCCCTCCAAAAAGCATTCACTATAAAATAATGAAAATCACTAGGAAATAGGACTATTTCTTTTCAGTTTTTTTACAGCCATTATTTTCTATTATGACAAAAATAAAGACTCTTTTTTATTATTTAAATATGCATTCATTCAAATCAAGACTTTCTGCAGTCATTGCACAATACATTTTGTTAACTTGAATATTTTTTCCAATTCACTTTGATGGAATAATTACCCGCTTTTTAATTCCTTTTAGACTTACGAAAGAAATGGCTTTATTATCAAATCTTTTTTTATTCATTCAGATATCAGTAGCCTTCTTTAATCTGCCAAAGCTATTTGATAAGTGTTTGTCTGTGTCATTAAAAGTGTGGCGTTGATATTGATGGTTAATGCATTACTTTTGGCTGGGTGTGAAACTGATTAAATCAAATCAAACTGCTTTTCAAATATAGTTCTTCAAGGATTTCCATCTCTTCAACAGAGATGTTTTAATGTTATACAGTTAACAGGCTGGTGGCTTTTACAGTAAGTATATGGCAGTATAGTTATGTTGATATAACCAGGAAGGAATGAAATGTGTAGCATTCAGTTTAATGCTGTGCTATTGTAAGACTGGTTGCCATCACACCTTGACTTTAGTTGAATAGATGCCAGTGGTGGGTCTTATTACTGCCTCCTACAGCCTATAGATGTTTGGATGTGAGTGAGGTTTGTTCTAATCCTGAGCAGAACCACTACAATTGGTTATGAAAACTGTTCTGACAACTCTTTGCATGTCAGTGAGGGTTCACAGAACTGCTGGGCAAGATTCTTTCAGACAGTTAAGCTGTCTGCGTTTGTGCACGACAGTTGGTGTATGTTTAGTTTGTCTTCTTCCTATAAGTGATCTGAATTTGGGGGCATTTTCCAGTGAAACAATATAAAAATCAATTTCTTCACAATAACAGAAATGACAGACGTGACAGATGGAGCCAACCCTCAAGCTCTGTAACGACAGAAAGACTGTTCAGGGAGACAACTTCATTCCATTCGGATTACTCTTGTCTTGTCCCATAAAGCAAACTTTATTAGAAAAGCCAAAGTCAGAGATAAGTTCTGTTTTGAAACTAGGGAAAAGCTTTAGTTCTTTCACTTCCCTCTATAGATGCACCTTGATAAATGTTTGGGTGTTTAAATCTGTCTTTGTGTGGTCGCCCTTGTATCTCTTTGCTTTTTAAATGCCGCCTTCTAACTGAGCATCTCGCTACCCTCAAACAAACTGTCTCGTGGCGTGTCGCTCCCATGTGGGCTGTTGTTCAGAGCAAGGTGAACCTCTCTGACATCAAAAGGCATTTCATGTTTCTTTCATTTTAAATGGCAGAGTTTCTGTACCACTAGGCTTCTAGTGCCAAGTTAACTATGCCCTCTGCTAGGATGACAGATCTAGTCGCGGCGGCTCCATCCCTAGGCAGAGTTGTGTCTGTCTACAGGTGATGAGGGAGGAGGCCAAAGTGGGTGCTGAGCTCATTGAAGTAAGGATATGAAATTCACATCAGGTACAAGTGGGGGAAAAGCACAAAGCACAAAGGCAGACGATAAGGTGTCGGCGCCATTTATATGCCTAAATCTACAGCCTCAGATCCAAAGCCCCACTCATAGAGCCCATCTGGGAGAAGGTGCTTGTGCTTGAAGTGTGCTCCAGACACAGCGTTTTCACAGGTGCTGGAGCCCATAGGCTATTTCTGATGTTGAGATATGCAACAATGCTTTCCCCTTGATGATCCTTTAGGTTACTGATCTCATCTTACAGTGTCTTCCAAAATAACTATTTCACTTCTGCCAAGATTGTACTTCAAGCTGTGTTCATTTCTACATAGTTTTTTTTTTTTTTTTTTAGTTCATTCTTGTCTTTTGACAGAAATATCATTTACATGTAGTACTAAATATTTCATCATGTCTTTTCTATTCATTTTAGTCAGTTTTACTGTAATTTTAGTTGACAAAAAGTGCAAAATTAAAAAAATAAAACTTTGTAAATTTATTTTTACCGGGCTCTCTAGGACAATAAGTGTATGTGAAAACTAGATGTCCTGAAATAGCAATATAGTGACATAACTATTGTAAGATTGTTGAGTTATTCATTATGTGTGTCTTAGTTCACTTGTACATTTGCATGCATTTGTGTAGACATATGTTGTAATATCACATGATATAATTAATCTCATATAGGATGTATGTTTTAGGATGTATGATCTGTGCATTTTGCATTTCATCTTCATTGATGAAATAAAAAAACAACAACAACAAAAAAAAAACCCTTTGTTTGTTTAGCTGAAGACATTAATGCCAATTTCGAGGAATGTTAGGGATTTGAACCATATCGTTGGAGCGGTTTAGACCAAAGAGATGGTAAGAGGTTCTTCAGTAATTAAACATTAAGTCAGCGTCTGTGTTCACAGGCAGCAGCTCGTTTTGTATCACAGTTCTTCAAAATCCCTTTTGCAGACAAAACAAAGCAAAGGGAAAAAAGAAAAGCAATAGAATAACAATGTTGCAATAAGGCCGCTTTTGAGTTGTTCTCCCAAGATAGCTCCCCTTTCACTAAAGGAGAGTTATCTTCTTCCTAACAAGCTTGATGGTATTCTTGGTGCCCGGGTGACAAAGAAAGTGTCTATTCTCCAGAGTGACATGGGAGATGTAGCACCAATCAGGTCAGCGCCCAGTCAGCGCCTCAAACTGTGCCCTGATCATGATGAATGGAAAGAGCGAACACAAGAGGCCTGGAGTCCTCACACTGTGGGGGGAGACATCACCGCTTCTGTCGTGTTGTATTGTAAGCCATTCATTTTCTATGTCCGAACCCTAATACTGTATATTCATCATGTGCATGTAAGAAATAGACTCTCGTTCTGTTGGTGATACAAATGGGCTGGGATTCGTTTCAGATGCGGTGTGCTCAGATTGACCACTGTCTCTCTTCAGTGTTAACAAGTGGTCTCATTCTCACATCTTGCTTTTAGCATAGTCACGTCCTGTTCTCTCTCTCTGTCTCTCGCTTTCTGTCATCTCTCCTTTTCTATAACGGATCGCATGCACACAGTATATCCCTTCAAGCACTGGTAGTGTTTTGAAGATATACAGTCTGTCACAGAAATCATATGAAACACTTCTTTCAGAATATCATGGCCCTGTTTTGGCTTTGATCAAAGCCAACAATGTCAATTTCAAGAGATGGTGGAGTAATGTATGATGAAACTGTCAGAAAGTTGTTGCGACTCTACTGTGCATCTTAAAATTATCATTCTGCTGCTGGAGATTTTTCTGCTTTAGTTCTTTAAGAGATTTAACACAGACGTTCTTGTGGAGAGGATTGCAGCCATATTTGTTTGCTTTTGTAATGACTCGTGCTGAGCCACGGTCATGGAGTGCCCTTGCAATAAATGGCTTGGTTAAAATAATACATGCTCAAAAGAGCTGACAAGACATCTCGCTTACCTCGACACGGACAGCAATGAGAGCCAGCATAATTTAACGACACATTGATCTTTACACTATTCTGTTAATTACATTTTAAGCAAACTATAGATGTGAAATTAATGAGAGGGAAGATGATGCCATGGTCTTCACCTCACTTTAGTCAGCAAGGTTGCAGACAGTAAGTTATTTTCTTAGGACTTTTAATTTTTTATAATCCCCTTTGTGATGTCTAATTACTATTATTTTTTAAAGAAATACAGTATCTCTAACGCCTGAAAAACATAATGTCCAAATGCTTCTCGATTACTTAGCATTAGATAGATGATCGTCACTTTTTTTTGGATATAAAACTCTTTTTTCTGCAATAGGCTAAAATCTGCTCTTGTAAATTTTAGTGGCGTAAAAAAAACTCAATTTATGAAAATAATATTGCATCCCTGGTTAAATTCTGCTTTATTGTTAGAATTCTCCATGTTTTTTGTGCTTGTTATGAAGGACCCACTGCTTATGAGAGCAAATCATCTACAAAAGCATCCTAATAGCATCCTAATAGCTAATAATCCTACAGTATGATGGGTAATGAATCATGTCGGCTTAGGTAAACGGCAATATCAAGATTCAAATAAGAAGTCTAAGGTGCTATTACGTATGATCGTATTCTTCAGCAGAAGGTTCTTTGTGAAGGCATGCTCTGTTTGATTCTCGAATACGGAAGTATTATAACTGCTGTAAGTCTAGAGCACTTTGGCTGATATACTGACACAGTTTTCACATTTAGGGAGATGATCAATGCCATATTGCAAGATCATTAAATAGATAGTTCAACCACAGACGAAAATTCTATCATCATTTACTCACCCTCATGTCACTCTAAACCTGTATGACTTTCTTTATTATGTGTAATATAAAAGATATTGGAAGGATGTGAGAGTGAGTAAATGATGACATAATTTTCCTTTTTTGGTAATCTATCCTATTAGAATTTATCTAGTCATATCTTACATTATAAAAAGTAAAAGCTATTTAATATTATACGGGTCACGTGATGTTTTAGCTTCACACACTACAACTCTACCAGGTTTATACGTGGTACTGCAGCCATGCTCATTCTAACTGACACACAGTGTCTGATTAATGAGTTCGGAGCATAGACAAATAAACTAAGAAATAAACATTTTCACATAAATCTTTAAAAACATCATTTACCTGTACATCCAATATAGATTACAGTTGTTAAAACACCTTAAAAGACCTGATGAGTAAAATTATGCATTAAAAGTAAGCTCCGGGCTGTAGATCAAACCACAGGAAATCAAACTTTTGTCCAAATATGCTATAGACTTTTAATGTACCTTCATCCTTGATTGACAGATTTAATATATTTTACGTCTACATGAATCAAACTCCTTTGCTATTTCACGTCTTTCTTTTTTGGAGGAAAACTGAAAAGTGTTTGCATGTGCGGGGGAGATAGAAACGAGTTTGAAATTAAGTTGGGGGATGGGATAAAGAGATATTCGTGCATGCACATGTTTAATGCTCTCTCAATATTGCTTGCTGAAATTCAAATAAAAAGAAGGCATAATTTCAATTAACATTTGTGCGATTGCCTCTAGGCTTTTTAGTACAATAAATTTAATTTACATTGCATTTAATTTATTCACAGGTTTGGAAAATTAACTATTTTTAATAAAACTTACAGCACTTTACGGATGAAAATTGTGTATAAAAAGTGGGTTAATTGGAGGAAAGCAATCATCCAACCATCCAGAAGAGAGACCTTTTCCAAATGCGAGATAGGACATTGCTGAGCCAAAATATCCTCTCAATAACCTGAGAAGCCTGCATGGAGTAAATATCCCGCTGATGCTCAGTACTGTGAGGAGAGAACCGCGTTATTACCGTTTTCAGCAGGGGGCACCAATCAGAGGGAGAGAACTCATGTGGAGTCTGCCCTAGACTCCTTGGCAAAGCCATCGGGCCTAATCGTTTTAACCTTCCTCATCAGGTTCTCTGTAAATACATTTCTAATTTATCATTTTCTATATTCCATGCTTCACTCTCCATGAATATGGAGAAATCATTTGAAATTCTCCACTTCATGAGCTTCTTCTCTGGAGTAATTACTTTAGCACAATAAGCGGACTAGTAGAGAAGCGGTCCACAGCACACCTTTGGAAAAATGAGCAAGGAGGGTGTAAAAAAGAGAGAGAAAGACTAAAGGTAAAATTGGGTGAGAGGGAGAACCATTTCAAGTGCTTTAAGCTTTCACTTTAGATTTGTTCTTCCCTGTAGAAGCTGTCTTGCTGTGGCAATGGAAAGAGCAGCACATAAATAATGGGCAATTGTGTTGTTGGGAGCATGAATATGGGTAATTGGCGGTTTCTCTAAAGGTAGGTAATATTTAAGGGCATGCCCTCTGAAGAGCTGATGCGCTGGAGGGGAGGAGAAGAGGTGTGGTTGAGGGCACAGGGACAGAGGGATGATTAAAGACTGTAGTGACACAGTACATGCAGTGGGTGAAAGTTAATCGTGTCAAAATCACAGATGAGGACACTTTCATTCAATGTCGTCCGGAGGAGGACTGGAACAGTCAGAGCGCACGTGGCTTCGGAAAGACGTACTCAGCGTAATTACGACTAACATCCACCGCTGTGACAGACGGCAAGTGTTCAGAATCTCAAGGCCTCTAACAAGACTTGTAAGAACATGGTTGCACAAATGTTCGAGTTGTCCTTCTATTCCACAACTGCCGTGATCTTGTCATCCCAATAAAAGGCATAAATTTCATGGAGGATATTTTAGAAGAGCTGGACTGTTTCAATGACGGTTTCAAATCCCCCAGCTGCTGTCAGAATACAGATGACTTTGTTCTGCAGAAGTTTTAAGGCATTCTGATGTGTCTAAACCAATTTCTGTCTGGTGTTTCAAACACATTGGATGAACGTGAATAGATTTTAAAACTTGACCATAATATCTGAAAATATTATATATGAAAATCAGGAGCTTCTGTATGCATTTTCAAAACCTGATAAATCAACCATTTAGTCATGGATAAATACTTAAAATAAATTCACTTCTCTCAAATTATTGTCACTAGGGGAGTAAACCAATCATCAGGAAAAGACATTAAACTTTAGCCTTGTTTAGTATTTTGAAAGCTATCAACATATTAAACAAGCAGCAACAACAACCACATCTGATAAGACAAGATTTTAATTCATTATTAATACTTAATGTTTTTATATATATATATATATATATTATTTTTTTTTTAATTTATTTTTTTTTTCCCGTTATTTACATCATTCATCTGCTTAAGGATGTGTGTATGCACTGCTACATATATCCTCCATATATAATTTATATACACTACTCTTCTGAAGTTTTGAGTCCCTAAGATTTTTATTTTTTGAAAGAAATGCATACTTTTATTTAAAAATACACATTTGTTACAGTGTGGCAGTAAATACATTTATAATTACAAAATTATTCAGTTTATAAAAACTTTCTGTTCATTAAAGAATCATGCAAAAAGATGTATCATGGTTTCCATATAAATGTTAAGGAGCAAAAACTGTCGATCCTTCTTTCTTGAAGACCAAATCAGCATGAATTCTGAAGGATCACGTGACACTGAAAACTGTTAAAAATTCAGCATGTTACGGTAATAAATTACATTTGAAAAACCGTACATGAAATAGAAAATTGCAATCAGAATATAAATTCCCTGGGAATTGAACTTATGACCTTGGTCTCGCTAGAGTACTATATGCTCTGTACAGTTTGAACTATAGGAACACTTTTGACACATTGAAGTTGTTGAACAAAGCACATTAGGATCTTGAACGTCAAGAAGACCAGTGTTCCAGCTTCTGATTTTGCTGGATATTGCTCCGGCAGAATCATCTGGGAGGCTGTTTATCGGATGAGGAAGTGTAAAAGTTGATGTGTGATTTACAAGGCCATTACCAGGCAGTCTCAAGACACCAGTTCAAGTCAGAAAAGGCATATTGTAATGTCACTATATGACAAAGCTGGGTGCATTGCAATGGGGGTGCGCGTGGGGGGTATTGAGTGTAGATTATGGAGTCTGCCTGAGGTCTCCTTTTTCAACGGGGGAATTATAGCTAATCGTCCGTGTAATGCAGTGCTTCTCACTTTTTGACAGGTTTGTAAAAATGGTGAGTTTAGGCACAAGATCTGTATGACAGTCTCGCAATTAGTCCTTCAGCATACAAGAGCAAAGGTGAATGAGAGCGCCAGCGATATTAGATTATCAATCATCATGCTTAACCATGAGCACCTTCCCCCGCAGGGAATGGGAGAACAGGAAAAAATGGAGTGATAAACCCTAAAAGTGAGTCATTATTATTTAAAACATCCATCTCTGCTCTTAAACCCTTCACCTTCCCCAGAAGGAGTGCTCATCTCTACATGAATGGCTTGTTGTCTTGTCGAAGGCCACTTAATAGTAGCATGGCAGTCTCCTGGGGCCTGTCTCGGTCCTATGAGTGGGACAGAAGGCCCTGGAAAACTCATTCAAGACTCTGTGTGCCGCTCTCATCTGCCTGTAGTAGTCAGCAGAAAAGAGAGAGGGCTCCATCTACTAGCTTGTGAGCTGTCAGCTTCTATTTGGAGTATGTATTTGTTCCTCTCCACTGGCTTTATTTATTTATCACAAAATATGCGTCAGGGGTTTGACTCACAGGAAGACATGCCAAGACACACATAAAACTAGCAGTGTCAGGACTGTTAACACTTCACTAGACACCACTTTCGTCAGGAAAAAAGCAGGGGCCATTGATGCTGTTTTCAGTCAAAGTCAACTCCGTTTTCATGACGGCAAGCAGGAAGAATCAGCCTGTCCTCTGAAAATCACTTGAACTGGCAAAAGTTGCCATGGACTGTCAACACAAAAGAGAAGAGATCAAATAGAATTGGCAGGGGGGGAAATGAGGAGAGTTCTGTATTCTGCGGAAGGAATTCTAGTGAATGTAACAAGTATGTATGTGTATATGCAAAATGGTTCCTAGTGACATGTTGTTTGACTTTTAGAAATTCAAAAGAAAAAAAAAAGTTAAATTGATAATATATTAAAGATATATTGAAGATGAAAAAAAAAAAAAAGAGAGAGAGGGGTGGCTTGCCTTCTCTGGCAATGGCAGAAAGGAGGCTGTGCACCTGCCTTCACTGTCAAGCACCAGTAGTCTTTGGTGATTTAGTTTAAGGTAAATTTAGCACAGGCCACTGGAGACTGGGAATTCAATTCTTTTTTATAATACAATAGCTCTCTGTGTAAAAACCACAAAATATATTACCCACAGGTGGGTGGTGGGGGGTCTACAGTCATTAAATCTGTCAAATTGAAAAGTTTGAAATTAATTTTCTTTTTTTGTACTCTAAAGTCCCATTCATTTTTTTGAGTAAAATGCAAAATTTACAATAACTGACGAAACCACTTGGAAGCCATAAGGCGCCTCCATCACACAGACTGGCTGGTGGGGGTATTATGTTTGTTTTTCTGTGCGCATGTGGTGCATTTGTGTGAGTTGTCAGGTACTTGGTATCCAAATTTAGCAGCATGAAATCCAATGAACACTCAGACTTTGAGTTATAATAAATCAAAGGAGCTCACTGAAAAAAAAAATAAAAAAATGCACATTTCCAAAATGAAATCAGGGGCCGGTTGCATAAATCTGTTTTAGATTAGTTTTTGCAAGTTAGTTGTTTAAAACTTAAAAAGACTGGCCTTTTTAAGTCAGTAGAATAAAAACTTAGTGGCCTAATTTAAGATCCCGAAGTACAAATGCTTACCTTGAGGCTAAATTTCCTTTCATATACAGGCTATGAGGAGCTAGAGGAGCTGCGGTAAAGTCTATGGTTAAAGCCCTCTTCTCTTAATTTATCCTGACACTCTGTAAACACTCCTCCTGTTTCTGAATTTTTTTTTTGTCATTTTCTTTGCCTCTTGTCCTATGCTTATCTATATTTACCTACATTTTTGAAGGTTTAGTTGATAAACACTATTAATTTATTTGTAATACAAGGTTGTTGTTTTTTTTTTTTTTTCTATTGTAATCTCTAAATTTCTTGATTAGACTTGATTTGGCAGATGTTTTCCTTGAAGCAATCACTGCTGGACATGTTTACTGTATCTTACCTTATAATGCAATGTGAATTAGACTGTCTGAGTTTGCTTTATGCAACAGTTTTTCTCTAGTCTGGCCCATATATTATACAATATATGATGGACTACATACATAAGAATAATCTTGTTTAAATAATAGCTCAAAATATGAGTAAGAAGGGCTGTAAGTCTAAAATCGATTTCTTTGAGTGACTGTGTGTGTGTGTGTGTGTGTGTCTGCTAGTTAAAGCCACAAGCTAGTGATTAACCAGTGATGCTGATACATGTGCAGTGTAATCTTGAATGAATACTTCAGATGAAAGTACATCTTGATAACATTAACTGGCTCATCTCGTCTGAGGGTGATGATCAATGGAGTCATGGAGCAGAATTTATGGGTCATTACGGGATTGGATGCTGTGCCAGCAGTTATGATTAGAAGCTGACTTATTAAGACATTGATGCTTTAAATTGGATTTAAGCCATGAAGCATGCATGTGACTGAGCACTAATTGTTACAAATGAGAGCCCCATTGGACATAGCGTTAAGATGTTGATTGCATTCCTTTAGAGGTAATATGATGTGTGTGGGCATTTTGGGGAAGTTGATATTTCTTGATTTTTGGGGAAATAAAAAAAAATGTAATTAACCAGATTTTCATTAAAATGTACAAAAATATTGATGTTTATCTGTTTATGATTCAAATTGCTTTATCAAGTCAGTTTTAGTGAAAGTAACGCCATTTCTCATAAAAAGATCATTTCATTTATGTGATATAGTATATTCTAGAAAAACAAGGCACACTAATGGAGCATATTTTGGAGTATTTACAGCAACATTTTGTTTTAATGGTCTTGGCTAAGACGCAACCTGATGCAACACTCATGTACTGCTGTATTTTCAGAGAAAGGTCTGATCATACACTTTCCCTTCTTTCCATTCCATGGCATCCAGGTCTGTAATAGAGGGCTCCAGCAGTGTAGATGGGAAGCTCATTTGGTCATAGTAACCCTGCCAACGCTGCCCCAGTAGGTCCCCCATCGTCATGCCGTTCCCCCGCTGCTGACCTTCAGTGTGCGGAGGCAATGTCACGGAGAAAGGTTTGTTGTGGTTGAGTCCCATCTGCAGCTCTTTTTAGCTCTTGCTGCGTGAGTGAAATGGAGGGAGAGAGAGATGCCTGTGTGGCGTGCTAAACATGGGCTACTCAATACTCCTGCCTGTACAATGCCGGCACTGTGGACATGTGGGCTCGGGTTCACCAGGCCCTAGAGAGGGGAGAGGATCCCAGTCTGCCACAGGCACATTTCCCTTTCCCCTTCCAAATGGGGCCTTAATGATTTATAGATGTTTGCTTTAAAAAGCCATTGGCATTAATCCCATGGCTCATTAACTGTTTAATTAAAATTAAATTCAGTGGTAGGAGTTAAGCAGATTGAAAGTGTTCCTCCTTGGTAGGTGGCTGCTAGATTGCCTGGTTTTCAGCATTTCTCCTTGATGTTTGGGGAAGTGTTTTGAGTGGGGAATGACACGTGAAAATGATCAGCCAATGGGAATAAAGACCATCGACATGGAATGCATGGAATAGATAAGTGCATTAGCACCGGGCTGTGCTTGCAAGCGCAATCGCATTAATATCCACAGAAGAGCTGTGCGTGCTTTACATTTATCTAAAATTCTTCACAAAGATTTATTCAACATTGGCCTATCTTCTGGCTGAACCGAACGCCTGCGAAATGCAGTTCGTGCCATAGGGCAAACAACAAGACCTTCTGCCTCTTCTCTCCATGTTGGAAACCTTAGTCTAACACAAGGAGATACTTAAAAGCCTGCTACATAAGCCGGAGGCTGACAGCAGGAAAACAAAGAGTAATATTTGGAAGCATTTTCTGTAACGCTGATACAGGATAATTAAGAGGCTAGACTTCTTCACCAGTAGCGACGGTTGCGGAGTGCTTTAAATTGCTTTCTAAATGGGTCTATGTTACCTAATATGTGGTTTTTATGTGTGTTTCAACAACCTGAGGGAGAGATGGAGCGAGAGGGGAAAATGGCCCGAGATTGATCGCGGAGCTCCTAGTTGTAACCCTACGCCAGCCTTCGTCCCCAAACTGGTTTTTATAACATTTAAAATAGCATCCCGGTAATGGCAAACATGGGCACTTTGCAGGACAAGTTGTGGTCAAATGTGCTGGGAAATGATAGAAGGTCAAAGCTATAAGTCCACTGAAACAACCTCCTGATCTCACACGTGCTCTGTTGCCCATCTCGATCGACTGACAGCACCAGCATTCTTAACAGAGTGAATTCTAGAAGGCTGCTACTCTGGCAATATTTTCAAAGAACAAGTCAGTCTCAAACGACAGCCGTTTGGAGTTGTTGAGCAATTATCCAGGACTGACTTGGTCTGTGCCTTTTGGGTTCTGAATTTGATTACACTGTAGGAGGCTGAGTATGTGTATGGCTGGTTGGGAGAGACTGGGAGAAGAGGCAAACTCCGGCGAAGTGGTTCAGATGACTTGAAAAATGGTGCAAGGCTTCAGTTGTGAGTGTGATACGTTACAGCCCCCCCCAATTCTCTGTGGGTGATGTTTCAAAATTTAGAGCAGCTCCCAAAAAACAGCAGGAATGCTGCTGAAAGAAAGAAAAAGAGAAGAAAATTATAAGATGAATAAATAGACTAGTGCTTGCTTTGTTCCAACTTATCACATCTAAATCTGTTGTAGACAAAACAAAAGACACACATTAGTTGTGTGTCGTATGTCTTGTGTGCAATTGTGTTGGAAAACCAGATGCTTCCAGACAATCAAACCACCCTCGGAGGATAATTTAATTTTATATTTTGGATTCCAAGGTGTATGATTTCAGATTTTGGTGTGCAAGACATAAATATAATGCAATATGCAGTTATATACTGTAGAAAATACTTGTGCTGAATCAGATGATTATTATAGGTTGTTATGTATATGTGCATACAAGTTCAGCAAACAAACCTGAAAATAGGTTCACGCCTCTGTTTAAATGGACTAGCATCGTAGTCATTGAAGGTTTAGGCCTTTAGTATAATTATTTCTTTCCTGTTGCTGGCAGGTGGCCAGAGATGAGGCAAGCTGGCAGGCAGTTTCACATCAATATCCAAACTAGCCACTAGGGTACACAGATATGGTCAGGGACGTTTAAAGGCAGCTGGTAAGTTGCTCTGGGCTGTTCCCACTCAACCAAGGGTTTAAATTAATTTTAATGATGGGGATGACTTTAAAGAAACACGTCTGTTAATTTTTTGTTTGGCTTACAGAGACACGGGAAGCTTTTCTCCACACCAATGGAGAAAGATCTCATCTGATATCTCTTGATTCCAATGATAATTGGTATCACATGGAGTAATGCAATTATGCAATGAAAAGAAGAAGAAGAAAAAAAAGTTCTTTGGAAGGACCAGCCATTTGGCAATTTCATGGATGTTACAAAGAGCTTGCGGTGGGACCAATTAAGCCAGTTGAATTCATTGTGGATGAAAGTGTTCCTAAATTTATTTGTCATGTAATTATAGCACTTAAGTAATTAGTTGTGTGTAAGGATTGGTTTTATAAATTAAGCCCACAAACACTTTTGAAAGTGTAATTTAACTAAAACCCAAATAAATATAGGCTTATGTTATGTGTTATTTTTCTTGAATATAATAATCTATCACAAGCCACAATGGGTTTAATAATGAAGCATGCACATTGGTCTAACTTGACTATACAAAATTCTCACTTGCAGTGCTTGTTGCTGTTCTCTGCTCATCTTCATTCCTTCCCCGCAATGCTCAGAAAGTGCTAGACTTAGTGAAATATAGGTGAGAGTCTTGGGAGTCTTTTCCTGTTAGTCAAACAAGATTTGGCCTGTTTATCCCAAAACTTGTCGCAGGAGCCTGACTCAGGATTATTGATTTATTTATAATTGACTGAAGCTCTGCAGTGTCATTTGATTTGACTCAATTTGGCAAAGACTAGCCTCTAATCTTTCTCTAATTCTTTCTTTCTTTCTTTCTTTCTTTCTTTCTTTCTTTCTTTCTTTCTTTCTTTCTTTCTTTCTTTCATTGAAAACTAATATATATTTTGGTGGGATCATGTCATGCCATGTAATTTTAATAATTGGGCAAGAGACATTTAAGATAAAATATATATTTGAAAAGGTCTTCCGGCAACATACTGACATTTGGCTTTCTGATATCTGCTAGACAACCAGATGTATGTGCTTTCATAGTATGTTAATTGGAGCACAGTTTCAGTTCAGGAGTGACTGTGGCAGATGCTTATGTCTGGCGTTGGATTTCATAGTAACATTGACTGAAAGGGATAAAAGGAAAACCGAAAGGGAGATACAAATAATGCATTGTCTGCAGTCTTTGGTGATTGGTAAGAAAACAAAGCTCCCAACTTTTGGGACATACAACCTCTCTGGTGTAAATAGCATATCACTTTATTTTATTGTAGTATAACAAACATATTGAATCTGTCATAAAAAGGTATGGTTTTCATTAAGAATGGCTTGCATCCTCACATTTTCATTTTCCACCCACATGTAAACTTAAGATCAGCTCTTGTAACGTGAGCCATTGTGAGTATGCAGGGTGTGACACTGTTTGAAGATACATTTTCAATTGCATATGAGGTAGCAGCAAGGGAAAACCCAAAGCTTTTTGTTTTGTATGCACCTAAAAGCAGATGCATAGCTGTCATTCCAAGTCCCAATGAAGGCGTCTATCACATACAATTTCCTCGAAGCTGTTCCCATGGACTGATGTTCAGTGATACAGCTATTTCAGGTACTTGTCAAAAATGTGCTACAAAAAGCATAGGGCATAGCTTCATGTTTTTATTATGGTAATGCAATGATGAGGACATCATTCTCACCATATTTTATCGTAAAGTCCAGAAATGTGTAATTAAAAATGCACTAAAAATCTATATTGATGTTCTTGTCTGCCGAGTAAATGTTCTTATAATTATGACAAGTCACATGACCAGATGGTTGGCAGATATTAAGTTTAGCAAATTTCTGTTATGGACAGAATTAATTAGAGCAGATTTAGGCCGATGGCAACAGCTCATGTGACAAATGCAGAAGGAAACAGCTGTCCTGACGAAGGAGGATTCAGTAACTGAACAAATTAGACCTCATTCTAATTATTAATATTGAAACTTGAATTATGTTGGGAAAATGACCCATTGTTTTATTATTTGAGGCATCATTAAGAACAGCTGCATATGTATATGTTGAAAGTGTTTGTTTACAATGACAAAAAAATAAATAAAAATACTTTCAACCAAAATAATTACCCATTATTGTAGTAATGGTTCAGCGTGGATGGGTGGCCTCTGGACTGCAGTCTCCACAGATATAAGGCTTCTGGGGGTTGCAGATAGCATGTGACCTCGCACATTTCTCTTGTCCTTGGTAATGCCTTGAGGCTGGATGAGGGTGGAAAAGAATGATTTGTTTGACTTCATGTGCCTTGAGGATACATGTGCTAGTGCTCAAATTCTGGAGCAATCTTATTGCCCCTACACGTATGGTCTACTGGTCTCATTGTTTAAACACAAGTATTTATATTTAACATTTAGAGGTTCAAAAGTTATGTCCTTTTCAGTATGTTTGGGTAGATGCTGAAACATAAAATATGGACTTTCTAGCAACATCTTAAACGTAAGCAGTATTACTTATTTACAGCTATAGAAAACTAAAATATGTATGAAACCCTTATATCACATATCATAAATATATTTATATATTTTGAGCATTTTAGATATATATTTTAGATCTGTCTTAACCCTGTCCCCAATCCTAAACATAACCACTTTTCAAAAAAAAATTAAAATAAATTATAACTAACTAACTAACTAAATAAATAAATAATAATAATAATAATTATTATTCATTTTATCATTTTAAAGTGTAGGGTGAATTCAGCCAAATTGGGTCACATTTTGCCATTTAGATGACTGGGAAAAAATGGCTTAATTATCCTTAATTAACCCTAGTGTTATAATTGTGTAGTTCTCAGAAACGAGCTGGCTTCGAAAGTCACACAGAACAGAATTAAATGTTATAATATCAAATTAAGTACATGGGTAAACCATTAAATTAATGTGAATATTCATAGGTCAAATAAAGATTCTTAAACATTTGTACATCTCATACGTAATTGATTTACAGTTTAGATGCTGCCAATATGTCAGTATTGTGCATTTTTGTGTCTATGCAAACATAATCAAATGTATGTGTGGAAGAACTTCATTTTGCATAAAATACATACAAATATTAATCAAATCACACTGCCAATTCGTATCACAAACACAACCACAAGATGGCAAGAAGAGCACAAAACAAATATGCCTTGTCTTTATTTGTCAAAGGAAAACCCATTCCCTCCAATTTGTCAAGCATCTGCTATGTATATTAAGGTTATACGAATGCTTGTGAGGTGTTAAATCGTCTTTGCAAGGAGAAAAGTTGCTGGGTTCTGAGGCCCCCAATGATTTCAGTGATGCATTGAAAAATCAATTAGAATACTTGCCAAAATGGATCATGGCGACTAATGATGGCATCATATTGCTCTGGGTAAACAGCTCAATACTCTCCCTGGTGAACTGTGAAAACACATTTCTCTTAAAGGAAAATGGTGCATCAAGCTACGGGAAGGGCCTGCAGTTTGGAAGAAATCCAAATTCATATATAAATGGGATGCCTCTGTTTAATGCATCTTCATTTGAAGCAGAATCATAGGCTTGACTTTTGGCCAAACAACTAAATTCTACAAAACGTTCAGGATCAAAACATTGACTGCTGCCAACTGTTGGACTATATTTATTGTTCAGTGCATTTCGAGTGTCTTGCATAGATGCTCTAAATGTGGAGAAATCATTGTTCAGTACATGGACTGTGACACATGTTTGAAAGCTCACTTGATAAACTTCTCTCTTGCATACTGCAGTTTAATCATATTCTGCTTAAAAAGGCTCATGGTCATGCTGGACAGATTGAAATAAACAAGTCATTTGTAGCCATGGGTCTCCAACCCCTAGACTGAGAGAAAGAGTTGTGATGTAGCTTTGAGTTTCTTACTGTGACATTCTTGGCTGTGCTAGTGGCACATTAGAACCACATATCACCCTACGCTGACACCCTGCGTGTCCCTGCCAGCGATGGGCCATGCACAAAACACCCCGTTTGCAGTAACACCCAAAGCAAAACATGTGCTTCCCTAACTTACAAGGACGTGGACAAGATACAGTGACTTGATGTGCATTCAAGTTAACAATTAACTTCAGGTTAGCAGTTTAGATGGGGGGAAAAACGACAACGACCTATTATATCATACTTTTTTTTTTTTCTCCCAAAACTAAAAATAATTGTATTAATGATATTATTAATGTTAGCTAAACCGTGCCAATCTCTATTGTTTATTATAAGGTTTGATTTACTATACTATTCATTGGTTGATCTCCTGGACTCCTCAGAAGTGGAGGCAGTTTTTTTTTTTTTTTTTTGGTAGCTGTAGTTAAAAGAAAACTACACCCCCTCCACCAAGTTGTTGTATGGAGCAGTATTGTATATTGACATTTTTATGCATCTTTTTAAAGGCTCCTTTAACCTTCAGTCTGTGGCACCATAAGATAGATGGATTTGAAGCACAAGTAGATTAAGCATGATCATGGAATATATAATTTTCAATTTGTGGTGACCTCAATATTGTAAAAGACAAAAGACAAAACTTGTGGTTTTAATGCTTTCAGAATAAGGATTCATATTCAGGTGTATCTCTTTTTTTTTTTTTTTTGCTATACTGTGTGCACATGTGCACTACTATTAGGAATGTAGCTCACTATATTATGTATAAATAAGTAAAATAATTCATGTTTTGCTTGAGTTATAATTATAGGCTTTATTTCCCGATTCCTGCATTGATTTGTGGATATTGTTGTGTTGTTGTAACCAGGCATGAAGTCATATGTGACTTGTTACAGTCAAACTAAATGTGTGTGACAGCCCTGATGTTGTTTCACTGATTAGTACAATACTGTGATGTTCATCTTCACGTAGGCAGGAATAAACATGATTTGGTGACATGATTCAACACAATGAAAAATATATTAATTCATCATCTCCCTTCTGTTGCAAATGCATTTAGTTGAGTTCAACACGGTCAATGAGAAACTAAGAATTGGACACTGCAGATTTTAGATTTTAGTTTTCCAACATACTTAAAACTGCAATCTGAATTTTGCCATATTACAAATACACACCTTAGTGTACCTTAAACTTTTCTACTCTAGTTATGCAGTGTGCCTCAAGGCATCAACTTGCAAACTGTATTGTAATTTACATCAAATGGTCATTGCTTGTTTCCATAGCAATCTTCTAATTCATTTTATTTATTCCACATCTCATCTGCATTGAATTATTGTTTTAGCTGTGACATTACTTACACAATGCAATTCAAATTGTCAACATTAGAACAGAAGAAGATAAAATATACGGCAATATAAATGACCACAATTTGAGAAAATGTTTCTTGCTACAGATCCTCAGCTTTCAAAGATGTCAGTGTGAAAGAGTTACATTACTGTTCATTTATCTAAAGCAGCAGTTTGTAAGTCATCCTACGCATATTGTATTCATTTTGCATTCACGTGTGAGGAAAAAATACACTTTTTTCATGACATTGAATCAGTCAAATATTTATTTTAAGATGTACTTCTTTATAAATAAATAAATAAATAATATAAGGATAACCTACTGTTATTGTTCTTTCTCTCTGAAATGCCCTCTTACAGCACTTAATTATATTATGAGCACTTTATAGAACATCATGCTGGATAATACTTCCTGCGATGTTAAAGAGCACATCAATATGTTTTTAGAGCTTTTCACAGTGCCTCCTTGTTCCTTTTATTTTAAGCCAGACGATATATGAAAAAAAGTTATCCTGACTCTCTCGTGTCTTTTCCAGAAGGGCCACTCCAGTGAAGAAGTGAATGTTTTGACCCGCATGGATATTTGAGAGTGCGCCCCATTTGTTAAAGTCCATTGGGCTTTCTTTGAAAATTGGTTTCAAGCTAGGAGTGGATCCCGGTGAGCAAACCTATTGTGAACTTATTCTGTGTGAATGGCTCAACACAGTGATGTGTTCCCACCAAGTATATGCTGCCTTTAAATGACCACTGAAAAAATATCATCAACATCTTTTTTTCTGCTTTCTTTCATGCAATATAAGACACAAATGCACCTTAAAGTAGAAACAAAATGCACATTAAGCCATGCTGGATCTTCTAGTGTATTGTATGACCTTATACTCTTTCTTTCATCACTCTGTGAGAACAATCCAGTCCTCTATTACAGTCAAATGGCCTCTTCGTCTGACTTCAGAAAGTTTTTGACACTTTGACTGTTTGGGCTGTTCTGGCAAAGAGACGGAGAAGGGAAGGAGGGGAGGAGAGGCTGTAGAGGATGGAGGAGACGCCACCATGAAAGGACAAGAAACTGTGCCAGCCCATTGTTATCAGCGCCGAGATGAAAGGCTGGCTAGCTAATGAACATCTGCCTGACACACGCAGGTACTTCAGGAGGCTACGTCGCTTTGAAATGGACCATTGAGCAGAGCAGCTGTTCAGCTCCCATAGACCTTGTGGACTGATGTAAACCTGTAATTAAAGAGCATTCCAGGAGGAAGCCAGTGAGACAGACAGACAGAGAGAGAGCCAGCCAGTGCCCACGCTAATGTGCTTTTGAGGAGATTTTGAGTCAGATTTCGAAATATCATGAGTGGCAGGGTTGATTTGCACACTGAGATAACTCTGTGATGCACCAGAGGGGAGTTTATTTATAATTAAGCATTTATTTATAATTAAGCAATTAAACTGAAATCCCCGTGAAGAGGCAGGACAGACATCATGTTGCGGTGGAGGGTGAGCGAGGCATTCTGTGGTCTAAATTGCCCTGTTCCCTGAAAGAGGCCTTATTTACTTGTAATTTATTTTTAATGCTGTTATTATTATTATTATTTTTTTATTCTATATGGACAGTCTTAGTAAAAAGCTCTTTAGCTGGAAAGTGCCCAGACCAATCAGATTAAAAGTTGTTTTAAGAAGTTTGGTGCTAATTTAAAAAGTTGTACACAGTAAGAAATAAACTGTGTTTGTGTCCCTATACATAAATATTTAAATATTAGTAGTAGTGATGCCCAAGTTTCTTTTTTTTTTTCTCTATCTTTTTTGTTAGACAGGTAAGGGAGTTAATTATACAACCTGATCTCATGAAAGTGCGTATAAAAAGTACACCAAATAAA
This sequence comes from Onychostoma macrolepis, assembly GCF_012432095.1. NCBI lineage: Eukaryota > Metazoa > Chordata > Actinopteri > Cypriniformes > Cyprinidae > Onychostoma > Onychostoma macrolepis. The sequence goes on along the minus strand of NC_081161.1, from coordinate 22,781,474 downwards.
AATGAAAACTCGTGGTATTGATATGCAAAGATGGACTTTGGCAAGGTAAAACCTCACTCACCTGATCTCAAGAGGCGCTCTAGTGACTGACACTAGAGGCCGTGGCCTTTAGCCTCCTTATTAGAGCGCCCACCTCCCACGCCGGAGACTGCGGTTCGAATCCTGCTCGGAGCGGGGCGAGTAGGACCGCAACATTAGTGTAATTTATATAAAACATGACTTCAGCAAATCACAATAATCTAAAAGTAATTCAGACATCTCCAGTCCATCAACTGACATAAAACGATAATGCAGTATTATGGATAAAGGATATTTGAAGTTTAAAAAACATTTTGATGGATTTGTTTATTAAAAACAAAACTTTTTACTTCACAAAATTACAAAATTACAGTAATTGATGAACTGGAATCATGTCGATTTCTTGTGGATTTTTGTGATGCTTTTATCAGCTGTTCGCACTCTCATTCTAATGGCACTCATTCACTGCAGAGGATCCATTATTGAACAAGCGATGTAATGCTAATTTTCTCCAAAGATAAAGAAACAAACTCATCTACAATTACACAAGTAAATTGTAATTTTGGAGTGAACTATTCCTTTAAAGAGATATCTAAAGAACAATATTGTGATAAAATGGAATAGTTTGAATTGGATTTGATTTCCAGTTCTCTTTGATTGCCACAACTGCAGTCCACGTTTCCACTCACTGTATTAAAGGTTTTCATCTGATCCCTCTCCCCCTCCTCCCCCTCTCTGTTCCAGTAAGACACCAGAAAGGGAGGAAACATAACGCTTCTGTCTGTGGATCTATTACATTAACAAAGAGAAAGGATTACATTTACTACTCTGCGTCTACAGAGTACACACAAGCTTGTGTGTGGCAACCGGAGCTCACAGAGTTGTCACTGTCAATGTAAAAGTGTGTTTTTTATGCTGTCACATTCAGATAAAAATAACCATTTTTCACGACTTAACCTGCAGTAGTTAAGTGTTTCCGGAAATGGAAAATAAAGCCACTTTGAGTTTTCTGAGCATAGACGTGAGTTACCAACGAATTAATAGTGTCAGTGTTCTTGGTTAATAGCCTCCACCACAGGATTTCAAAGAGAAGGGAACATTTAACTCTAGACCTGAAGTAGCATGAGCACAAATGGGGTCTGAAGTGGCGCAGGACTTCAGAGTGATATGTAAATAGAAGATTACCCTCTGAGACAAGCAGTGACTCTGTGGTAATTGCTCGGAAGTCCTTCTGCTCTCTGGGTGTCTGAGATGGTGGTAGAGGCCTACGGGATTACAGGACAGAGGTGCAGTTCAGAGGGTGTCTGTGTGAATCTGATGGCATGAAGGTGTAATTGGCATCAGTGGCAGGGAAGATCTCACTCAGACAGGAAGGTCATTGCCCTCGCCCACCATGTTAATCTCTCCTTGCGACTGCAGCACCCTCCTGAGCCTCAGCCCACCAACGGACACTGGTTTACTTAAAGGATCAGTTCAGGCCAAAACTCACAGCATGAACTGGATCACAGACCAAAGCTTTCGGGCTCAGATGTGTGTAAATGTATTCATATACTTACTCCAAAAAAGAGAGAGAGAAAGATAGAGTAGGTGTGATGGAGCATGCTCAGATTTTTGTTAGCTGGAATATGATGCCAATTTTCTGTTCTTTTTTTTTTTTTTCAGTAAAACTTGTGGGGGTGCAAAACAACACTATTAAGACAACAAATACAAAGGGATTAACTAACAACATGTGGGATTTATCCCACAACACAAAGGAATTCATCCTTAACACAACAGAATTAGTGCACAAAACCACTGGTTTAACCCACAACATTAAATGAAAGCTTTGCTTTACAAGTGGACCACAGCAGAAGTATTGGGACAAAGTAGACGTGGTTTGTTTTGAAACCTAGACTCATTGGAATGACTGTGGCGATAGTTTTGCGAAATATTGTATTGCTTGTTGCCCATTTCATGACACTTTTTTGAAGTGAAATATCCAGTGAGTAAAGCTAAAAACATGTTTTAGCTGAAACAGATCTGACAATGTTTTACTACGTTGCATTTGAAAATAATATACCAATGACAATAAACCCTATCCTAAATCTAGCTGATTGTGTTAACAAAAGGAAACTGATAAAATGCATTTGTTGAAGCTATTTCATCCTAACTTGTGAAAACATGGGACTTTTCCCCAAGCTTTTCGCATCAAAAGTGCAGTCCTATCAGGTCCTACCAGGAGAGCTACCAAGCACGTTTACTATGTCAGAAAAGCAGTACTTATGGAGTTGATTGTGTGATGCAACTGTCAAAATGTATTACTTCACAAATCATGCACTATGGTAAATGTGTTTTGAGATCATAACATAGAATAGGAATCACACAAAAAATAAGTCTTTATTAATCAATAATTTGCCCCTGTAATTATAACTTGTGAATAGGAATAGGAATATTAAAAGTTGTTGTCATGGCACCTGTGTTCATATCCATTGGAAACTGGAGTTAATTTTATGTATAGGTATACGTTTTAGAATTTTGCAAAAAAAAGTAGGTAGTAAGAGGTATGTTTTTCCAATGGATTTACGTTGTAGTGTTGTTGTATTGTGAGTTAATTCTGGTGTAGAGCTGTGTCCGAAGGTCCACTGTTAATTTGCATAATTGACAAATAACAAAAAACTGTCTTTGAAAATGTTGAATTCAGTGAACTATATACAATAACTAACAGTAAACAGGTTTGGAGAGAAAAAAAAAAAATAATTGTTGGCTCATATTTTATTGATTGTCTAATATCGGTTTGCAGTAGGAGTTGAGTCCCTATGACTCAGTATGGGTTTATATTTGTAGAGAAGTATATAACAGTACCCAGCATGAGTTGCTTTGTTTCAGTGCTTCTGTCGGCGTGGATGTGTGTGGTTTGCACACTCTGCAGAGTGCTTGGCAGGAGTCCTCCAGGCGTGACTGATACTCTAAGGCCAGCGGTAGCATGTGGGGGGGGAATGTGTGCTCTCATAGTGAAACAGTTATTCTCGGGTTAAACAAGTAAGCTTCCCCATGCTGCAGCTCAGTGTGATCTAACTTTGAACAGAAGGAACAATATTCAGCACAAAAACGGAGGATTTTTCTCTGACCATTTCACACACTATATTCAGCTGGATTCCGCTGTGAGAGGTACATATAATGTGTGATCCTGAACGAGCATGAGGCAAAAGGTCTGTGGCTCAACATGGACCCGTTTCCATTAAGCCTGAGTGTGCCGAGTGACAACACAGAGGGAAAGAACTCAAGCAGAGCTTTTAAAATCATCATTGTTTCTGGCATTGTATTCTGTTGTGTGCCTGAAAGAGCAATCGCTTTATATACAGTATTGTAACACTTTATTTTAATAGACCGCTTTATACTAACCTGTAACTTAGCAACTACATGTCAATTACCAGTCGTTAGAATATAGAAGTTTTTGTCAAAAGTCTTATGGGATTTTTATTTATTTATTTATTTAGATATTTCAAATGCTTAAATTATTAGGTAGATGTATTTTCTCTTTTCCTGTATTTCCTCATATTTTATCCAAAAATAATAATAATAATAATAATTTGATCAGGGTGAAAGAATACTCACATAATAAATATATATATATATATATATATATATATATACATATATATATTGCATATATTTGCAATATTCAGAATAATAATATTATTCTGAATATTGCCCAACCATTAAAAAACATGACTAAACATGAACATGAATTTTTAGCACATAAAAGTGCAAAAAAACACAGAAAACCTGTTCTATAGCTCCATACATTGGGTATATTTCCCTTTAAGAAAGGCTATCAGCAGGCCAGCAGAGACAGCTGTGGTCCTGTAGGCTGAAGCTGGCCTGGATGCTTTAAGAGTCGAGAAATCCCACCGAGGCTGAAGAAATCCCACCTGATTGATTACTAGTAAGGAGGTGATTCATCATTAATCCGACCTGCTCCAGCTACTTATAGGAAGCTAAATCCTGGGGAGGAGGCCAAACCACAGCTAGCAAACACAGAGGATGATGGGACAATAAAATTAAAGACTTATATCCACATATATTTGGATTTATGGCTGTATGGAACAAGCAGCTCGACTTGTGTGTAATATGGTCCCTAGGCTACTTAAACTTTATGGAGTATATTCTTATAGGAGTTCATGATTCACTGAAAGTCCCCTTCTAAGTGTGTGGACAACATGGACGAGTCTACATCCACAAATGCATTGTAATGTAGATGGAATTCTGGACTGAAAGCAAGCCAGTTTACCACATCTCACTAACACATGTCTGTAAATATAGTATATCGCTGTCAAAATCAATTTACATGTTTAGAGAGGGAAGTGGTGTTGGCGAACGCATTATTAGTTTCTTTCCTAACTCGGTCAGCCTCCTCGATATTCATTCTATCTCCCGAGCTGGGTTTGAAATCGATGCGTGTCTAAATCAATTTAATCAATATATACTCTAGCAATCACGAAGGGCCACCGATCACAATCTATTGCCTCAAACTATATGTCTAGTTTAAATTCCCAGCAAACATGAAGTCTTTACAAGCACATCTAATAATCTTTCACTCCCCTATGTCCCTCATCGCATAGTGGCCGACAGAAACCATCATTATGGATCAGCCAGTGATGTAAGACAGAGGGTGTAAAATTTTATACCCCACTTATGGCCACTAAGGATTAATTTCCAGAGCTTGCTTTTTAGGAGGAGTTAAATCAATGCAAGTGCTCAGTATTTTTTTGGGATGAAGTCAATAGACCTTCAACACTAACAAAAAATTTAAGATGTGAAAAGGGAAGAATTTGATTTTACACATCCCTGATTGTGCAAATGCAGATACTCAAATTTATGATATTCACCTGCAGAGTGTTGAACATGCAAACAACGTGCCATTAACCTATATTTATATAAAGGACAGAGACTTTTGGTATTGCAATCCCCCTAAATCAGGTGTTTTTGTGAAGTGTGGAGAAGCAGATTTAAACACACCTGCAGCCATTTGCTACACACACACACTCACTTACTCTCCCTCATGTTTACTTGATCGCTTGCACATGGCATTCAAAAGCTCTTTTTTTGGGGATTTAGTAACTTGGTATTTGAGGCTACCTGATGTGCTCTGGGACACACAGGTAGGTTTTACACAGCTTTTGTGCTAAAAGGTTTCAAGTCGGTGGTGCAGATAGAGACTCCCTGTCTGTGGCACACCACTGGGCGGGCCAGGAAGAGGAGGAAGGGCATGAAGAAAGTGTGAGTCTTCAGCACAGCCAGAGCATCCTGATGGGGAGTCAACTAATCTCTTCCTTACTGTCTTCCCACTAGAAAGCACCTCATTTATGGCACGGCTCTTTCATTGTGTTGCAGCAAGTGCATGTTTCCTCCTGTGGCTGGTGCAGAGGAAGGTTTGAGATTCAGCTGCTTGACTAAATTTCTGCTTCTACACATACTGGATGTAGTTAATGCCTAAGAAAATCTGATTTACAATACTACTACTACTACTACTACTAATACTACTAATATGATTCAACTTCTGGACTAAATTACTGCTTTTCCAAACTGTTTGTATTAAAGTGCTTAGATGTAGTTAAAATGCCTGAAATTGGATTGATGGATGGAGTGACAGACAAATGGACGAATGCATAACAACAACAACAACAACTGCTAAGACAAAATTTAGAGCTGAAATGCAATGTTTAACAAATACAGTTTTTCTTCCTCAGTATTCAAAACTATCATCTATGCTCATGCCATGTCGCGCGCGTGCGTGTGTGTGTGTGTGTGTGTGTGTGTGTGTGTAGAAGTGTACCAATTTAATTACGCTGGTAGACATAACTTGTATTTTCATATTTATGACACCTTTTCACTTGCTGTGCTCCTCATAAAAACAAACACACCGATACAAATAATGATGTGACAAGTAACTAAAAGAAACCAAGTGCATTTGCTTATATATACCTCATTCAGTTCTCAAGATGAATTATTCCTCTCTAGGTGGGTCCTAGCATGAAAACGTTTGGGAATGTCTGCTCTAGCACACAGTAAAACACCTGTTTCTGTGTAGCTGTCCATGGTTCCTCGTATGGAGCTAGCCGTGGTCCTTCCTTTTTAGTGCTGAATCATTCATTCTTTACCTCATATAGAGATCAAGGATCCAGAGATTGGAGAGCTGTGATGGAAACCTGACTATGGCCTCTTCACTATCAGCTGGTGTCAGCAATCTGTGACACCACTGCATCAGGGGGCAATTGGTGAGAGCTATCGGTCGCTGGCTGAGTACTAGTTTTGGCTTTGCAGTGATTAGTCATCTGTCTGTTTTTAACTCCTTTTTTTTTAATTTTTTTTTATTTTTGTGTGAGTGGACAGAGTCTGAAAACTTCCAATCCACTGAGAGCTAAATCTCAGCCAGCAAACTCATACTGTGGACTTCTCATCCTAGAGATCAGCACAGCTCATTTCCAGCACAGTTCATTTCCAGCTCTCTCCTTCTTCTTCACTTCAACAACAACAAACAGAAGGAGCGTTGAAGCAGCTCTGCTGTTTACATTTGCTCGAGAGCTCCATTTCTTGAAAATGTTTGAACAAAGCAGAGGTGGGCAATAACTCAATTTTGAATCAACGAGATGAGAGGTAAATGCATCAGAATCAGAGCTGAGGTGATAAGGCTGCATCAGGGCCGGCTCATACCTCCTTGGAGAGAGTAAATTTGATGGTAGCCGATCAGATGGAGTGGCATTGAGGATTTATATCATATATTACCTCAGTGACAATAAAAGTTACAGGAGAAAATGTCCCAGGGGGCTAAACAAATCCAGCGCTCTGCTTTTGCCAAATGTTTTAACAAACATGAATGCATGGTAAGTAATACAACCTATTGATGCAGCCCCTGAAAAGCCCCCAAAAAACAGGTATATCTTTATGACAAACATCCATACTGAAACACGCGCTGATTAAATCTGCTGTATGACTGTGTCATCGAGCATTACGCTGAAAAACAGTGAACAATGAAACAGTCCCTGAGGTGCTCTCTTGCACATCATGATCATATTGCATATGTGTTTAGTAGCCACAGCTATGAATGGCATCAGAACAATGTTACCTGCCATTTAGAGACAAACAATTTTACCTGCCCCAGTGAATGGTAATACGGGAGTCCTAATGAGCCTTAGTGGAAATGCAAAGCAGAGGAGATGAAAACGGAAATTGGACCGTCACTATTGAATGACAAATACCTAACGTGCCTGGGGTTCTCCTGAAGACATTATAGCGAACGGCTCCTGAGTTACTCCTGAGTTCAATACATCTTATTATCTTGCAGCAAGAACAGAATAAATAAAAAAGGAAACTAAGAGTGAAAAAAATAATAATAATAAAGGATTTGTGGAAATAAAAATCAGAGATTGAATTTCCTATTGACCAAACGCTACCCTTTGCAGCTAAATTATTCTATTGCATATGGGCACCCCATTATGTTGCAAAGTATGTGTTCTTAAGATTGGGTTTATTTATTTTCTTATGCCTGATGGCTCTGAGTCTCTCAGGAGAGTGGCCCTGAGAATTGATTTCTGACAATCCATGATTCACCTCCCAAAGCCCCGCTTCTCTGACACTCTAGCAAATCAACTTAAAGGCACTGCCTGACAGCTCCTCACAACGCACTCCATATAAACAGCCATTATTCTTTCAGAAAGCTCTTTTTGTCTTGTTGCGGGTTCAAAAGGAGCACATCTCTCCAAAGATGAGAAGCACATTTGAAAGAACTTTGAAGAAGGCGAGATGGGAGAGATGGGGATTTGCTGAGCTTCTACACAGCAACATTTAGAGGTGCTGAACATGCTGTCACTCTCATCTTCATCTGACATGTCATACCTCACTAGTAGTTTGAGGCTATCTACTGATTCATGGTTATTATGAGAATCATAAAGTGATATTTGTGTCGCCATCAGAATCGTATGATGATGCACCTTCATCATGCACACTGAGATAAAAGACACATACTGTATGGGTTCTGTCAGATGTATTTCGAGCAGCACTGCAGACATATTTCACCCAGAAAGAAGCATCAATTTGGTCAAATACATATTTTCAAATTAATGCACTTTCTTAAAGGTCATTTATTTTTATTGTAGCCACATTTCTCTGCATCCATATTCAGTTTTGCGTTTGCATGTTCGAATAGAATAATTGCAAATCCCCCCCAAAAGTCTAAAATCCAAAACCCCGGTCCAATTACAGCCCTTAGACCAATAAGAAAAAAAAAAAAAAAAAGAATAATTCATTAAACAGCATTTCATTTGCTCAGTTTGACTTGGTGGTGCTGAGAGTCAAATAGTCAATAGTCTTGGCTTCAAAATGAGTGGCAGGCTCTGTTGATGGATATATGGCATAAAAATTGCAGACGATACAGAGTTTTTATATTTTTTGACAACACCATTCCACATCAGAGTGCTTGAAAAATGGCACCCACAGAACAGAGCTGTGCAGGAGAGATTGCACTTCATAAAAAGAACAGCACACAGGGGTGAAATTCCACTGTACATTATGGATTTGCCACTACATTATTGATAGATTGCACTAATATAACCTCAGTAAAGACTTCAGGACATTTATTGATGGTTTCCTTCTTTCTGAGCCTCTTGTATCCTCATGCCCTTAAACATGCTAGCTTGATTTTTCAAAGCCTTCAACCTGTCATTATGTGTGTACTGTTGTCTGCACGTAATCCCTCGGATTTACATAGACTTAGAAAGCCAAGTTTGTAGTGTTTACACTAGAAATATTGACGATTCTCTCGAGTTTAAACCGGAGTGATCTTAACAGACAGTGAGTCACCCAGCTGAAGCCATTGTTTGGCATTTTATGCCGTCAGTTAAACAGGCTGACAGTTGTGGGTTTTAATGCACTAAAGAGATTCGTATTTACAGACAAGCGAGTTCTTTAAATTGCTGACAGGTCATGGAGATTCCAGGAACCCTGAAAAAATATATATAAATATCGGGATATATGAGCAGCTGATTTTAATGTACTGGCAAACAATCCACATTTATCAAGGCTGCATTAAAGAAAAAACTTTGTGACAGTGATCAGCTGTGTCTGTAAGGGGCATTTTCATTATGTGCTAGTGGGTATGGATGTGTGTGTGCGCGGTGGTCTTCTGATCCTGCACCTCAGGGCCCTTGACCATAATGTGGTTTGTTTGTGTATGTGCCTTCTGTGAGACTGGAGGAGGCAAAACATGGGCCAGGAAAAACATATGGCACTGCTGGGATATGATCACCTGCTGCTGCTGCTGAGCCATTGTGGCCGTTTTCAGGATCATTTTGAATCAACCTTAGTTAATGACAAAGAAAACAATGAGTATTCAAACAATTCATCTCCTCTAGTAAACCCCACTGGAGTCAGAGCTCTTTTTTTGGCATAGCCTATATTTTAACCTTGAAAACTACGTTATTTGTTTCCTTTTTCATTAAAAATATATTTATTTATTTATTTCATTGAATGTGCAGACAAATATTCAAATGGTTGGTTTAAACAATCTCAGTATCTTCATTCTTCGTTTTGTACATGAAGCTGTTTTTAGTGCTTGTCTCCTATACTAATGTACCCAGTGCTGGGACTCAGTACATTCTAAACAGACATCCACCTTTTCCCCTAATCCCAAAAGGTGCAGGTGTTCTTCCGAGCTGAAAATTACAGCATTATTTGCAAACCTCGGCTGAACAGCTAAGAGAATGAAATTAGCTCAGCCCTTATGAGAGAAGAGATCAGAGCGATCAACACACAAAAAAGATCAACTTCCTTCTTACAGAAAAAAAAGAAAAAAAAAAAAAAGAAAACATTTAAGCTTTGAAAATTCTTCTAGGGGGAAGTAAAAGATGCATGGCTATTTAATCTGAACTATATATTATTGATAAATCACTATAGTCCAAAACTAAAAATTATCATCTTGAATCGCTGAAAAAGGAGTCAAAATTCAGAAAGGATGAAGAAGAAGTCCAAGAATGGTTGTACAGTTCCAATAAGTGCCTTGTTAGAATTAGCTTCAGGCTGGTCAGCCTAAATGATATTTTATGTTGGTGTCTGTTTAAGATACAGTGCAGGGTTTTAAAGTACCATTCCATAACGCATTAGTCTGACAATGACCACCGGCCAAAGCTCTGCTGTAAATCAGACAATTGCGAAACGCCAGCTCAGCACAACAACCAATAAGCCTTAATTAGGCCCGTATTGTCCAATTTGTTACCAGTTTCTCAGTGTGCCACTGTAATTGGCTAAACATCAGAGCATATTATGTCTCAAATAGGCCAACATGGTGCTAATAAATTACAACTTATTAATGCAGGAGTAAATCACATCAAGGACACAGAGCACCAATGGATATTATGATCAGAAATTTATGAGCAAAATAAAGAATAAATGCCAGAGCCCATGCTTTACTACCCAGCATAGTTGGCTAATACTTTAATTTACATTGTAATTATGTTCATTTGTAATCATTTATGATTATGACAGCAATCTAAAACTCAAAAACAAACTGTGTTTAATACCAGTAGGTTTTCATTGAGATATTGCACATTACTTTAAGACATACATACAGTGTAATAAGAGCAGAAAGTGTGAAAAGAGTGGGTGCTCTTATAATGTAACACCTGATGTACTATGAACGCCAGTATTTTTGGTTCATTATTATTAATTCATGAAAAAGTTAAATTGCCATTTTGATGTTTTGTTCAAAAACATTATTTGGAAATCAGCAGATGCTTTGCTGTGTATACTAGGGCTGGTAATCGATTAAAATATTGAATCGCAATTAATCGCATGATTTTCATGAGTTAAATCGTGATTAATCACAACTTAATCAAGTTTTTAATACTCTAATCAACATGGGCATGGACAAATATGGATGCTTTATGCAAATGATGTTTATTATTATTGAAACCATAGTCAACATAGAGCATGAAGTCTTGACATGTTTCAAAGGTCATAGATGTTTTTCAAAGAACTTGTTCGTGTCTTTTAGACACATGAAAAAAGAAATACCAGGTTCCCATTACTTCTCTTTCTTTGCACTGAGCAATTTACTTACACAAACCGGTTTACATTTCTGCAGGACAGGGCAGCTCACTTCTTCTGAACATGCAACATGTACATTTATTATTAAATGTTTGCCTCTCTGTGCCCACATACTGTATTTTGATGCTGCAAAATTATCAATAAAACTGTTTTCATTGATATATTTTACTGTTTCTGTTGTCAGACAACCCATTAAAACTACATAGCGGTTATAACCAGCTCCTCCATCCAAGATGTTAATCTGCACAAAAATCCTGATAATGGAGCCATCATCTGATGAAATCAAATGCACATAAGTTAAAGACAATAGCTGTGCTGTGATTTTGGCTATACTTGCATGTAAAATTAGAGAAGCAACATAATATCTGTGTTTAACTGAAAGTGTTGCTCCTCTCCGCCGCTCGCTGTACAGAGCAGACGCACAGCACAGAGAGAGAGAGAGAGAGAGAGAGAGAGAGAGAGAGAGTACCGGCGAGTCTCAGAAACTAAATAAGGTTTGGGCGCTTTTTTGAAGGGAAAAAAAAGTCGCTAAAGGGGTCTGCAAAGTCACTAAAGTAGCAACACTATGTGCATCTCCATTTCTCCAACTACAGGCTAGGCAATGGGTCAAGCAGAAAATACGTCTTGACATTGTTATGCTCTACCAGTTAACCTACATTACAGGAACCCCCATATTTCATACATTTCTGATAAAATGTCTCATGATGTATATAGTAAAACTTGTTTTTCTCAATTAGACTGTCCATAATAGAACCTCTTGAAAACATCTTCCTGCTGTTTTCTAGGGATGCATCTACATTTTGCTTTGTTAGTGTGGGAAACAAATATAATTAAAACACTTTAATAGATATTTAATAATGCATGTTTGGACAGTAAAGGGAAGCACAGCTTTGTTATCTGGTAAGCATGAGAAGCTTCTCAACAGCATTTACTGTAAAGAATAGATTGATGTGGTCATAGTTAACTAACTCTCCAATCTCTTGATCCTTGATCTCTGCTTTGTCCAAACATTTGCAAGTTTTAATTTGTAGCATGTTTTACAATACACATTGTTTCAAAGCAGCTTTTCAGAAATTAATGAAATTATTATTTATATTACCTTAATGCCTGATTGTCCATTTTTAGCAGTTTAGAGCTGGGCGATAAGAAAGTAGACATATATGGTTACGAGCAGTCAATATTTGAGATATATATATATATATACATATATGTATGTGTGTGTGTGTGTGTGTGTGCGTTTACTTTATGTATACAGATGAAGCTAGATATATCTATAGCAGTTGCAAGTTATTAATTAATAGATTCATGAATTTGATTTAATTAACTGAAACAATTTAACTGAAGTTATGTGTGCATATTATAAACCCTTTAAATCCTATTTCTTTTGATGCATTACAAAATGTATTCCACAAACATTTCCACTCGTTTTGTTATTGTCCAGTTTGTTTCAGAGATTTTCTCCTCGCTGGCAGCTGCTGTCTTTCATCTATGGCTGGTGGCAGGCGGTGTGTGAGGGTTGGTGTGCCAGCTGGTCATGTGATTGTTAGGTATGGGGGATTGCTTGAACCCTGTGCCCTGGGCACCTGCTGATCAGATGCTGAATGGCCTCGGCAAGATGATTGGAAAATGCTGCACTTCTCTACGTTCGTATTCAGAATTGCTAAGAAATCCATCTCCCAGCACAAATATCAGGGGCCCTTTCATTTTCAGCCAAACAGGCTTCTCTTCTCTGACACAAGCTGCCAAAGAGGGAGAAGAGTGGAGCAGAGAATCTCCATACCAACCAGGAAAAATGGACTTCCTGAGCACAATTGCCCCTGTTCCTGTCACATTATTCTCCTCTATTTGATTACAGAATTGCCCATGAATTTCTCATGGGACAAAGGAATTAAACATTTATCAAGTTAGTCCAGCACCCAGTCTCAAAATGTGTCTTTAGGCAAATGTGTCGCCAAACTTTGTTTTTAGAGAAGAAAGAAAGAGAGATTTGGAATCATTTGATCTCAGGCTGCAGACTGGATTTTCAGGTGCATAATATTTATGCAGTGTCTGGGTGGAAGGAGTAAACAGATGCACATGCTGACTCCACACCTAACAGCATATGGGTAAGTCACAGGGTGACATTAATAATTCTGCCATGCTGCAACAGCCGACATTTCCTACCTGCTCCAGTTGTCCAAACCTTCTGCTTATGAATGTAAAGCATGGATACAAGGAAACAGACAGAGCGTGAGGGAGAATCGAGGTGAGAGAAGGAAAAAATAAATTGGAAAACGAGTACATAGTAACAATAACAACGATAATAACAATAACAATAATAATAATAATAATGAAAATTAAAACTTAATGTAATGAAAGTCAGAAGAAAGTCTGTGATCATTTACTCACCCTTATGCTGTTCCTGTATGATTTTAGTTCTTCTGTAAAATATAAATGGAGATTACTTTCCACACATACAAAAACAGATCAGTGGCTATCAAGCTCCAAAAATAAATAAATAAATAAAAAGTCCATATTGCTGCTTCACAAGTCTACTGAAGCCATATGATAGGTTTGGGTGAGCAAAAATACTAAAACTGCTAAAAATCTTGCCCTCCACCACAGCGCTCAAACAACCAGTGATGTCTGAATATAGGCAAGCGTGAATGACTTTTCAGAGCTAGGACAAATTTAAGCTTTTCAACTAATTACAACAGAAGAACTGGAATATTGCACATATATTGTCATACTGGACCAGTTTAATAATTTGACAGGTACTGGTCACTATCTACTAACTTGTATGAAAAATTACAGCTTTGACTTTGACTTTACAGTTTGTGTGTGTGTGTTACAAATACAAGCAAATAAAGACAGAATTTTCATTTTTGGGTGAATTATTCTTTTAAAAACACCCCAGTTATGTATTTGAAGTTTATAAAATAAAATAAAACAGCTTGCAAAACTGTAATTGGAATGAGAAATGCCACTCACCTTGTCAACTTCACTAAGATAAACTATATAATTGGCAAGAAGCAGGAACAGACCTTGTCCTCTCCAAAATAAATTACATTCAGAAAAATGAATGAAAAATATTTTGTCATGGCAGCTTTATGTGTTTAGAGGCATGATGTTCTTCATAAACCCATTCTAGTTGCAATAATGCATTTTGCAATAAACTGTAAGCATACAAAAAGGGTTGATGCGTTTCACTGGATAATGTGGTGTGAAGCTAATATTCACTTAATGCAGCAGAATGGGTTGAATGCTCAGAGAAGCTTGCAGGCCCTATACTGCTTTATGGTGTGTGCCTGCTCCATTATGCTCACCCTTATTACAAAAACATTAAATAGTTAAGGGGAACTTATTTAAACTTTACAAACTAATCCTCATGGAGGGAACAAATTCTAGCAGTTGATGGAGCATACCTCTCTCTCACTAAGTGCACTTTCTTGGAGTGCATTCAACTGGATCTTGATTAACAATTGTAATCAATCCAGTCTTTCACCATCTTTTTTTTTCTTCTTCCTCTGCTGAGTACTGATAGTGTGGCTGCATCAGTTGTGAATTTGCACCAAACATTTAAGCAAAATGCAAAATTATTCCAAAATAGGCCACTGTATAATCTAACCTAAACTTTATTTTCTACAATAGTAGAAAACGTTTCTTCACACTGTTCTTGATTGCATGTAATATCTTTTGATCCATCCTTCACAATATTATGGGCATGGAATGTTTTTTTTTTTTTTTAATATACAAACAATCCAGCATCATTGTCAGCTCGCATGCTAAGGCACAAGCCAGAACTTTGCATGAACAAATATTTGAAAACCATGGTGTTTGTTTGGTTTGCACTCATGGACTTATAGCAAGCCAGCTGCTTGATAAGTAACTAAATAAATGAATAATGTTTTAGTCATTTGTGCAAGGGTATGTTCCTAGTTCAGTAGATCACTAGCGGGTTGCAGCCCAAAAATGTTTTTGTTGCAAGGTTTTAAAGGATAATGGACAGCAGGGGATATACAGTACAATGCTAGATGTCAATAATACATAGGCCGGTATCTTCAAGGAGCACAAAATGCTTCCCATAGCTTGTGTTGTCAATATCAATGTCTGTGAATCCTGTAATCAAGCTTTATGTGATCTGAGCACATACACATCCTTCACTTGGAAATAAATAGTAGTAATAATAATAATAATAAAGAGTGTTTGTTCTATGTGTCAAGCTGGTTTTACAGACAAATACTAAGTATCAGCACGTTCATGGTGTCTATCTGGCACAATAGAAAGCACAAACAAGATAAGACACTCCAGAGTAAAAGTAGACACTCTGTATGTTTACGAAAGTTAACCCATTTAAACCTACCGGTCACAATAGTGACCGTAAAAAAGTTTTTCATTTATAAAGCTCTACAAACCGAACCGAGGTTTTAGTGCACTTCCTGCAAATATGGAAAAAATAAAGGGTCTCAATTAAATATGTGCAGTTTTGTTGAGTGTGGTCATAGAGTGAGTAAGCATGTTGATGGTCACAATAGTGACCGGTGGGATAACAGTGAACTTTATTTTACAATATAATCCAATGGCAGTTGCTAGTGAAAATGACAATAAAATGCTGCAATGACAAAATATTGCACTAAATTAAAAATTCAAATGTTAGAAAAATTTTACAATAATACTTGTAGCATTGATTTAAAAATTTGATGTTATATTTTAGAAAAAGTAACAATTTTGAAATGCGGTCATGGTTGAATTTTTTTTGTTGTTTTTTTTTTTTTTTTATCTCAGTGTTCCTATCAATGTTGCATAATATTTATGCATACTATTTATGCATAATAGTAACCCTAGAATGTGATCAAACTGTTTAAAATAGCTGAGCTAAGATATATAACAATTTTTATGACTGCAGACATATGTGATTTCAGTACTCTCCATATCCCACTATTGTGACCGAACATAAAACACACTTTTTCACACACTTTTCAAATTTCTTTTTAAAAATAATTATTGATTATTGCAAAGGGTTACTAATGAGATATAATTTGGATATTTTCATGTCTGGGAAAAAAAATTGGGATTAAATGGGTTAAATAATAATAATAATAATAATTTACAGTAATTTATGATTTTTATATGCAAGGAAGAAGGGTTCAAAACTTTAGGTTTTCAATACAGATCATTCATGATTAACACCTTTATTGACACAATTTCAAAGTCTGGCATTGATTTAGTTGTCCAAGTATTATGTATCTTATAGTGACAATTGAATTTAATTAAACCATGAGCTGTGAATATCACAAGGCTAAACAGTTCTTCATCTGTCTTTTTAGATATTCAGAGAAACACATTCCCTATAAGCTCTTGGCCAATCAGCAAATGTTATTTTCATAAAAGGCTGAAATTTAAATATATGTATATATGTACATATAGACACACACATACACACACACACACATACAAAAAGCGCTCCTTTGTCTTGGTTTGAACAGGCATGGCACCTCTGCTTGATGATATCTTATGGAATGCCAGAAACACCTAGTATAGATATTTCATATCATATCTAGCATTATCAGCTTTGTGCTGGAACCTGCATTCATTGTGTAATCCGTCATCAAGACTAGAATAAAGGTTATGCTTATTTTTGGAAGTTTTTAACCTCTCAGAGTGTCCATTAGTCTCACACGTTGCAGCAATCTGACAGAATAGAGGGGACAGGCTGAAAATTGGAACTTGCAGGGAAAAAAAAGGAAAGAAAAAAGAAACTACTGACAGCTTCATCATGGGCAGCCAGTAGATCTCTGTCATCTCTGTAAATTAACCACCCCCAGCAAGTATGCTATGTCATAGATCACAGGAAATTGGTGGATGTATTATTTCAGCACTATATTTCAGTAGAATCTGTAGATATTTTTGGAGTATTTTGGCTTCTGTTTCAGTCGAACGATATTTGGGCTTATGTTGCATTATTTTTCCCAAGCGAGTGGTGACAGCGTACTTCTTTTCTACCTGTCCAGATGAGTGAGTTCTCTATATGCGTTCTTTATCTACTCAATTAACAAAATATTACTCCACTATTATATCGCCCTCTTGAAAATAATGATATCATTATCATCAGTTTAACAATCACTTGTAATCAAGAGAACATTTGCAGATGGCTATGCATAATGGCCATGATTTTACCATCGATGAGAGTGTCATGTATCATTTCAAACTATGTTCACGCATCTGCAAATCATTCTTCTTGTGCCTCTCACCACTACAGCAAATTAACATTTTCACTTAAGTTTGTTTATGATTTATCAGTTTTATAGCATTGCCTAAGATTGTCTTTCCATTGCTGTCTCGCGCCAGCAAATTTGGACAAATGTGAGTAAATTTGCAGCAGAGACCCGTTGGCTGCTTGGTCGAGTGCCTTGCATACCAAGTGTGTCCGGAAAGAAGGAGCCGCGTCTCCCTTCTCTCCAGGCCAACGCTCTTAAGAGTTTGCTCACATTTCCCCCAGTGTCATGCAAAGATAAAGGGTGAAAATCATGTCAATAATTGCAGCATGAGAGAACAAAGGGGAGAGTTTATATTTATAGTATTTTTTTTTTTTTTTTTTTTTTTTAAGAGCAGAATAGGCTTCAAGGACTCCCTCAGAGCCAGAACGTGAGGAGACAAGACTCATTCACCAGTGTCCTTGGCAATCGTTTCATGGTACGTATTAAGTGGCTTTGGTGATGAGACCATGCCATATTAAAGCAGACGAACTGACACACTTTTCTGAAGTTGTCTCATCAGTTCGAAATGACCACTGATAATGTACTAAAGTGAGATATATTTCATATTCAAGTCAAAATTAATTACATTATCATTCATATAATGGCATAAAAGGGTGTAGAATAAAACATATATTTCTCTTTAATTGCTACAACGGCCACATTTACAATGGCCATGTGCCCTTATAAAGCAATTTTAAGGCAGTACTGTGATAAAGTTGTGGCTCATGCCAAAAGAATACTGTGTTTAAGAGGAATATGTTTAAAATCGTAATAAGCATAAATGCAGTACAATTTGTGAAGTACTAAAGTTTTACTCACTCTGTATAAGCATGTCTAGGCTTTAATCACATTTCATCCACTTCTGGGCAAAGACACCCTCTAAAAAAATTCTATTCTGGCCCGCTTGCTACCTGTAACAACTTTTTACTAATAATTATTAATCAAACATAAACTTTATTGCATATTTAATAAGATACACTTAAAACAAACAAATTAAGTACAAAGTGTACTAAAATATTAATACATATATATAAACCTTTTTCATACACAAAAGTATGCGTGTGAAATAAGAACAGGTTGCTCAAAAACATTTAAAAATATTTTTATGCATATTGTGCAGATTTATCAAGAACAGTGTCATTATAGAAACCCCGTCGAGAATTGCTTGAGATAAGCACACAATAATTGCATTCTGTTTGGGAAAAAAAAAAAAAAAAAATCTGTATTATTCCTTGTTCTTGTTTTTTTTTTTTTGGCGTAATCAGATGTCCATTAGTCAGTTGATGGCAATCTCTGGCGGTTTAATTAAAGAAGTGCTTGTTTGATGAAGGGGCTTAACAGTGTGTTCTGTGGAGTGCTGTATCATTTTGATACACTAAGATTTAAGTACTCGTTTCGTCTGACATGTGCTAATTATATATTGTGCACCACTTCAGTAAAATGAATGTCATTGTCTGACATCTTTTATGTTATGTATTGCTGTTCTCATTGTCAAAGATACAGAGACCCTCTCTTAGTAAAACATTTTGATCATTTATGCATACAATTTTTTCCCCCTTCTGTGTAGCTCACTGGGAGAAGAAAAAAAAAAATGCAGTATGTGTCTTTATTTGTTTCATTTTGCAAATCACTACTCATACATTAAGCATTTTTGCTTCAAGTAATAACATTAACAAAACCATGCTAAAGTAATGCTGTATAGGAATGATGACTGAATGCCCACCACTAAATTAAAATTCATATAATTAATAATTCATTTTTATTTGTCTTTTTTTTTTTTTTTTATAAAGTAGTTGAATGCTGAATGAGTAAATTATTATGAGTTATTTGACTTATACTCTGTGCTCACTGTAAGTTTTTGTCACTATCCTCTTGTCTTTCTTTCTTAATTTATTTCGTTCGAATAGTCAGAATCTTCAAATTAAACAATATGCCCTTAGAAAACACCCAGAAGTACACATACATTGGGATAAACGTCAGCACTATCAGGATCTGCAGACAAATAATGTATGCAGAGCAGACCCACCATTAAAACAAGCCAGTGATACAAATTCACTGATAATGGTAATCCAATGCATATGCCATAACTTCAATACTGCAGTATTTTTTGAAAACCAAAATAATCATTTAAACCAGCAAATCGACAAACAACTCATTGCATGCAAACTATCCAATGCATGTGGCAGCAGTTCAAAGCAGATCATAGCAAACCAGTACATAGTTCAGCAAACCAATGCATATTCTTAAAGGCCAGAGACACAATACAAAATGTGTTATATTAAATCAGTGTACAGTATACAGTATAATATAAACAAATATATGCATGTTCATACTAATATATCATAAGCCAATGTATTTGCCTTTAAAGTGTATAATAAGCTTTACACAATATGCATGCATTATTTCAAGAGCACTACAAATACTTCCATCTGAAACGCTCAAACCTCAGCGGTCTATGCAATCCTGCCATGACAACCAGTGGAACAATCAATGATAAAATGATTTCAAAACTCTGCAGCTGTAAAAGTTATGCAAGCTGTTGCTATGTTTTAATGTTCTTCTGCTACTTCTTGGATTTACTGATGGATGGCAAACCGACTTTTGGTGCATTACTACCATCAGCTGCACAGCAGTGTGGAGCTTTCGTTTTCATGTCATTTTGTGGAGGTATTTTTAGTTCATGCAATGTTTTATTTTGGCATTATTTTATTATTTATTTATTTATTATTATTTTTATTTGTAATAGTTTTGTTTTGACTAAGTTTACATTTCCCTGTCCTGGCGTCCTTCTTATATCAGTCCTTCTGAGGCTTCAGGTTTAAAATTCTACTCAGAATTCTATAATGAGATGGTCCAGTAAGTCTAGTAACCATCTGTGTTTTCCCATTAGTTTATATTACAGATAGTTCAGAATCATCGGATTAATTTGCAACAAAACAAAAGACAACATAATACTTTTATCTCCAAAATCATTTTTCTTTGGTCTTGTTTACATATTGAAATTGGACGAGTGATTAATAATTTCACACTTATTCTTCCAAGAAAATTATTGCACTATTGCATTATTGCAATAAGAAAATTTATTTCTTATTATAAAATAATAAGAATGTGCACAAAGGATTGTGGGTGATTTGAAGATGTGAAGTATATGAAGTATCCTTCAAAACATGCTAAATGAAGGACGTGAGACAAATGCTTCCTTCCAAGGATCCTTCAAACTGTGACGGTCTTCGATGGGGCTTGGGCACGAGATTAAAGTCTGGGCTGCCATAAAAGACCACTGGATGCAGCCTTCCAATTAAAAAGCACCTCAGGTGTTTCCAGCAGTGTCTTGTGATTGGAAAGGAAGTGACGTGTGGCCAAGTATGGTGACCCATACAGAATTTGTGCTCTGCATTTAACCCAACCAAGCACACGCGCACACACACACACACACACACAGTGGGCAGCCATTTATGCTGCGATGCCTGGGGAGCAGTTGGGGGTCAGTGCCTTGCTCAAGGGTCTTACCTCAGTCATGGTATTGAGGGTGGAGAAAGCGCTGGACATTCACTCCCCCCACATGCCAGACCTGAGACTCAAACCCACAACCTTTGGGTTACAAGTCCAACTCTCTATCCATTAGGCCACAACTGCCCCCAAATGATTCATATTGAATTAGATTTGGTTCTCCTGCGTATTTAAACTCTCATATTTGCTATCTGTTATTAGGTGTTAAATGTTATTTGTACTTTGTTTTTGAGGCCTTATAGCGCAGTTTGTGTTCATGTCTGTGTAAATAAAATTGAATTTGGATTTAAAGTTTCATCTTGCCTTCCGAGGTTTGTTACAACATCAAAAGAAAGAAAGAAGATTGAGCAGGCCATGACTCAACATTATTTTCTGTTTTTCGAAGCAAAACACTAGCACAATGGCCTCCTTTTACCTTTTACTTCTTCAACCAAGGTCATATCACACAATAGCATAGCAGCTGGCTTAAGATTGACTCGGTTCACAATAAGCATACGATAAAGGTGCTATTTGACTTCAGTTTGTCACTGTCTAATTGGTCATAGGTGAACTTCATAGTGCACATCACTCAATGGTGCCCTCAGGTCACAGTTCATAGGATAACATACAAATACAGAACATTTATGTCAGAATGTCTTACTGAATCACAAGCCTACTTAGGGAGACAATTATTCTTTACTCTTGTGCCTGACACATGAGTGATCACCTAATCTGTTTGCAGCTCTTGAGTATAAACTGCTGAGCAACACATGGAGAGCTTTTTTTTCCCTTTCACCCTAAACTTTATCACCATCAGACATCAGGCATTAATCAGCCCAATTATGAACCCAAAACCCTGGGGCTTGTCTTCAGGCTTAGCAACCAAATAAGATGCAAAGCTGAGATCCTCAAAGAATTTCTAACTCAGGAATAATGCATTCCCTTGGCTCCACTGTGAATGTTTGTCCCCAAGCACAAGGTGCAGATAATTTAAACACATAAGCAGGTTCTTGGCGTACCTTAATCAACGCCGACGGGGCATTTTAGCAAAGAGAGAGGGAGGCAATAAAGAGATAATGCTGGTGCAACCTGGGGACTTGGTTCTGGAGAAGCCTGCAGTGTTGCAGGCCTGGGGGTAATGAGCAACAAAACTCCTGACAAGAAGTGCTCCTGGTGGTTTCTGCACATGTATGAACCCTAGCATACACCTAAACTACACTGACACATCATGTGAAAGCTACTATTAGAGTAGTTCGACCTGATAAGTAACATTGTTGGATATTTTTACATTTTATAGACTTTTACTTATTTTGTTTGCTCATTTGTAATATTATTTGCTCTCTCAGACTGTCAGTAAACCTGATGTATGACTGTTTTATATTGCACAGCATCCTGCCCACTTCAAACAAAGGTGATCTATTAGCCGCTGTCACTGCATGGCTGAGAGGACTATGATAGTATTATTTTCTAATAGAAAATCAGCATGAAGTACTTAACTGAATTGAGTGAATTGTGTGATTATGAACAATAATAGCCAATTAACACAAGAAGCCTTAAGAGCGGCCTTTTTTTTTTTTTTTGCAAACACTACCTAGTCTGTGGATAATGTTCATAATAAAACTTCCTTAAACCAGATGTCAGCACTGAAATCCCACATCAAACTGATATATGAAACCATTTTCCCAAAACAAACATACCTCAAAACATTATTAGCGCCATTCCCACAACGTATTAAGTTGAGAAATGCTGAAGGCAGAATGGTGAGAGCCTTTCTCAATGATGAAGTGCCTTCCCCATCAGGTCTCACTCATACAGAGTGAAAATGGAGGAAATTTATCAGAGAGGTCACTCTAACACATTCTCGTCTTCACTCTATCTCTCTCTAAGTGAAGGAGAGATAAGTGCTACTGATGTGCCATGACTTCCAAATTTACATGTAGCTCAGGTATATAGAATTTACAAAAGTTCACAGATAATAGAACATAATGGGGTAATATAATGGCAGTTCTGTTAGGCATAAGTTGAGTGCATAATAGGGCTGGTTGAAAATATTGATTTCTCAATTTTAATTGATTCTCATTCTGATTAACCGATTTCGATTCTTTAATCCCAAGAATCAATCTAGCTGCTTTCAGCTGATGCGTGAACAAAACCTAATGGAGTCTCCCATTCAATAAATTGCATTAAGCTTTGTACATCCTTACTTTGATATGAAACAAAGTCTTAAGCTTTAAAATTCTGAGAAATTTGTTTACGAAATTTAAAATTTTACAATAGAGCTCTCTGTGCTCTTAATGTAATGTGACAGATCAATATAACCGCTTCAGTACAAGCACAAACGAGGAGCGTAAGCTGATACATCAGAAGGTATTTTAATGTTATGTTGAAAGTAACATTAGAACTTACAGAAATGTGTTTTATGCTCATTTCAGGATAAGGAAAAAAAAACGCTGAATGGAAATGCCTAGATGTGCATAAATTGTAAAAATGCACATGAACAACAATTATTATTTTTTTATCCACAAAGAAGACATTCCCATACACTATGATGGAAACACATTTACTGAATAAAATCCTTGATGCACATTAAACAAATCATGACTTGCAATGGGTTGGCATAACTGGACTAACCAGCAGACCGTTCTCATTGCACAGGATCTGAAATGTTGTTTTGGTCATTCTGAAATACCTGAGTCGAAGTCTGTCATCAAAGTGGATTGGTATAATTATCTCTAGAACTGTCTACACAACTGTGTTCCCAAACAGGCATCCGCCTCTGAAACCACGTTTTGTTTTGTCTGCACACTCTTAAGGCGCAAATAATTATATATGGAAAAAGACCCACAGTGATGACTTATGCTGCAGCAAATTACCTTTATCTTAGTGTTATTTGTTGCCAGTTTATCAGGAATCGTCGGTGACGATCGTCTTGCTGGATGGAAATGTTTTATGCGATGTTCCAATTTTGTGCATGAGTTAAATTCACTTTGGATGAAAATATATATATATACCGGTATATATATATATTTTTGCGAATGCACTATACTACATATTCATTATATTTTCACTTAACCTGTTTTTCAAAATCCATTGTAGGGCAAAAATGAAAATTCTGTCATTAATTACTCACCCTCATGTCATTTCAAACCCCTAAGTTCATCTTCGGAACACAAATTAAGATATGTTTGATGTAATGTGAGAGCTCTCTGACCCTCCATAGCAATGCAACTGCAATGTTCCCAGAAACATAGCATGGACATTGATAAAATAGTCCATGTGACATCAGTGGTTCAACAGTAATTTTACGATGCTACGAAAATACTTTTTGTGCACAAAGAAAACAATAATAGCATCATTTATTGAGCAATTCTTCTCCCTGAGTTACTGTCTTCCACCATTTTGGAGAGAATCTACTGAACGTAAACAATGTAATAAGTGTTGTTTACGTTCAGCATGCGCGCGCTTTCGCTGAACATAATCAGCGTTGTTTACGTTCAGTAGACAGTGTGCACATGCTGAACGTAAACAACGCTCATTACGGAGAATAATTGCTCAATAAATTATGCTATTATTGTTTTCTTTGTGTCTACAAAAATGTGTTCCGAAGATGAACGAAGGTCTTACGGGTTTGGATCGACATGAGGGTGAGTAATTTATGACAGAATTTAAAGTTTTGGGTGAACTAACCCTTTAAGTTATGACATCCACAGTTTAAATATTTAGATTTCAACAACAAACTTGAGTAGAAATGTGATTATATCATTAAAAAGTCATTAAAATGTTATTATATAATAACATTTTATTATAAAAAAATATTTATTTACAGGTCACTTTAATATAGTAATGTACTAACTGACAGGGTTTATAGTAGAGTTTATACAGCATTAGTTAAAACATTGTCCTCTGTGAACTTTGATCAAAAGTTACACGTCATGACTACATTTTCTTCAAACTGGGTATCCTAAAATCATCCTCTGATTCTCCGGATAGTGTCTAAATCACAGCGTATACCCGTAATTGCTGCTTGCTGCTTTTGATGAGTGATGAAAGCGAAAGCGAGTAGAATTAAAATTTGTCGGGTATTATGCTGTTTGTTCAGTGTTAATTATCAGGAAGCACCAATCTGTTGTCGAGTTCTGCTTCTTACAGTGGATTTCCTTTGCAGCTGTTAGGTAATCATAGTTAACCATGCGCTTACGTCCATTGACTTCAGAGATTAAACTTGTCTTCCTCCACACTATTAAGTATGTATGTTTTTGTGACGATCCTGTGTGCGTTCCCTAAAACCCCCCCTTGCATTTGGAAGTTGGTTGATTCCATAAGTGGTTTCATCACGGACACCTGGCTTCCCCATCGTCATGTCCTTTAAAAGGAGCCATTCCATTACTTGTTGAGGGCCCCTTCTTTTGGTTTACTTTATTTGCTTCTGTTGCTCTTAATTTTCTTTGTTATATTTTTGCACCAGGGCCACAGCACATTACATATCATGCATACACCTTACTCTACATCACTGACTTTACTGACGGTAACATTAGTATTCCTTTGTTTTTCTGTTTTGTAAATACATTTTCAGTAATTTTCGATAGACAGCTGATTGGCAGGAACAGTATTATCTGCACAGAAATGCACTTTAAAACGATTTTAAACGATTTAATACTGAACAATGTCATTTATGGAACAGAATTGGTTAAAATATGAATAAATCTTGAATAAAGATAAAAAGTTCTGCCAAACTATATTTCTTAAAAAATCCCTTCCTACATATATATATAGCTGTAGGCTACGAAGCAGTGATCTTTAAGAAACTGCAGTTTGTCCCTAGGCCTCTCATTATGAATATGTCTTTAATATTGAATATCTCTATAGCTGCTTCTGCTTTTTCCCCCACACTGACCTCTGTGGCATCACCTCTCTGAGCGCTGGCCCAGCATGCAGCAGACAGAACAGCATGTCAGCTGTAGCACGTTTAATGATTATATGGGGTCGGCACCTTTAGCCCACGGAAAAGTAATTTGAAGACTCTCCTAAATGCAGTTGTGTCACTTTTAAAGGTCAGGCTGCAGGTCCGGGATGAAACTATGCTGCATGTTTTGCTGCCTCATTATCACATATATCTGTGCAGCCCAAACTATTCTCTGAGCCCTGGCTTTGATAACTCAATGCTAGTGAAGGCTCCCATTCCTAGGAGGACAGATTTATGCTCTAGGTGCTCAACAAGTGGGCCAATCTGCCACGCTGTTACTAGAGGATGAGATACACCTGCTTAGGCGACCACAGTGCCACACAGTCCTTGTATCAGACAAAAGCTGGCTGGGAGGTCCAGAGGGCTCACTCTTATGGGGGATTTTCCCCTCGAAAGATACAGACAGAGGCAGTCAGAGAGAATGAGGGGATGAGAGCGATAGAAACATTTCTCACAGCAGCTGAGCAGCAATGACACAGACATCTGCGGCCATGCTCCCCTCCAACAGGAAGCGTTTAATTTTTGCTTTCGACACAGTGACAGTCCAATCTTCCCTCTGTAATTACGTGTTATTAATCTTATGTTATCCATCTCTGCTTGAGGAGGACCTTGGTTTTGGCAATGCAATTATTGACACTGGCTGGAGTCTATGGTTCCTATGGCTTTGAATAGTGCAGGTCTAGGCCTGATTATACTCTCATTAAAGGAATAGTCCGTGTTCAATACAATTTAGGTTCAGCTGACAGCATATGTGGCATAATTCTGATTATTACATACAGTGCCCTCCACTAATATTTTCACCCTTGATAAATATGAGCAAAGGCGGCTGTGAAAATAAATCCGCATTGTTTATCCTTTTGATCTTTCACTCAAAAAATTCACAAAATTCTAACCTATCATTGAAGTAAAACAATTGAAAGTGGGGAGAAAATCTCATGATGAAATAAATGTTTTTCTCCAATGAATGTTGGCCACTATTATTGGCACCCCTAGAAATTATTATGAGTAAAATATCTCTGAAGTATATTCCCATTCATATTCCCATTTTTTTAGCACACCAGGGTGACTAGGAGCATGCAATTATCCAGCCATGACTTCCTGTTCCACATGATTATAAATATGAGGAACACAAAGGCCAAATTCCCTTAATCATCCATCACAAGGAGTAAAACCTAAGAACATAGTTCTGATGTGCAGAACAAGATTGTTGAGTATCACAAAATAGAAAGTGGCTGTAAGAAAAGAGTTAAAGCATTGAAAATATTCCACCATATATTGAAAAAATTTCCACCATCAGGGTAATAATTAAGAGGTTCCAATCAACTAAAGATGTTAAAAATCTGCCTGGAAGAGGACGTATATTAGTTGAGTCTTGGGGTCAGAAATCTAATATATATATATATCTCAAACATTCCCTACATCACCACATGTTGTTCGGGAGGATTTCAAGGAACATTCTCCTCACTCATCCAAAAAAAAAAAATCCAGCAAATTCAATTGTCAGACACGACTGGAACTTCAAATGGCACTGGCTTCTATGGTCAGATGAAACTGAAAAAAATAGTTTTTTGGCAGCAAACCCACCAGATGGGTTTAGTACAAACAAGGATAAAAAAGTACCCCACACTCTCAGAAATAAAGGTACACAAGCTGTCACTGGGGCAGTACCTCTTCAAAAGGTACATGTTTGTACCTAAAGGGTCCATTTTGGTACCTTAAAGGTACATATTCGCACTTAAAGTGTACGTATTTGAACCTAATACGTTGAAAAGGTACTGCCCCAGTGACTGAGAGTGCATGTCCACAGTTAAATATACTGCTGGATCTTTAATGTTGTGGGCCTGTTTTTCTACCAGAGGTCCTGAACATCTTGTTCAGATGCATGGCATCACGGATTCTATCAAATACCAACAGATAAAAAATCAAAACCTGACTGCCTCTGTTAGAAATCTTATAATGGGCTGTGTTTGTATTTTCCACCAGGACAACAATCCAAAACAAACATCAAAATAAACAAAAATATGTTTTTGATGAACCCTACAGAAAATGAGTGGGGTGAACTGAAGGGAAGAAGTGCTAACATGGAGCTGTGAATCTGAAGGATCTGGAGATATTCTGTATGAAGAAAATGGTCTCTGATCTCTTGTCAGGTGTTCTCCAAACTCTTCAGGCATTATAGGAGAAAACTCAGAGCTGTTACCCTGAGAAAAGGACGTTGCAATAATTTAAATTCCCCCACTTTCAATTGTTTTACTTCAATGATAGATTGGAATTTTGTGAATTTTTGGAATGAAAGATAAAAAGGATAAACAATGCAGATTTATTTTCACAGCCGCCTTTGCTCATATTTACCAAGGGTGCCGATATTAGTGAGGGCACTGTACATCCATATATATAACTTTGACTCAACCCAGTGGTAATGGTCATGATGTGACTTATACAGTAAGTATATTTCCCTTGTCCCTGTCCTTAGATGGAACAGAATGAAAAAACAAGAAAAAATAAATATACCTGAGCATAAATAGAAATGTGAAGTTTATAATTGTATTCAATCCCTTCCATTAATTTGTCTGTTAAAATGTGTGTATTATTTGAGCTGTAAATTTGTTCTTGCTATTTTTATGGTAGTTTTAAATATTTCAACTTTATGTTTCCATTTAAACAAACTGTACAATTGCATATAACTTTACACAGAAAAGGTTAGTAAGCATTTTTTTCTCACTAAAAACGTGTTAACATGCATATTGTTCACGCCTTAAGGCTCTACCATCGAATCAGTATTTTAATGTTTATGAATTGTCTTTATTCACCTCCATTGTAAGTGTTTTTTCTTCTTCTTTTTAAGAAAAGGAGCAACAAGTTGAGCATTTTTGTCGTAATTAACGTTATATCACAACTGCTGTTGATTAGACCATTGTACATATATTATTCATTTAAATGCTGAAAACGTGATTCCAATGTGTTTGCCTAAGCCCCTTGTTTTTAGGTTTTTCAGATGGTGTCATCACAGACATTATTTTTCTGTGGGAAACTGTAGTGTTTACACAATTAAATAACCATTATTCACCATGTTCAAGTTATCTATGAGAGGAAGTGGTGATCAACGTCTGACTGCCCCTGTGGGAGTTAAGATATGTGCTCATGATGAATTCATCTCTGGTAGTGTGAGTTCGGCCAAGGTCCACACCTCTTCACAGACCGTGGGCAGAACATATTAAATGCTGCGGTTGATTTCCCCAGGGAGTTCCTATATGTTGTTCACTGCTAAGGTTTAAAAAAGGAGTGAATTCCATTACAGAGTTTTGTCTGTCATACAATAAGCTGAATCTGACATTTTACCGATAGAAAATGTCACGTTGTCGATCATTAGACTTACACCGATAGTGGTCAGGATGTGTAAGTTGTGCTGAACAAAGGTCACAAACACCCACAGACGTTCTTTTTTTTATTTTTATACCAGTAGGCCTTTCTTTAGCTAGAAACATGTTTGTGAATTCTGTGTCAAGCATTGCTGAAGTCAACTGAAGAATCATTTTTGTTCATTATCTTTTCAATCTTTGTTAATTTTCTATTCTTCAGAAAGAAGAAATTGACTTCACTCAATTGCACTCACTACAACAATTAGGCAGCACCCACAAGGGAAGAATTTAAATTGAACTTTTAAATTTTGTTGCATACAGCAGCAATTAATCAAGATAACTAGACTGTACTTGTTGTTTCACAAGGCATAATGTTGCATTTTGGGTTTCTTTTTAAGTGGTTGAAGGTATTGACAACAATGTTTTCATTGCTTCATCCTGCTCACAACAAGAAGAGCAGTCTTTGAATGCTGTCCAAAGGGTCCTGCCTGGCTCAGTTCGGAACGTCAATTGATTCATGGTGTGCTTGTTTTTAAGCTTTAGTGTTACATATTTGACAGGCTGCAATGGTAGAAATGGCACGCTGTAATTAGGCATCACAGCCAACAGCTGTCCATGGAATACTCTGTCTTGAAAGGTGTTCTGTGAGTAATATTGTACTGGGCTGACTGCCTACCTCTTAATGTGAAATATGGTGAAATTCTGATATTATTTTAAAAAGGGATGACACGTTTTTTTGCAGAGACTTTATCAATTGCCTTATTATTTCTAAGCACTGCACTAGTGATGCCTGCAAGAATGATATGACAGCTGGGATGAATGATATTATTATACATTTTTATGTCTAACAACATTATAGTTTTTGACACATAATAGAATAATATTTCAAACATTCTGTTCATGTAATTTATGACATAGCTATTCATTGCAGCCATTCATTGTCAGAAGGATTTTTTTTTAAATATCTTTAGGGAAATTTACTTTAAAAATAAAACATTTATTATAAAAGGAAATACATGAGAAAATGATGCATAACTCACCTGAAAAAATGCATTCTCTTTAAATTTCAGGTTTTAAAATTTGATGTAGGTAATAGAGCAATATATACAATCTATTTAAATGAAAATGAAAATTGAATAATTGAAATTACTTAAATTATTGCAATTAAAATTTAAATGTCAAATAGTTACTTAGACTCTCGCCAACTGTTAGCAAAAATGTGCTATCATGTGATATATATTAGTTAATGGGAAAATAACTGGTCACAACCAGTACCAGCTTTGTGTCATTTGAGTTATGTACTTGTGTCCTTATTTTCTTCTTGCACGGTGTAAACTCAGGATGTTTGTCTTTAAGCAAACCTAATTTGGAAGATCAAGCCCTTTCTATCGGAACATGCTACACAACTCCTTGTTCAAGCTTTTGTTCTGACCAGGCTGGACTATTTGAATGCTCCCTTGGCAGGTCTTCCAGCCAATTCTATCAAACCTCTGCAACTAATCCAGAATGTGGAATCCAGAATCCACATCCTGATATTGCCGAGTTAGACGTGTTCCTGGGTCAACATATTTTGTTGACCCTGGAACAACATTTTAATCCAAAAATATAATCTTAACCATATTCCTACACCTAAACCTAACCTTACCCATGAGTAATCCCTAAAATCAGAGGAACTGATAGATGAATTACACTGCTGTACAGGCACCAAACACTGATTGTAATCCTAAACTTCACAAAAATTATAAACTGGTTCTTGAAATCTGATTGGTTAATCACAATGTTGTTCCAGGGTCAACAAAATATGTTGACCCAGGAACACGTCTAAGTCGACAATATCAGGATGTGCGGCTACCAATAGCTGGCATAGATGTTTGCCTACAAAACAACCACTGGCTCTGCAACCCTTTACCTAAATTCACTACTTCAGACTTGTGTGCCCTCCAGAAGCTTGCATTCTGCAAATGAATGGCACTTTGTAGTGCCATCCCAAAGAGGCACAAAATCACTTTCACAGACTTTTACATTAACTGTTCCCTGCTGGTGGAACGACCTGCCCAACTCGATTCGAGTTCAGAAAAGAAAGTCACAGTGTTTTTAAAGTCACAATATCAGACAATTCACATCTTAATCTTATATATAAAACATGTAAAACAGTCATTTTAAATGGTAATATTTTTTTCACAGTATTAGTGTTTGTACTGTATTTTTGAGCAAATCGTTTTTTTGGCAAAGTTTAATCAGGCCTTGTTTGCACCTTGTGGTAAACCCTCTGTATTTGTTCTTGTGAAGTCTTCTCTTGATTGTAGACTTTGACAGTGACACACCTCCTGGAGAGTGTTCTTCTCTTGGCTGGGTGTTGTGAAAAGGGTTTTTCTTTACCATGGAGAGGATCATCCACCACTGTTGTCCTCTGTGGACATCCAGGCCTTTTTATGCTGCTGAGCTCACCAGTGCATTCTTTTTTTCTCAGAATGTACCAAACAGTCGATTTGGCCACTCCGAATGCTAATTTTATCTCTCTGATGGATTTGTTTTGTTTTTGAAGCCTAACAATTGTCTGTTTCACCTGCATGGAGATCTCCTTTGACTGCATGATGTGGGTTCACAGCAACAACTTCCAAATGCTAATGGCACACTTAGAATCAACTCCAGACCTTTTACCTGCTTAATTGATGTATAAATAATGAAGGAACAGCCCGCATTTGTCCTCAAAATGGCTTTGAGTCAATTACTTGTCCAATTACTTATGGTCCCTTGAAAAAACGGGGAGGTACATATTAAAGAGCTGTAATTCCTTAACCTTTCCTCCAATTGTGATGAAAACACCCTCAAATTAAAGACCAGAGTGTGTACGTTAAGCCCATATTCATTATATAACTGTAACTTGAATATGTTTTTAGGTAAGAGCTAAAATAATAAAAATAGCCTGTGCCTATGTCCAAATATATGGACCAAACTGACCTAATCTTCAGTGTCAGAAATCATTCTGATATGCGTATTTGCTGCTCAAGAAACGCTTCTAATTATTACTAGTGTTGAAACAGGTATGTTGCTTAATATTTTTGTTAAAACTACGATACATTCTTTTTCAGGATTCTTTGATGAATGGAAATTTCAAAAGAACAACATTCATTAGAAATAGCAATCTTGTGTTACTCAGTTTTGCTTGTGTTACTTCTCTCCCATCTTCCAATATGTGTTTCTGTGCACCATTGACAAATGTAATACAAAACAAATAAATACACAAGTTAATAAATAAACGACAGCAGTAACTGTAGAGGAAATACTTTCCACAAATCCTGAAAAACTGTTACCACTTCGGAGGTTTTCTTTTCTTTCTTAAATCTATACTATAAACTACAGAAGTCTTGTCATTTTGGACCTTAACTGGTTTTGAACAACAAAAAATGGACTTATTTCAACTCAAAGCACATCTCCAAAGACTAGAAAGGCATGAAATCAGGCACTCTAAGTGTAAATGAATCCTGCGGCTATTGGTGTGCCAGGACAGAGGGTATGCATAGTATAAAGTCCCCTACTGAGTCTCTGCCTCAAACCAGACATCTTCATGAGGTGCTGTTTTATCTTCATGCTTCTTTCATAAGCAATTTTGCTGAGATCTTACCAGATCTGACAAGAATTTGATCCATGTATCACATAACCCCTGTTGCGATATGTATGGCAGTGGGAATATGTGGTTATGGCCACTGAAGGCTGTGGGTACATAACTGCTGCTCTATGTACTGTACATGAGGAAGTATTATTAATGCTAGTGAAATACAAGTACATAATATGGAATTATTTTTAACTATTTGGTATTAACACACCGTTATATTATTGCCATGGATAACATAATATATGTAAAATGGACATTACATGTAAAATATTGACTTGTATTGTTGTAGTTTAGGTATATTTTGTTGTTTAATGTCATTATAGTAGCATTTTACCTTTTTCATTTACTACAATGTTTCATCCACATTACATCTCTCAATTTTGCAAAGTACAATATTTTTTTTCTTATTGTAATACAAACCATCAGCCTTTGGTACAACCATCCTCAAATAACTTGTCTTTCATCCCTGTGTCGGAATTGTTCTTTCAATCTGAAATCCCCATCGGAAATAAACGTTTGCACTGCATGGAGTGATATTTTGTCACATTTTTATTTTTGACATGTTTTTTTTCTCCTTTTTTTCTGATTTGATATGCAGCAGAGCGAATGCATGAGCTAAATATGACAAAAGCTCAAACATTTGGAGCTTGCTACATAATGTGACAGAGAGCAAGGGAATATGTCTCGGTCTCCCTAATGACAACAAGAGATTTGATTTCAGTTTGAAAAGATGGAAGGGAAAGCTTGCTGCGCGCTCCTGCTGATTGACTTAGCAGAAATAGCAATGTAATACCTGACTCCCTTCACCGTGCATCAGGCTTGTGCATGGTCTTCATTGTCAAAGCCCTGTCAATTATCTATTCTGCATGCTGGAGAGAAGGTACACTGCTCCCTTTGAAACTAGTTTGTCCTTTTGGCGAGGATTTGTATATTCAGAGTAACTCTACAGATAATGTGAATAACTGAGAATTTAATGAGGCTTTTGTGCACCACTGTGACATTTTGGCCTCCACCATACTCTGTCCCTGTGCGTGTGGATCATATACTTTAACTATGCACATGGGTTTTGACAGCAATATCAAGCAGTTAATTATTTCATGGATGGTGCTTGTACATCTGAAACAGTTGGATCTTATGAGGGCACTTTTCATATTCCAATCACTGATTGGAGGAGACTGATTGGAATATGCTCACAACACCAGCTAAACTCCTTCTTTCCAGCCAAAGATCTGAGCATGAAAGAGTACAGCCGACAAAAATAAATATAGAAATGTGCTTCTGTTCTAATTCTTATTTAAATTCTGCACTCATTAGACAGCTACATCTAGTCACAAATTCATTATTGACTGTAGAGTGCATGGCACGGCACTTATTCATGCCACCATTATAAGCCTATACAGTGTTTATTATAGATTATAAATTTATATCAGTTGAATCATGTCCTCCGCTTTATTTTGCAGAGAAAGTTGGCCTAGCACATTCAGCAATAGAGGTTGAATAAAGTTGCATGTTGGAGGCTATTTTTTTTGTATTGACCACACAATCAATAGAGCTTCCTATAGCGCAAAGCTATTGAGGATAATATTGCTCGATTTTTCACAGTTAGGGTGTATTAGTTCCATGAGAGCTTCTCTATTGATTTAACCCAACCAGGCTATTCAGTGTTATTTATTGTTAAGGTGTGTTATGTGTGAGCCACATAGGAGAATCTTGGTCTTGTTGACTTCTTGACTTCATTCTATTAAATAGTTTCTTTAATGCTACACAGAAAGGCCAAATGACCAAAGTTGGCGAACCAAAACTAGCAATGCATTTCCCTTTTCTCCATTCAAATGTCCATTTCTATTCATATTTTTCATGTACTTTGTATTGCAGACATGCTAAAACTCAAAAGTAATTTGTGAATAGAAGTATCTTCTATTTTCTTTGGTCCAGCACGTCACTTTTTGATGTTCAACTCAGTATTCATGTATCAATTGGAAAATTCCATTAATGTGTATTTGTGTGGGAGATGAACTCCTCTCTGTTGTTAAAGTGCCAATATTAAAACATTAGCTGTGATGAATAGCAAAAAGGCAAGGCTGCAGCACTGTACTAGAGATGTGTGGTAAATGATGGCTTATTGTGTGTGCATGTATCATTCACCGAGAGCTTGGATGCTATGACCTAGCCTGTCTCTAAGTGCTATAATGAACTGGGCAAGCATTGATGAACAATGTGTGATGCCTGGGGGGCAGAAACTACGGGAAACGCTGAAGCAACGCGCATTATCGTCCATCCCGCTTTCCATTAGTGGTGTGCAATGCACCTACAATATGCCCCATGGGAAAGACGGGAATGTTACATTTGAAAGATTGCAGGGTCATGTGATATTTAGCAGGTAGGACTTCCCGTTGAGTGCTGGAAAGAGAGAGAGAGAAAAAGATGGCTCTTGAATGCATTACTGCATTTTAATGGAGTAAACTAGATACCTTTTAATCTTTTTTATGTATTTGTAGTTCTTTTGGATTATTAGTTTCCCTATGCACTGGATTTTACTGTGCATCTGTTAAAGCCACTGTCTAGTGATTAAGATTCAAACAACTATGCTTTATGTTAAATGTCAAGTTTTTAAATTAAATCAAGCATGCTTACCATTCTTTCCTCCCTTAAGATCCTTTGCCAAGGAGATTTAGTGAAACATGAGGGCTTTGGCACGTAGATTAGAGCAGTGTGTGTCAGACGGCACATGCTGAGCTGTTACGTTTCAAACAGGTGCTGTCATATTCTCAACAGAGGAATAACAGAAAGGAGAGAGTCATTCAGGGCACCCACCTGCCTCTTCTACTGCTGACAGTCTGAGAACCCTTCATTTGAAAAGGAATGGTCACATCTAAAGCACATTATATTTCTGTTCTTGTAAATATATATTTTTTTGGGGGGTTATCAGATGTTATACAGCGAGACAGGCAAAGTTCAAATCACAAACAATAAACAAACACACCTGAATGTCATAGATTCTATTATCCTAAAATGGGTTCAAAGTAAAATAGCAAAATTCACAGGGAGTGAACCAAAGATATTGTAATGACAACCATTACTTTGATATTTTTTTAAATTAAATAATAATAATAATAATTATTAGTAGTAGTGGTAGTAGTAGTAGTAGATTTAACATTTAACGCTCAGACATAATGGGCTAAAAACAAAGATGCATATGCTTGCCATATGTTTGTGCTGTCCATTAAATCATTCTTTTTCAACAGACTGTTGCCGTCTTGATTTATTTTGCTTAGTTTTAAGGAGTCCATCTGTCTCATTGTCCAACAAAACACGCACACACACACACACTCTGTGGAGAGAGAGAGAGAGAGAGAGAGAGGATAAAACAGAGTGCCGACCATCACAGCTGTGTCTCTCCTTTCATAAATATCACACGCTCTGTGCTCAGTATGGGTAATTACAAGTTTGTTTAGCATTAGCATAATAAACATGCATGTGCGAAAGTTAACAAATGTGACATGATTACTAATCCACTTTGAAAAACCACCGCATTTAATTAGACTCCAAATGGCCAGTAAGGGTGGCCTTGGTAGCTAGAAAAAGTTCTTTATACAAAAGCAGTTCAAGTAAACCATCAGGACCGGGCCTGACCTATAGTATCCCTAGAGAAGAATCCTCAGCTAATTCCACACTCTCCGACTGCAAAACTTCCCCTCGCTCCCCTGAGATAACTTACGACAGAATGATGTCATCACATGCTTGGTGGAACGAACAGTCTCGGCTCACCCAAGCACATCCTTGCATCTGCTGGAGACAGAATTATGCATGATGGTGCCTTATTTTCATAATGAACGGGTTAATTACACTTGTGTGATGGCCCAGTGGCCTTGTCGTGAGTGTTGGGACACAGCTGTAGGTCTGCTAGCTAAATCATGCACTAAATATGTCTCCTAGAATTAGACCCAATGGGGCAGGCCGAGTTTTTCACAGGCCAGGCGCCGAAGCCATAGCCACAGACAGACGCGCTGGACAGAACTGACAGTGCTCAATGAGGCGTGGAGGATGCAGAATTCCAGCACAGCTGTCTGTGAATTTCCCAAGCTCATTGGAGGATCATGATGAAAGAGGTGATACCAATTGCACAACCACTTACCCCGATTCCTTTTTCTTGACACCTTGGTAAACACACTTGCTGAAACCCTGGACTCTCACAGCCATTCTTTGACATTTCTTGTCTGAAAGCGATCACTGATCTACTAACAGCAGATTTGGATTCGGTTCAGATTCCACAAGTGCACAACATTTCTGTACCGCGACTGTTTGTTGTTGCCCTGCCCACTGAAGCGCCCTTTATTAGTATTGAATTTAGTCACTAGTTTTAGTGGCACCGCACCATCATGTAATTCCTTTTTAGTATTTGCCCTGGAGTATTATACACTTGCATAATTTATTCTGCTTAGCCTTAATTAGTGGTAATACTATTTCGTTCTTTTCCATCAGCTTGGATGTAAGAAACTCTTACTGAGGGAGTGTAGAAATTAAGTCCATTTTTCACTACAATTAGTGTTCAAACCTCCAGAGAGGGGGACCAAAAGCTCTCTCTGATTTTTTGCTTTAATTTTCATTATCTTGGCCACATGTGAATTGTCAAGAGGCCAGCGTGGGCACAAACTGCTTGTTGATGACATGCTAATCAGGGATGAAGGCGCTTCTAGGTATAACCTACTTCAGTGGCAAATGAATATGCTAACCCACTTACAACATAATGAGGAACATAACATTTAACTGTGCTGTTTACAGCCAAGGCATGAAACACAGGGAGGCCCTTCACTCTTTTAATTCAGACTTACAAAGTGTGACAGAGCATAGATCTGCCCTCCCGTGATGTGATTAACGCATCCACACTTGGTGGAATGAGCTCCATTTCTCAGCTTTTTCAAGTATCGGATATTGACAGTTTTGAATCTTGGCTGGCCTGTTGCGCTCGCACAGTTCAACAAATGGTGGACGATGTGTCAAATTTATTCATGCAGTTGGTCATCAGTTCAAAATGATCACCCTCTGAAGGAGAGATAACACAACAATGCGACACTGAATTATTTGCTTAATGTCCCACTTGATGTATAATTTAAACTGATGTCTTTAGTGTTCAGTCTCATCTTTTTTAAAAGAAAGACAGAGAAAGAAAGATTTGTTTTCAATATGCAGGGTGCAATTTGTTAAAAAGCGGGGTTTTTGAATGACGGTGTAGAAATAGTGCCTATAATTTAAAAAAATTAACTGTAAAAATATAGAAAATAGTTGATTTATCTGAATTAAATTATATTTACATTTTTAACAATTAGGTCCCATGAGGTACTAAGACAAGCTGTCAAATATTTTGAACACATTTTAGTCATCTGTCCAGACATATTTGTATTATCTTCATTCCATCCTAGTCCAGGATAAGTTGTAGTGTCGCGCATCTGATACTAGTCTTCTTGCAATGCTGAAAATAAAACCTATAATGAAATATATAATGTAAATCTGTTTTGGTTTCATGAAAGAGCAGCAACAGTGCATTGCACTAACTATCCATAATATCACCTTGTGTTGAGCAATAGCTAGTAAAACTGTTGACCTTCCATTTATAAACAATAGACATACAGGTATAACATAACTTACTGTTTCATATGGTGGTAGAAAAACTTACATCATCTACTGTCGGAAATGGGAAATGGAAAAAAACAAAAAACAAAAAAAAACAACAATGGGAATTGCATCTCGCCTGACCATAAGCAGGGATAAAACATATAAAAAATGAATGACCAGAGTGGGGGATATCAAAAACAAGGGCAGGAAAATCCCCCATTCCCCTGGCAAATCACACCTATGATTCATTTTGCTTCATTATTCCCATCAAGACTAATTTTTATTTATTTATTTATTTACTTTTACCATTGAACTATTGAACAATTGAACAATTTCACAGTTACTGCACAGGAAAAAAAAACAACAACAAAAAAACACTTTACTGTACACATTGATACAGCATGCCTCAACTGCATAGCTTGCTGTCACACTACATGGGGTAAATTGTCACAAAGAACTTACAAAAACTGTAAACTCAATTCCTCAAACAGCAAACATGTAAAAGGTAAGATACAAAAAATGTCTATTGATTTAGCCAACAAATAAAATAAAGTTAAATTAAATTAAATATGACATTTAAACATGACCCAAAACCTTATAAATACTAAACTATATAATTTATAAAACTAATTTATGACAACTAACATCAATCATCCCTGTTACAATATTTTAGCATTTCTAATTTTCCTAATGAACTACTGTGATTTAGAACATAATCCACCTTTATAACACTCACACACTTTGTTTGTTACAGCAGTATTAGACTGTGTAAAAAAATGATGCCAATCGGCTGTTGCACAGTGTGTGAATACTGAGCCTCGCAAACCAGCCCCTCTGAGTCGCTGGGATTCTGTTTAGCACTGTTGTAAGCTCTTCCTTCTGACAGTATGTGAGTGTCTTTTGGAAGGTTTCTGTCACACCCCTCTTTATTATACAGCTTTACAAGTGCCCTATTATAAAAAGGATTCAGCAACAGGCTGTGTGGAACAAGGGGATTGAGGGTAAATGAAGATAAATGGCTCTTCACTTGTCATCATTCAGTCGGCTGCCCCCTTTGCCTTGTGTCACGGTACAGGCTTGATTCTGCTGGACAGTGTTGTGCATGGCGCGTACGTTCACACTTCTATTTCTGGCCAGGCCAGGTGTCTCACTCTCCTCTGAGGTCAGAGGAGGGTACATTTTTAGGAAATAATCTGACAGGTAAGAAACATCAATTCAGCCGTTTCCATAGCCAGTCCTGATTAAGTCAACCTTATCATTTCATGGTTTAAAAACAAGATTGGAAGTGGACGGCATCATTTCGGATCTTTTTAATTTCAAACAATAAATAAGTAAATAAATAAAATATTTTTAAAACATCTAAAACTGTATTTGTACATCAACTGAATTCAGTCTGATGGATTTTTTTTTTTTTTTTTACCCACACTAGAATATGACGTGTTTCAGACTGTATTGAAAACAATATATTTTAACATCAGCACACTGTTCTTACATAAAGAATCATGTTGGTAATATATAGAAAGAAACAATACACTCTGCTGTATTTCATTGAAACAAAGTCATCATTAAAGTAATATTTACAAAATTTAAAACAATTCTGGCATCTTGCACACCTTCATGTTATTCCAAGCCTGTATGATGTTCTTTCTTCTGCAAAAGACAAAAACAAGATATTCTGAAAAAAAAAAAACACAGGAGCCCACTGACTTTCACAGAATGTACAAAACAAAATGGAGTATCTACCTTTGTGTGTAGCAGAATAAAAATAATCATATAGGCTTGGAATGACATGAGGGGTGAGTAAATTATGACAGAATTTTCATTTTTGCTTGAACAACCTTTTTAACTCACATATAGGAGTTTGCCGTTATTTCTCATTGCTATATGCTATGCTCAATTTAATCGAAATTATTTCTGCATTTCCATGGTGCTGGGTAAATTGGTCATACATTTATGCAGAAATCCAAGTTCTTCAGCAACTGTATACTCTTTGTATACTCTTGAATGTTCTTGAACAAAAAAAGCACTTCAACTAATCACATAACTTTTTCCAACACTTAACTGTAACACTCTGCGTGAATAAATTCTTAGTTCAGTGAGAAGCGCATGCACAGCACCATGGTACATAGTGTAGCTCACTACTCACTCAGAAGAAGAGTTCTTTATTGGGCTGACAGGCCTCTTGAATAGTGGGAGGAACACAGTGAGATGAGATCACAGAGCCAACACAGAGATGCTTCTTTGCGGTGCTCTAAAGGGGCAAATTTTCCATAATCTTCTCTTCCTCCTCCCACTTCCTCTCTCCTCCCATCTCCTGCGCTTTTCAAAGTGTCCAAGGTTTTTTTTTTTTTTTTTTTTTTGTCATGCCAAAAAATGACAGTGACAAAGACACCTTTGTGTCTAAGAGGGAAATGGATGAAAGGAATGGAAGAGAGGAAATAAAAATAACTAAATGAAGGCTGAAAGATGCCTCAGAGAGACATCAAGGTGGAAGGCAGAGGCAGGTGGTATGATCTACCTAGTAAACAACCATTCTTACCATGAGCCTCTGTCAGCACAAGCCTTTGATGTGGAGAGGCAGAAAGAGC
Source organism: Onychostoma macrolepis (assembly GCF_012432095.1). NCBI lineage: Eukaryota > Metazoa > Chordata > Actinopteri > Cypriniformes > Cyprinidae > Onychostoma > Onychostoma macrolepis. The sequence goes on along the minus strand of NC_081161.1, from coordinate 22,740,513 downwards.
TACAACTTTGCAATATGTTCTTATAGTCACATTCTTCCTCTGTAAAACTAGGAGAAGAATCTATTTCAGGCTTTGGAACATTAAAAAAATGTGTTTGTATATCACTTTTATTTCTCTCAGAGTGTGATCAAGGTAGCCAGTTTTCATTTGCACAGAAAGAAGACCCACAATCCTGTGAGAGGAAGGTGTGAACTGATAAAATGGTGTTGCATGAACCTGTGGGGAAAATAGATGTTTTGTTACGAACATGTGCGGGTTGTTTAGGCATAAAATTTGATATTCACAAACTGTCATGTGAATATACTATCACATTAGACTGCACCTTGTCTGTTGCACAAGTTTATATACTGCAAAGGTAAAATAGTAGATCCAAATCTAAAATCTTGATCTGAATGTAATTGTTCTGTACCACTGCTATGGCCAGCCCATAAAGACATCTGCGGTGTATATTGAACCACAGCCTACATGTTAAACATCTTGAATGTGAATGTCACAGAAGGTCATTCATAGCTTATGTTATACAACGGTTCCCTGAAAGGGAAAAACAACAACAACAACAAAAAAATTCCAGCAGCTTGCATTCAATTTATCAGTGAAATCGACTGATTGGAGGACAAACAATCTGACTCAAGTGCCAGGTGGAAATGAGAGGAATGGCCCTCTGTGAGACTTCCATCAGTTGCTTGACTCGGGTCATTTGAACATGCTGCACCATTGTGCTTGATTGCAATTGATGTAGAGCCATGATGAACAAGTTGAGGTATTAACTGCAACACCAGAACAAATGTAAACACAATTATTAATATAAGCACGGGTCAATCGTTAAAATATATAACTCTATGTGGGAATCTGAAGTGTTTTAGTTTTCTAATCAGTTCCTGGTTATATACAAAATGCCTCACTTAGGTCATTTAGCTAATAAAACCCCAGTACAAAAGGCTGTAAAATATACTATAGCATTTTGGCACATCCATTGTCCTGAAGTCATAGGTTTTTTGAATGGGTTTTTAGTTAAATGCCTGAAAAAACAAAAAAACAAACAAAACAAAACTGTATTTAAAGACACTGGATGCCTATTTTCCAAAAGTTGGTATGATTCTTTGTAATCTTCATGAAATGACTGTAACATGTTTTCGTTAAAATTCCTCAATGGTCATGTAAAACAACACCCTTTTTACTCGTCAAAAACAGCTCTGTTCACAGCGACTCATTTCAATGCATATCTCTTTAAATGATAATGAGCAACTGCTCACCCCGCCCCTCTCTTCTGTGGGGTGTGTCAACAGAAGAAATGTGAATTTGTGAATGTGAATCTATTTTAAAGTTTTAATATATAACATAAAATACACCAGTATTACCACACCTTTAAGCTATTGTGTGTCTTGGAAAAAGGTAGTTTCGAACAAGTGGCTAAATGGGACTACAGAGATTGTCAGGGACATTAAACACCATGACATTGAACAGGTAAAAATCATCTGCTCAATAGTGCACTTTTGCAGCCTTATTGTATTTATACTCCTGTTCATGCAAACTATGCAAAGTGAATGTTTACAATTTGTAGATTTTAAATGAAGATTGAAAGATTTGTCATATAAACATGGTGTAGTTTCTTCATTAGCTTTTTACTTCTGCTAGCTCCAAAAATAAAGGTTGTGTTCATTTGTGAAGATTATCTCGATGACCAAAACAATGATAAAAATAATCTAAAAGCCAGTGGTGAAATTCTAAAATGCCACATCCCTGCAGCACTCTATTGAAGCTGGCACATGATCACATTGTTAATTTGTACATTATCTTAAAACATTTATGTCAGCCATATTTGATCAGTGGTACTTTATGATAAAAGATGATGTATTTCAGTGATTTGAAGTTTGATGGTAAGATTCAAAGCTCCCAAGTTTTTTTTTTTTTTATTCTGCATTTGCACGTGAATCAGATCTTATTTTGATGGCTCATTGCTTCTAAAGGCAATCTCTCCTTGAGCTCATGGGGAGAAAGTATTGTATTCCTGTTCATGAATATGCAGCAATTATTAAAACCTCCTAAAATTCTCCTACAGAGAGGTAAAAATAGATGTAGGTCAGGTTTCAATATTGCATATCAACCACAGTGTTCCATAAAACAATAAAATGTGTTATCTTAAAATGATCTGAAGAGAATATGTATAATTGATTAGATCTCTTTGTCCTTACGTGAGGGGGAAAAGGCACCATAAATATATTTATCAATAAGCTCACTTGTTGATTCTGACCCTGTTGTTGGTCCACTGCTAAGCTTTTTCCATCTACAAATAAAATCCCCTTGATCACTAAAAACCCTTTGCAACGTGAGGTGAAACTGACATACCTACGGCCAAATGTATGATTAAAGACACAAAGACTCATAACAAAGGTTCTTTGATTCAGTTCAGATACTTTTTACCTCACTGAGAAATATCTGTAATAGCGTTTGATCTGAAATAATGCTGTGAGAGTATAGCCATGATTCGGATCTTTCCTGGAAACAAACATTCTTTTCAGCTTTGTTTGATTTTCCCTTCCAATATATCAAAGCCTTTATCCACTGCATCTCTTTCAGAAATCAAAGTGATGCTGTGATTTTCATGCCAGAGAGGAAATATTCAGTCCTTCAATAGATGACCTTTTAATAATACGAGAGAGAAACTATTAGATTAGATTCTGTGCTCTACTATTATGATTCATTATTAATGAGTATTATTATTCTGAGCAAGTCTGCAATTGTGAATTCAAAAGATTATTTTATATTCTTTGTTTACGATTGTTATTTCTATATATTTTTAATTATGCATTACGGGGCTGCAAACATAGCAGAATTATTAATGCTGCCTTTGCCAGATTTATCAAAACCTTCCCCCAAAAATTACAATACCTGAAATTTCACGGCCAAGTCAGCATTCCTAACAGTGTCATTGTTCCTTGACTTTCACAACCCAGAGAGCTGAGGCTGCAAATATGCCATCTCTCTCTTCCCTCGTTAATATTTCCACTAGTGCGGTTTGTTGAGTAAAACCTTGTCTGAGATTGACACATAGGGCTGCTGAAATTGACACTGAGAGATCACCTCCCCACCAGCTCCGAGGTGACAGGTCATAAATCCCTACAGAAATCCACCGGGGGGGAAAACACTGACCTGAAGGAGATTTCTCCTCATGCATAGAGAGCTACTTCCCGCCATCTCTGCCACTCCCAGCCCCCTAGGGACCAGCTGCCCACCATGCTGCATGCAAAGCAGCCCCACTGTCGATTGGGTGTGGGCAGCACAACTTCCGTGCGTGTTTTGAAAAGAGGCATGAGAGGGGAGGGGATGTCTCCAGAAATTGTAGCCCGTTCCCTATTATTCGGATGATTCTGAATGCCAATTACCCAGAGTTCTGTGGGGAATGGTCTGTCAGTCTGGATGGGTCTGCCATGTGAAGGAGAGAAGCAGACGCTGTGACTGCTGACAGTTCAGCATGGTGAAAAGACACAATTTTGTAAACACACATCAGGCACGGAGACAGTAAAGCTCACACATCCTTCCCTGCAAAGCCTTGGCAGTGTCAGCCATCATTCAGTCTATAAAGCATAACACCTAGACAGCAAAGTGGCTACCTAAAAGTTTCATTTATTCACCAAAGCCTGTGAAAGGGAGGTGATTAAAAGCAGGAGCTCCTGCTAAGATTGAAGTCTTTCTCTGAAGTTTGCCTCTAGGGCCCTGTTTACACCTGGTATTAAGATGCATTTTTGTCAATTCGATCACAAGTGCCAATATTGAAAGTGATGTAAACAGGGATTAAAACATTTTGAACTTGTTAACTTTTTAACTTGTTCACATTCAACCAACCGCCCACTGACTAACACATGAGCGTTATGGGAAAAGTTACACCAAAACAGCTGATTCCAACTTCACTTTGTTGTGCCAAAATTCACAATTGTGATCAAAATCATTGTTATCATTTGAATACTTTCCATTCACTTCTTTTCCCACTCGCTTGTAAGCAATATAATGGTTTCAATCATGTTTTCCACACATTGCGCATTGAATGTTCATCCACTCAGAACCATTATCCAGGCTGTCTGGTCTTGCTTTTTTTTTTGTTCACTTCTTTTTCCTTTCCCTCTCCCTGTAAATCAAATGTCATTTCATATCAGGAATTCTGACGAGTAGAAGCGGTCGAGATTTGTCTCTATTTTGCCACCTGGCTTTGAGGTAATCGTTAAAAATAAAAAGATAGGAGGAGAATGTAGAAGTACCTGTGTTTGTCAGACACTGTTTTCTCATCAGATGTGTGCACAGCGATAAGAATCAGAGCAATGCCCATGGGCTGAGTCACATTCTGCATGACAATCCTCAAACATGTGTGCTTGCCAGAGGCCGGACAGACTTTCTGCATGGTGGGACCTACAAATTTAGCCACTGTAGTCATATTGTCAGTCTATATGTTTAAAGGGATAGTTCACTGTCATCATTTATTACCATTATGCCACTCCAAACCTTTCTTCTTCAAATGAAAAAAAGAATGTTTTCTTCCATATAAAGAAAGTCATTGATAGGGCTGCACGATAAATGAACAATGAAATTGCAATTGCGATTAAGCAAAAGTTGTGATTTTCATGCGCATCTTGTCAGTGATTAGTAGTAAATCTCCATCTGAAGGCCAGAGAAACTCCAAATACGCCCCACAGAAGAAATCCAGGAAATCCCTATAACGTTAGCTGAATAAACAGACGATTTAACTGCTTTCATTCATTCAGCATGACGACTAAACCCAGGACTACAACAATATATGATTTATATGGGTTCTTATTATAATTCTTATTATAATTTTCATTGTAATAAAGTATATAATAATGCAATACTGATCGACATAGCCTTTATCACTGCTTAGAATACCATGAAATATGTTGCATGCCTTATTCCTGTGTAAGAAGCCACATAATCTCACGGAAGCATATATTTCAAACACTCGACTGATGTTACAAAGTGAGTTTGTAAATATGTTATTAAATGTGGTATTTTCATGTGCTTTCAGATGGAGCAGCATTTGTTATTACACAGAGCCGTAGTTCACTGAGAAGCTATGCAAACAGCTTTCATTATCGCGAACGGTATCACGCGATTGTATCGTCTCTCGTCTGCGATTTTTTTGCGTAGCTTGTCAGTGAACTACAGCTCTGTGTATTAAATGCTGCTTCATCTGAAAGCCTGTGATGGAGATTTACTACTAATCACAGAACCGGCTTTACTGACAAGATGCGCATGACAATCGCATTCGATTAATTGTGCAGCCCTAGTCACTGAGGTCCAGTGTTCAGTGGGGCCCAACTTTGACTTGGAACTGGACCAATTAGCTTTCCAGACATTGTGGATGAGTCAATGTTGGGCACATCTGTTTATTTCATGGAGATGTATAGTAGCTGTTGTGATTTGGGACTGTCTGACTCTTTCAGTTAGGTAGAATCATGGTGTCTATCTTTGAGGTCACAGCTGTCATATGAGGTCTCATAGCTTGTGATGACTTGTAGCCTGTAATCTCTTTTTGACATTTACAGGCAAGCTCCTAAGGGTAGGAGATGTAATATTAAAGCAAATCTGCGTTAAAAAAGATGATTTCAGTGTCCACGTCTGAATGACAGTCAGTCGGGTAAAAACAGATTAAAAAGAAAGTTGCTGTGCGTAAAAAAAAAAGCCCCTTTAACAATGAGAGTTTAATGGAGTCTGCCAATTAACACTTGAGCTTTTAATCAGTTTACTGACTCATTAATGGTTCACACCTTTGTTAATTTAACATTTATAACCTCCTTATGCTTTGTAATTGACTTTCAAAATGTGAAACGACAACTGTGTTATATTACTCTCATTAAGCACAGCTGTTTGAATAATCCTCTGTTCTAAGACATTTCTAATTAATGACACAAAGTCAATTTATTTAATATGACTGATCATTTTTAGTTATGATGAAAACTTCTGTGGTCTTTAGGAAAATAATCTGCCACTTTTTGGAGTGCTATGAATCAAGCTACCTTCAACAAACTCTTGCAAATGAAACCTGAGACATTGTGCTTGCTGGCATATAAGAGCAAGGTCCAATCTCGCCTTTGCGAACAGTCCTGACATTAGGTGGTGGTGACAGGGAGACAGGGAGACTGTTTTACCTTGTCTAGCAAAATAAACCCTGATTTGTTGGTGTTCTCCATATAGATGGGAGAAGCTCTTTACTGTGTGTTTAGATGTCACACAGACAGCATGTGATTGTGGTCAAGTGGACGTACAGACAGGCAATGAATTGAGGACTAGTGGGGTTTTTTTTGTATTCATTTAAACACTTCCTTGATGGTGAATGTCCACATGGTGCTGTCTTTTACAGAAAAGTTAAATAATTAGGAAAAACGGGACATTTTATCTGCAAAACCTAGGCTAAAACTAAAGAAGCAAATTTTTTACTAAGCTCTGCAAACATCAGTGTGCAGAATTCTGTTGAGAAAACCTGAAAGGAAGAATAAATGCGGGACTAATGTAGGTGTATGTCAGACACCTTGTGCATTTGTTCTCAATTTTCTCTTTACACAAGCTATTGTTGCAGAATCTGAGCGCCGGAGTTTTAAACATTGGAATGCCACGCCAGGGTAAAGCAATCGTCCCCAGCCTCATCAAATGTGACTGGGGGCTTTTCTTGGCTGTGGTGCAAAGCTGCTTTGAATCATCTGTCAGTGCCCTCCCCTGGATAAATGTCATATGTGGAATATCGCAGGTGGCAGCTGGGCTGCTCCAATGCGGGGGCAGGCAGCCAGAAAACAGCCGAAAGCGTCCCACGTTCACCACGCCGTGCAGCCATTTTCTCTTATTTATTTACTCTCAATGCAGGACTTCGGACCACACACATCAGCCAAGACCAAAGGGTCTCCAAACCATTTCTCAAATTTAATCAAAAACACACAGGGGTTCCCTTTCCTCTGGCAACTCCTGCCCGGTCAGTGTGTGACGGTCTACAGAGTTTCATTTGTGCCGCACGTTGCACAAACCGTTTGTCCGTATAGCAGACAGAAAGAAAACTGTTTGGCTCATTTGAATATATCAAAATATCCTGCTGCGAATGTGTGCCTGAGTGCCAGGAAGGTTTTCTTGCAAAAACTCTATAACACCCTCAGAGTTGCCCTATAGAGATACAATATTCCATTGCCTACACTTTTGTTGTACTAGAAGATCAATGTCTCTTTGGATTTTTCTCACAGGCAAAAGTCACTCTCACTCTTTCGCTCATGTATTTCATGACATATAAAATGATAAAATGATCCACAGAATGAAGTGCAATGATAGCATAACAATATTATCAAGCACCTTTATCACGACAATTAAGTATTTTTGTTATTATTAAATTATTTAGTATTTTTTAACAGTGTATGTTTCTGTTCTCTGTCCATGTTAATTAGCTAAGTCATTTATTTATTTGAAGGAATGCTCTGATCATGAAATTCTGAGAATGTTATTTAAACTCATACATAATCCTTCTCTATATTTATTTTATTTTTTTCAAATAATATGATAGCCTGTCAGGATGTTTAAAAAAATAAAACAGCCACTATTCCTGACTTTGTGAATTGTTAGAGCATTTCCATTCCTCAGCTTCACTATTCTGAGTGCAGGGGAAAACTGCCTTTACAGCTCAGTAAAGTTTGAATAATTGGAGCTGAGAATGAAGATTGACAGGAGATGCAAGTCTGGCATTAATATGGAATGAATGTGACAGATTGTTTATTAAGGACTTGTCTTTGTTTACTACTGAGGGCAGCTTTGCCTTGACTTTGAGCGCTGTTAGAGACAGAGTTCAGAGCAGGTTCAGACAGCAACCCTCCAGCTTTCCGCATGTTTATCACTTAAGCCCTCTAGCTAAATCCTTACTCTAAACTGTCCATCCTCATAGAACTGGTCCACTGTGAAAGATGTAATCACGTCTGCAAAATATTGCACTTTCAGCCTCTGAATTATCACTGAAGTGAGGCTGACAAGAGACAAAAGAGCTTGAACCAAATCCCCCTTACATGGAAAGCCAATCGAACAGCACAGCAGAGGGAAAAATTAATTGAGTCTTGTATATTGCATCCACAGATACATACCATTTACAAGAGGTTAAAAATAGATATATAAAACTCTCTATCTAATGATTTTCTTTGCAGGTATCAGGGCCAGTGCTCTCATGAATCATTCCTTAACAAATGTTTCAATTCAAGTCAATTCAATTCAATTCAAGTTTATTTTTATAATATAGCGCTTTTCACGATTCAAATAGTTGAAAAGCAGCTTTACAGAAAATTATTGGTCATCCAGTCTTTTACATTTTTAACACACTATGTTACCTTATATAATTTAAAAGTTTCATCTGGTCTTGTTGAAATATATAGTTGAATATCATCAGCATAACAATGGAAACGAATCCCGTATTTTCTAATAATATTACCAAGGGGCAACAACATGTATATTGAAAATAGCAGAGGGCCTAGGACAGATCCTTGTGCGGACAAGCGTACTTCAGAAACTGCATTATGCACTGAAACTAAAGATGTAGAAGATGCCCTTAAGCGGGTGTGAACGTACACCTGAAACTTGTAAATATATGCCTGTGGTCTCTCCACAACACAGGTGCCAATGAAATACATTCTGCTCTATAGCTTGACACAGTGCATCTTTCTTCTGGTTATTTCACTAAAAATGCAACATGCAAAACCTGAAATCTTAGAAATGTACAGCACATTCTAATTCCAGAGGGAAAATCCCATAAGAGTTTTATGAGTCTAGCTCATATTAGCTGTGAGGGAGAAAGGCTCAAAGCACCTGTTTTTTTTTTTTGTTTTTTGTGTGTGCGTGTATTTATTCATTCCAACATCTTTCATCATATATAGCTGACAGTCATGACCATGGTGGACTGTAGACACCTGTGTTAGCAGGATCTGAGCTGAGAGGAAGAAGACCTTGGAGGCCAACAAATCATGCCAGTAAACTCAATAAAACCAAGCCTGTGAAAGATTTATCCTCCAAAACAAAAGCTGGAATGGAATTGGTATGTGCTGACAACCTTGAGGGCCAAGAAGGATCGCACCATAGAGACTACACGTTTCACCATATACAGAAAAAAAGAAAGAAGTCCGGGGCTAGTTGTCACACTGGGAAGTTGTTGCTAGATGTTTCTGCCTCACTTTAAGGTTTCAAGGCAAAAGTCTAAATACACAATTTTTTGTAGCAGTGCTGCATCTAGTAGAAATTATGAATTGGACTTTTAAATTCTGTCTTCCAAAATAAAACTGCATTGCTAGTTGTTTGCTACAGTAACAAGTGAACACTAAGGGAAGAGTCAGATATGCAATATAGGTATATTTTTAGTTTAAAGTCTAAACTTTCAGAATTTTAGAATAGGAATATTTTTCATAATTTGTTGTCCAAGTTGTCACTTTATTTATTTTTTATGTTTTTACTTATTATTTATCTCAGAAATGATCATATATCAGAAGGGATTGACATGTCTGCATGTTTTACATACAATACAAAAAAACTATAAAAATATTATATTATATGAATGCTGTTTAAATTTTGCTGAAAAGCCTATAATAGGCTCTTTAAACACATGTTCCATTGTGACAACTTTCCCCAGGGTGACAACATGCCCTTGTTTTTGGTCAGTGTGTGTTCAGTGAACTTTTTATTTTTATTTATTTATTTTTTATTTTATTATTATTATTTTTTTAATACATTTGTATCAATTCAATTAATCAAAAGTCTCAGTAAAATATTCATAATGTTACAAAATTAATAATGCTACATAAATACATTATGTTTTTTTTTTTTTTTTTACTTTCTGTTTATTAAAGAAATGGTATCATGGCACACACACACACACACACACACAGGTACTTTTTTTTCAAAAACATTTGAAAAATACCGAACCCAAATTTTTGAACAATTGTGTGTTTATTTAGAAACATGAAGGAAGGCCTCTGTCTATCTATAAATGGTGTTGATGACAACCCTGCAACCTACAATTTAAAATCTTTGATTGAGTGAACTTGAACTGTAGGAATAAGGCTGAGACTCTCATCCTACACAGTCCATCACTGCTCATCGGTGTGCAAGGTTGGGGTAATGCAGACCTGCGCACCCCGGGGGAGGAGAGAAGGAGACAGAGTGCTCAGATGCCGCGAGTGGATGCGTCTCTGAATGAGAGAGATGGTGACAGGCAGTTGCCCCTCTCTCCGCATGACCTCCCCGGGCCTTTGAGTGTGAACGTACTCCAGAGTCACATCCTCACCAACAAAGCAGCGGGGCAACTTTCCCGAAGGGCATGCCAGCAACAGCCCTCTGACATTCAAACATCTCTAGAGATGGAAAAACAAATCTAATAAATAAATAAATAAATACATATACAGGAGTTGCAAAAGGACTGGAATAGACTTGGCCAAACCTAAGGCTAAATCTCTACTTCTACTGACCTTGAGTGTGGAAAAGAACCTGAAGGTTTGTGCTTTCTGAAGGGTGGTCAGTATGAAGAACACGGCACAGCCTCTATGTGAACTCAACACTCTTCTTCCTCTTTTCCTGATTGTATAAAGTGTTTTTTTAACAGAGAAAAAATAATGAAATATGGGTGATGCAATTCATTACTGACAATGGTCAGACTGCTAAACAAACACAACCATAGAAAAACACTAGATACTCAAATGATTTTCAATGCTTAAATCATTGTTCCCTGAAGCTTTGTTAATAAACAGATTTCAACTTTTGAAGGTTAAATAACAACAGATCATTATACTGTATATGACAGCCTTTCAAATGCATGCATATATTTTATTGTTTTACCAACAATAAACAATACCAGATTTATTCAAACTATGAAAATCCAATATAAAAAAGTTACATACTACATGTACAGTACATGTATTTGTTTTGTTTTTTTTAGAAAAATAAACAGTTCTAAGGACTTTCTGGTTTCAAGGATTTCATGCTGAGCCCTCCTGTCCCCCTGCCTTTGCGATTGTGGAAGTGTTTTCACTTGCCTGACTAAATTAAATTGAAGTGCAATACCACCTCCTCTTCTATTCAGCTCCTTGAGCATTACCTTTTTTTTATGTTTGATTTCTTACTTCGTACTCTAAAACCCAAGTATATTTTCCTCAAACAGGATATGTGCAAAAATAATAATTAGGTTGTAGAACATAGTTGTCACGCTTGTAAATAACTGAACTCTCTGAAACGGAATTAAGCACTTGACTAGACTGACAACCATATTTAGCTGCAGTGTGTTCATGGCCACTGAGTAATGGGAAATAAAGGTTACTACTAATAATAGTCAAATTATTAAATAAGCATTTCCAGGAGGGAATATCAGCAAGGCAGCTTAAGAATAGTATTAAGAGATATACTGAATGATGAGAGTAAGTGAGTAGTGAGTAAATGATGACAGGATTTGTTCTTCCTTTTTTTGTTTAAGTTTACAAAAACGGAAAAGCCAGCACATAAGTTTAAAATGATCTATAAATAGATTGGAGTCCGTTCAAGAAGTGGTTCATTCTGAATTAAGTGCAAAGATGTAATACTTACAGTTACATTTTTAGACTCTTGTCCAGAATGTGACCGCTGTATTGAGGAATAGTGCTGCCATGCAAGAATTGTAAAGGATATAAGAAATACGTTTGTTATTGATGTCCAACTAACCAAAAATTTGTTGAACCAGCTAGCACATCTGCAGGAATTGAGCTAATCAATTCCATTTCCACTGATTCTTCTTTCACTCTTCGTGATGGCAAGAAAAAACTTTCAAGACACTCGTTTTATCAAACTTTATGACAGCAAGCATTTAAAGCAGGAAATGACTAATCCCATCCTCAGTATGTAGATATATTTGCTTATAATTTTTTTTTTTTAATCACAATTTTCTGTTTACTTTTTTCATGGAGTTTATAGAGTTTAAGTTTATTTAAGGTGCTCCTGCAGAGCTTTGTGAGGCACAATTACTTAATGCCCTGCCATCTGGAAATAATTTTGTAGCTTAATTTAATATGTGCAATAGAAGAAAGTAGAAATTCAATAACTTTAAATGAAAAATCCCCCCCCCCAAAAAAAACAAAAAACAGTGAGTGGCTGATTGCGATAAACTGCTCTCAATACAAGCTGAATTTCTATTTACTGTGTTTAATCAACATAATGTGCCACAAGGCCACATCACCACTCAGTTCATATTTATTCGTATAATTTTCAGATGCATAGGGGCACCATTAATCCCAGAATGGCTGAGAGAGAGACTCATATCCGTCTATGCATCTCTTATCCACTCCACAACCTTTATTTACTCTGAAAAAAAGGGAAAAAAGGGAAGAGAAAAAAAGAGAAGAAAGCTAAAAGAAATGAGAGCAGGGCTAAATTATGCACAATGGGGATATCTATTTTCCTGTTTTCTTATGAGATAAGGGCTCTTTTTTTTTTTTTTTCAGCCTTTGTTATTAACTGTGTTTGCCCATGGGATGATTAGTAAAACAAAGGATGAAGGAATAAAAACCTGCTCATGGTTCAAAACAAGTTTTTCTTTTCAAAGATGAGAACTCGCTGCAGCTAGGTTAAACTGGGTCTGGTAACATCCATCCTAAGACCACCATAACATGGTATCCAGACCTGTGACCAATTTAATCCACTGCCTTTTCTAAATGACATGCATGTTACTGAAAAATGTAGGTGGTGGTCCATAGTCACAGTTAAGGTATTTTATTCTTGAGTCATGGGATAGAACATGCAATGGAACTGAAAGAAAGGTTAATATTTTGTATTGCAATTATTTCAATTTGCCGAACATGTTCAGAAGTATTCACTACCTTGCTTCCACTTCCTCACAAAAGGTGACAAGTTTGGAAAATCATGGTTGTTACTTGACAAGATGCAAATATGAGAAAAAAAACAAAAAAACATAAATTTCAGTTAAATATTTTGTCATATCTCCAGAATCGGTGAACAAATACACAGTGTAGATATATTATTCATATTTTGTGTGTTATCATTGTTAAAGTGTGAGTAATGGATATTATATTAGTCCTGGGCCTTGTATTAATGTAATGTATCAATTCCAATTTTTCTGAATCACAGAGAATCCACAAATATCCATTCAAAAAAAAAAAAACAAGGGACATAGCTGTATACACCAAACAAACATTCCAAAATATTACTCAAGTTTGTGACAGAATAGTTGCTTTCTTGATAGAGATAAAAGTGACAATCAAACAAATTCATCTTCAATAAAATATTCTTTCTATATTCTAAACTGTAGCTGTAAACTGAAAGGATGTCCGCTTTCTACTGTATACTGTTACTGATGCAATGGAAAGCAAAGGTATGAATGCTTTACACTTGTGTATATGAAAAGCTCTTTGGTAACAGTATAAACATGAATAAACTTCTTTATCGTTAAAGTTAAATGCCTATTGATTTGTTACTTGTCAGTTTATTTTTATTTTTTTATGCACTCTCCTTAAACCTGCAGGGTTATGTTTACAGCCCAATATCCTGAGGAAATCCACAGACCTGCTATTTACCCAGGATTCCCTGCTATATTAGATAAATAAAATGTAATTTTCCTGTGCAAATATGTGTGAAATTAAATACACAAAAAGGGGCGGCTTTACAGTCGCTGGATTTATCCTGGCCATATTTGCTTATTTTAAAGTATGTTCAGCTAGCAAGAGAAAATGTGGTGTCAATGTGTTTAAGACGTTACATGTCTGAGCAACTGTGGAGTTTCGATTGTACAGTCCATTTTGGTAAGGATGGGCTTACATGTCAACCAAAGAGAGCTGGATCAGGATCTAAAATATTTAATACATTTAAACAGGACCACAAATAAATGTGTTTGCATTTTGAGATCAGATTGTACCTCTTATAAATCACACCACACCATCGCAGACTGAGGCTGTGCAACAGGCTGACATGAAGCATTTGGGGATGATGGATGCTGTAATATTGTTAACTCTAATATTGAAAATTCAGATCTCAGATAGTGAGAGTTTTGATTATTGCAGATTATCACGGTAGTTATTGCAATGGAGTCCATCATTTTCAATGAACTTATCTCCATCTTGTTCTTTTTCTTTATGTTGTTCCTTCTTTCAGGTACAGAATGACCAAGCATTGCTATATTAAAGAGTAGTATTATTAATTATCATGGGGGAAAATCTCAAACTTTATAGTCCGTTAAAATTTAAAGCATTTAATACAATGTACCTAATGTTCTGCAAAATTAATCTGAAATTGCTGATACAAAGGTTAGCATTAGCGTTATGGTTAGTTGTTAGCAGTATAGAGTCACTGTGGGACTCCAAATAAGCAGTGTATGAATATCACATGTGAACCTTACAAGACCTTTTGCAGAACAATGTTTACCATCTAACAGAGATGAAAACTCAAGGCTGAGAATCAATAAAACTGTATAAACTATTCATTTTAAAAGTCAATTAATATATGTGACACTGGACCACAAAACCAGTCTTAAGTGTCAATTTGACACTTAAGTGCTTACCATTGATGTATGGTTTGTTAGGATCAGGCAATATTTGGCTGAGATACAACTATTTGAAAATCTTGAACCTGAGGGTGCAAAAAAAAAATCAAAATATTGAGAAAATGAATTCTTAGCAATGCTTAGGAAATTTACAAAATATCTTCATGGAATATGATCTTTATTTAAAATACTAATGATTTTTGGCATAAAAGCAAAATCTATAATTTTGACCCATACAGTGTATTTTTGGCTATTGCTACAAACATACCCCAGCGACTTAAGACTGGTTTTATGGGGCGTAGTAACCGTGGGGGATGATGGGGGGGTTAAAGTGTTCGCGTTAAAGTGCCACTGAAAATATTGACTATGTTTTCAGAATAAGAAATGCTTCAAAATGTGATGAAGTTCAGCAGGTATTTAGGCTACTGTTAATTTAAGCACAATAGTTTGTAGATTGTGAGGTATGTTATGTTCAATTATTACAGCTATTAAATTGTTGATGTGCCTGAGGATACACTCCAACTTACTGAGCCAACAAACATTTTTGTTTATGTACCTAATTTATTTTGACAATCTTTAAAACAGTTAATAACTGATATAAATGTATCTTTGCTGTTGTTGACATAATAAAGTTTCAGTTGTGATCATTCTGTGGTGTTTCTTATTGTTTGCTCAGTTGGTAGCTTATATAACATATACCCAACTTCAGTAATAAATTAATGTTTTTGTATATAAATTGTAATATAAACATTCTTAACACAGTGTTCCAAATGGTTAGAAACATGGTGTGATGATAAAAGATAAAGTCACTGAGTGCGTTTACATGGACCCTCTTAATGCGATTATAATGAGATTTTGGTGATATTGCGATTATGCTTTACCTCATGTAAACGCAATACTTCGATCTAAATAATACGATTAAGCTCATAATCGCAGCAAGCATAATCGTATTAACATAGGTGGCGTACGCCGATTTTAATCGGAATATACAAGCATGTAAACACCTTAATCGCAGTATTGCCGCTCTGACCAAAGTGCGCATGCGCTTGTGACATATATGAATAACGTGACACGCACCTGTAATAATACGGAGATTAGAAACGATGGAGGGGAAGAAAGCATCGCATTCTGAGGAAAACACAACAAGCTGCCAGCAGTCTCTGTGCAACATGATCTCACAGAATTCCGTGCAATGTTCACGGACTTAATTAACCCCGAATCTGTGGTGGCATCACGGAATCGCCGAAAATTCCGTGATGGGCTCACAGAAAAAATTCCGTGATGGGCTCACAGAAGTGATACCAATGTAAGTCAGTGACAGGCATCAGCCATGCTCCACGCACGGAAACCAGTGAATCCGTGCATGGACCACGGCTGATGCCTTCTGTGAGCCCATCACGGAACTTTCGGCGATTCCGTGATGCCACCACAGATTCGGGGTTAATGATCTCTGTGAGATCAGGTTGCTCTGTTCCTTACCCTCATTCAGAAAGGACGAACAGAACGCGACGGCAGCGTATAGGCAAACAAATTCCATCATATTTCTATCATGGCGCCGAAAAAGCGTGGAATACAGCGATACAAAATCATTATGCATTAGACGTAAATAGATTAAAACAGCGACCAGTAACACTGCTCTTTCTGAGTCCATCATTTGTGCTGTCCAGTGGGGTATGTGAATAATGGCAGTGAAAAAATTAACCACAATTCTTAGCGAATAATAAGAATAATGGAAATTGTTTAGAGAAGACAACATAACCTAACCCTTTAATCGCCGATGGACCACCTTTTCTACCCCCTCTATTTCTATTCTATTCTATTCTATTCTATTCTATTATATTGACTGAATGGCTAGATGACAGAGAACAGTGGTGCACAATTACATGTAATGACCAATTATATATAAGACTCATTTATTAGATTTTGCACTGTTGTGTTGAAGATGGATGAGGCTAAATTCAAAGCACTGACAGACTTTAAAAGATTTGGAAAGATACCTCAGGGTCTTTTCAGACATGACAAATTCATATTTCTAAGAAGGGCTAAAAGCTTCATTTTTGAAAGTAAGTAATGTAAAATGTACATCTGGATTTAGTGGCTTCACTGGTTGTTTATAATGATTTTTATACTTTTTAGATGAAGCTTTGTATTATATTAAAACAGAAGGTACTTTGGCAAACGTGGTCAGCACGGAAAAAAGTGCCCAAGAAATTTTTGAAGAGCTCCACAGCAGCCCAATAGGTGCTCACTGTAGCATTCAAAAAACCCTGGATGCCATAAGCAAGCGCTTTTATTGGCCTGGTATGTCTGTGGACATTAAAAAAATGGGTGAGTTTAATATGTGAATCCTTCGTCATGTTTTCATACATCTATTATTCCATCAAAACTGATTTTGATAATATATTTTAGGTCAAACACTGTGCTGCTTGTCAAAAAAAGCAATGTTCTCTGAAGAACTCAACAGAATATACCCCTATCGTGGTAATTCATGTTTTTATGAAAAACACAAGGAATATTTTTGTTACAGCAATTTTATATATTAAACATGAATGTTTATTAGGTCGCGATGACACGATTCACACGATCAAATTTCCATGTTATGATTTAACCTACTGTAATGCTGCAAATCAGGGCTCTACAGTGCGACCATTTCAGTCGCATTTGCCACTGAAAACCACTACGTGCGAGTCGACTATGAAAAAATATTTAGGAGCACCCGTCCCGATCAGCATATTTGTGTTTGCGCTGAGGGAGCTTCAAAGGTTTCTAACTTAGTTGCTTTTGCAATTGAGTAATGTATCGCAGACAGATGTATCCCATAACAAACAAAGTGTAGACAGGATGTAAATAAGAGATTCATTGTGCAGTGTAAGGATCGCGATGAACTAAGATGACAGCTTTTAATAATGATTAAGGGAGTTTGCAAATGTGATACTGATTTAATACAACAGTTAATTAAACAAGAAATTAATATTAGTGACTTATATTGTCTGACTACAACACTGTGGCCTTATTTTGTTTTATTTTAACTTTATTTATTTTAAACGATTCTAGTGAGTCAATGATTCAATTACCCATTCAGTCAGTTCTTCGTTCCTGAATGAATCAGCTGTTCAAAAGAATCAATTGAATGAATGATTCAGTGATCAAATCAGTGACTTGCTGTCACCTACTGGCAGTTTTATTTTAATTTTTAAATTATCTTTTTCTGTTATTTAAATCATTTAATATTTCTATATTCAAAAAAAAAAAAAAAAAAAAAATTGTGTGTCCTTCTGTGCCACTTCTGTAGTACAAATTTATTTCTTAAATACTGATTTCATTTGATTGGTAACTTATTCTTAATCTATTTCTTATTCTTCTGTTGTTTTAATTAGAAATGTTAAAAAGCTTATATATATATATATATATATATATATATATATATATATATATATATATATATATATATATATATATATATTATTATTATTATTATTTTATTTTTATTTTTATTTATTGCCTCATAATGGGAAGGCTAATTTTTTATCAGAATTTTTGATTATTGCTCCTAAATTTTTGACTGTGCTCCTAAATTTTTTTAAAGTAGAATTATCCGGAGTAGAATTATCTGTGAATAAGTGTTAAGAATTAAGATAAACGTTATTATTCAAGTGTAGCGTAATTTAAATATTGTCCATAAAATATCTTTATTTCACAAAAAGTATATTTTTACTTCATCAGAAAATACAGATGTCCACAGTGGGCTCAAATATAGATGTTCACAGTGGTCTTAAAGTCCCAAGTCCTGAAGTTATTTTTCAAATTTGAGTATGATATCACAAAATAGGTTTCTGTAAGCTATCATGGCACGTTCCCAAAATTGCAACTATGATGCTCTAAAATGCCAATTGGTATTCTATTTAGAATTTATTATATGAACATGAATGTACTTACTTTGTACATTATGTACAAAATTTATTTTCCTTTGAGGGTCACATCACCTGACAGCTGTCCCCCCCCCCACACTTTTAAAATGGCTGCTACGCCCCATATTGTTACGGAGTGAACAGATTAAGAGACGTAAGGATCCATCTGCTGGCTTTTATTTAGATGAGACAGTCAAATACACATGCATGGGTCTAAAACACAGCAAACAGGAACAACACAGGCAAGGCGAAAGAGTAATCCAAAACGGGCGTGGTCGATAGACGGTTAACAATATCCAGAGGGCTTGAAAAGAGGCGCAGTCTGATAACACAATCAATAGTCCAGGCAAGGTGCAAACATAATCCAAACGACAGGTAGAGATCAGACAAGACGAGATAACAGGCAAAGATCAAGACACGGGTAAATAGACTGTGAACAGGACTAAACTATGAACTCAGGAAACACGGAAAGGCTCCGTAATGTTGCTATCACTAGGAGAGAGATAACTGCAAACAATACTTGGCGATCAGAAAGAGGAAGTCCAAGGCTTATAAAGCGTGTCTCATTGGTTACAGCTGTGTATGTGTAATCAGTGCAGTGGATGATGGGAACTGTAGTTCAGAGTGACATGTAACAGTATGTGTAGTGTGAGAGTCTATGTGGTGAGCGGGCGGTCTCTGGTGGTGAGTGAACGGAAGGGCAGGCACAAGATTCTTGACATAGCCATACTGACATATTGGGTACATTGACAAAGGCTGATTGGGTTGACAGTTCACAATTAGATGCAGGAGTTGATTTAAAACAGACAGACAGTTCAACATCAGACTCATGGACTGAAACAGGAACTACCAATAATTCGGAATTAGGTTCATGAATTGAGACTGGTAAGACAAATGACTCAGAATTAGACACACTTGGAACCAGCAAAACCGACAGACAGATCAAACCCATGTGCTTTGACTGAAACTGGACTGGTAGACATTTCAGTGAGCGAAACTAAACAGGCAGACAATTCACAGACAGACTCAGTTGAACTGGGACACACAGACAGTTCATTAGTGGCCTCTTTGGCAATGACAGACAAGGCCGATAGTTCAAAGACAGCCTCTCCGGATGGGTCGGGACAGAACAATAGTTCATAATTGGCCTCCATGGTCGGTTCAAGGCAGGAGTTCACAGACGGTCTCCTTAGCCGTGACAGGACAGGCAAAGAGATCAAAGACGGCCTCCATGTCCATGACAAGACAGACTAAAGGTTCACGGGCGTTCTCTGTAGCCATAACAGGACAGGCAGAGAGATCACAGACGGCCTCCATAGCCATGACAGGACAGGATGGGAGTTCATAAGTGAGTACCACTGACACCTCTAGAGGTTCTACAGTGGATGCCACTACCTCTGGAGGTTCTACAGTAGTACCATCAGGATACAAGGAGAGTTTAGCAACGGTTCCTTTGACCGCAACATGACAGGCTGAGAGTGCGTTGCTGGGCGTTACCACCACACAAGGAGCTGAAGCGAGCACCGCCGCTTCGGGAGGTTCTGCAGCATGTGCCGCCACCTCTAGAGAAGCAAAAGAGGGTGCCATCGCCTCAGCGAACACAGCAGCAAGCGCCACTAACTCGGGAGGTTCTGCAGTGCCAGCCGCCACCTCTGGAGACATCACAGTGGTCGCCACCGTTTCTAGAGTTTCTGTGGTGGTGTATGCAGCCCAGATACACCATAAAGCGACCACCATTGTGGGAAGCGCTACATACAGGGGAATTAGTTCAGAAACAGGAGGGCTAGAGTGAGTGGGTATGGGGATACCAGCTGCGCGTGTAGACACCAGCAGTGCATCCCTCACACTGGATACCAATCTGGGCGACTGAAGACCTGACCTCGAAGATCTGGGTGCCACAGACAGGAAGTGACAGGACTCTGGAAGATCATTGGAGATGTGACAAGACTATGGAAGATTAGCTGAGACGTGACGAGACTCTGGAAGTTCAGCTGAGACGTGACAAGACTCTGGAAGAGACTTTGGAAGATCAGCTGTGACGTGACGAGACTCTGGATGATCAACTTTGACTTGACTCATGACGATCAACTGGGACTTGACTTGATTCATGACGATCTACTGTGACTTGACTTGACTCATGAAAATCAACTGTGACTTGACGAGGTGTTGTTGTCGCCGACATTTTGTGAATGTGCTCCATTTCAGCAGCGGGTTGAATCACCGGAGTAGCAATCACTATACAAGAATGTCCTGGGGCTTGCGACTGATCAAACTTTGCGGTCGTCATTACGGTGATGTCGTGTTCTTCCTCCACGACACTCACAGTAAAAGAGGAACCAATACACATCAAAGCATAGTTCATAATCTAAACGAGTGACGAATGCGGACCCTCTCGAATGAGCTTAGACTTTAGTGGCTGATTAATGCCATCACAGAACAAGTCTATTAACAGACAGTCCGGCAAGTCAGAGCCATTTGTTAAAACTAAATACTCCTCTATGTAATCCTCAAGTAATCGTGTGCCCTGCTTGAAGGATAATAACAGACCTGCCATACCCAAACCTGGCCAGTGTCCACTTGAAAAACCGCTGGATCCTGGTGTGGCTGAGTATTCTGTTACGGAATGAACAGACTGAGAGACGTAAGGATCCATCTGCTGGCTTTTATTTAGATGAGACATAGTCAAATACACAGGCGTGGGTCTAAAACACAGCAAACAGGAACAACACAGGCTAGGCGAAAGAGTAATCCAAAGCCGGTGTGGTCGATAGATGGTTAACAATAACCAGAGGGCTTGAAAAGAGGCATAGTCCGATAACACAATCAATAGTCCAGGCAAGGTGCAAACATAATCCAAATGACAAGGCGAGAGAAATATCCAAGGCAGGCAACAAACTCAAGGGCAGGTAGAGATCAGACAAGATGAGATAACAGGCAAAGATCAAGACACGGGTAAATAGACTGAACAGGACTAAACTATGAACTCAGGAAACACAGAAAGACTCTGTAATGTTGCTATCGCAAGGAGAGATATAACTGCAAACAATACTTGGCGATCAGAATGAGGAAGTCCAAGGTTTATAAAGCGTGTCTCATTGGTTAAAGCTGAGTGTGTTTAATCAGTGCAATGGATAATGGGAACTGTAACAGTCTGTGTAGTGTGAGAGTCAGTTTAGTGTGGTGAGCGGGTAGTTTCTGGTGGTGAGTGAACGTAAGGGCAGGCACAGGATTCATGACGCACCCTCATGTTGTTCCAAATTCGTAACACATTCGTTCATCTTTGGAACACAAATTAAGATATTTTTAATGAAATCCAAGAGCTTTCTGACCCTGCATAGACAGCAATGCAACTACCTCATTCAATGCTCATAATTGTAGTAAGGACATTGTTAAAATAGTCCATGTGACATCAATGGTTCAACCTTAATTCCTTCCTTCCTTGTCAGTCACAAGAGTACCACGATGCATGCGTGTGGTGCTGCTGACCCAAGAGCCGGCGTTCTAATGTAGAACCCGGATGTGCTGCACTTTGTTTGCATGCATCGTGGTACTGTCGTGAGCGTGCATCAAAGTCTGACATAGAAAAGAAGAAATTGTTGAATAAAGTAGGCCTAGTTATTTTTCATTTCTTTGCACAGAAAAAGTATTCTCGTAGCTTCATAAAATTAAGGTTGAACCACTGATGTCACATGGACTATTTTAACAATGTCCTTTCTTAGCCTTGAACAAGGTGGTTCCCTAGCTGTCTATGCAGGGTCAGAAAACTCTCACATTTCATCAAAAATAACTTAATTTGTGCTCTGAAGACGAATAAATGTCTTATAGGTTTGGAATGACATGAGGGTGAGGAAAATCCTTAGAAACAATACATTTTTTGAGACCTTTATAATCACTCTGTCTCCACTGTCTCTATGAATAACATTTTAACAATGCAAATAATAATGCAAGTAGACAAACAATTATTACTGCCACGACTCCACAGGCACACACAAAAAGAGATAGTGTACTCATTAGTGTATATAACATCTACCAATAATTAATCGAGACAGAAACATGAAAGCACTGCAGACACAAGTTATCCTCCACCAGCTGTACTCGTGATGTATGAAAGCGCTAGAATTACCATATTTTAGAACCCCAATTGCTACCTGAGCCAAGGACTATCAAATTCTTTATTTCTCCCCGACACTTAAACAAACACGCACATACACGCGTACACACGGGCCCCTATATTTGGTGAAAATGAACGTCCACAGCAATAAAAATGATGTATTGAGCAAAGGTTACTCTCCCTTTTAAATGCTAATTGTTCTGCCAACAGTATTCATTTGCCTGGGCTCCCAAAGGGCATGCATCCATTTTGTTTCCGCTCCAAGCAGATGTGGGGTCTCAGTTTTTGTGTGTGCTTGTGTGCATGCGAGAGCAAAATAGAGAAAGGGAGCTTTCTCCTGTTTATGCATCATAATTAGTGGCGCCTTGTTCGTCGCCATAACCTACCAAATCTAGAGAGCGGAAAGATGAGACGGTGTGTACAGAAAGCAGCATGAATTCTACACAATGACCTCTTCTGCAGCAGCAATGAAAGCGGCCCTTTAACTCTGACGCTAAACAGTAATGAGGGTCACTTCTGCTCTCGGGCCCCGCCGCTGTACATTTCTTAAGGTTAAATGACATGACAGTGTTTAAGTAAGTCTTTCTCCTTAAAGGTCAAATGAATATTTTATCTTTGGCTGGGCTGGATGTATTGAAATGTTAATGTAAATACCACCGGTGCAGAGTCTGCAGGACAGCTTCAATAAAGGGAGGGATAGGAAAGGTCATATAATCCCCTACCAGTCTCTCATCCTCGTCGCTCAGCGCTGGTACATTCCACTGTTTGAAACAAAGATGAGTAAGTGACTCATTACCAAAATACATCAGCAGTGTCTTCACGGATGACCCATCAGGTGGACTTTTGTGAGTTAAAGATTAAGGTTTCCCCAGACATTTCCTAGTTCAGTGGTCAAAATATCATTCAAATCTCACTTTTTATCATTTATAATTTAAAAATTGGGGACAATATTTTGCAGACTATATATATGTATATTTACTTGTTGTTAATGTAATAATATAGTAGGTATAATAATATAGCGTACTATTCTCATAATGAATAAATGAACCTGACAAGATCTGGTAAATTCAGTTTGTCCAGTGTGAATGTTCTATGGCAGACATTAATATTTCTGGTGGCCTTAATTTTAAATAAAGTTATACTAAAATAATGTAATGCCTATTTAAGCCAGAAGATAAATTAGATAATGGTACACTGTAACAAAAGGCTTCTGGCTTGTCACAGTTTTGAGAACTTATGACTGACCTTTTCAAATATGAAAAAAAATAAAATAAATAAAAATTTATACTTTATAATTATTTTTTATAATTACTATTATTTATTTATTTTTATTTATTTTATTCTTAATCATAATTTGATTTGGACTTCACATACTAGAGTGTGACATATTCTTCACAGACTGAACTTTGTTTTAAGTACTCTCTCAGACAGGCACAATGTTCAGCATTTTATTAGAAAAGCATTAAATGTGTGCGTGTAAAAACAGTGCCAAAATAGTACCACATACACTAAACCATGAGGCAGCATGTCTTAATAGGTCAATTATTTAATGTCTAGACCAGATTAATAGTAACACTAAAAAGCAGATTTATATTGCACAAAAATGGCTAAACATTTAATCTTGTTCCTATATTTAGCCTATATCCATAATAAACCTATATTTATTTACAGTGGCATAACAAAGATCACACAGGCCCTTGTGCAAAAACATTTCATGCGCTGCTCCAACAGCTTACAAGGTACTAATACATGAACTTAAATGCATGAAAATATAACAAGACATATGAGGTAACTTAATTTTAAAAGTGTGATTTCTAGACTTAGAAAATATTAAGTAAATAAAGTATTATAACTTGTAATATATATATATATATATATATATATATATATATATATATATATATATATATTTATTTATTTATTTATTTATTTAATTTATTTATTTTGTTATTAATATAGGCTATACATTTTACTGAGGTTAAAATAATGGGGGGCACTGGAATCAAAAATGTTGACAACCACTGTTGTAGGTCTGACATAAGAACTATTTTACAAAATGATGTTCTTATTTAATAACATCTACCAAGACATTTTTATTAGTTAGTATTCTGTATTCTTGCTCATATATCTTTAACTTGCATAATTGTTCTTCTAAGGCAGTCGATTGAATTTACTGGAATGTACACCAGTGCATGGCTGTTAATTAAATCAACATCAAAAAGTGAAGGAAGGGCACTGAGATCAGCAGCACTGTGTCATTAGTATTTAGAGCATTGGGTATGTTTCTGGGACACATTGCCAATACATCTAAGTGACTACTTTGCTACACTTTCTCAAGGACAGCATCTATCAACTTGAAATACACTATTGGAATCTTATAAGCTCAGTACAGAATGATTCACCCGATTTACTCTCCGGTCCACTTAGCCCCTTGAGGTATGGAATACATCAATGAAGCACAGCAGCTCTGTGGTGTAAAATATTCAATTATGATGCATTCCCTTGAGTGGCAGCGTCAATATCCAACATGTGATGAAATCCAGAAGGGATATTTTAATTAAAATTTGTCCAGCGATTGTAACCGCATCAAAGTTATTTGTCTGAAATCCTTTTATTGACGTACTCAAATTAAATTTTCCCACACACACTGTTGTTTCTGAAGATTCAAATTGGAGATTAGATGTGGGGATATTCTTATCTTCAGTAATCTTCAATCTCATCTGTCTCGCTGATCATGTAGCATTCATGTCAGCACACCATAAAAAATTGGCTGGGGTATTCGTGGCACTTTGCTGTTCTTAACAAAGGAATTTCTTTCAAAATTCCCTTTCTTTACTATTGACTATTTTACACTTTGTCACATGGCAAATCTTCTTTTGCTATGTTGAATTAACAGTTGCAATTTGCAGTTGGATTTTTGCATACATTTCTCATAAAATGTTATCTTCACCTAAAGCCCTCTTCGGACAGGACTAATTTTGACCAAGGAGCTCAGGTTTTTTGTTTTTGTTTTTAACAGACATACATTGTGATTTTGCATCGTTTCTAAAATATTTGCATCGGTAAAAAACGATTTATTTATATATACAGTGGGGCATTTAGTCAGCCACCAATTGTGCAAGTTCTCCCACTTAAAAAGATTAGAGAGGCCTGTAATTTTCATCATAGGTATACCTCAACTATGAGAGACAAAATGAGAACAAAAAAATCCAGAAAATCACATTGTAGGATTTTTAAAGAATTTATTTGCAAATTATGGTGGAAAATAAGTATTTGGTCAATAACAAAATTTCATCTCAATACTTTGTTATATACCCCTTGTTGGCAATGACAGAGGTCAAATGTTTTCTGTAAGTCTTCACAAGGTTTTCACACACTGTTGCTGGTATTTTGTCCCATTCCTCCATGCAGATCTCCTCTAGAGCAGTAATGTTTTGGGGCTGTCGCTGGGCAACACGGACTCCAAAGATTTTCGATGGGATTGAGATCTGGAGACTGGCTAGGCCACTCCAGGACCTTGAAATGCTTCTTACGAAGCCACTCCTTCGTTGCCTGGGCGGTGTGTTTAGGATCATTGTCATGCTGAAAGACCCAGCCACGTTTCATCTTCAATGCCCTTCATTCTTTCGTTTACACGGATCAGTCGTCCTGGTCCCTTTGCAGAAAAAACAGCCCCAAAGCATGATGTTTCCACCCCCATGCTTCACAGCAGGTATCGTGTTCTTTGGATGCAACTCAGTATTCTTTCTCCTCCAAACACAAGTTGAGTTTTTACCAAAAAGTTCTATTTTGGTTTCATCTGACCATATGATCATCCAAATGCTCTCTAGCAAACTTCAGACGGGCCCAGAAATGTACTGGCTTAAGCAGGGGGACACGTCTGGCACTGCAGGATTTGAGTCCCTGGCGGCGCAGTGTGTTACTGATGGTAGCCTTTGTTACTTTGGTCCCAGCTCTCTGCAGGTCATTCACTAGGTTCCCCGTGTGGTTCTGGGATTTTTGCTCACAGTTCTTGTGATCATTTTGACCCCACGGGGTGAGATCTTGCGTGGAGCCCCAGATCGAGGGAGATTATCAGTGGTCTTGTATGTCTTCCATTTTCTAATAATTGCTCCCACAGTTGATTTCTTCACAACAAGCTGCTTACCTATTGCAGATTCAGTCTTCCAAGCCTGGTGCAGGTCTACAATTTTGTTTCTGGTGTCCTTTGGCAGCTCTTTGGTCTTGGCCATGGTGGAGTTTGGAGTTGGACTGTTTGAGGTTGTGGACAGGTGTCTTTTATACTGATAAGTTCAAACAGATGCCATTAATACAGGTAACGAGTGGACACAGGAGCTTCTTAAAGAAGAAGTTACAGGTCTGTGAGAGCCAGTAATCTTGCTTGTTTGTAGGTGACCAAATACTTATTTTACCGAGGAATTTACCAATTAATTCTTTAAAAATCCTACAATGTGATTTTTTGGATTTTTTTTCTTCTCATTTTGTCTCTCATAGTTGAGGTATACCTAGGATGAAAATTACAGGCCTCTCTCTCATCTTTTTAAGTGGGAGAACTTGCACAATTGGTGGCTGACTAAATACTTTTTTGCCCCACTGTAATTACTAGTGGATGCGCTATACTTTTATTATTTAGAAAGTTACCAATAAACTGTGGCCAATATTTTATATGTAGATTGATATCTCCTCTCTAAACTGTTTCTCAAGCGCGTTCCCTCATCACCGCTGCGCGTGAATATGACGAATCACAACATCACGGAGACCCGAGGAAAAACTGGGATTAAAGTCCAAAACATAACCTAACCTGAAATAACCTAACAAATCAATCGGGGCTAAAGCGGTTCCATAAACCACCAATTAAATTCACACAATCTCACTAATTTGGGCACATTTAAGCAGACCTTAATGTCATCATGGGTCAAATCGATCCACCATGGCAACGGCGAATATATCTGTGCTGTTTAATGCATTTGAGACGTTGTGTTTTTCTCAGTGCATAACTGAGATGTCACAGGTATATTTTTCATCTGTAAATGTTAATCCTGGTTTAAGCCTGGTTTATACTCGAGGCGTCCGCAAGTTCGCTTGGTTTCGCTTCGCGTCAAGTATAATCACTTGATTATTACTTGATTACTTCGCGCGCACCTCCCCAAACGGACGAGGCGTTTATACTTGACGCGTTCTCCGTTGAGATATTCTTTGAAACGACAGGGGGCGCACAAACGAAATCGTCCTTTAAATCCGCAGGAAGTAGAAGAGAAGTAGGAATTTTACCGGAATTACGTCAGATCATTCAAGATGGACTATTGTTTGTTGATTTAATAAAATTTTACATCAAACTTTTTGTTCACTCTTTCATTTCTGTGCATAATGCAGACACATTTCTACATATTGCAGTATAGCTAACGGTATGTGGGTTATCGACAGTGTTTTTACAGGATGTCTTATTTCTTATTCTAACATTTCAAATTAGACCACATTATTAGAGTACAAGTTAGACAAAAATATTGCCAGGTTGAGGCTCAAGTAGGTGTAACTGTTCAAATACAAGATTAATGTTATAATGTATATAGTTGAAACCCTACAGTGTTTTGCAAATGTAACACTTCTATAAAGGTTAGGGACTGCAAAATGTACTTTGTCATAGATTAACCCATGTGATGTCTTTGTTATGTTATATAAAATGAGAAGATATAACAACAGTTCAAAAGAGCAATGTTGATCAATATTGTTTTATTCTGAATACAATATATTACAGACACATTATTATGTTGTGCATAGAATACTTTGCTATAGATACAGTGCTACAGGCATATGTGAATAATTATTTAAAAACTATTATAAAAATTACAAAGAAAATATAAGCTGTTCATGTTGACTGCGGCGCCGCGCGAACTGTTCGCTCGAGTCTCAAAAAATGTCGTGCACACCGCCACGCGAAATGAGGTCGCGCTCATCCAAAGCGAACTTCCGCTAACACCACGATGACGTCATATTTGGTGCGCACACCCAAGCGAACTTGCGGACGCGTCGAGTATAAACCAGGCTTAAAACCAGGCTTTATACTTCCAAACGCCTCGTCCGTTTGGGGAGGCTCGCGAAGCGGAGCCAGGCGCGAGTATAAACGAGGCTTTAGAAAGTCATGCAAACATATCTAATTTGCTGTCAGGAGTGAGCGAGGCACGCGAGCGCTGCTGGGCGCATGCGCGCTAAACAGATAGAGCGCAATTGAATAGTAGGAGCGCAATAATTCTGAGTAAAATATAAATTTTGCAAAAATATTTGTTGTTGGACATTAAATGTGTCTTGTGGAATTTTAAACCTAAATATAAGTGTATTTTTATGATAACAGTAACTGTAAAGGGAATATTGTAATGGGTAAATAAAATGTAAACTAATTGAGTAAGCTCAAATGAGTTAATGTGTGTTTCTTACAGCAGTTACAATATAGTCATTTTCTTTATTATTTATTTTCATTTTTAATTCAGTGATTTTAATGTTTAATTTAGTTATTTTAATGCTTTAAAGAGCAATTTTAAATTGTAGTGTTCTAATGTTCTTCTATCTGTTCTGCAAACTATAAAAGGTACAGCTGTCATAAAACCAGGTTACCATAGACCAGGTTAGTTTCCCAGCATAAGTTGTCACAGTGACTAAGCTTGATCTAGGCCTATGTTTAATTTGCTTTATGGAACCAAATAATTTGATAATTAGACAGACTAACTGAAATAAGCCTGGCTTATTTGGTTAACTTGTTTTATGATTTTTTATGAATGTTTTATGATTGTGTAGCCTAGTGAACCAAACTGAGAGACTGTTTTGAAGGCTCAGAAAACCTTTGCAGGTGTTTTGAGTTGTTTAGCTGATTGGCATGTCACCATATTCTAATTTGTTGAGATAGTGAATTGGTGGGTTTTTGTTAAATGTGAGCCAAAATCATCACAATTAAAAGAACCAAAGACTTAAACTACTTCAGTCTGTGTGCATTGAATTTATTTAATACACGAATTTCACAATTTGAGTTGTATTACCAAAATTAACTTTTCCACAACATTCTAATTTATTGAGATGCACCTATATACACTCTAAAAAATACTGGGTTAAATACAACAACAAAAAAAAATCTGTTTTGGGGAGACATTTATGTGGCCAGGTGTAAATGGAACAGTTAAAAAATAAATAAATAAAATAAAAAATACATCTGATTTATTCAAACAGAGAAATGTCCATGGCCAGGTGTAAACAGGCAATTCACTTCTCAGTAGTGGTAAAGGCACAACAATAGACAAAAACTGTCTGTAAAAATAACAAATAACACAAAAAGCATTGGTATTTTCATATTCAGTGACCAGTTTGTGAACCATTGGATTTAATAACAGACTAAACATTTGTGACTGTATTTGTGAACCAAACCTGCACTATGGTCAGGAGGAAATTGACACCATTCCTTTTGACAGAACTATTTCAGTTTTAGCTCAATTCTTTCAGTTCAGCAATATTCTCAGGATGTCTGGTGAATCACTCCCCATCCACAAAGCATCTCAGTTAGGTTGAGGTCAAGGCTGGTCCGAACCACTCCAGAAGGCACATTTTCTTCTGTTGAAGACATTCTGTTGTTGATTCACTTCTGCGCTTTGGATTGTTTTCCTGTTGCATCGCCCAACTTCAACTGGCCTTACATTCTCTTCCAAAATGGCCTGATAAACTTGGGGATTCAGTTTTCAATCGATGGTAAAAAGCTGTCCAAACCCTGAGACAACAAAACTTCTCCAAATCATGATGGCCTGTCCACCATACTTTACAGCAGAGATGTATGTATTCCATTGATGTTTGATGTTGGTGTACTCTGTACTGTGCCTTTTTCACCACACATAACATTGTGTGTGTTTTTCCCAAACAACTCAACTTTGGTTTAATCTGTCTAAAGTATATTTCGCCAGCAGCATCCAGGTGCTCTATTTTGATCTTCAGATGTGCAGCATCTTTGCAGTCATCTTTGCAGGACGCCCACTCCTAGGAACAGTAACACCAGTGTTGAACTTTCTCCATTTATAGACAACAATTTGTCTCACCATGGACGGATGAGCATGAAAACTTTCAGAGATACTTCTGTGACCCTTTTCTAGTTATTTACAAGTCAGTGTTTGTTAATCATAGAAGTTACGAGGTGCTTCTTGTGAATAGCAAATTTCTGTTTTCATAGGGCAGAGCGACTTTGAATAACATTCACTGATTGGACTCCAAACAGGTTTTGTCATTAGTCTATGGGATTCACATACTTTGTTTTAACCTTCGCTGTGAGTGCTTACATTTATTACGTGTATTAAAGAAAATGCATAATTATTTTTGTATTATTTGTTTAAGCAGAAAATCAAATGTATGCATGTAGTTCCTGCAACTGCCTTTCAAATACATTAATATAAATACAAGCAGAGTGACAGTGTAGTGACAAAATATATCAAATTTGTCATGTAGCACCAATGTTTTGTCCTCCAGTGGCAGTTAATATCCAAGCCTCATCGACACACCAGAGGCAATCATTAGTTTGCACTTCTCATCCGCAGCATATGCCAACAACATGGAGTCAAATGATACTTGATAAGGTTTACTCCACTCTGAGGCAAAAACAAACTTATCTTCTGAAACAAGCTGTCAGATAGCGAAGATTGAGATAAATATAGATGGAGTGAAGGCAGTGGTGTTGCAGGACATTTCTGAGGTTAGAAGTACTTCTTATTTCACCAGGATGAAATTATTTTGCCAATGGCAATTTTATGCTTCTGTGAGTTTCTAATTCCCTCTGGCTCGTGCTAAGTATCTCAGCTGTAGCATCCATCTCTCTCCTTCTTCTTCATTTTTACCAACCCCCCATTCACCTAGATGACAATGAGTTGACTATTCCTTCATCTTTCAGTTCTTGCTCTCTTACACATACATAGGGTGCACAATTAACAGTCAGCAATCCCTTTCTCAGTCGTCAACATGGATGGGATCCAGGCCGGAGGTGCACATATGTGAGGTACTTAAGAAAAATGCTGACTGTAGAGAAGAACAGAGCCCTGTGGAGCACATCTGTGCTTCCTGCTCCCCAACATCCAGCAATGTGGAAATGAAAATGTGTAAGCTGAACGTAAAATGGAGCAATTGAACAGCATGTCGTTGCAAGCAGTTTTGGTCAAAGCCACATCTTTTGAGCAGGGTATTACCTTGTAAATTGCCTGTTGAAATGTACAGGTGCAAACCCACCTAGGGGAAAACCTATTGGAGGACAAGTTCATAAACTACCTGCAGAAAAATGCTTTCTGTTGGTTGCTGAATACGGACAGTGCCTTTGCTAAGCTATGTTTAAAATGAAGCTGAAATGCAAGGAACAGTGATAAATGTCAAAGTAATTTAAAGTAATATCTCTACCGTTCAAAGGTTTGAGGATGGAACATTTTTTAACTGTTTTTGAAAGAAGTCTCTTATGCTCTCTGAAACAGCGTTTATTTGATCAAAATACAGTAGCTAAAAACAATATTACTGTGAAATATTATGACAATTTAAAATAACTGTTTTATATTTTCATATATTTTATTCCTGTGAGGGAAAAGCTGAATTTTCAACAGCTCCATTCTTCAGTGTCATACGATCCTTCCAAAATCATAGATATATAATTTGTTTTTATTTATTTATTTATTTTCCAGGAATATTTGATGAATGGAAACTTCAAAATAACTTATTTATTAAGAAATTTATTTTAAATAGATTTTTTGTTTGCTTGTAGCAATGAAAAAGTCAGTTTCATGTGCCATTGCAGAATAAAGTATGTTTCTTAAACAACAGCAACAACAATACTGACCCAAACTTTTAAATCACAGTGTATTTATTATTATTATTATTATTATTATTAATGCTGTGTAAATTGTAGTTATACACTTGTTATACAAATTTTGTTTTCCAAGAGAAAGGCAACAGTCCAAGTCCCCCAAAAAGCATTTCCTCTTACTGGAAAAATTTTCATTCCACCACACGGATACTGATCAATAAGACAAATAGGGACAATTTGACTATAAAGATTGGACTACCAAGAACTTCATGGGCCTATTTATAACTGTTGGTATGTCCATTGTAATAATGATTATTTTGCATTCCTGTAGGCTAAAATCCATATGTATTTTCATGTCGTGTAAGCGAGACTCAATGAAGAGATGCCACAGCATTTTACTGAGCCTTTTTTTTTCTAGAATAATCCTTGAATGCTTTTTTTTCTCTCTCTCTCTCTCTCTTAAGTGTTTCAGAATTGTATACTTAGCATTTGAATCTTCATTGTTATCCTTTTACATCCACTCTACATGCACCATTATCAAGAACCAGGGAAGTGTAAATGCCGCAATGCCATTTAAATAGTGGTACAGTATTTCATTACACATTGATATTTCATTCAAATACTATATCTACGAGAAAACATTTTAGAGGATTGGTGCTATATAAATATTTCACTTATAGTCGACTTAATTAGGTTTTCAGTGAAGACTAAGCACATAGAAATTACTAAATTAAATGCACTGTTCCTCTCTCTGTACTCCTATGAGGAACTAAATGCAGAAAATGAAATTATGTTTTGTTGGTTTTGTCTTTATTTCCATAATGTGGGATTTAATGTAATTGCTACACTAAGAGTGGGATTTATATTTACATTTATCATTTGAAATTCAGATGGGTGCCTTTGGAAACTTGCTGACATAAATGAAATCCCCGAAACTGCTACACAAGGCTGTTTCACTTCATTTAATTAGAGAGAGAGGATCATATGTGTAAAAAGAGACATAGTGGCTCTTCAAAGAGCCTATGGAAAATGGAAAGTACATGTCAAAACCAGCCAGCCATGTTGACTTTGCATTTTAAATGGCCAGCTGTATGCTTACCTTAGTTACAGTGTTTCTTAGGGTTAGGGTTAGAAGGAAATGAATATCACATAATAGAATATCAAATCTAATAACTCACTGTCCCATGTTGACACTACATAAAACAATAACAGACTAAATACAATAATTTACATTTTATGGGACACTGTAAACTCAATGAGCAGAAATTACAATTCCATTTGAAAAGCCCACTTTAGGGCACTAATAGTGCTGAAAATAGTTCACATATGGAGTGAGAAACAATGTAAGTTCCCTTTGTGAAATATCAAATACTGTAGCGCTTTGATCTCAAATTTCACAAGAAGAAGAAGGCACACAACAGAAACTGTTAACATAACTTCTTGTAGCTGTGATAGTTTTGACCACAGTTTCAAGAATTATTTTGGTTTTGAGAATCTCTCAAAACTTCAAAGTAACTTTCGTGGTGTATCTTACCCACTTTCACCAGTCCTTAACATATGTAAGTCAAAAAAGAATCAACAAACATTTGTGCACTGTATTATGACACATACTGCACTGCAGTCTCTCATATGCTGGAATCAATGCACTGAACATTGAATGTTAACTAAGGATCAGTGTATACTGTATAACAATTTAGCTGGTGCTGTCTTGTACATCATGGTTTTTGGGTAAAAATATGAGCACACCCTAGTAAAAAATAAATACATTTAAAATACATTTTGTAGTGCTATCAGATGTTAGATAGCCTAACACGGGGCACCACTAAATGCAGTGATTTTAGATTTAAGTAGCACCACCAGTGTAATGGTGTTGGGCTAAAATATGAATATGAATATTAATATTTAGCTTTGGTCATACTATTTTACAGGGCACCGGCCAAGGAATTGCACCTTGACAATAAAGAACAATCATGGAAGATTGTTGAATAAATAAGAATTACAATTAAATTATGGGAAGTTGTAGTCTGACCAATCTGAAGGATTTGTGAGATATCGTTAACTTGTAGAGCCTTTTGTCAACACAAGGAAGACACAAGTGTAATAAAAATGGGTTTTTATTAACAAAGGGATAGAAAAGAGTAACTAACAACTACTAAATACTAGATACAATGAATGGGTAAAGTGCGAAGATTGATAAATGGAGGTGACTGAGTTGGATGTCACTATGGACGTTATCTTATGGAAAGATAAACTGAAGTTTCCTGGGAGTATTCTAGGTTCAACAAATAAATCGAGGGATTATTTGTTATTAACTGCCATCAGTTATATAGAATCTAATGCAAATTAGATAATAATAAACTGACAATACACTAATGCCATCGGTCTCTGGAAAGAGTGATATTTACTGAGCGGCGACGTCTTCCACTTGTCGGTGCAGTGGAAGGAAAGGAGTTGTATCCGTTTCACAGTCTTGAACATGAATAACTGGTGGACGATGAACTCCTGAGCACCGAGAAGGTTCTTTGGTCTGGAACATGTAAAGCGGAGCCTTGAAGGTGAAGGTTCTGAAGTCTGTACAGAAGACCTGGACAGAAGACCTGGACTACTTGGAACACGAAGGAGGGAGGCTCATTAATGTTGACTTTCAGAAGTCGTTGCAGAAGATCCTGGCAGCTTGGAACTCGCAAGCAGAGGATTGCTGAAGAGAAGATTCTGAAGTCGTTGCAGAAGATTGGGGGGCACTAAGCTTGTGGTCGTTGTTGCTGTGGCAGTTGCAGCAAATTAGCTTAAGAAGGGAATTATTTATAATTAATTATAACTGGTTATAATTAATAATACATATTTAGATTAGATCTTAGAATTAACTGTAGCAGAATTGATAATACAATTACTTGATCTGTCCGTTCACCGAGCAGACAATATAATTATTTATCAATTCTAGGAAGATTATTTTCCTGGCCAAGGAACAATAGCCTTCCTACTTATACAGTGCTAGCAGTAGTTTAGCATGTAGCAAGGAGCAACATTCAGTGACTTTGAATTGTGAGCGAAACCAACGTGATCTCACAGAATTCCGTGTAATGTTCCGGCATCACGGAATCGCCGAAAATTCCGTGATGGGCTCACAGAAAAAATTCTGTGATGGGCTCACAGAAGTGATACCAATGTAAGTCAGTGACAGGCATCAGCCGTGCTCCACGCACGGAAACCCTTAGCATCAATATGCCGACGCGATAATGGGACATTTATCGTCATTATTGTTCAGAACTGGGTAGGTTTAGGGTAGGGGTGGGGTCAGGTACTCCAGTGAAAGTATAACTGCATCCGAGTCACTCTTTTTACGTTGAACCAGTGAATCGGTGCATGGACCACGGCTGATGCCTTCTGTGAGCCCATCACGGAATTTTCGGCGATTCCGTGATGCCACCACAGATTCGGAGGTTAATTAAGTCCGTGAACATTACACGGAATTCTGTGAGATCAGGTTGGCGAAACACAGAGACAATCAATTGTGAATATAAGGGATTTAATAAATGAAACTATAACTAACATACACCTAAACTAAGCAAAACATCATATACTGTATACAGAATGAAGGAAAGTAAGGAAAAGAGAGAGAAGAGCAAAGAATGACAGTATTTCACATCAATTAACCACAACCTAAATGAGAATCATCAGAGAGTCACAATTCACCTTAAAAGGGGTTCAAACTTAAACACGCTTCTAATTTGTGGGATAATGGTTACTTGCATTGGTTTGTTGCTGAATAAGAGTCTTGATGCGGTAGACAAGGTTCTTGATGATTTCTTTAGGAGTGAGTTGAAGAAGTCCACAGCAAGTCCACAAAGTTACTTGAAGGTAAACACTGCCAGAAGGTTAAACTTAAGAGGAGAGTTTTAGAGTGTGTCCGTCTCAAGAAGAAGAGTTTTGAGCGTCGATTTGTCTGAGTTCGGAACTTTTGATAGTTCATAGCCGCACCTATTTTGTGGGTGGAGTGGCCAATCAGAGGCATGCATTTTGAGCGGGAGAGACTTCCTTTGTCTCCGTTTATGAACCATTTGCATTTTATTGCTGGTCTGGAACGTTGGTGCAGCTTTTAATTCATAGTAAGAATTGTTTGATGCATTTCACGATCACATAGTGTACATCATTGTGTGAGAAATAAAGAGAAGATCATTTTGATACCAAGAAAGTAACGTCCAGACTATATTAAAGCAGAGATACACTCATACACTTGAATATAGGCATTTAAAGTCTAACTAATACAAGTAAAGGGTTTTAACTAAGTTAATATAATAGGGGAATATACATACAACACATGCATATAGCAGATACATTTATAACTGCTTAATTATGGCCTAAATAAAGAAAATGTCTTTAGGTGTGTGTGTGATGTGTATTGGAAATTGTGGAGACAGACAACTGGTCTGATGCCTGGCACGGGGGTCATTCCCTCCTCTGTGGAATGTGTTTGAAGTTTGATAGGGACACCATAGAGGCGACCTGCTGGTGGTGAAAAACCATCGGCAATTTAGCACCCATATAAATGTAAATGGTGAGGCCAGGTCGGTAATTTATATGCAAATGTCAAAAGGCTAAAAGGGTTTCTTAAAACAAAGTGCAATCAGCCATCACTGATCCTACACAGACGTTACACAGTTTCCAAACTCCCCAAACTCGCTTCTTGCAGAACTTCCTTGTTTCTCCTTAGAACCTAATCTTAGCGCATGGTCTTAGCAACAGGTCGACCACACCACTTAGCACACTTCTTTGTTTTAGAGAGAACCTTTTATTCCTTCCCTGAGAAGGCGGGGTTTGCAAGTTGGCACCTTTCAGATCCAGCATTCTGATTGGCTAATGCTGTCAGAGGTGGCCATGGTATGGCCTCTCTCTGGCATGCGGTCTATTTGCATAGTTAAAGTCCACGTTTGCATCAATGTATTTAATGTTTTTCCTACGCATTATTCACTTTCCAAACCAATTCCAGATTAACCTACACATTGTGCTGAAAATATGAAGACCAAACACCAATGGGTAATGCTGAGTATTGACCCTAGCATTCATATATACAGTATATACATTAATAGATCATGTTGAATACTTGACTGTATCACACAAAACACTCATTAAGTATATAAAGTTCTGTAAATTGATATGAGGAAGCTTTTGTCAGTTTTGTGTGAAGAAACAAGCGAGGACAACAGCAAAAATGGCAGATCATGGAAATAAATGTTATGTTCCAGGCTGTGCAGGGGATGTGATGTGCAGGGATGGGTTGGTGTCTGTATTCAGAAAGGCACGGAAAGCAAATAACGCGTTCTAATAAAATAATGCAAGCCACTAATGGCGCTTTTCCACTGCGTGGTATGACTCGGCTTGGCTCGGCTCAGTTTGCATTTCCATTGCAGTTTAGTACCGCGTTAGAGCCGGCGGGATTATTTACATGTCGTTACAGTTGCGCCGCCCCTACTGCCGTGACTCCTGAAAAACATTTTAATTCCGCGTCGCTCCATCAAGTTCTCGCTGGATCCGCTCCTTGGCTATCAACGAGAGGAACGTACTTCCTCAACAAACAACAAAACAGCCATTTTGTGGTTGTTAAAAAAGGTGCCCTCATTCAAAACAGTCGCGTTTGATCCTTCGCTGGCTGTGCTGATCTGTTGTGTCTCGTGTTGCAAGTTCAATGGCAGTGACAATTTTCTCCGGCCAATCAGTGATCAGCAGAGTTTTCACGTCACGTTTTGGTAATGGTATGGTTCGCTTGGAACCTCAGCCGAGGTGGTACTAAAAAAAAAGTACCAGGTACTGTACCCAGTGGAAAACCCCCCAAAAGTGAACCGTACCGTGCCATACCATGCAGTGGCAAAGCGCAATAAAGGGACATGGTTAGCTCCTTGCTAGTGGTAGCCTGTTGCATTACAGTACATAAGATTTCACTTACCACATAAACAGAGTAAGGAGAGATGACTGAGGATGATGGTGAATGATTTACAGATCCTTAGCACCACTGACAAGCATCTGATCTTGTAAAATGTGTGGTAAGTACTGCCGCTCCATAGTATAAACAGAGTTTGTGTGATCGCAAATCACGAAAGTGAAAGTAAAAAGCGATCGTGCATTTGAAAGCAGTTACAGTGCCCCGCATATTAATAGCAGATCCCTGATGCCCGCATTTTATATACAGTACAGTATAATTACCCGACAATATAATGACCCTTCCAAATAAGTCAATAACAGACCATTTCATTCTAGGGAGAAATCCTAGGGTTGTAAATGCACATGTAAAACCATTTCTGGAGAATTTGTGCCCTTACCTAAGCCACATACCTTCTATGTAGATATCAGAGAACAATTTAAAATATTGTATCAATGCATTCTATGGCACCTTTAAAGTGTACCAGGATTATACTTGCAATAGTTCCACTTTAGCACAATCAAATATACTTTGATGCCTATTTTACAGGTCTCAAAATAGTTGGGACGGGTGCATGTTTACCATGGTGTAGCATCTCCTCTTCTTTTGAAGAGTTTCTGGAGTTTTGGTGTTGGAATTTGGTCCCATTCTTGCCTGATATAGGTCTCCAGCTGCTGAAGAGTTCGTGGTCGTCTTTGACGTATTTTTCATTTAATGATGTGCCAAATGTTCTCTATAGGTGAAAGATCTGAACTGCAGGCAGGCCAATTCAGCAACTCTTCTACAACGAAGCCATGCTGTTGTAATAGCTGCAGTATGTGGGTTTAAATTATCCTGCTGAAATACACAAGGCCTTCCCTGAAATAGACGTCGTCTGGAAGGGAGCATATGTTGCTCAAAAACCTTTATATACCTTTCAGCATTCATAACTTCCAAAACATGCAAGCTGCCCATACCGTATGCACTCATGCACCCCCATACCATCAGAGATGCTGGCTTTTGAACTGAACGCTGATAACACGCTGGAAGGTCTCCCTCCGCTTTAGGACACGGCGTCCGTGATTTCCAACAAGAATGTAAAATTTGGACTGGTCTCACGATAGAACACTTTTCCACATTGAAACAGTCCATTTTAAATGAGCCTTGGCCCACAGGACACGATGGCACTTCTGGACCATGTTCACATATGGCTTCCATTTTGCATGATAGAGCTTTAGTTGGCATCTGCAGATCTGCAGGTGGATTGTGTTTACCAACAGTGGTTTCTGGAAGTGTTCCTGGGCCAATTTAGTAATGTCAATGACATAATCATGCCGATGAGTGATGCAGTGTCGTCTGAGGGCCCGAAGACCACAGGCATCCAACAAAGGTCTTCGGCCTTGTCCCTTATGTACAGAGATTTATCCAATCTTTTGATGATGTTATGCACTGTAGATGATGAGATTTGCAAAGCCTTTGCAATTTGATGTTGAGGAATGTTGTTTTTAAAGTATTCCACAATCTTTTTACGCACTCTTTCACAGATTGGAGAGCCTCTGCCCATCTTTACTTCTGAGAGACTCTGCCTCTCTAAGACATCCCTTTTATAGCTAATCATGTTACAGACCTGATGTCAATTAACTTAATTAGTTGCTAAATGTTCTCCCAACTGATTTTTTTCAAAATTTATTGCTTTTTCAGCCCTTGGTTGCCCCCGTGCCAACTTTTTTGAGACCTGTGGCAGGCATCAAATTTGAAATGAGCTCATTTAGTGGATTAAAGTGTAACATTTCTCAGTTTAAACATTTGTTGTGTTCTCTATGTTCTATTGTGAATAAAATATTGGCTCATGTGATTTGAAAGTCTTTTAGTTTTCATTTTATTCAAATTTAAAAAAACATCCCAACATTTCCAGAATTCAGGTTTTAAATATGCATATATAATTGAATTATACTTAGCATGAAATAAATGTATTTCAAATACATTTAAGTATATTTATTTTTAACTAGGGCAGTTATAAACAAGAATGGCAATCAAATAATGAATTGTAGAATATACAGAATTAGAATATTTTTGGAAATGTTACTGAATGCTGTAAAGCAAATGCAAATTAGTTGTAAGTAAACCTGTCTTTATTTCTGAATAGTAAAGGAGCTAGTTGTTATAGCTCATTCCTACAAGTCTCTTTCCATTCCCTCTGAAGTTAGTTGTATTTCTCATCATTTACGTGCCATTTTACAAAATGTTGTTTTTTTCCTAAGCAGCAGTGTCATTTACCAGAATAGGGTTCTTCTTTTATTTACATAAATGCCTCTCAGTGTTGCATCTCAAAGCTGTTTGTTGACATTGTTTTCCTCAGAGTTCCCATGCATTGTCACTTCTCTTGTCACATCTCATATTGCTCCAAATCCCAGAGCTAAAATGGGTGGCACATACATTAAAGTGATGCCAACTGCATTCTTAATTGTAAGCGAACACTGAGGAATCACAGCAACATCTTTTCCTAAACAGAGCCCTATTAGAGTAAACAAATTCAACTGAATTTTGTATATTTTCTTTTTTATCATATATATATATACACACATATATGTATATATATGTATGTATATATATATATATATATATATATATATATATATATGTATGTATGTATATATATATATATATTATCTTTCCTTTCAGGTTTCTAGATACCTAGCAACAGAATTTCAGCTCATCAGACGAAGCAGGAAGGCAGATGTAAATAGTTTTAAACATCTGTTATAAGCAGTGTTGGGGGTAACGCATTACAAGTAACGCGAGTTACGTAATACTACTTTTTTTTCAAGTAACTAGTAAAGTAACGCATTACTTTTTATTTTTCAAGAAAATATCTGAGTTATTTTTTCAAAAAAGTACCGCCAGTTACTTTTTTCCCATTTATTGGCTGACAGTGCGCTGTGTGAACATGATGTTACTGTAGTTCTAGACTAAATGTGATTGTGCATTAATTCATCCCACTCGCAAAAAAAAAAACTGATTTAGTATTCATCAAAATGAATTAAAACAGTGAAACGCCCTGCACGTGTCCGACAGTTTAACAATATTACCGCCCGAGTCGAGCCCGTCTTTTTTTCCCCTTCTCCCGAATCAGATTATAATACTGTTTCAGCTATTAAAATAGTTCATTTTTGTATGTAATGGCAAAGTGATTATATTTCGTTTCGTTTTTTATTAAGTTAATTTAGAAAAACGTTTGGAGCATTTTTTTGTCCATTAAATACGTTTTTTCTTTCTTATAGTAACGACCAAGTGGCCAGCGGCAGACCGGCAGGCTGATCATAGCCTATGTTTGGTCAATTTAGCCTTCTCAAATCATCACGACTTGCCTAAAATACAATCTATAGATATAGCCTACTGAAACAGTTACATTTACATTTAGCAGACGCTTTTATCCAAAGCGACTTACATTGCATTCAAGTTACAGTTTTTACATTTTATTAGCTCTTGCTTTCCCTGGGAATCGAACCCATGATCTTGGCGTTGCTAGCGCCATGCTCTACTATTTGAGCTACAGGAAAGTTCAAGCATATAACAATGTTTAAACGTTAAACCTAGATAAATGTGCGCTGCATCAAATAGTTTGTGCGGAGAATCGAAGCTAAAGCGCAGGACATGGAGGCACCAGCGCAATCAATTGCATTTTTTTCAATGGAAACACCTTAAAAGACGCCATAGTTTTTGCTCATAAAGGTAAGAGTGATAAATCATTCGGAACTGTAAAGGGTCTACTTTTATTTGTGTGCACTCACAATATCAACAAAACGTCGTGCTTTTAAGAAAACAATGCGCTTCCTGCCGTCTCTGAAAGTCAGCGAATACATGCCTCACAGACATGATAAATATGTCTATAGAAAGCTTTAAATTACTACTTAAAGAAATAAATCAAATCGATAACAAAAACTTTTTCATTATAATCCATGAAGATGCACTTCTCTAAAGGCGTCTAATGAGGAGACGGAGAGTCAGGATCATCATCTTCATCTTTGCGACACTGACACAGAAAACACTAGTTTATTAGTAAATAATTCAAATATCTCCTTACTATTTCCCCCGGACACATTCATGGTAATTTTGCTGGGGCTTTGCGGCAAGCTTCAGCCTATTGCGTGTATTTGAAGCAGAGCTCTTCATCTGCGCTGACGGCGCTCTCTGCTGGTGTGGGACTCTAAACACCGTCGATCCGCTCTTCCCAGTCGCGGCACGGTCTTGTGTTGTTTCCACCAGCGCGGCATTTTTTTTCAATCACTAATTGATGGATGTCTGAAATTAAAAAAATAAGGAGAAGCCTAAAACAGGCCCGAGGCCCGGCCCGTGAGACGTGAAAATTGGCCCGATCCAAGACCGGCCCTAGAGGCGTAAAAAAGTCAGGGCCGGCCGTCAGTCCCGGGCTGAAATGCAGGGCTCTAGCGTTCCCCTCGGTAGAAATCACGTTTCCCCCTCGGGGGCAGGCACTCGATCTTTACTTAAACTGCATATGACAGAAGTGTCAACAACTTTCATGCACGTCTTTTAAAATAAGTCTCGCATAAAAAAAATATTTAGAATTACGTTGTTTTGTTGTTGATGTCGTTTCTTTGGCCGTACACTCCGCGACCCACTTTAGATAAACTAACAATTGTGCTTCATTGTTTTTTTTTATTGCTGAAGAGTGTTGAACCTTCTTCTCCTGTGTTCTACTGTACAGACGTGAATTTACTTTTCTTTCAGCCTGAGGTTTATTCATTACACTTTTTGGTGTGAAAGGGCTTTTACATTTGCTATAAAAGCCCTGTTCATATTTAAAAAGTAACGTGAAAGTAAAGTAACATTACTTTCCATAAAAAGTAACTAAGTAACATAATTAGTTACTTTTTTAGGGAGTAATGCAATATTGTAATGCATTACTTTTAAAAGTAACTTTCCCCAACACTGGTTATAAGTACCATTCTGTAACGGGGCTGACGAGACGTGAGACGTGCAGATCCATATGCAAGCTTTTATTGATAAGAGATGTGGTCTTAACAGGCAGGGTCGAACGATGGCAGACAGGTATATCATATGCAATGCAAAGAGTCATCTAAAACAGGCGTGGGCCAGACAACAGCGAACAGTATCCAAAGGGACTTGACAAGAGAGGTAATCCAAAACGTAAGCAATAGTCCAGGCAGGGGAAAACACAATCCGAAACAGGCAAGGCAAAGAAAACTATCAAGGGCTCTGTAGAGTAGCTAAGGCTAGGGAAGCGATAAGCGCATACAATACTCGGCAATGAGGGAGAGAAAGTCCATGGCTTAAGTAAGGTGTGCAAATGGGAATCAGCTGTGTGTGATCAGTGCAATGAACTGTGTGCGTGTTGTCAGTGCAATGGATGATGGGAACTGTAGTCCGGAGGCGATGTGCAACAGCTAGTGTAGTGCAAGAGTAACTGTGGTGGGTGAGTGACCTCTGGTGGTGAGTGAATGGAAGTTCACAGACCGGATTCGTGACACATATAACAATCTCAGAGAAATATAATCCGTAGATTTGAAAATAATCAAGTTTTAGTTTCCCAAGAATATTCACTCAAGTTTTAATTATTTATACCATAGGTGAAATTTTGACACCCCTAAGAAATAACAAATGTAACTAGGTTGCACGTTTGCAGATAGTGTATATAGGTCCGCAGTTTGAGATC
Source organism: Onychostoma macrolepis (assembly GCF_012432095.1). Taxonomy (NCBI): domain Eukaryota; kingdom Metazoa; phylum Chordata; class Actinopteri; order Cypriniformes; family Cyprinidae; genus Onychostoma; species Onychostoma macrolepis. Next base: position 22,696,574 of record NC_081161.1, on the reverse strand, counting down.
CTTATTGTAGACAGTCCATTAGACTTGTAATGTAAGACAGTAGTACTTCTGTTTAGGGAAGAGGTTCTGGTTGCCTGACAAATTCCCTCATGGCATGATTATGTCTTCTAAAACATCAGATGCAAAACACACGCTTTTACAGAATCACCATCCCGCATTAAAGCAGCCCAGTGAGACATTGTACTGTCACATCTCTAAAGCAAAACATTTTTTTTTTTTTTTTTTTTGCCACTCAAGACTACTCTGGATTTGCTCCTCAATGCAACTCTTCATGTATTGGCTCATTTATTCCATTTAATGAGTTTATATGAGTTTAATTGTTGAGCTGTACGGCCATGTGCCAAATTCTCCCCAGTGTCAAGGTCCTGAATTCAAACACTTCATCTAACTCTTTTGATTCATCAAATTTCTTTTAATCCATGTGGCCTGTGCTTGTTAAGTTCAAAAGAATCACTTTGAGGTGTCATTTAGCTGAATTGTTAATAACAATGTATTAATCTTTCCAACTGAGAACCCCGATTTTAATCACGAATGGAGTCCTGTGGCATTGCGAGATGTAATCAAGGTTCACCTCTGGAGTAATCATAGGGTGACACTGAGCGAAGGGAAAACCAACTTTTGTAGCGGATGAATGCTCAGAGACTTCAATGCATGCTATTTCAGTCCTGCACATAGCATTATTTGCAGCAGTACACATGAGAAGCCTGGGTAGTTAATTGTGTCTGCTTTGCCCTTTGACATGTTCTCTCAGGTTTAATTAGTTTAGAGTATACTTTTCAATCAGTCCCTGCCTTTCACAGCTGAGAGTCAGTTAGAAAGCTTCTCTTCTCTTTCTGTTTTTTTTTAAGCTTGCATTTTTCTGATTAAAGTATTAACATCTCTCTGCCTAATTAACAAGATGTGCTGGTGTGCAGATGTGTTTGGACAGATCTAGCACAGTACTGATCCACTTGTTCTGGTCTCTTCACTATCCTTGAGTGCATGAGTCCAATCAACCAGAGGTCTTTTTGTTAACCTCTGTGAATAAACAAATGCAAAAACACCCATATTGTCCAGACATGCAGTGTAATGTGCCCCATTTACATCAAAATAGTGTACTCCACTAGGATTTGAGTTTGTCTTTGATGGCTGAGTTAAAAAGTAAGCCGACTTTCTCTGCAGTAAGCAAATCACTAATTCATCCCTATTTCAGTGCAAGATTGTAAACATTTCAGCAAGTTATTCGTTTGTTTATTAGCGTCATCATTTTGGGCCAGTGCATTTGTCTAATACTTGTATTTTCAGAGTAAGTCTTTTTTTATAACAACAGTAAATTCGCAACAAAGCCTAACACAGCAAAGCACCACTTATAAAAGCTTACAGAGAAATAATTTTAAGGCTAACTGTATTCTAATCATTTTTTGATAAAGCAGAACTTGTTCAATTCTACTTGCGTTTTTATCAAAGGTTTCAATCTGTCGTGTAGTGTGGTACAATATTTATGCTAGTCTGTTTCATTTCACCCTGTCTGCTCCTCCTGGTGTCCATCCGCTCTCTCAGCTCTCAGATGGATTAGTATTTTACTCATTGGCATTACACTGATCATGAAAAATGGATGGTACTATCAAAGAGAGTGCAAAGAAAGAGAGGGGGCGGCATCTAAACAACACCTTAAGTTAATGCATCATTGCAGAATAAAGCTCTTAGCTTGCACATTTGGAAACGGATGATAAAGCATAGGCTAATATTTATTTATTATTTATTTGATTTAGTAAGTAATGAGTAAATGCGATTTTGAGGCTCTTCAGTGCCTGTAACAGAATGCACTCACCTCAGCTTTCTCTTTGCATACAAAGACATGCAATCAACTTGATGCTCTTAACATTTAACTTTGTTTCTGAAAGAAGTTTCTTTTGCTCATCAAGGCTGGATTTATTTGATCAAATACAGTAAAAACAGTAATATTTTGAATTATTACAGTTTAAAATGTCTGTTTTCTATTTGAATATGCTTTAAATTGTAATTTATTTATTTGATGATGAAATAGAAAGTTCAAATAAACAGCATTTATTCAAAATTGATTTTTATTTATTTATTTTTGTAGTGAATACATCCTTTCTGGGGGGGAAGCAATTGAATTATATATACAGTATATATATATATATATATATATATATATATACACACACATATACTACAGGGCCGTTGAATGCTTGAATCTGATTGGCTGACGAACGTTCTAAGGTGTGCAATTATTTTCAGGGAAACGCACGGTGAACGTAGTTCCAGGCAGCTCTTGACCGCATTACAGGACCATATCACTTCGCCAAATAATTTCTGTTATTTCAAAGGTCTTACAACAGCAAAATAACCAAAACCCACAACGACACTGGCCAAATAAATAAATATAGTAAACAATATGATAAAAACGACAGATCATGTCCATGTTTTTGCCACAAAATTAGGCTTTATTATGTACGGAAAGCACATACTCTATCTCTCCCGCTCTCTCTCCCTCACAGACCGCACATACATAACAGTTACAGTTTGCACCTTTGCACACACTAGCATACATCGCGCTAATGTTGTTAACGCTACTCTGACGATTTTATCAGTAAACAACTTAAAAACTACATGATTTCTCACAAACGAGGTAACAACATCGGCGCTGTTCGTGAACAAAAGGAACTAAGTTTCATTATAATTAGAGACATTGCTGCCGACCACTATTGAGAGAAGCACAGAGGTAATTATCTCTCTCTCTCTCTCTCTCTCTCTCTCTCATAACTTAGTTATTAACTGTATTAACTGCATTACTCTGTTATTAACGGCTCAAGCTTCAGTTACTAGGTTTAAAATGACGTTTTGGAATTAGCATCAGGAGGCCTTGGATGAAATGCGGAAGAAATAATCCTACTCACAGTAGCGATTTAAGTAGAAATGCCGGACGAATGCCTTGAAATATATCATCTGATCGATGTCTTGAGGTGTGGCAGCCGTAGTATAAGCGGAATAATTTACTTCGGTCCATTGAATTAATAGAAAAATAATGCACACCCGAGGTGGTGATGCGGTCACGACGCGAAGCGGAGTGGCCATTACACCTCGAGTGTGCATTATTTTTCTAATAATTCAACGGCCCATCGTCAATTATTCCTTACACACACACACACACACACACACACACACACACACACACACATATATATATATATATATATAAATCTATATTTTATGTCTTTTTATTTATTTCTTTGCTACGAAAAGGTGGGATGACATACAGTCAGTGGGGTAGTTGTCTAGAGTTGACTATAGGTATGATCTTATTTAGTATATATAATATAAATAACCTATGAACTGGTAAGTGCTTTGTACTGGAAGTGCATGTTGTATTACTGTGGTATAATTCGTACTAATGTCATTTCATACTACGCAGACAAGGATTCTGGTAAAGACTAACTGGGCTCTGGCTCAAAAAAGCATCTCACACTCAATTCTTGGCATTTGGTCAATACCTAATTTGATCAGCTGTGGCTGGTCTCGGGAATGTTGTACTCTCTTTTTTCTTTGTTTGTCTGCGAGGAGACTTAGTTGACACTAAGCTGACCCAACTTCCACAAAGGCAGAGATGTGAAATGGCTTGTGGTTGATTGTGCGCCCTCGTCTTATCATTAACAGCACCTGAGCTCTTGAAATGGGGTAGGTACTGTGGTGAAGAGCCTCTGACCAGAACTCATTGATTTTCTACATACGGCACTTGCAAAAGAGGGTTTGCCTTCTATCTGATTCTCTGCAGGAGCACTAGCCTCGAAGTGCTTTCATATTTCTCTACTGCTGTATAATTCATCAGCTTGACATTTCTCGCCATCCAGAGCTGAGTTGTTGATGTTAATGGCTGTTTAGTCAGAGGAGTGACCACAGCTTTGAGCACTTCGTGTGATGTATTGTTCACTTGCAAAGTTTGAAAAGTAACTTTTCTCCTTGCAATATTTAATTGCAAAAATCATCCGGAGTAAACAAAAAGTAAAGTGTAAAACCAATAAATACTGAAATAATTGCATTCTGGTGATAAACTCTTTTCCCAAAGATTGTTTTGTAGTTTATTGCCCACCACCAACGCCTGTCCTCATTAGGTCACGTCCATTTAATTTTCATCAGAGTTGCTTTAATTAGCATCATCAGTGCATCAAACCTATCTGCATTTCTGATGAATATGCATGAATATGCCATCAGTGTTTTACGGACCAGTAACACCATTTCGTCACTTTAAGTCATCATTCAATTTTGACCTGGATAAATGTCCAGGATCCATCAAGAGTTACTGCGAACTTGCTATCACAAAGTTAAAAAAATAATAATCTCATGAATATGTTAAAAATATGAAGGAGATGATGTATACAAACCAGGACATTTGAAGTGTGTCTGAGTCACATCCAAGGTCTCCCAAATGAAACCTCATGTATGTGGGAGGATGGAGATGAACATAGAAAGCTGTTTCAGTCCAAGAAAGATGTAGACAGAGAGAGAATTATGAAACATTTTTTTTTTTTTTTTCTTGTCTGGAACGGGAACTAAATAAATTAGCTGCCAAACATGCAGCTCTTTTTAGAAACGTACCAAACACATCATAATAAGCAGACTTTAAGTTTAGTTTGGATTAGCAGATAACCAACTAAACCTTGAAAAGGTTTACATTGCTCAATTTTCAGTAAGGAGGTAATGTATTAATACTAGAAATATAGAGTTATAATTATAATTGTATAATATTGAAAATCATTAAATTAAAATTAAAATATTCTAACTTATGAAATGAATAATAAAGAAAAATTTGTTAAACATTTGCAAAAATGAATGAAGTCTGGACAAGTTTGGTCATGGAAAACAAATGTGGAACCCTAACTTTTTTCGTCCTCACATTTTCTGATATTACTGGCACTTTTGAAACTTTTGCCATGAATCAGTAACTTGGATCAGCACATGGCACAAATACATTTGCTGTAGGATCAGAGGATAAATCCTCTATGGCATATCAGAAGTTTGAAAGTTGTCAACAATATTAATATGTGTGTCAGGGTGGTCATATGGTGCCTGTGTATTTCCACTGCTTCAGTGATCTGTGGGAGAGGCAGAGTAATGGCCCTTTCCAACTCGCTTGACTTCTATAAAGATGTCCTTTTAATGGGGACATATGCCATTTTCCAATTTATTACCTAGTCTGCATAGAAAATGCCAAGGATGAATATGCAGAGAGTACATCCGAAGTCATACAGTATTACCCACTTAAATTAAATGATTTTTAATTGACCAGCCTGGTCCTCGTGCATAGAACAGAAAATAGAGCAGAATTAAAACTGGAGTGTGTGGACACTTTGTACTTGTCTCAAACTTACTCTACTTTTTAACCTACATGCATCATGTATATATAAAACTCAAATGTGGCTTCCCAACAATTCAAGATTTTTTACTGCATACTTATCCCTCTCACTTTCTCTCCTTGGTTAATTCTCATTTAAAAGTGGATTTTGTCACAGAAACTTAGAGTACACTTTTAGTAAGAGAGAGAGAGAGATAAAGTGTGTACCTTGAACAGCCTGAGGTTCCATGCCACGCTTAAGGGTACAACAGTTAAAGCCACTAAGCAAAGTTTTTAATGACTACTGCACTATTATTTAATTCTTTTGATTCAGTTTTATTAAAAACTCATGAACCAAACTCTGCCTTTATGTGTTTTCATTTCTTTCTAGTAAATCAGTGTCTGAATCTACTTTAGGATTACAACAACAACATTCCAATATTGAGTTTGATGTTATAATTCTAACCCAGGGCATGAAAGTAAAAAAAGAAAAAAAATGCATACAAATAGGGTACAGATGATTTGAGTTGTGCACAGTAATCTTGTATGGAAGTATTTTTTAGTTGTTTATAGTTTCAGTGTAACAAATGATAAATCCACTCCAGCACAGTAATTGACAAGATCATGAGCTTTTGTTATTCATGAAAACAATCTAATATCAGATAGGTAAGAGGATAAATTCAAATCTTTCAAAGGGAATGGAGAAAAGGGGGAGCGGATTATGACTCATAAGCCTCCACTTTGTTGGAAAACACTGGAGGGACAGATAATTAAAATCTATCAGCATCTCTCACAAAGGATTTCAATCTGACTGACAGCAAAGCTGTTTTTAATATATATATATATATATATATATATATACACACACACATATATATATATATATATATATATATATATATGAAGAGTTCAGATACAAAAGCCTCTAAATGCCATCTGAAATTTTCTTCTAAAATGAGCATTTTCTCAAGCTCCTATATTTATGTTCAGTTATGGAAGTACCTGATGCCAATCACAAAAAATATTAGGTGACTGTAATAGGTCAAGGGTTAAATATAGGAAATATAGATAAATACAGGAAACTGGAGGTTTGGTCGAACACACAATATTTTGCACAATATTCCTAACTCTGTATGAGTATAAAGCTTATACTCATTTGTTTTGTGTAGGGCTGTCAATGCGATATTAATTTTATACAGTCTATTATTTATAAAATAGGTGTACTAGATGCAGCTTGCCTTGCCAAACCACACTTACCAAGAGTAGACAGGACAGAATGAGTAAGGAGCCGGTCAAACAAGATGTGACGTTGTCTTCAAAAACAGCTAAACAGAGCGCAACTGAAAGAGACCCCAAGTTTTTAACTTGACACAGTGTTTTAAAATGATATGCTGAAAATAACCCAGCAAGAATGGCCAAAAAAGTTTTAGTGCGTGTTTTCATAGACCAGCAATTACAAAAATAAAATAATAAAAAAAATAATAAAAAAAACATATCCTGAATGAATGTCTAGGTTTACCTCAGAAAGACGGACAAACTCGATTGCATAATGGAATACTGCTGGCTGTAGGCCAGTGATGGGATTATGTTCAATAAAATAGAAATCCAACAAACTCAAATTCAAGGCTTTGGTCGTCTGCCAGAAAAAAATTAAATAAAATAATAATAAATCTGTGAATTTGAGGGGGTTTCTTAGCAAAAATGGATAGATGTGCTTAATTTCATTCATTATTCAGCATCAATTTGGTTCAAATTCTTAACTGACAACCCCCAAATGGGAGAATAATTTTTATAAAAACAAAAAAGCAAGAAAGAGATCTCACGTACAGGCATCAGGACCTGTGACATACTTGGCTTAAGAAATGTTACACCCACAAGTATTTATAAAAATATATTTCACAAAGTAGGAAACAATACATGGATATCTTAGATTACAATACAGAGAGTAGCTAATTAAACATACAAGTGTATGAGCATTAAAGCACAGTAGAAAATATGATTTGCATGAAAGACTATTTTATATATATTGTCCGTCCAAGAGAATTGCCATATGTCGCATCAATACAAACAGAATATGCACGTAGCTCCAGTGCCAGATCCCCATGTGCAATAGCTAACGTGCATAGACAAAACCTATCACTTCAAAGAAAAGCTAAGAGAATCAGCAATGACTCTATGTACATCTTTTTTTCTCTTTTTTTTTGCTCTAATATCATACAGTGCAGCACATTACGCATGTCTGTTTCTGTATTTCTTTACTCAATGGATTTTGATTTTTGATTTTAAAAATGGCAGGGGTCAAATATAAACATGAACTAAATGTTTTCAGCTATTGTGCTTAGAATGATCACTGATATCACTGGGAATAGTATGTGAATATATATATACACACACAGTGTCAATAGAATATTGACTTATATTTCCTGGTCAAGAACAAATCCTCTGTGGATTTCACAGTTCAGTGTAGTTAACGAATCTGACTGTGTGAATTTCAGTACAGAAATTCAGTTCAGCTTTAAAAAAAACAGTGATGCAGCAGAATAAAACAAGCCGAGGAATAAAAGCTTGAAACTTTAAATGAAAATGCTAATAAAAATAACAGTTTTACTAAAATAAATAAATAAATTTAAAAAAATTATAAAAAGTACATATATACTCAAACCTGCAGCACAAAACAGACGACTGGCGATGAATATTTATATATTTATATAAAACATACACAATAATGAAGAAACACCATCAATGTTCCAAAAAACATTGGAATACGACTGTATTTAATGCTTGCTTTTGAAAAACGAAGGCCTCATTGTTTCCACAATTCTCTTGTTGTCCTCAACGCAGTCTTACACAGTCTAATCATCTTAGAGTGTGAACCACACTTAAAGCATATGGATACAAAGGGTTGTATAAAGCAAGCCTTGAGGCTTTTCCAGTTTACTTGAGAAATCTGGCTACGTAGTATCAAAGGGTCAAATGTTATCTCAGCAGGCAGATCCTAAAGCCAGTGTGACATAATTTCATTGCGCTCGCATTTGTTAAACCACACATACATTCATAAGTAATGTAGACAATATATTGCTATTTAGTTTACCTTCTTTTTTAAATGTTCCTTTATCTGATTGACTGAATGGCGGCAAGAGATCTGTTGTCGCTGGGGAGCGGTGTCATTTTGAGGCCTCTGCAGTCCTTTTTCTCCTGCCAAGCCACAGCGGGCTACAAGGTGTCCGAAAGTCCTCTTTCCATCCAGTCCTTTCAAGCGACTACCAAGAATCAAGGTTCTGATGCCTCTGGTGGTCACAGTGAACAACAAATACCCAAAATACTGCTAGACACTCAGTGACGGTAATCTAAACTCACACTCCACAAGAATCATTGACCTCCTACTATAGACACTGGTAAGTTCTGACGTTACGATGCACTCTGATGTGGTAGATGACTAATGCTATTAGGTCTCTCTAAGAAGATTTAAAAAAGGCGCCCCCACCCCCTTTTAAACAGCAGTGTCTAACATCCCCGTAGCATAATACACAAGTGGACAGAAGCAAAAGGTCTGTTGCGCTTAGAGGTCAAGTCTCTTTGTCGCTCTCGCCCACAGAATAGAGCTCGCCCAGTCTTCTGAAGCGCGGCCCCCACTCTCTAAGGTAGTCATAGTTCTGGTCCGAGTCCGACGAGGCAGTTTCGAGGGAACTCAGGGAGCCCGCGATGGAGCCCCTGCCCTCATAGCCGTAGATTTGGATGGAGTCGTACGGTGGAGCCGTGGGGTCGTTGTCTGCCTCGTGAAGCCGTACGTTGATGAATTCATCCACGTCTACCCCGTTCGGACCCGAGTGCTGACCCTGTCTGGGCATGAACTGCAGGTCAGGCTTGATGTCCTTCCTGGGCAGATAGCCGTTGATACCATCTGGGTTCTGCAGGGTGGCGATGTCAAAGGCCTCCGTATCCTCCTCCCCGCCTCCCTCGTCGTCGTAACGGATGATGTTCTCCCTCACGTCCTCGTCGTCTTTGATGATTAGAGGCTCGTTCTTGTGTCTCCTCAATGTCACAAACAAGACCACGATAACTGAAAGGCACAAGAACATCCACTTAGTGAGCTCTACGTATCTTGGCCTTGTGCAGTTCAAAGGTTTGATTTTTCATTAGTTTACCAAGTGCCTTTTCAATTCAAATTTTACATACAAATCACAAAGTGGATTTTAAATTCAAAAATTAGTAAGGACTAAAAGAGGCAGCTGAAATGACCTACCGAGAAGTAGAATTATACAAGCTAGAATAGCAATCAGAGCTCCCATGCTGAGACCAATGGGTAGAACAAAAGCCTCGACGTTACACGACTGCACAATGCCGTCCCTGCTGCAGCCGCACACCCGGATAGTTAAAGTGTTCGTGCTGCTCATTGGAGGCTCGCCGTCGTCAGTCACGATGATGGGAAGGAGGTACGTCTCCTGTTTCTGTCGCCGAAAGGAATCGTGCTTGGCAAGAACGCTGATTGAGTTATCTGGGGAGAGATAAAGTTTGGCTGTGATGTATGAAATCAAAGACAATTCATGCAAGTAAATGGTAGGGAAACGACACGCTATTAAATTTACGACAAGACGATGTCTATTCCGCCGATAAATAAACAGATGGATATAAATAGCTTCATCTCTGCTGTCAATCTTTTGCAAAGTGTCTCAGGGAGGAATACAAAGAAACCGAGCAAAGTATTGGCGCTTCCACTGGAGCTTCTTTTCAGAAGTTGTAACTTCATTATCTGCCCCCTCATACCCCAAGCATATGTTGAAGCTCTCCAGTGTCTCAAGGAGCTCCTTCAGTTGATACGCTACACAATGGCTCCCTTAAAGCCTTCAATTTTTATTTCAAGGAAAAATAAAAAATAAAAAATAACAAAATCAGCAACTGAGTGAAAGGTTTAGATAATACCTCAGACAGATACAACAGAATAACCAAGTTATGGAACAAAAAAAAAAAAAGCTTTATCACTTAATAGAGTCTTGGGAAAAACCGAGGCAATGTTAATGTATGTATTTATTTATTGCTTCTCACGAGGGTGAACAGGAAGTTCATCATTTAAAACTACGGAATGGAAGGACATCTCGAAGCTCACTGGAACAAATAATGGTAAACTAAACAGGGTCGGAATTTAATTTCCGCTCATAAACATGCTAATGAAAAATGTAAATATGGCTTTATTTTTGTTTCCCTGAGATCACAAAGCAATTATCTGCAAAAGCTGTGAGCTGATTTATCAATGTAATTAAAGTTCCATATTTTATGTGTCATTATGTGTGAAGAACATTGTCCTGAACTAATGTATCTTATTTCACCAAACGATACTTGCTGATATGTAGTCACTGTTGCTATGTTTATCTGACTATATTTCAATGTGTCTACGCACAGCTATGGTCAAATTAAATGTTCCAAGGTTTGCAGTTCCTAGTATGAAATGCATTCTAGATACATTAAAGCAAAATAAAGGCTAATATAATCTTCTGGTGGAATATGTGAGCTATTATGTTACACTCGAGTACTCAATCTCTCTTTTTTTCAGGTCACAATACCCTGCAGCATAACTTTTAGGTCAAGATAGCTGAGGTGGTCCTGGCAGTTCCTAGCTTGCATCAGCCTCTCCATGTCACCAGCCACCGCAATTACAGTTATCATCACAAACAAACCTCCTCAGCTCAGCTCCAGAGGTCTGTTTCAGACAACCTGCCTGGTGTGAACCATCATAGACTACAGTATATGTGTGCCTGTGTGATGTGCATATCTAGATCCTTACTTGCACATGATCTTTGAAACGAGTCGTCAGGATGGATAATCATGCAATTACATGCGACTGAAAAAATAGCATGTATTGTATGGAAAATATGATTAATAGTGTTATGACTGGAAGAGAATGAGACATAATCCAAGTGTGTGAAATCTACACTTTACATTAAAAGGTATGTAGTATACATAGACAGAAACAATGGAAGTAAATGTGTCTAATATAATGTGGGTTAATGGAAATTGTGTGTTAAAGAAATTAAAAACTATAGATATATACACACAATTTCCATTAACCCACATCGGCTTACATTAGTTAATTGTACACTGTATATACACTGAACAAAATTATAAACGCAACACTTTTGTTTTTGCCCCCATTTTTCATGAGCTGAACTCAAAGATCTAAGACTTTTTCTATGTACACAAAAGGCCTATTTCTCTCAAATATTGTTCACAAAGCTGTCTAAATCTGTGTTAGTGAGCACTTCTCCTTTGCTGAGATACTCCATCCACCTCACAGGTGTGGCATATCAAGATGCTGATTAGACAGCATGATTATTGTACAGGTGTGCCTTAGGCTGGCCACAATGAAAGGCCACTCTAAAATGTGCAGTTTTACTGTATTGGGGGGGCCTGGGGGGGTCCAAAAACCAGTCAGTATCTGGTGTGACCACCATTTGCCTTATGCAGTGCAACACATCTCCTTCACATAGAGTTGATCAGGTTGTTGATTGTGGCCTGTGGAATGTTGGTCCGCTCCTCTTCAATGGCTGTGCGAAGTTGCTGGATATTGGCAGGAACTGGAACACGCTGTCGTATACGCCGATCCAGAGCATCCCAAACATGCTTAATGGGTGACATGTCCAGTGAGTATGCTGGCCATGCAAGAACTGGGATGTCTTCAGCTTCCAGGAATTGTGTACAGATCCTTGCAACATGGGGCCATGCATTATCATGCTGCAACATGAGGTGATGGTCGTGGATGAATGGCACAACAATGGGCCTCAGGATCTCATCACGGTATCTCTGTGCATTTAAAATGCCATCAATAAAATGCACCTGTGTTTGTTGTCCATAACATACGCCTGCCCATACCGTAACCCCACCGCCACCATGGGCCACTCGATCCACAACGTTGACATCAGCAAACCGCTCACCCACACGACACCATACACGCTGTCTGCCATCTACCCTGTACAGTGAAAACCGGGATTCATCCATGAAGAGAACACCTCTCCAAAGTACCAGACGCCATCGATTGTGAGCATTTGCCCACTCAACGACGAACTGCAGTCAGGTCAAGACCCCGATGAGGACGACAAGCATGCAGATGAGCTTCCCTGAGACGGTTTCTGACAGTTTGTACAGAAATTCTTTGGTTATGCAAACCGATTGTTGCAGCAGCTGTCCGGGTGGCTGATCTCAGAAGATCTTGGAGGTGAAGATGCTGGATATGGAGGTCCTGGGCTGGTTTGGTTACACGTGGTCTGCGGTTGTGAGGCCGGTTGGATGTACTGCCAAATTCTCTGAAACGCTTTTGGAGACGGCTTATGGTAGAGAAATGAACATTCAATTCACGGGCAACAGCTCTGGTGGACATTCCTGCAGTCAGCATGCCAATTGCACGCTCCCTCAAAACTTGCGACATCTGTGGCATTGTGCTGTGTGATAAAACTGCACATTTTAGAGTGGCCTTTTATTGTGGCCAGCCTAAGGCACACCTGTACAATAATCATGCTGTCTAATCAGCATCTTGATATGCCACACCTGTGAGGTGGATGGATTATCTCATCAAAGGAGAAGTGCTCACTAACACAGATTTAGACAGATTTGTGAACAATATTTGAGAGAAATAGGCCTTTTGTGTACATAGAAAAAGTCTTAGATCTGTGTTGCATTTATGGTTTTGTTCAGTGTATATATATATACACACACACACACACTGTACATAAATTTATTTTATTTCACCTAGTTTCCAAGGCAACATTTTTCAACTTGATGTACTGAAGGAACTAAAACTAAATTAAAATGTAATAAAAACTATATATACATAAAACAACAAACACTAATAAAAATGACAAAACAACACAATTACTAAAACTTTGACTAAAATTAACATTCAATCAGCAAACATAATACAATTTAATTCAAAATATTAACAAAAACTCTAATAGCAGCTGAATGACACTAAAAAAACAAAACAAACAAACACTAAAATAGATTTAATTTTTTTTCCCTTTCATTCCAAGGGCAAAAACAGTTTTTCAAAACATCTTATTGTGTTTCACATAGTCAAGAAAGGCATACAGGTTTGGAATGACATGAGGGTGAGTAAATGATGACAGCATTTTCATATTTGAGTGAACTCTCTTTTTAAGGGATTCTAACAATACACTACACTGCACTTTTTAATCATGAATCACAAGTAACAACACATACTATGATGAAAAGCATTAGGATATAGCACAACTTTGGACATGCTGTCAAATTGCGGCACAAGTTTTGATGCCAAGCGCGATCAAACACACATGCACACTCACAGCAGAAGAGATGAGAAAGCGGCCTTAGTGCAGCAGACGCCTCAGGCTGTGCATCAAAGCCTGGTGTCCTTACAGAGCTTTCTCCTGTCTCTGTGATGGAGTGGCCATCTTTAACCTGAACTCACTCAGGCTGACTCATAATACATGCTGCCTCTCAAGATATCACTGAGATTGTCACTAATGACATTCCGCCTGTCTGCTTCATCTTACAATTCTCAAGGTCTGTCTTTGTCTTAGTAGTCCATTGTTCAACGCTTTTCCTATCAGTATTGTTTCATCTTTCTTTTTTATTTTTCTCTTTTAAACAGCTTTTTCTTTTTTTTAATACTGATCCCGCTTTGTGGGTTTCTTGTTCATTGTATTAACAGATATAAAAACAATATAGTTATTATAACTAGCTACAGCATTACTGAAATTACTAAAGACAAAGAGAACACATTTAAGAAATATTTATGAGCTCAACAGCATTATTTATAATATATTTTCTTTTACTACTTTCAATTTATTTTATATTAACATAATGTAAAGAGAAGGAATTTTATAATATTGTAAAAACCAGAACAGTCATGCTAGACACATTTGAAAGTTGTGCACTTGATCACTTCAACAAAAACAATTTATCCCTATCATAAATCTGTTTTATTTTTTACATCTTCACTGGCTACCTTGTATCACAGCAATTAAAACAAACAGAAGAATAACATTTCAAATATTAACTTACTAATCTGCTTAGTATACACTCATTTTAATCACAACTTATTTAGCATAATTGAAATTAGTTATTTAATGTGCTATTCATGAATTCTGTATAGTTTAAGGTATCCAATTGTTATTTTTTAAACAATGTTTTCTCTTGAAAAAAACTTTTTTTTACCCCTTTTTTTTTCTTTTGAGGCTATGTTTGTGTCCAAATGAAACCTCAACTGAAAAAAACAACAACAACAAAAAAAAAAAAAAAAAACATGGTGGTAAAGCAATTTTAACTCATTAATTAAACATGCCATTTTATGTCAAATTAAATGTTAAGCAGAAAGACTGAAATAGTTTTTTTCTTGTAAAATATACTCAAATAATCTTATTTATATTTAACTTAATATTTACACAGCGTATAGCACTAACAGTAAAAATAATAATTATGTTATTATTATTTTTTAAATGTATCTATTTTTTCCCTACATTTGTATATGGATTTTCTGTCACTCCACTCTTTACAGAGACTAGGGAGATACATAATTTCTTTCCCTTTCACACTCTTCCTTACTTTCATATTAACTCAAATCATGACTGTCCCTTGGAAGGCAGAGCTCTTTTGATGTAACGTCTGATCCGTCTGGTTCAAAAATATCACGTTTCCTCTTTTTGGTGAGCAGCCAAAACAACAGCTCCTTCAACGGTCAGCCATAAGACCACATGCCAAATGGAACTAGATCAATACAGTTCTGCCTCAAGTCTTCGAAAGCATAGTGCAATACTAGGTTGTGCAGCGAGAACAGCAGGAGCGCAGTGTGAAAAAGAAGGTCGGATAGGTTATACAAAAAAGAAAGAAAAAAATCAGTGTATTTAGCAAACAAATTTAGAACCATCTGCTGCACAGCCTCAGCTTTGAGTAAGTCACCCTACATCGAGTTGCATCGCTAAACCTCAGCTTGGATTCTGTTCATTTGCTTTCTTTCAAAATGCACTGGGGAGTACAAAATAGCTGATGTCCAGACAATTGTGCATCTGCTAACTTTTGGGTACACTAATTCCACCAGATTTCCCCTTCAAATGCATGCCTCCGGACTGCGCTTGACACACAACATTTGCGCTTACAGATGCCTTTCTCTCTCTCTCTTTCGCCGTTCATCTCATTCTTATTTCCCTGCTGTGTTTCAGTCATATGTCAGTCTTACTTAAATTGTTTTTTATTTGATTTTCAATAACAAAACAATGGTACCAGGATCTCAAGGCAGCACATACTGTAAGATCTAAATAGGAACAAAGCAAAACAGAGAGAAATAAAATAAAATCAATCAATCAATCAATAAATAAATAAATAAATAAATAAATATAATATAATATAATATAATATAATATAATATAATATAATACATTTTTGCCTTCCCAAAAATAAGACCGAGTGCACCAAAACAATTTACAACAACATCAGAGTTTCAAAGATATACAATAGGAGACATGGAAAACACAGTTTCCAATAATCTTTTGTATTTTGTGAATTTCTTTCCAAAAATCTTAATGATTTCCCAATCCCAAGATGTGTACATCACATGCAGTACTGGTGGCTAAAACATAAAATTGGGAGATGGAAAAAATAAAAAAAATAAAATAAAATTGTGTAGATGAACATACCTAAATTGTTTTTGATGGTGAAATTGGGATTGTTGAGCATCTCCAGGCGGTAGTGGAAAGTGTGTCCCTGGGAAGGATTGTCTTTGTCCACGGCGCTGATGGTTTGAATCACCTGTGGACACAGACACAAAGAAAGGGAGAAGCCATCCATTACTCTACTTTTGACATTATATGAGGCCAGACACTGACAGCAGCCAACACGGGATGAAAAATCTGTCCCATTCACTCATAAAAGTAGAGACCCTAAGCTAAGGGGCGCAGGCTTTGGCAGCCCACTTTTCTGTGCCAAGTCCATCTATATATCTGCCACCCCCGTTCAAGACATGTTCTTTTTCTTTATGATTTACAGCTCGGTGAAAAGCAGGACCCAGCCGTCCCGGTCATTCTTTTCCCCACATGGATGGAGAATGTTCTTATGGTGACTGTGTTAGAGGGCGGAGGATGAGGAAGTACATACTGATACTGTTAGTCACAGACACTGCATGTCAGCTAGAGAGATGCGGGCACTGACCGGGCCTGAATGGATCTGATTGTTTTCATTTTCTGCAGAGGGAGAGAGAGAGTGAGTGGCTAAAAAAGGCCACCCAGGTGTCTCTTACTTCTCTCTCTTAAATCAATAGGCTGTAATTTACCACGGCTGATCGTTACGGAGGAGCTGTGAGAGGGAGATGCTGCTGGCGGGCCTGATTGATGCCCTCTTACCTGTCCAGGTTTGCCGTTTTCACAAAGAAAAGCTTCGTATTCGGTGGCGAACTCAGGGGCGTTGTCGTTTATGTCCAGCACTTTGATTGCCACAATGGCTCTGGAAATCTGGCTGTGGTTTCCTAACACGAAAAGAGACAAGCTATTAAAACACTGCAAACAGAAGTGCAGCGGCCAAATATAGAAGGGAGCAATTGCAAATCCCAGGTAAATACAATGGCCCAGTTATTTTCGTTCTCTTTCTGCCTCACAACTATTTCATTTTCTCTCTTCCTCTCCTTTTTTTTTTTTTTCCTCCCATCCTCTGGGTTGATGGAGAGACAGATGAGATGCAGCATCAGTCTGAGCTTTAGACATTATCAAGTATGCAAAACAGGATTACGGTGAAAAAAAAAAAAAAAACACATTCAAAGTGCTTTTGAAATCCCCTGTACAGGTGCATGTTTTATACATGAAGGTTAAAAAAATGAATATTAATAAAACGGTGGCAGCTGAAGTCTAGAAGACAATAAAGGGCAATTTAATTAGATTAACTTTTCATTGGAATTATTCATTGGCAGTAATTCACAGTCCCTTCTGAGGACCCATGTAAATGATTGTATTTAATTAGGGTTGCAATCGCTGACTTTTAAAGCAATTATCTATTCGTTTGGCTTTAGCACATGACATGGTACCTTAACAGCTTACGGGTAATTCAGGGCACACTGCTGTAATGTGTGACACTTAGAACAGCAAACAGCCTTTGAAATGCATTTGACCTGTCAATTAATTTCGCTCCTTGATCACCCTTACTTGAATAAAAAAAAAGAAAGAGGCATAATGCAGTAGCGCAGACTCATATTCATAGCCATGCTGTACAGATATTTCTGTTCAAATTCTGTTTCACCAGAGGCATCAGCCAAAAAAAAAAAATCCAGATTTGTTGGTCATCATGTTAAAACACTGAGAAAGATGAACATTTTGCATGCTTAACTTCACATGTAATGTTGCTATGTGATGAGTCCTTAAATAATTCAGTTTATTCAGCTCTTTGAGCTCAAAGACATCTTATGTTAATTGTATATGACAACATCAGTATTTTTTCCTCCTCCAGGGAAAGATTTTTGGCTCCAGTATCTGAATAATGTAGCTGTACATGCCAATCAAAATGAATCTCGAGGTTTATGGATGGCTTGTGCAGTGTTTATTTCTGGTCCACAGCTTGTGTTTAATAAGTTCTTTATCCAGTCAACAGATGTTCTTTTATCTGTTATGTACAGCAAACAGCTCTGGCGTGAGTAGAAATTACTCATTAGATGTCCATGAATTGACTGCTGAGCTGTTTAATTCAGTAAAATCTCTGTCTTCGGTTTCTGAGAGGAAACTTTAGCACCTTAAAATCTGTTGACGGTAAATTAGTGCCTGAGGTGTAAGGTAAAGCTTCTATTACATTAGCTGTTATGGTTCATTTATAGTTAGAGCCCAGGTTTTGGCCTTTTTATCTTAGTACCTTTATATACCTGCATTTGTTTCTCCATTGTAAATCCTGTTACATAATTAACAAAGATGTTAACTGCCATGTGAAATTTTTATTGGTCTGAAGTGCCTCTACACAGATTTTAATGATCTCTTTGCGCATTACTGTAACAATCTCTTTGATATTGTTATACAATCATTTTGAAACATAAAACATTTAATGTTTCTATCGAGAAGATGAAGAAAGGAAAATTGCACTTACGAACTTCGGTGGCTGTCACTGTGATATTGTGCCACATATCCGTCTCTCTATCCAGAGGTTTAGCTAATGTGATCTTCCCGTCATCAACATTGATGTTAAACTGCCTCTCTAAATCTGTGTGTCTATCAATAAAATACCTGTAGAGGAAAAAGAGAGAATAAAATCATTTTAGTATATGAGGTAAAATGATCTAAAAAGTTATCTCTTGTGACTGTAGAGGAAAAACAGAGAAGAAAGAAAGAAAGATAAATCCTTTAGACGAGATAAAATTATATATATATATATATAGTCATATATATTATTTATAAATGTCATGATTATCATAAATCATTTCATTTCTTTTTCTGAAGATATACAGTACTTTTGATCATAGTTCAAAAAATCTGAGATTCCACACAGAAATATATAACATTTATATTCAACCTAGTTCATATCTAATCTTGGAATAATCAGGGTAAAGTCTACTTGGGAATTCTCTCAAACATGAGTGTGAAGTATAACATTTAAGAAGGCCCCAGTGGATGAGGAATGAGTTGTAAAATTAAAAAAGAAAAATAATAATAATTCATTGGTCTGGATAGTGAATGTGAGGAAAATGTTCAGCCGTGGTAGAGATCCTGAGACTGAGGGTGGAAGTCCAGGAGGAGTGCTCTACTGCTGTGCAGGCAGACAGCATTCCCACCTGGGAACAGTCTCCAGGAGGCTGAGTGGATTTCAGTCAAGCTCTGACAGCTCCACGTACCACCGAGAGACAGACCCTGAAATGTTCTGCTACATGTCAATCAAACTGACGAAGTTACAGTGGGGAATGTAGTGGGAGAAAAACTGAAACAAACAATCAAATCTGTAATTAATTATTCCATGGGATTTTTCTAAGGGTGTAAAGGAAAAAAAAACAAACAAACATTTAAAGGGTTCAAAAGTTATTTTGATTAAGTATCAAAATAAATATAAAAATTTGGATTTTGATATTTCGCATTTACAGTGTTAAATACAACTCCTCACATTAAAAAAAAAAAAAAATACAGGCTGATAAAAATACCTTGTTTTCATAGACAGACATTTCTGAATAACAAAAATTATTATTATTTTTGCATTTACGAAATGTATATATTCAAATATGTTTACAGTATATGCTATACATTACCACCTTTTTCTTTAGAACTGTTTTATAACAAGTCACTCAACAAAATAATTACATAAGAAGTGCATGTTGTTGTTTAGTATTACTTAGCGGCCCTATATGCTTATGCAATTATACTGCAACCTGAGGACTCTAATGTAAAGTGTGACCATTTTATTAAATTAAGTAAGAAATGAAAATGACAGAAGAAGAAGAAGAAGAAGAAGAAGAAACATTAGTTTTTGTGACAGCATTAGTTTTTAATAATACTATTTTTAATTTAAAAATCACTTTCTTTCTTTTTTTTTTCACTAAAAAAAGCACAGGATAGAACATGTTCTCTAGTGCTTTTGCCATGTAGTTATTATGTCGGGTAAAAGAGTAATTAAGAGGACTTTCAGAGAAGCACAATTTATTCTACTGTACCAAATATTTTCCAGTAGGCTGAACCCTGTAAATGTGCAGTAACCAAATCAAATGACTCTGCCTCCTCTATAAGTAAAGCGTACATCAGTATAACACAATCGCCATCAAGAGCAGTCACCATGTATTAGCATATGTTAGATATCAGGTGCCACAACAAGATCTGGAGCCAGAGGGACTTCTGTCAGAGAAGGTTAAAAGATCCCCACTGATTACACCCACACTTCTTTTGACAGATAGACAATACTCCTAACAGGGCTAATTTGAACTTGGACACAGCTTGGCACCATTTGATGTACGGCAGTTTCACAATAACAAGAGAAATCCTGCAATCTTATAAGGAGAGAGAGAGAGAGAGAGAGATGGGAAGGCTGAATGGTCTGAGAGGTCAGACTGATGTGAAACAATGTTTCTGTGAATTACTGTTTCCATGTCGAGCTGCGATTAAAACTGACATTTTCATTTAACCAGAGTCCTTTAAAAGCCACAATTACACCAATTTTTTTTTTTTTTTTTAATTCTTGCCCGTTTCACCTTGATTGCTTCTCCTATTGATGTGACAACCACACCGATATGCACAATTAGCTGTATTCAAGCAGAAATTTTGTCATTTGAGGTGAGGTCTGGTTATCTTATTTCTCTATGAAATTCTGCATGGGTTATTTGCCAAATAAAGTCAGTCATCTTTTTTATTATTTTTAAAATCTGGTTTCTTATTTCCTAAGTGGCTTTTAGCTTTTAAAATTACTTCAACCCTTCTGCTCCGTTTGGGAAGACATGCAACTTTATCACTTTATGGTTCAAAATTCAGCAAAAATTTCAAACAACCAAAAATCATTTGATCACATTATAAAAGATAATCAATCTCTTAATGCTTAAAACAACCTTGTGATGTTTAGCTTAACACAATCTACTCAATGGCCTCAGGATAGAAGTAATTCATCTTCCAAATAACACAAACGCATCAATACAAAAAAGCCTGCATGTCAGACCAATCCAGGAAGGATATAAGAAAGAAGGAAAAAAACAACAAAACCCCACATTGGGAACAGCAAATGCCACAGATTTTCTTCCTAATAATGCAGACTATGCACAGATGTCACAGCTGGAACATTTTAATCACTCTGAAATGATTATATCTCATATTTTGAAGTAACAGCCAAAGAAAAATAGCTACGAAGCGACATAAACAAGTACACTGCAATGTAGAACAAACAGCTCTTGTGCAAAAGAGAGACATTAACATTTGAGGACATGGATATTGGATTTCTGTTTTGAAATTAAACTTGAATAGGACTTGAATATAAAATATTGACAGTATATAAAATAAGAATGATTACAATCAAACATACTCTTAATACTAACCATCCTTTTAGAGCTGAACAATTTGGGAAGAAATTGGGTGTTCACAGCCTTTAAAATGTAATACTTGGTTTATCATAAGCCACATTCTCACTATTTAATCCATTCACTATGACTATAAATCAGATGTTGCGGAGCAGCATTTACTGTGAACTGAGCTGCTCTGAGATGCTAAAAACACACAGGATCATGAGTTGCTTATGTATAAAATAACACTTCACTTTGAAACACACAGTGCATGCATTTAATTAAAACACAGCCTTTGCAATATAATAATCCCACTAAGCCATTTCAATTTTATTTTGATATATTGCACAGCCCTGAAATATATATCACACACATGAGAATGCTCACTTGGTGTAAACTCCATTGCTGCGTTGAAACCCAATCTCTGATTTCTCCCATGCTCCCAGTTCCCCGTGTAATTATACAACCTGTTGCATGTTGTCCCTGAAATATCGCAAGTCACTGGAGAATTAATGGAATGCTAGGCTGGACTGAGAGAAATTGGCTGTATAACCTATACTGAAGGTGCCCTTGTAATTTTTCAAGTAGGAAGTCACAGAAGTGAAATACATCAGTGAGAGGAAGGGGAGGAATCTTATTGTGCCATTGTCCTATCTCTCTCCCTCTCTCTTTCCCAGTACAACCAATTCTGTGGAGGCGAGAGCTCCATTTAGTCTGAATGCAAATGGACCTCTACAGGCAATTTCATCAGCAGCATTTAATGGCTGGTAGGATGCAGCGGTGAAGGAGCACTTGGATATTAGATTGATGCAGAAGCTTGAGCTTGATCTCCTCTTGGTTTAATGAAGAAGTTTTTTTGGCCTAATTTCGCCAAGGAGGACAACAGAGGTCATGTGGGCTAGAAATGATTGCCTTTACCTGACTTGGCTGTGTGGGGCGTCCTGGTCTCTCGCCGCTACCGCTCCTATGACTGTGTTGATTGCAGCGTTTTCATGCACGTCGAAGAGATAAGTAGACTTCGTGAAGACAGGGGGTTCATCTGCATCCTCAACGATGATTTTGACTGTGGCCTGGTCCATGTAGGGCCCACCAGTAATCGAATCGGCACGTATGTTGGTCGCCACCACTGTTAGGTTGTAGGATTTTTTGGACTCAAAGTCCAGAGGCTGGAAAACAGAGAAAAAGAGAGATGTTTATTATTAATGGGCACAAAAACAAAGACAAACGGTTTCCTGGTTTTAGCGGACTCAGTTTGCTGGGCTTGCAGGACTGACTGTAATTGCACCAGCTTCCTCCCACCTTGCAACGGATAAGATTTAAGCTGCTGCGAGCCCAATAGCAGGGTGAACAAAAATAATATTTAGTAGCAATAACCACACTTTCACCTGGAGCGTGGGATGTGTTATTAATTTGTGGCAGAGACAGCATGTGTTTGGGATTTAAATGAGGCTGCAAATAAGGTTAATCTAATGGAAACACAAGGACTGCATTGCAAATTGTTAAGAAATCATGAAAAATACAATTTGTGTGTTTGTGTTGTCTGAAAACAAAATTAATCCTTGCCCACAATACCATGACGTTAACATTGTTAATGTATTCTCCGAGGCAATTATCCAATGGTGAGGTATTATTGAAGTAGCAGATAAAATACAATTTGGGAATTATTTGTACTCCAGGATAAATATTTGTGATTTCAGTGTATGAGGAAAGGCCCCATGTTCACCCCACCTGTGTACGTACATGCCACAGTGAAGAGAACTTGACACAGAACGCCGTTTTATATTTTCATCTAGTAAAAATGTCATGCTTTTTCCATTGTATTCTGAATCACATCTCTCTCTACCTCATTTGAACTCGAAAAAGGGCTCAAGTCCCCCTTTGCTCTTTTATTGACAGAAACTAAACTAGACCTGACCGCTGAAGTACAAGTGAAAAAGAAACAGGCTATAGGAATTAGTTGAAGTAGTAGAATGAAGAATTTGCTCATGTTATCAAAAAAAAAAAAAAAGCCTCCGTCCCACAGGGGGAGGTCAGGCGGACACTGGAGCCAGGCCAAGAGCAGCCCCAGTTGGGAGAGAAGAGCAGCTGGAGTTCCTCTATCAGCACGCTTTGAAGTCAGTGCGGCTGACAGCAGGGCACCCGGATGAGAACAGCCCATGTACCTCTGTCTGCTGCAGTCCACAAAGCTATTGGGAGGAATTTATTTCATTTTATTTTCACCCCTCCCTTGCTACTAGCATCATGTCGAGACAGAAAGCAAAACATGATGTTCCTTAAAAGTATTCAGACCCTTGGCTAGTCTTGATTTGTGTGTCATTTCACTGTATATAAAATAAAATAAAATAAAATAAAATAAAATAAAATAAAATAAAATAAAATAAAATAAAATAAAATAAAATAAAATAAAATAAAATAAAATAAAATAAAATAAAATAAAATAAAATAAAATAAAATAAAATAAAATAAAATAAAATAAAATAAAATAAAAATAAATGTTGTATGTGCTAGGCAGCATTATGGCAACATTATTTATTTATATTAGTAATTTAACAATAACCTGTGTTTGACTTAGCAACAAACTGATTACTCAAGCACTTACTCAAGTCTTCAGTGTCACACAATGCTTCAGAAATCATTCCAATATGCTGATTTGGTGCTTAAGAAACATTTCCTGTTATTAACAATGTTGCATATTTTGTGTTAATTTCTTTAAAAAATATATATTTTGAGGGGTTGTGTATTTACTGATTTGTTTGTGTGTGTCTGTGTGAGTCCAACCATTCTTTAAAAATCGTAAATCTTTTTTTCATTTCATTGCTTTCACTATTAGGCTTTCTTACAAACTCCAGATGTGCTGTCACAAAGTACTTATTTTGTGTCATCCTCTCGTACAGTACAGCATAATACAGAGCTCTTGATATGGTTGACTGGTGCACCTTTACTTCAATCTCTACTCCATAGCTCCTTCAAAGCTATTCACACAGAATTCTGAAACAGTATGTCCCTTTCCCATCAGTCCTCTCTCTTCCAATAGTTTCCTGTCTTTTTCACTACCAATTCTAATAAAAGATTGAAAGCATTTAAAACAATAAAGGTTTCATTGCAGAGAAATAAAGAAATCACAGAACTAAATTTCTATGTAGCACCTGAAACTCTGTAAAATGGGGAAAAAAAGGAAAAATGGTTAGTATTTGCAAATAACACTGCACCATTCAGTAGGACTTCACAAGCAGAAGTTTCCCTATGATATAAAATTCAGAACAAGCTGCAGTCTGGCACCTTGCTTGCGTTGGAAAAGGTCAGTGCTGTTCGAGACTATTGAATTTTGGTGACAGTTCATAGAGTTTTATGTCTTAAATATACATTATATATATATATATATATATATATATATATATATATATATATATATATATATATATATATATATATATATATATATATATATATATAAAATGGGTAAACAAAACAGCAAGAAGGAAAGAAAGAAAGAAAGAAAGAAAGAAAAAAGAATGAAAGGAAGTTCTTTCTTTTACTATGCAACATCCTTGAAATGTTACCATTTAATTGTAGTTGAGATTTTTGAGAACGTCATTCAAATGCAGCTTTGCATATTGGCAAGACTGAAACAAGCTCCTCTCATCTCAGACACTGCAAATCTGTTCCATCTAAAAATATCATGCCAACACCTCATTCTTTTGATAGTCATGCATGCCATTTGACTCTCTACAGTGAAATTGGCACTTCTGCATCCCTCTGGGTCTCCATTTTGGCACTCATTGTGCGTAAAGGCCTGAATATGACTACGGCTGTCACTTGACCTCCGTCGTTTCCAGATGATGCAATTCAGGCTTTCACATGGCCTGAACGCATACTGAACCACATGGCTGTGACTGATTTTACCACATATATATGTGTTTAAAAGCACCTAAAAACTCCCAGCATGGTGTGAGTATGTATGTTTACAGGGACATTTAGAAGCATCAAAGATCAACAGCGGGGGAAGTACAGCAACCCTCTCCACCACCACCACCACCACAGCCTGGGGGGGGGGGGGTGAGAGAGATGAAAGCATGCATCCTTTTTCAACAAAGCAGTATCTTGAGTGTCTGAGCCTGTGGCATCTCATTCAGATCAATATGTTTAACCTTGCTACAAAGGCTCTTTGGTCATGACCATTCAATATTTAACAGAAGTGAAATCAAATTTTAATTGTTGGTGAGGGCTGCATCGGCCAACTTGCTGCAGATGATAGTTGGCGCACGTCGGCTCAGCACCAGTGCCTGGGGAAAATGTGTGTCTGCGCACAGTGGCAGGTGCAAAAAAATGAGGAAAAATAAGGGTTGTGTGCTTTACAAGCTTGTTCTGCTCTCCTGAACTCAGGCACTGTCTGGAGGTATAGAGGTTAGCGGGGAGTGGGCTGTTGATTGCCTGTTTTCTCATGCAATGCCATCCATCATGCTATTAGTAATGCAGACAACAGATTCCAGGCCAAGTGCTATGGGATGAGAAGACGAGGAAAAACAGGCATGCCATTACGCATTCAGCTGTGAGAGACCTGGGACAAACCAAATGACTGCTTTTTTTATTTCTCGCTTTGTCTC
Organism: Onychostoma macrolepis; assembly: GCF_012432095.1. Lineage (NCBI taxonomy): Eukaryota > Metazoa > Chordata > Actinopteri > Cypriniformes > Cyprinidae > Onychostoma > Onychostoma macrolepis. The sequence goes on along the minus strand of NC_081161.1, from coordinate 22,670,686 downwards.
AAGATTTTCTTCCCTTTTTTCATGTAAGAATTTTGATATTCAAGAGGCCTTTACTATTAGGGGTGTAACGGTACACATATTTGTACCAAATTTTTTGGATGGGTCTTCCAGTTCAGTATGCATGTGTACCGAATAAATGCAGCATTTTTTAACCACTACATGTTCAGAAGTACTGTGTGTCTGAATCTTAGAAATTCTGTTTGTAAGGTATATCAATATATTTTCAAATGAGATATAGGAGATATAGATCAATACAGTTCATTTCGATATACTTTGATGTTGCAAAAACATCTTAAAATGGAAAGCAGAGCATAGAGTGAGCTGCTGTGGCAAAAATGTCTTAAGCATGAAATATGCTTTATATAAAGCATTAGATATCACATACTTCACTGAATGAGCGGCAGAACATTCTGACTAAAATATATGTTTTCCTAAAATATTTTGCATCCAAAACTTCAAATCTCCCCCATTTACGACAGCACCGTAAACTGCATCATGAAGAGTGTTGCAGCAGGTTGCAGCTGTAACAACAGACTGTTTTATTTTAAAGACAAAGCAACAGTTTGTTCAGTAAACTACTTTCTAATAAAAAAGAAAGAAAAAGCTGTTTTATTTTTTGTTTGTTTTTCCCCCTGCTGTACCAAAAAACATACCAAATCCTTATTTCCAAATTGAGATACATACTGAACCATTGTTTTTTGTGCACTGTTACACCCCTAATTGCTATATTATTTGTGTTATTTATTTATTAATTATAGCGCTTTTAAATGTTGCTTTTAAGTGTGTTGCACAAAATAAAGGCAAATGTGTTTATATCTAAAATCCACACAAACAGATTATGGAGAACTGTTGTTAAGGATGATGTATCAAACTGTTAAATAATGCAGATTATTTAAGGCACGTAATTTGTTTAATTCTGGCATAATTCTTCATATTAATAGAGATCATGCCCAAGTCCTTGAGACTAATTCCCGCATGACATACTCATTATGTTGTTCACATCATAATATACACAGCTTTATCATCATGCGCACGTTTTATGTGGTATATGTTGAATATGTAATGGAAAATAAATGACAAATTTACTGTGTACATTTTCCCATAATATTGTCACACTGTTTGTGCAGAATTGTTGTTGCACAGTGGCACTGTAGATGTTCCTGTAAGATAAAAGGGCTTCATTGTCCTCTCATCCACCGTGAAGGGTTCTTCATTTGCATACAATGGCCATTCCATATGCAAATATACGCTGCTACACAAGAGCTGAGAATTGAGCACAGAAAGTCAAGGGGTTCAGAGTTACAGTAGTTCTCAAACCTCAGAACACCTGGACTGCACTTTTACTTCCAATTTTAGGTGTACAAGTGTGGATTTTCAGCTGTATATATATATATATATATATATCTAAGAAAATCTAGTAATTGCAAAAAGAGAGTACCCAGCAGGGATCAGACACCATAGACATTTATTACATTTATTTTACTTAGCAGCTTGCTCCGGCATGTCAATCTACTGTAACTCTTGCAACCTGTAACCTGTATTATTTTGTTACGAGCTGAATGGGAAGCCAAACACTATTTTCGGTTGTATTTGTTGCTTTTTGCTATAAAAAATAAGTTACTACTATCTTTTTTGAGTTTTATAACCAGACCTACACAATCCTTCCTATTCACTACACAAAGCAGAACGACTGTGACTCTGACAACTATATAATTATACAAAAAGATGCACCCAACTTATCACCACATGACACATAACTCATTGGGAACAACAAACACAACAACACCAGTGAAAATAATGTAGCCAACCTTAAAAAGAGTAAAACACTGAACACTAAGGCGGTAATTTGCATAATTAATTAATTTGCATGATTAATTCTTTCTTTTTGGAGGGTATGGCACAGTGTTTGAAATTACATTTAAAATGGCACGCCGTGTCAAATAGGTTTCCGACCCCTGCAATACATACTGAGAGGTTCTGTCTCTGCAATATTAACAGTCATTTGTCATCGGTAATGAGCCACTTTTCATATTTTTCTCAATATGCAGCCCAGTGACGATCCTATAACAGACAGTTTACAACTGTTAGAGAGTCCCTATGGCACATTAAGCCTACTTTTCTGGTCTTACCTTCTTGAGTCTGAGGATTCCCTCCTGAGTCTGAGCATCAGTGACAATCTCAAAGACATCCCTCTCGTCTCCACCTATGATGCTGTAAGTTGATTTAGCATTTTCCCCGATGTCTCTGTCATTCGCTTTTACTCTTCCTCCAGGCTTCCCGATGCCAAGATTCTCAGGAATAGTGAACTCATAAGAGCCTTTAGAGATGAAGTACAAGAACGTAGAAGATCTGGTCTATCATCAGGTGGCAAATAGCTCTCAGAGAAACAACAAAACAGCTTAAATACTAGATAACAAATGGTAAACAATTATTTTTTGTTTGGTGTCACATGATCCTTCAGAAATCATTCTAATTTGCTGATTTCATATAATTATCAGAGTGGAAAAAAATGTGCAGAAACAATGACATTATTTCAGAATTAATCGATGAATGAAAGTTCAAAAGAACTTAAAAAGAAATAGAAATTTGGGTAACACTTTACAATATGGTTCCATTTGTTAACTATATTTAATGCATTAACTAACAATGACTACCTGGTCTCATGGCATTTACGTACCTGGGTGCACTTTTTAGCGTGACATGAAATACGTACCAATAAGTACATCACTGCAGTTTCCAAAATAAATGAACACTTTCACACAAATTTACAGAGTTGCAATTAATAAAGCATAATTTTCACACAATTACTTGAAGAATATCATGCTATGACTTCAAAACAATATTAATAATAATATTAATGCTGGGAGATTTGAAAACTGATGCTTTTGAACGTTAGTATCGCACACATCCAGCTTCATATCTATGGGTTTTCATAGATGATAAGTTTGTTCGGTAGCTCACGGAGTACGGAGACGGACTTAGGAGACGAGAAGCGCTGGTTCGAATCCCGTGTAATCACGGTTCGACAAAGCAGTTAAAATCTGCATAAAAGGAAGTTCAAATGGCACAGTTGAATCAGCTGATATGTTTTTATATCAGTTTTGCATTTGTTAACACTATCGGGTAGGTTTAGGGCTGGATTTGGTGTAGGGCATATTTCCAACACGATAGAGCATTAACCTTTAGCGACATTCCCCGGATATTTGAATTCTGAACCACCGCAATACGTATCTGAAGCAACGTAATAAAAAACAGCAATGCGTACCAATATCTACGTAATAAAAACGTGCCAGGGTTCACATATTGAACCTGTGTTTTAGCGCCACTCAGTGGATATTTCTATTTGAAACTGCGGCGAAACGTGCAGCAAGGTACGTAAAGTGGTGTCGCACAAAAAGTGCACAGAGGTACGTATTTTTATGAGACCAGGTTGAACAATGAGCAATACATTGTTACAGTATATTTAATATTTGTTAATGTTAATAAAATATAACTTGTTATTGTTAGTCCATGTTAGCTCACGTCCATTAAATAGCATTAATAAAACTTTTGTGATATAACTTTTGATTTTAAATAATGCATTAGTGAGTGTTGGAATCAACAATAAGACTAATACAATCCTTTAGAAGTGTTTTTCATTGTTAGTTAATGTTGACTAATGTAGTTAACTAATGCTAACAAATGGAACCTTATTTTAAAGTGTTACTGAAATTTTGATTTATGAATGCATCATTGCTGATTAAATGCATTCATTTATTTAAAAATAAATCTTACTGACCCCAAACTTTTGAACTGTAGTATATAGTATTTTATATAGTCAATAAAAGAAAATTTATCTTACCCTTTGAGAACTTTGGTGGGTTATCGTTGATATCAGTAAGAGTGACTGTCACAGTGGTGGTTCCTGACAACCCACCCATGTGACCTCCCATGTCTTTTGCTTGAATAACAACAAGATACTCTTCCCTCATCTCACGATCCATCCCTGCCAGAGCCACCCTAATGATTGCTATAGCAATAACAATAAATACATGAATTTACATGTAATAATTAGATATTATAAAGAACAAAACAACAAAAGAATGCATTGAAACTATCTCTCATTTATTTAATTCTTTTTGATATGAAATATAAATACATAAGAATATGCTATTCACATTGAACATGGTCTAAATAAACATGCCAGTGTACATTCTGAGGCTTGCAGTTTGCAAAATCTGTTAGCTCTTGCCTTGTCCTTGACACCCCGACCAGTTTAGTGTGTGCCACGCATTGCCTGAGCTGCTTTCATTTGGCATTGCAAATTAGCTTGTTTGTTTGCTGAGGACTTGTCCCAGCACCTGGAGTCATTTATATTCTGACTGAATGCGAATTATGCTGTCTATCTCCTATAATCTTTAATACTGTATGCACCATCATTGATTTATAAATAAATATCAGCCCAAAAAACCCACAGGTAACCTACTCAAGCAATAAAACCCAAAGTATAATAAAATGAAAGACGCTGTAATAAATAAAAGCTGTGACAGATTTATGTATTTATTAGCTTATAATGTTGCTAATTTTTTATTTTTTTTTAAAGCATCCAGACTTATTTTTCCTGTTTTTTGTAGATGTTTTGCATGGTTTCATTGGCTGTAGAATGAGATTCCCTGCCATTTAACACTATCCTTTCATCTTTACCCCAGACGTTTCGCCCCGATTCACATACGACCACAGTTTTTACCATTGTGGAGGCGATTCCCACTGCAATTTGCGAGTCTTATGACGCTATGATGTACAACAAGCTTAAATCCTGGGAAGTGGCTAAACATATTCGATAAATACGCTACGTGGTACATTCTATGAGATATTTTTACAATCATCTGGATGACTGAGAATCTTCATAGACATGTAATCTTACATAATCAATGAGGTTTTTGTATAGAGAAACAAAAACTATAATAAGCAGCAACTACATTAAAGAGACTGGCAAATAATAGAAGTAAATAACTAAGGAAACAAAGGCATTGCACAGGAAGAAAGGTAAGAGTGTTGTAGGGTCAGCTCCGGTTCCATTACGCATGAATAATTCACAGCGCGCATGCATTGTCTGCTAGACTTTTTTTTATACTGCACTTACATGTCTTTGTTTCTTGTTCTGTCATGGAGACCAACAGACCACGATAATTTCAGTGAACTAAGGAGGTGCATTTTTAGAGTTGAAGTGCTCTGATTGTCAATAGGACTACAGAAACACAGGCCTCCCTGAGTGCTGGATGCAGTTGTGTGTGTGTGTGTGTGTGTGTGCCGTATGCGTTGCAATGCTGAATCTGATGCACACTGCAATACTCATTCTATTGTCATCCTGATTTATCATTATCTATTCAAATGAATTCCTGATGATCACAGAAGCGAGGCAACACAAACATTCATTTCCATAGGTATTTGGCGGTTTACTTTCCCTCCATTTGTTTATTTATTTTGTTTTTTCTCTTTGCAAGCCATTAACCAAGTAATGAATTGGTGCATGATGTTTACTTATTTATCAAGTGTGTCTCATTTCCTACGAGGTGTTGGAAGTGTCAAATGGTTTCTAATGGTTGTTTTCCCTTTACCTCTTATTTTTCATTAACATTCATTAAAACATCTGGCTCACTTGAATAAGCCATCTGCATGTGTTCAGTAATCACGCAAACCACGCACGCGGCACCTCACTTTGGGCTTTCGCACCTTCTCTCGACCATTTGCATTCTTAGACAAAGCTGACAGTGAGTGATTGAAATGCACGGGGTTATTAAGTGCACAAGGTGTTCTCATAAGAAAAAAGTATTGATATTTAAAGTCTGTTCATTTAATATGCACATACAATTTGGACAGATACAGGACTTGTTTATTGTCTGTTGTTTTTCCAAATTACGCGCTGTTCATTTCCATCTCATTGCTTATTAATGTAATTTCACCATTATTTAATCATGTTGCTTACAGACACACTGTTAACAAGTCAGCTGAAAATGCAATTAGGGAAAAAACAAAGTCAAGGTTGAAAAGGAAGCAGAATGCAGATGGAATTCAAAGATAGCCCTGTCATTTAAATCAGAAGCCGCAAATTGCTTTGTGCGCTATTACAGAACAAAATCAGCATCTGCATGTGTCCTTCAGGTAAAATGATCTTGTTTATTTGGTCTTTCTCTAATATTTATTTCTTGCCTCCCCTAATGATGAGCATAATAACAATGATTAAAATAATAATAAATGATCTAACACCTAAAACTCGTCTTGGTACATGAAGGGACATTCATCTTACACCTATTTCTAAGCATAATAATAAGCTTGTTGAATCATTTGAATGATTCATGACCATCTGGACATTATGGATTGATTAACTTACCAGTGCTTTGATCGATGGAGAAATAAGGTTGGCCCTCCAGAATGCTGTAGACCAGTTTGGCACTGTTTCCATACACCGGATCGTCCGCGTCGGTTGCGGTTACTCTCGTTACTGATGTACCTGCGGGGCAGAAGAGAAAACAATAGTCTTCAATAAACAAAAATGACTTGCAATGAACAAATAAATCAATTATTTCCATTTACCGCACCACTGTGTCCACATTCTGAACTTGTTTTCTTTGAGAGCAAATATTTTTTTCTCTCCCTACCGATGTTTCAAGAATACCTCTGGCCATGGTGTAAGAGCTTCTCTGGAATAAACTCATAAAAGTGTGTTTTGTTGTTCAGATGTACACAAGCGCTCGCTCACGCTGTGAGACTTCCACAATGAAAAAACATCACAGCTCCAGGCCTTTACAAGATCAAAACGAAGAAAGTCAGACAAACAAACAATCCATGCTGCTCTCCTAACCTCCTCTTCATTAACCCATGGCTTGGATGAATTGAGAAGAAAGAGGAAAAATAAGAAGCACAAAAAAGAGAGAAACGCAGAAAGAGAGAGTGAGAGTGGGAGAGAAACTGAGACGCTAATGCTAAACAGCTCACTGACAGTGCAGATGGTGTGGTAATTGTTTGTAAAGCATGTTCCACAGCACTCTGACAGCTTAGTAAGCGTCTGACCAGCAAGCGTGCCTGTGCTGCAGCTACAGGTATCTGGAGCTGTCGGAAACAGCAAGAAAAACATTCACCGCGAGGATTGGGATGTGCACGGCTTGATTTAGGCCGAAGTGAAGGTGCATCCCTAACTCTCCCTGAAGCAACACAAAGTGAAGCCCTCATGTCTCGACTCCAGCGAGGAATATGAGGTACCACAACTGTCCTTGAGAAAAAGCAGCAAAAAAAGCAAGTGTTAAAAAATACTTACACTACAGATTAAACGACTGAGGTCGAGCAATAAGGACCTTTGGACGACAGATGTCGATATCTTAGAGAGAAATTTCACCGATATCTAGAGTATGATTTCACACTACTCATTTTAAGGATGGAAAATACCAAATGCTGCAATTAAATATATTTATTTTACATAACATTAACAACAAAACAAAAACAAAACAAATTGATAATTAAGAAAAAAAATAATTAAAAAATAATTTACTTTTTTACTTTAGATAGCAACTTGTAATCATATTATATGGTATTATTATTATTATTATTATTATTATTATTTTCCACAAAAAAGAAACATGTTAAAAACATGACTAAAAAAACAACAACAACACAGATTAGTGTAACCTGATCTCTTTTTTTTTTTTTTTTTTAATATGATTCCCAGTGCACACAGACTTAACATATTTCTGCAGGTGCAGAAATCTTTTAAGTCTGTGTGCACTGGGAATCATATTATCTCAGTGAATATGACATGAATATATCATAACAGCCAATTGGATATAGCGCAGCATAGTTTGAAATCAAGGACTTAAAATTGTCAATCCAGTCCACATCCAATTTGCACAGATGGGCCGTCACGCACAGAGTACACACATTTTATGCAGGCTACAATGTACACTTTAATAGATCAGAAGAACAGCTGGATTTACAAGGTTGGTGAAGTTAAATATTGACGCAATAAAGCTTTTTCCACTGTTCACTTTTTTGTTCTACATTTCTGTCTAGAAAAAAAAAAGTAAACTAATAAAGATAACAATGGGATTCTATCCCACAACTGATGCTTCTCAGCCAAACAAAGAAAAAAAAAAAAAAAAACCCAATGTAAATAATTAAAGGTACACTATGTAACTTTTTGCTCTAGCAGTTAAACATAAGTACATGCATCTTGCGGATGAACGACGGTGCTACTTCCTTCTATTTATGGAAATTATGAATCATGCAGGTACTAGGCTACTCCGCAGCGGATGTTGTCCCAACAGGTCTAAAATATTCCTAATATGAACACTTATTAAAGACATACCACGTGATTCAGGACAGGAGAAAAACGGATGGATTCATGATGTATTCGCTCATTATATACATTCTCTAAATTTTGAGCAAAAAAATGTACATAGTGTACATTTAAATAATTAAGATATGCCACAATGTGTCACTGACACTGATAAAATGATAAACATTTTCAGATTATGGACGATAACTGAAATAAACACTCAATATAAAATGATTACTTTGTACGCTCCACGTGACAACTTCTGCCAGAGGACAGAGATGTATGTGTGTCAGAAAGTTTGTGTCAGACACATTAAGACCCACATTTGATGAGGTGTCTGAGATTTCCTCAATGACTGATGACTGTTAGTTTACGTCCTTGAGTGCGTACTCATGCGGACGATACGTGTGAAACATGACCAGGGAAATATGAGAGATTCACCCTGCAGGATATCTGTTACTTGACACACACTACTTCCTTTCACTCAGCAGGATCTTGACATACTGCACTGTGTTATCAAATGCTTTAATTACATTACCCATGAATATCGGTGTTTGTGTTTGCAGAATGCATGTGTATGCAGATGGCACAATAGTCTCCTTATCTCAATCCCAAACGCTGCTAACAGTATATGATCTCTTTCTCCATACGGCCCTGGGGAGGTACTCTATGGTTCCCTTTGCGTAAGACAGATGATTCATGTTTAGATAAAAGCAATCCCTTTATCTTTATCTAGGACTGGAAATATTTCTCTTTATTTACTCAGTGTTTCCTCTCAAAGCTGCCTTAGAGGCAGAGAGATTAATAAAGATGTTACTGTTGACTTGTGGAGCACTGAAAGCTGCTTGATATCGCAGTTGTCTCTTCCTCTTGCTACTATGTATCGGACAGCTGCTAAAAAAACTCAAAGTAGGAAGATCAAACGCACCTTCCGAACAGGCGTGTACAGTTTTTAATCTGTTTTACTACTGTAGAGCGGCGGGGGCGGCCCACGTTCTGTTTTGTTGTGAGTAGGAGGCCAGCTGAAAACAATGTAATGGAACTTTGTAATGAATGTTTACTTTGCAATGCATATAAACGGATGAATGCTGCATTAATAAGTTTAATGACTTCCTTTTCCAGGAAAGAGCAATGGTGTTAACACAGGACAACTATGGGCCAATGTGCTAATTGGCAAAGGTGTCTTTACAGTATCTCCCCACCTCTAGCAGCAGCAAAAAAAATAAATAATAAAAAAATACATATACAGCAAGTTTTTCACAGAATGCAGCTATGCAGCATATAAAATAAGGCCTAAAAAAAGAGAAGACAACCATTCTAAAAAAACAGTGGAGTCAGTCAGGCATGAAATAGCTCCTTTCCCCCTCTTGTGCAGAAGTGAAATTTGCCTCTCCTCCTCTGATAAAAAGAATGAGGGATTAGAGGAGGCTTCCACTGGCTGAGCTCCAAATCAGTACAGATTAGCCCGTCCTTGCAATGTATTGCACCGCAAAGTCCGAGACTCGTGGGTATGGGTTGGTGACACCCTTGGGTGGTGGACATTGCTGAAACTTGATTTCAAAACGTCAATGGTGCTATAAAAGATAAGAGTAAAAATGTTTTTAAAAAAGTAGTATGAAACTTCACAAGGGTCCCTGACAAACCAATAAAGACTGGTGATCGCGTTGACCCAGTCGGAGATGATACCTAACTTGCTTGATGCAATTGCACAGCACATTAATCTAAATATTATGACATTTCTTCCATCGCATTTGGGAAATCAAGGGTGCTTCATTGCCGTTCCAGCCATGAGAGTTGTTCGGGGATCACAAACAGAACAGCCATAAAAATCGTATTTGTGTCTGGAGAAATGTCAACTGCATGCTTGAAACACTGCACCAGGGCATTGGGCCTAATGAAAAAATAAAGGGAAACTGCTCTTTGTACTTACTGCATACACGGATGCAGTGAAAGAAAATCAATACCAAACCTTCTTATGAACTGAGCTTTGGGTGGGCAGTGGATAAACACTGAAGTGCAGTATTGTCAGCTGCATTATGGCAGAGATTTGGGTTGGCCAGGATTGTCTTTGTTAGATAGGTGTCGGTGCATCATGAACTCGGAAACGAGCCACCCTCCCCTGCGTGACTGGGATTTCATGTATATTCATGAATCCACTGAGGAATATGGGGGAAAGCATCACCCTGAGCAGGCCACTGCATGTCCCGGGGCCAGGCCACTTCCAAGCTGTTTACATCTCAGTGCTTTTGCTCCTATAGCCCTGGGCCATGCTGTGCTTCTCTGTGGTTCTGTCTGCGGTGGCATCATTATCCACTGGCATATCCAAATTATCTTTAGCACGATCACACTCTGTGCCAGCAGTTACCGAATGGTGTGAATCAATTCGAAGAAGGAAAATTATATTATACTTGTCAGGTCATTTCATTCTATTGAGTGAAGGTCTTTACATGTTGTGGTCTCTACATGATATAGCTCAAAGCATGCATAGGCCTATATCATTATCTGGGCTTTAGCTGTGACTGAATATTCTGCATATTAAATGATAAGAAGTTTACTGCAACTAAATGAGGATGTGCACGTTGTAGCTGTGTGGTTAATGCCAAGTAATATTCAATATTTGGTAGGTGTTTGTATGACAAAATCAGAATATAGAAATGATTTAAATCACTGTTTAAGGGATATTATTGAAAATCCTGTTATTATTTTCTCAACTTCATGCCTTTTCAAATCTGTATGACTTGTTTTGCCTTCGCTGGAATACAGTATTTTGGAACAATGTTTGGAACTTATTGACTTTGATAGTATGGACACAGACACACACACACACACACACACACACACACACACACAGACAGACTTAAAATATCTTATTTTATGTCCCACAGAAGAAAGAAATTTCACATAAGAAATGTGGAATAGCATGAGGGCGAGTAAATTATGGATTTTAAATAAATAAGTATATACGAAGAGTTAATTTGCAAAAACAGATAACTCCGTTTTTAACAATTTTCAGAAATCATGTTTTTTCATTGTGCATTCCAATTAATCTCAATCAAACTGCAGTTGGGTTATTTTGACTAGGTTGAAAAAACAAAACAAAAACAAAAACAGCTAACTGACACAATAAAACACAATAAAAACATGATAACATAATAAAAAAACATGATTTTTGAAAAAAACAAAAAAAAAAACAAAAAAAACAGAGTTATCTGTTTTTGCAAATCAACTCTTCATATATATATATATATATACAGTGGGGCAAAAAAGTATTTAGCCAGCCACCAATTGTGCAAGTTCTCCCACTTAAAAAGATGAGAGAGGCCTGTAATTTTCATCATAGGTATACCTCAACTATGAGAGACAAAATGAGAAAAAAAAAAATCAAGAAAATCACATTGTAGGATTTTTAAAGAATTAATTGGTAAATTCCTCGGTAAAATAAGTATTTGGTCACCTACAAACAAGCAAGATTTCTGGCTCTCACAGACCTGTAACTTCTTCTTTAAGAGGCTCCTGTGTCCACTCGTTACCTGTATTAATGGCATCTGTTTGAACTCGTTATCAGTATAAAAGACACCTGTCCACAACCTCAAACAGTCCAACTCCAAACTCCACCATGGCCAAGACCAAAGAGCTGTCAAAGGACACCAGAAACAAAATTGTAGACCTGCACCAGGCTGGGAAGACTGAATCTGCAATAGGTAAGCAGCTTGGTGTGAAGAAATCAACTGTGGGAGCAATTATTAGAAAATGGAAGACATACAAGACCACTGATAATCTCCCTCGATCTGTGGCTCCACGCAAGATCTCACCCCGTGGGGTCAAAATGATCACAAGAACTGTGAGCAAAAATCCCAGAACCACACGGGGGGACCTAGTGAATGACCTGCAGAGAGCTGGGACCAAAGTAACAAAGGCTACCATCAGTAACACACTGCGCCACCAGGGACTCAAATCCTGCAGTGCCAGACGTGTCCCCCTGCTTAAGCCAGTACATGTCTGGGCCCGTCTGAAGTTTGCTAGAGAACATTTGGATGATCCAGAAGAGGATTGGGAGAATCAGATGAAACCAAAATAGAACCTTTTGGTAAAAACTCAACTTGTCGTGTTTGGAGGAGAAAGAATGCTGAGTTGCATCCAAAGAACACCATACCTGCTGTGAAGCATGGGGGTGGAAACATCATGCTTTGGGGCTGTTTTTCTGCAAAAAAAACCGAAAGAATGAATGGGGCCATGTATCGTGAGATTTTGAGTGAAAACCTCCTTCCATCAGCAAGGGCATTGAAGATGAAACGTGGCTGGGCAACGAAGGAGTGGCTTCATAAGAAGCATTTCAAGGTCCTGGAGTGGCCTAGCCAGTCTCCAGATCTCAACCCCATCGAAAAGTTGAAAGTCTGTGTTGCCCAGCGACAGCCCCAAAACATTACTGCTCTAGAGGAGATCTGCATGGAGGAATGGGCCAAAATACCAGCAACAGTGTGTGAAAACCTTGTGAAGACTTACAGAAAACGTTTGTACAGCCAACAAAGGGTATATAAGGGTATATAACAAAGTATTGAGATGAAATTTTGTTATTGACCAAATACTTATTTTCCACCATAATTTGCAAATAAATTCTTTAAAAATCCTACAATGTGATTTTCTGGATTTTTTTTTAATCATTTTGTCTCTCATAGTTGAGGTATACCTATGATGAAAATTACAGGCCTCTCTCTCATCTTTTTAAGTGGGAGAACTTGCACAATTGGTGGCTGACTAAATACTTTTTTGCCCCACTGTATATACTGTAAAAAATTCCAAGCGGTTTCAACTAATTATTATTTAGTAACTAGTTCCACAGACATTTTACGTTCAGTCAATTTCTGACTTCAAAATGTTATCTGAATTGTTATTTTTTTAGTTGGCTCAACCTTTAGTGAACTAGTTTTATAGTCCATTTAACTAAAATGTTTCAATTGGTCAAACATTTAGAAGACTACAGCAATTTATGTCAATTAAAATTTAGCCATTTACTCCATGTGTTTTATATGTTACCTCAACTAAGATTTATTATTTGGGCATCATAAGATATTGCTGGGGAACTACATAAAAATATATTTTTTATAGTTTAACAAAATTATTAAAAATGATTAACTGGTGTTTATCAATTACTAAAAACACATAATAGCCTTTATTTAATAACAATCTCCATTTATAACATTTTTCATACAAAATTTACATATAGGAATGAAGACAAAAATTCACCTACATCTTGGATGGCCTGAGGGTCAGTAAATTAACAGCAAATGTTCATTTGTGGGTGAACTATCCCTTTAAAGCTCCAGTTGACAAACATTACATCTGTAATACAACTGCAAAATTCAGTTTAAACTTTGTTTAATGAACTAAGAAAAAACTAAACAAGCTAAACAAAATGTTAGTAAACAAAAATGTACACATATTATTACTAATCACAATTACATCTTTAAAATGAGGCAGAAGTCAAAAAAAAAAAAAGAAGAAAAAGAATGAAGCAGGTGTTACAGTATATAAAATCAAATCAAGTCACCTTTATTTACATAACGCTTTATACAATACGGATTGTGTCAAAGCAGCTTTACAGAGTCAAACAGGACAATTGTTTGTCAATAATGCAAGACGATATTAACAAGTCATTTTTCCAGTTAAAGTCAGTTCATAGGTGATTCAGTGTCGACATCATCCACTTTAGTTCTCTTCCAATAATGTCTGTGCAATCAGCCAAGCGTCTCCAAATAAGCAAGCCAAAGGCGACAGCGGTAAGGACCCAAAGCTCCATCGGTGACAGAGATTGAGTAGACAACTTTGGGAGAAACCAGGCACAGTCGGGGGGCAGTTCTCCTCTGGCCAGATGAAACCAGCATGGCGTGGCTTAATTCTAGGCTGCAACACAGGTCAGATTGAGCAGAGGACTTGTCTGGTTCTCGTGGTCTTGTCCTGATGGCTGATGGGGTCTTCGCAGGGGATCTGTCTCTGGAGCTCATCTAGCTGATATGGTCTCCACTGACATTCACGGCTGTAGAGGTCGTCTCTAGATGCTGATCCACCATCTGATCTGGATACAGACTGGATGTGGGTGGCTACAGAATGAAACAGACTAATATTAGCGTAGATGCCACTGAGAACAGTAAAGCTCATTATAATTGTAGTAAAAACTCGAAACATTTATACATATTACCTGGAATGAAAACAATAAACTCCTTCCCCAGTGCACATACTCGTATGCACGGTCTAGTGATTCACTACTTAGGGAACTGACTGAGAAGCTTTGAACGGCCTTGTGAAATGATTCAGTTGTTCATTTTCGTTCAGAAGACATTCAGTTGTTCACGAGAACAATGCCGTGTAACGTTAATCCGCCCCGTTTGAAAAGAGCGACATTTCACCGTGGCTTGTTGTTAGTCACGTTTAATGTCGTCTTTTTACTTCACGGGACAATTGCAAAAGTTTACACACGCAAAAACACATTCAACACGCCCATATTAACATCAAATGAGCGGATTACTGTGGTTTACATTAAGTTACACGGTTCATAGTTTTCGGTTAACGTTAGTCGTATTAAGCATAATGGAGAAAGACCGCGCAATCTCTTCATTATCTTTTCACCTCACGGAAACACAAAAAATATCATACAATACGCCAAAACTAGCTAAAATTCATTATAGTAACACAGCTTTTGATATTAAGTGTTTCAGGATTAAACAAGGTGAAATACCACATTCCCTTCACTTATTTCCCTCAGACATACCATACAATGCTTATTCGATGTTTTTATATATGTTGTAGCTACATAACGTAGCTACATATATACATGTATAAATAACGTTATATGTTTTAAATAAAACATGTACACCTTTTAAATATATACGTTTTGATAAATTCAGTCTAACGTTAAGTAGAAATATTTATTCATTATTCATTATTCACATTTATTCATATTCATGCCACTTGACTTAACTTTACCTGACACCTTAACTTGACATAGCCTACACTGTTATATTGACATTTCTTTGGATATACAACTCATAAAACACTTTCTAAATTTTTCATTAAATTTAGTCTAAAAAAATAACATTTAGTAGTGCAACTTACCTGATGCGTGAACTTGACAAGATGGCGGCGCTGTTTCTCCCGCAAAGTCACTCAGTCTCGTGCACGTGCAGAATGATCCCAGCGTTGGCTGGATTAATTTTTATTAGTTTAGTCAACATTTAGCATTCTGAATGTTGACTGGATTTGAAAATAACCATTCATTTAATGTTTTTAATATATATTTGTGCAAACTTAATATAATATGTCTTCTAAACTAAGCCCAAGCTATAAAATTAGTTCAACTTAAATATGTTTGCCCTTCCAACATTTTGTTAATTAGATTTTTTACAGTGTATATATATTAGGGGTGGCACGGTACACAGATGTCACGGTTCGGTAAGTACCTTGGTTCGGGGGTCACGGTTCGATACGATTTCGGTACAACAGAGGAAGAAAAATATATACTATGCTCAGTTTCTTTTCATTTATTTTGAACAGACAGTAGTGCAAATTACATTTTTTTTTTCTATCTAGATGTGAAAATACTAAATATTATTACATGTTATATATATAAAATTTGTTTTGTTTTCATTGTGAGTGTACACAAATAAAAGCAGACCTTTATACAGTGATTATTAATGAGACAATACATGTGTACAGTTGATTCTGCTGGTATAAGGAAACAGTTGAAGTGATCACGCCGGAGAGCACACATACACACACACAAGACATCAGTTCCAGCATTGCTAACTTGACAGCACAGTTGGTACTTTATCAAAATAAAATACAGTGAGCCAAACATCAGTGCGCACCTCTGTCTCACCGTTGGAACGCGACGGAAGTACAAAGCCTATCATTTACATAATAAATAATAGTTTAGCATTCAGATATGTTACATCGCAAATATGGAAATATTATGGAATATTCGCATTTGTACCAAATGAGAGAGGTAGGATAATCGAGCACAAAGCTCCATTTCGCAAACAGTTGAGTGCGCAAGCCTTTAAAGTATACTCCCTTGTCAGTCTATATGAGAGACGTGTTCAGAATCAGCACATGGTCACTGTGTAGGGGGCTTTGTTTTCAAGTGCGCAACTCATGGCATTCGCTGTTCTTCTGCTGGCGGCTATCAAACAGCGTTGCATTACTGCGGGCGCCCCCTTCTGGATTGGGGGTGAATTACCTGTATTCGTCGTAAGGCCTCATGCACCGAACCGAGATGTCCGTACCGTGACATATACACTGAAATCATGGGCAAAAGTTTTAGTAATATTCTAAACACATAAAAAATTAAATGAATGAATGAATAAATAAATAAATAAAGCAAAAGAGTTGGTAACACTTCATAATAACTGCACGCTATGAATCATTAGGTAAGCATTAGTAAATAGTCAGTTCATCCTTTATAAAGCATTGTTCCAACATTAATAGTCATTAGTAAGCAGTTTATAAATGCAGCTATGAATGCCTTGTTCTTGATTTATAAGCATATCTATTGCAAAGGAGATTTAAAGGCTCAGTTATCTTCCTAACAGAAAAAATAAAAATAAACAAACACAACACAGAGGGATACAGAACTCAGAAATATTTATTTCTAGATGAAAAAAAAAAAATTAAACTGTCCAACTGTACACTTTAATTTTTCTTTTTAGCTGTACAGTTGTACAGTTTCCTTTTTGCATCATGAAAAAATATTTCTGTGTTCTGTATCCCTCTGTGTTGTGTTTGTTTAACTTGTCTGTTTGGAAGATAAATGAGCCTTTAAATCTCCTTTGTAAATGCTTTACCAGGTATGAATAGTCCTCACTTTAGATGAGCTCACAAAAAATAGATGGCTGGCAACTACTAAATGTTTTATAACTACCTGACTTAATCATGAATTACAGCAGGAATATGTGTT
The DNA here is from genome assembly GCF_012432095.1 of Onychostoma macrolepis. Lineage (NCBI taxonomy): Eukaryota > Metazoa > Chordata > Actinopteri > Cypriniformes > Cyprinidae > Onychostoma > Onychostoma macrolepis. The sequence goes on along the minus strand of NC_081161.1, from coordinate 22,653,428 downwards.
AATAAAGCATTTATTAACACACTGAGCAACTATTATCATATTTATAAACTGCTTACTAATGCCTATTAATGTTGAAACAATGCTTTATAAATGATGAACTGACTATTTACTAATGATTAACTAATGATTCATAGTGTGCAATTATTATAAAGTGTTACCAAAGAGTTTAATTTCAATTAAGTTGTGGGTATCAGGACAATACTCACTATTTATCTTGCTATGGCAGTCATACAATAAAAAATAGCTATAAATAAATTTTTGCACAAAGGCTAAACTTGGCTCTTGTACACCAGTTTAAGAGTATACCAAAATAATAATTTACATAAAAACCATTACAGTTTGAATTGTTTTTATATAAATTATATCTGACCATTTCATGCAACACAGCAAGACCCATCACTGCAGCCTTTTTCCCTTGTTCACTTAGACAGGAAGAAATTGCCTGACCAATATGTTAAGCAGACAATAATTTAGGGAGAGTTTTGTCTCAAATGAATGATGCCGCTATAATAGACAGGCACAGACACAAACTATTATTCAGAAAGAACAGGCAAAATTACATAAAATAGATGTACTATATAGCCTACCCTGTCCTATACAAAATGCAGACTATTCCACAGATGTAAGAAAGCAGAATATACCAGTTTGCTCTTGGATAACCAGTTAACTAAACAAAACCAGACAACCTGGTCGATCCAGTGATAACTTCATCCTAAAACGCCCGTCGTATCACCCTGGCATCTTGTAAACATGATTTTGTTTCCAGGCGGAAACAAACAAACAAACAAACACCTGTTTGTCCTTACTCCAGAAAATTCAGCCAATCAGATTAGAGCTTGCCAGTTTTGTGTGCATCAGACAGTCAGTGAATGACTGCTGGAGGTCCATAGGCGTGCTGTCTGAGACTGATACTATCAGTGCAGGAACTGAATGTGATAAAGCTGGCAAGAGCCCATGTCTTCAGTCTTCAGAGGTTTCTTGTCTTTGACTTGAGTACTTGGATTGCGGTCACACGTACACCAGCATAGGGAACTCTGTCCAATATCTATCTGATCAATAAACACAGAGTCCTCACACACCCTTAAAAATTTAAATAGCATATGTTTCTTGGCACACTTTTTCCATATCCACAGAAATTCTCACAGAAAATCATTTCAAAGCAATGTCAGGCAACGAGATCTGGGATAATGAGTGGTTCTATGGCTTAAATGGGCTTGTTTTGGGTGTGCAGCTGAGCTAGGCAGGAGCCGTGGCTGGAAAAATGGGTATCCCATCATGGTACCACTCAGCTTCCTGCTGAAAGCTATTTACTCATGTCATCTGCCGAATCCATGGCATATGGAATAGCAACACAATTGGAACTTTCAGAACAAAAATGGCTTCAGAATTTGGCACCAAAAAGACATATAAAATTACATACTAAAATATATAGTAGGCTATTATAAGCTGTAACTTTAAGTTTAAAATAGAGATGCACCGATCGACTGGCCAGGGATCGGAATTAGCTGATTTACCACATGACCAGTCTGACGATTCTGAGCCGGTCTGTTTTGACGTCACACTTACACACTTCTGATAATGTATTTATGTCGTGCCAGATGAGGCTTGCGCAGCCTGAGTGAGTGTGTGAGAGACCCATAGGAAAAATGTATTGCTCAGTCAGTGGTTGCTTTTCCTAAACTCAGGAGACTTAGATGAGATTATCATATATCTCTCATTTTAGTATCAACAGCATTTCAGATGTTTCTCCTAAAATGCCTTAGGAGAAATAGAAGTAGACACAAATGAGACATGAGAAATATTTGAGAACAAAAGAGTCAAAATTGAGAATGTGGTGCAAAAAACAAAAAACAAAACAAAACAACCAAAAAAAAAAAAACAGAATATTGTCTCGCTGCAATCTCTCAAGACTCCATTATAGGAATATTTTATTGCTCAGGTTCAGTGGTTGCTCTTTCTAACCTCAGGAGACTTATGATTCTCATGTATTTCTCATTTTAGTCTCAACAGTGTTTCAGATGTTTCTCCTAAAAATCCTTAGGATAAATAAAAGTAGACACACCTGAGACATGAGAAATTTCTGAAAGAAAGGAATCCAAAATGACAATGGGAAAAACATGGGAGAACTCTTTATTGTCTTGCTGTAATTTCTTGCAAGACTCCATTATAAAAATGTTCTACTGCTCAGAGGTTTTTTTTTGTTTTTTTTTGTTTGATTGCAGTGGGGTTTTTCACCTTTCATGGTCAGGACAGTAGGAGCAAATACAGGAATCAATTGGACAGGTGAGAATTGAACAGGAGCAGGAAATTACCTTTAGCTGGGATTCAAACCCATGCTGTTTGAGCTGAGGTGTAGATGTGCCTTCACGTCAAAGTGCTACCCACATGGCTATGGCTCTGACAGAGGTTACTCTATACTCTGGATACTTAGGAGTGATTCTCTTATATGTCTCCATGAGATATCAGCTTTGTCTTAAGATGTCTTCAGTTTTATTTTCGGAGAAACATTAAACTTTTATTAATATTGTAAATACTAAAACTATAATTTAAATAACATTTCAGAATATCAAGGGTTACTAGTTGAAATGTTTAAATTGATCTTCAATGTCCAGCATTTTAAGGACTTATATGTGCAAGATGTTTAGTATAAGAGCAATATCTTTTTTTTTTCTTTTTAATAAATGTAACACTAGTGTACTAGTGTTTATTTTTTTATTTTATTTTTTTTTTTTGCTTTGTTTAGCATTAAAATTATGTTTTGTACAGCCCATTCTTGCACGTATGTAAATATAGGTTATGGTATCCTCGGTATCCACTGTCTAAAATATGACAATGCATGTATTGTCTTTGATTGAAATGGTGTGGATAAATGACATTGAAGCTAACCAGAGGGAAGAAAAATAAAATAAAAAAGAGATCTCCGTAACATTTCTAATATTTCTCCTAGACATAAACGAGGTTATCTTAAGATTAAATGGAAACTTTTGCTTGAGTCTCCTGTTTCTCAAACTTGTCTCCTGAGACAAAAACTCTAAACCTCTCACAATGGTCTCCTTTAAAGCTTTAGAAGAGATCTCAACAACTTTACAAGCTGTGCTCAGATAATTCTCCTTAGCTAGAGACTCTGGATCTCTCACATTTTTCTCCTCAAAAGTTTAGAAGAAATCTCAACAACATCACACACTGTGCTCAGATTTTTCTCATACACTAAAGACTCACTCGAGAGTTCTCACATTTGTCTCCTCTAAATTTCAGAAGTGATCTCAATAACTTTAGAAAGTGTGCACCGAGTCAAATGCCTCAATATGAGTTCAAACTTTTCTACCATATAATATGTATTAATAATCAAATTAGTCAATTAATAATCAAGACTGAGTCATAAGTCATTTCTGTACCTTTCAGCAAAGAAAGCTCCAGGGTTACATTTTCTTTAAATCAGTTTAAATCACCTGGTACATTACTATTTCCAACAACAAATGATGTGCCTAAGTACATAAACATTGTCCTATAAAAAGTAACATTATCCTTATTTCTGTATAATTTCTCTATATAGCCTTTAACTCTGAATTATTTATTAATTATTTTCCCCCTTTATCGAGTGTCTTTCAAGTACTTGACTTGATGCACACTTTGTAAAGTTGTTGAGTTCTCTTCTAAACCTTTATAGGAGACAAATATGAGACCCCCCAGAGTATTTAGCTAAAGATAAAAATCTAAGCACTGTGTGATTTTGTTGAGATCTCTAATGTAAACTTTTGAGGAGACAAATGTGAGAGATCCAATGTCTGTAGCCAAGGAGAAATATCTGAGAACAGTGTGTGATGTTGTTGAGATCTCTTCTAAAGCTTTAAAGGAGACAAATTTGAGGCCACCAGAGTCTCTAGCTCAGGAGAAATATCTGATCATAGTGTATGATGCTGCTGAGGTCTCTTTTAAAGCTTTTTTTTTTTTAAGGTTTTTGTCTCAGGAAACAAATCTGAGAAACAGGAGACTCAAGCAAAAATCTCCATTCAATCTTAAAGTAACCTCATTTCTGTCTAGGAGAAATATTTGAGATGTTAAAGAGATCTCACTTTTGATTTTTCTTTCCTATGGGGAGACTCAACAGCACGCACAGAAAGTTATAGATGCATACTGCGGCAGTAAAACACAACACTGCACGACCAAAATGTTTCAACACAATTGCAATGTGATTTTACAGTAGTAATCCAATAAACAAGAAGTTAAAATTAAGGGACTTACATTTTAGACACAATATTGACTGTTTTTGCTCAATTTTGCTGATAAAAATAGTTACAATCAAAGCCACAGCAGAACTGTTTTGTGTCTCCGAGTATTTCATTACTGAATTAATCCACATTTTTGAACGAATCAAGTGAGTCAATGATTCAAAATGACATCTGTTTTGTTATATACAGCAACTTTTCAGCTAATTGTTATTTCTTCCTCTTTTCTAATCACAGAGCACTTTATTTTGAGAGTTGTTTAAGTGAGAGAACATCTGTAACTTTGTCCAGATTGGGGGAATTTTTTTTTTTATTATGTAAACATTTTTTTTTTTTGCATAAAAAAAAAAAAAAGTACAGATTTGAATTTTATATGCTGTCAATCATAGTTTTTATAAACAAAATCGGAATAGGCAAAAAACAGTATCGGCAGGTCACACTTACAAAAAAAAAAAAAAATCGGAAAACGGGATTTGCCAAGAAATTTGCAATCTGCTTGTGCATCTCTAGTTTAAACAAATAACTAAACAAACAAATAATCCTTCTTGCTTTTAAAAAAGGCTACCTCGAGGAATGATGTGACCCTTTGGCGGCAATGCACGCATAGTCCTTCGCTCTGCTCACTTTGTCAGAAATTGTATATATCCTGTCAGTAAATTTTGAACCACTCTTTATTTAACTCACTATGAGTACCCCAGCAGTCAAGGACAGCCAGAAAAGAGAGAGTGAACAATCGCCAATAAAGAAAAAAATAAAAGATTCCACCATCTCCAGAGAGAATCTCGATGCTGCTATAGCTAACGGTATCAAGCTAGTGCTTAAAGAGCAACAAAGATCTCTCGATTCGATAGTGGCTTCGACTGTAAGAGAAGCGATAGACTCTGAACTGACCCCAGCACTCCGTGATCTACATTTGGATATACAAACGACCAACGATTCTGTAAAAGAGCTAAAAGCAGAAGTTGAAAAGCTAGCCATCGTGGCGAAACAGACACGTGACCGGGTCAATTCTGTTCAAGCAGCTGCATGTGAGGATAGGACAGTCATAAACGTAAGAAATCAGCTGGAGCAACTCACCGAAAAAATTACGGACATTGAAGATAGGAGCAGGAGAAATAACGTACGACTGGTGGGGTTGTTGGAGGGGGAGGAAGGCTCCGATGCAGCTGGCTTCCTCAGAGCTTATCTTTCCAAGTGGGTCCCTTCCCTGAAAGACCGTGACATCAAGATTGACGTGTATGACGGAAGGAAAAACTCAGATCAGCCACGTACTCTCATCTTCCATGTACTAAGGTGTCATGACAGATTGGCGATCCTGAAGGGTGCTCGGCAGGCATATCCGGTGAAATACACAGGACAATGTCACGCTACTATTTTTTCCCGACTTTAGTCCAGCCACAACTACCAAGAGAAAGAGCTTTAATCCAGTCTTGAAGAAGATGACAGCACTTGGTCTCCAGCCCTTTCTCACCTATCTGGCGGTAATTAAACTACGGCACAAAGGTGTGCAGATGATGTTCGACTCTCCTCAAAAGGCAGAGGATTTTGTTACTTCACTGTCACTGAAGACGTATTCTGCAGCGCTACAAAGCAGCGGTAACAAGGTGGCCATGGACACTTGTTAATTTCTTTTTGGAATCTTGCCCCTGCCCTGTACGTTCGTCTGCTGATTGGTAAATAATAATGATTTATTTTCTTTATTTTTCTTTATTATTATTATTGTTCGGGCTGATGGAGAGCAGGTTCAATCACTATGCTTTTGGCTCAGTGGACCTTTTGGGGACATGTCTTGCGTTGAAGTGGACTGGTCACGCATCAACATTTGTTTCTGTTGTTTATGCAGACCTACACTCTCGGTAATGTGCAGTCTGCTTTAGTTTTTATACACAATTTGTCGTTGCTTGTTCTTGTTTTTATTTTATTTTTTCTATGCCCTTCAACAGACATCAATACTTTTATTTATTCTGCTTTTCTTTTAAAAGGACTATGCATCTAGGTGGATTGGTATCTATGATTCATACTAATGTTTACATGTCACTGGCAGTATGGCATTGCTTTTGTTTCTCTTCACTTAGACATAATCTTGGCATTGTGAGCACACAATGCCTGTTCTGAATATCGTATCATTGAATGTGAATGGCCTAAATTTTCCTATTAAGCGTACCCGGATATTAGAATATTTGCACCGTAAATCGATTTCCTGTGCCCTGATACAAGAGTCTCATTTAAAACGATGCGATGTGGCACGTTTTAAAACAAGTATTACAAACTGGCAGCCTTCTCTTGTGCTCCTAGGAAGTTACATTTAACTATTGAACATACCGGGAATGATGATGAAGGTAGATTTGTTTTTATACGCTGTAAAATACATAATTTTTCACAAATATTTCCAATATATTATTTGAGCAGATTGATCGTCCTTTAGTGATGGGTGGTGATTTTATTGCTGTTTTAAATCCTGCACTGGATAAATCTCACCCTGATACTACAGCTAACCCATCCTCAAAGTTATTGAATAAATTTATCACTGAACTTAATGTAATCGGTCTTTGGATAATCCAGAATACTACATCTAAGGACTTCACTTTTTATTTTCTAAAAAGGGTTGAACGTCTGATGGGAGGACCTTTCAAATTTTGTAACAACACACCCTTATGGCAAAACTTTCATTTTTTATGTTGAAATCGGACATTTGTCCAGCCCTCTTGGTCTCCATTAGGCAGAAACACATGTGGTGACTTATATGATAACCAGGGACTCTGCTCACTTCAAGAACTAAGAACTAAGTTTTGTTTACCAGCATCATCATATTTTGTCTTTTTTCAATTACGTTCTGCTCTCAAGGCCTATGGACTTCCCTTGGCATCCCCTATTTCCACTCATCCTATGTGGGATTGGATCGCACCACCCTCTGGTCGGCCATCTGTTTCTTTAGTATATAGTAAACTTAATGATCACACTGCAAAGTCTCTTTCTATTAAATCTATCTGGAATCGTGAATGAACAGATTTTGATTTATCGGTTGACTGTGAGAGGGTGTGGTCTAATCTAATCTTAACTTCTAAAAACTTGGCTCATCATCTTATCCATTTCAAAGCCATCCATAGAGCATACATAACTCCTTACAAGAGGTTTAAAATGAAACTGCAAAAGACCTATAACTGTCATATCCGTAACACTGTATCAGCAGGTACTTTTCTCCACATGTTTTGGGAATGTCCAATTGTTGTCAATCTATGGACTCATGTGAATTCTGTTTTGTCCTTTTTACTACAAATTGAAATTTAAATTGTTGATGGTGTGTCTGTTGCTCCCCCCTCCCTGTTGTTTGTTTGAGTGGATGTTGTTTTGTTGATTTGGAGAAAATAAAAAGTTGATCACACACAAAAAAAGCTACCTCTCTCTCTAGATGTATTCATTAAGTTTCATTCTCATACTAGAATAGTAAACAGTGATGTGGTGAATGGGTCAAACATGTTACTTAATACTGCTAAAATGCTGCACTGACCAATCAGCATCCAGTACTATATAATTATAAAATATGCATTTATGCAATATCATTGTTAATTGCACTTGCAACACAATAACAATGTGACTGTTATTACTGGTTTCTTTCAATTTTTCATTTTAATGGCCCCCCTGCCAGTGCAACCATCTGTAGAACATGGGGCACCAGTGTTAGTCTGGAGCCCTGTTAATTATTGTTCAATTATTTTGATTTTAAATGTACCATTTTAAAAGGACACAATTCTGGGAAAAGTTTATAAAGAACCAAAGAGTCAGTTTGACCCAAAATGGAATGTGAGCGTTACAATAACAGTCCTATACTAGCAGCTGGAGCGATGGGAGTCAAGTTGACCCACGTGATTGAAATGCATTGGTCAGACATGTATTACCAGCCTTGAAGGCTCTCATCAAAGAGCCATCATTCTCCTCCAATTGCGGCCTAAACCAACCGGCAGGGATAATAGGCTAGGCTTAGAACTGTGAATCACGGTACAGCAGGCGAGTCACAATGTCCACTAGAGTCCGCTGAAACATGCTGGATTGAGGCCAATTTACGCTCATAACAGCAATGCTTGTCTCGTTGTCGATACAGGTGGACGTTTATGACAAATGCTAAAAGCTATCAGCAGGAGAAGGATATCAAGGTGTGTGCTCCCCCGCCTGTCATATGGAAGGGTGTAATTTTCAGGCCGCCACTCATTCCTGCATGATTTACAGCTGGAGGTATAATTGAAAAGGGTGTTTCCTCCGTGTTGTTTATCAAGGGACATGAATGTTGCTGAGAGGCTTAGTGAGGGAGACTATAAATAATAAAATAGTCTCATCTAGCACTCCGTCCACCTGATCTGTCCTCATAACGGCTGTTCATTCACATTCACACTCAAAATATTGGATTTTGTGAAGGTGAAAGGATTTGAGATTGAACCAAATAATGCATTCGGTTCATCATAAGACAACAAAAGGATTGACCAGTTGTTTAAATGGCCAGTGAGGAAGACATGAGAGGCTGTCAATGTTTTGAAAACTGCTCCCACGTGGAAACGATGCCTCAGGCTGATGTGGTATAAGTGACCATCGCTTTGGTGCCACAATTAATGGCCTTTGATGAGACAGCAAGACAATCAACACTTAACACAACATGCTACCAGCCTGGGGTGAGTTAATGTGGCAGCAGGTCGGCAAGGGTGGTGAAGTATGTGTTTGTGAAAGGCATTTGAGGCAGAGAAGAGAAAAAAAGCACTTGTGTAACATGGATGCTTGAGTGCAGTCCTTGACAAGCTGTTTACAAGAACCACAGGAACAAAACAATTAAGAGTGTCCTTTGCTTGCTGCTGATGGCTTTGACATATGCCGCCATTTTGAAGTGGCATGTCATTGATTCATTTTAATTAGTTCTTAGGAAATGTGTGCGGGATTTGTGGAGGATGCTGTCAAGTAAATTCAAGACAAATTGCTACACTTCACATATTTAATTGTCCCCTAGATAGTCAGAACTAAATGAAACAAGACATAGTAAGTTACAAGTTACACTGAGAGGAACAATAAGTCAAGAGGACATCGTGAGGGTGGATCTTTTTTCCATGTTCCAAGCACTGTTTGTAATAAACAAGTCGAATAAAAATAAAGTTTATCTAGCTGCAATGGAAATATATAACAAGTGAGACATGAGGCCTGTCAGAATTGTGGCATGTGCTGTCAAACCATAAAAACACCGGCACAGAAGAGTTCTGCTCTCTTCTGTTTCATTCTCACTTAGAAAAAATCAGAATGACAGAAAGGAAAGTAAACAATTCACATTGTGAAAAGGAACTATACATCAAGATATGTCTAATTGCCATATGTCTGTATATACTTTGACCACATTTATGATATTGCATTAAACTGATCAAAGTGACAGTAAATGCATTTTCATTTTACTATATCAAATAAACAAATGGTGTTCTTTTAATTCATCAAAAATGTAAATATATGTAAATAAATAAATAAATAAATAATAGTGAGATTTTAAACCTTAAAATTAAGTGTGACCAAAAAGGGTTCAATAAATTTATTTGTAAAAATACAACAAACCCGTAAAAGTCTAAAAACTTGAATGAATGAATGACTGACTGAATAAATAAATAAATAAATACAAATTCAGCTTTACGTCACATAAATAAATTGCATTTTCAAATACATTAAAATAGTAAAGCTATTTTAAATTGCATTTTAAATTTATAATAATTTTATGCATTTACTTACTTTTGGAAAGTGAAAATACCATAAACCATGTCATAAATGTGGTCAAAGGGAACATGTCTGGCCTTCCAGTTGGCTTGACGCACTGGGTGTATTCCAGCTCCATATTTGGCTGTGTCTAGAGTGAGATAAGTATTGAAGCACTCAGGAGAATAAATGACACATCGAAGTGATTGTGATCATCACAAAGCACGCCGGCCAAGTCTGCTCCCCCTCACCAGAAAAAGTGAAAAGAGGAAAGGATAGGCGATAAACGGCAGCACTGAGCAGGTGGGAGTGTGTACGTGTCTGTGTGTGTGTGTGGTGTGAAGGTGAGGCAATGAGCTAACACTGTGCCTGACTTCCTGTAAGCATGATGGGACCATCAAAGTTGACATATAACTATCACCGTGCTCACAGAACAGTCAGACAGCGATGAAAAGCATCACGGTCAAAGGAGCTGGGAGGACGTGGGAGTGGACGGAAGCATTGATCTCCCTGCCACAGTAACGGCGCCACCTCTGACATGACAATTGCACACGATATGGACGCAATGATGGCTTCGGCTACACCCTGACTGGTAGTATGAGCCAAAAGGGAATCACACAAACCAAACCTTTGGCCTCAGACAAAATGGCCTGGGTGATAAGGGTTAACACATTTGCTGAGAGCTTCTGAAAGGTAAGACCAAACCCAGCGAACGTGACTGGTGAGTAAATGTTTCAGTCAGCCATAGGAAGCACTCCTGGTGCCTTCTGACAAGCAATCCATCAAAAGGAACACACATACTCTTATATACACCAGTATACACACCTGCACACACATGTACCTAGAGGGATTTGTTAAAATGATGGATAAAAAGAAAGGAAAGGCAGAAAGAAAATAAATGAGGTTTCTTAAGCATCTCATCAAGTGTGGCATTTAAAAAAAGGTTTCTCTTCACCATAGGTGCTTCCAATTAGCCAGAAGACCTGATGTGACATCGCAGCTCTTATAAGAGCCAAACATAAGTGATGTCAAAGATTGCGATAGACCCATAAAAAATTATTCTGAATTCTTTAACAAAACTGAATGATGCAAACCAAAACTTGTTTGTAAATGTTTGAGTGTAGCTATTTGGGACAGTAGGGGGGAGATGATAGCGCTTCTCATACGTGGAGGAGATGTTCACTGGAGCAGAGGCCTGCTTTAATGGGCCGGTCCCCTGTGAGAACCACAAAGACTCCATGCAGCAAAGATTTACCGTTTGATCTCTCCATCTTATCTGTTTCTTTTTCAAATGACCTTGCAGTGCAGACTTTTATGCCCAGCCTTTTATTCTGAGCCATGATTGGATGCTCCTCTAAGCTTAGATCTGCGCAGTGTGATGAATGCGTTTCCCTCACATTTATGTCCCCCCACCAACCCAGACAGCCACCAATGAATCTTCTGTGGTGCGACCCCTGCAAGAAGACCTTTCATGAAGACCTTTCCTCAAACGCCTTTTTCTGCACACATCATCCCGGTTAGCTTGAGCAACACAAAAGGCGTTTGGGCTCCTTATGTCCTTCGCCGAAAAGCCTATGTGTAACGGCACAGTGCGATGGCTTGATCGCATGCTTTTCTGCGGTTGTGCATTTACTCCGCTCATTAGAATATAGACTAATAAAAGGACTATAAAGAGCAAATAAAACACATTGCCCACAGGATGTAATCAGCGCTTTTAATTTGGGAGGGCAATGCTGAATGCCTATGGGAAGTGCATACTGCTACTATGCTGCTGCCTAATAATGTGCATAGAAAGAGAGAGAAAGACAGACAGAGGATACAGTGGATTCATTGTCAAACCAGGAGGATGATGGAAATTAAGAGTAAAACACAGAGAAAAGTAGAAATAGAAGCACAGTGAAATGAGGTCCTAGGGTGAGGAGTGAAAGAGAAAGCCTTGACGCAACATTAAATATCCACACTGTGTCTCTTGCATAATTAATAGATGAAGGAGATTTTGAACAGAGGGCCGTCTGTGAGAAAGCGGCCAGGCGTCATATCAGATATAAATAAGCAGTGCCAAAGGCAAGAGTGTAGATTAGAACACTCAAGCATTCACCGAAATCTCAGCTGTCCTCTACAGAATGCTGCTTGAGTAAGACTTGTGCTGAAAACCGATCTACAGAGGTACAGCAATTCACAGTTGAACAAAGTTAAACATTCTGAATGGTATAAATATATAAATGAATAATACATATTTATATTACAATATGATAATTTAACACAGATAATCTAAATAAGACATGACTTATTATTATTAAACATTTAGAGATCCCAAATTAAATAAGCAATTTTGAGACCCTGCAAAAGTGAAAAGTCACATTGTCCTTTTCCATGTTTATTTTCATTTTTTACTTTTCTTATGCAAATAACATTAATATAACAAATCGGAAAAGTTTTTAAATATAGAAAATTCAAAATTAATAAAGATATATTTTTATGGAAGAAAATATGTATAAATCATTTAAATTGCTCTGTAATAAGTTCAACCTTACTTAAAAAGTGGTGTAGAAACAATTTTCACTCAGAAATGGCTAGTATATCTCACAATCAATTACGAAGAAACAACAAGTGACAATGAACATAACATTTTAAAGTAGAAAGAGCATTCCATGCAAAAATAGTTTACTGTGTGCAGCGGTTACAATACAGAGCTATTTTTTTTTTCTGCGCAATGTGAAACAAAGAAACCTGATGCAGTTGAGTTAATTCAGTATATTTACAGTGTGTAAGCATATACTATGTTTGTCTTCAGAGAAACAGAAACACACACGTTACGCAAATAATTTTAGAGATGAAGTACACATTTCTGCAGACCACTACTTTCCCAATACAATATAATAAAATTCAAAATATTCCACAATAATAATAATAATAATAAAGTAAAATAGTGGGGCCTCACACATTTGGATCCCACAGACTTTTTAAGATGTTCATGAATATGTTTGCACTACTAGTCAAATATTTCATTGTATAGTCTAAGTGATTCAACAACTGAATATAACCTACTGCAAATATGTTAAGCTTCAACAGTTTTTGAAGGTTCTTGGCTGCATTTCATGGCTTTTGTTCAGAGCTAATTTCCAATCTGCAGTAAATCAGCTCAATTAGGCCTTCTGAAACTGCAACGACTGTGCCATCTCATATTGAAGCATTGAATAATAGCGTGTATCTAGCATTCAGCTCACGTTTAGGATGAGGGAGATAGGTCTGAGTGATGTGAGGTTAGCTTCACCTCCATGCTTTCCCTTATCATGAGAGACAGATAATGTCAGTGTCCACCTCAGCGCTGATTACCCTGTCATATGGCATCAGTGTCACTCTCTAAGCCAACACAATACCCCCCTGGGCCCATTAGTGCTGGCCTGGGCTATTTATGGGCTCTCCTCATCACCCAACTGCAAAAACACTCTCTCCTCTCTCTTTCATCGCTTGTTGTCTATTTCCATCCCTATACTCCTTTTTGCTGTTCTCTTCTGTGAAAGGGATAACTTTTGAAAAGCATACTGTATTAGGAAAAAACAAAAAACAAAAACAACTTTTGAGCTCCAACAGAATCATTCAGTTTGCTTTTATGCTGAACACAATGAGTGGCATCATTTCCTGTGAATGTGTGGTCTTTGTTTCTGAGTCCTCAAAAACATATTCTGAGGTATTAGACTAAAACCAATGCAGTATTCCTGCAATAGAGAGAAGCGTGAGCCTTCCTTGATTGACAGAAAGTTAAAAGCTAAAAGCTGAATTCACTTTAAACCTTGAAAAAAGTGCACCATTTTGTATCATTGTTAATTGCACTTGCAACACAATAACAATGTGACTGTTATTACTGGTTTCTTTCAATTTTTCATTTTAATGGCCCCCTGCCAGTGCAACCATCTAGAACATGGGGCACCAGTGTTAGTCTGGAGCCCTGTTAATTATTGTTCAATTATTTTGATTTTAAATGTACCATTTTAAAAGGACACAATTCTGGGAAAAGTTTATAAAGAACCAAAGAGTCAGTTTGACCCAAAATGGAATGTGAGCGTTACAATAACAGTCCTATACTAGCAGCTGGAGCGATGGGAGTCAAGTTGACCCACGTGATTGAAATGCATTGGTCAGACATGTATTACCAGCCTTGAAGGCTCTCATCAAAGAGCCATCATTCTCCTCCAATTGCGGCCTAAACCAACCGGCAGGGATAATAGGCTAGGCTTAGAACTGTGAATCACGGTACAGCAGGCAAAATGTCCACTAGAGTCCGCTGAAACATGCTGGATTGAGGCCAATTTACGCTCATAACAGCAATGCTTGTCTCGTTGTCGATACAGGTGGACGTTTATGACAAATGCTAAAAGCTATCAGCAGGAGAAGGATATCAAGGTGTGTGCTCCCCCGCCTGTCATATGGAAGGGTGTAATTTTCAGGCCGCCACTCATTCCTGCATGATTTACAGCTGGAGGTATAATTGAAAAGGGTGTTTCCTCCGTGTTGTTTATCAAGGGACATGAATGTTGCTGAGAGGCTTAGTGAGGGAGACTATAAATAATAAAATAGTCTCATCTAGCACTCCGTCCACCTGATCTGTCCTCATAACGGCTGTTCATTCACATTCACACTCAAAATATTGGATTTTGTGAAGGTGAAAGGATTTGAGATTGAACCAAATAATGCATTCGGTTCATCATAAGACAACAAAAGGATTGACCAGTTGTTTAAATGGCCAGTGAGGAAGACATGAGAGGCTGTCAATGTTTTGAAAACTGCTCCCACGTGGAAACGATGCCTCAGGCTGATGTGGTATAAGTGACCATCGCTTTGGTGCCACAATTAATGGCCTTTGATGAGACAGCAAGACAATCAACACTTAACACAACATGCTACCAGCCTGGGGTGAGTTAATGTGGCAGCAGGTCGGCAAGGGTGGTGAAGTATGTGTTTGTGAAAGGCATTTGAGGCAGAGAAGAGAAAAAAAGCACTTGTGTAACATGGATGCTTGAGTGCAGTCCTTGACAAGCTGTTTACAAGAACCACAGGAACAAAACAATTAAGAGTGTCCTTTGCTTGCTGCTGATGGCTTTGACATATGCCGCCATTTTGAAGTGGCATGTCATTGATTCATTTTAATTAGTTCTTAGGAAATGTGTGCGGGATTTGTGGAGGATGCTGTCAAGTAAATTCAAGACAAATTGCTACACTTCACATATTTAATTGTCCCCTAGATAGTCAGAACTAAATGAAACAAGACATAGTAAGTTACAAGTTACACTGAGAGGAACAATAAGTCA
Source organism: Onychostoma macrolepis (assembly GCF_012432095.1). NCBI lineage: Eukaryota > Metazoa > Chordata > Actinopteri > Cypriniformes > Cyprinidae > Onychostoma > Onychostoma macrolepis. The sequence goes on along the minus strand of NC_081161.1, from coordinate 22,638,181 downwards.
AGAGGACATCGTGAGGGTGGATCTTTTTTCCATGTTCCAAGCACTGTTTGTAATAAACAAGTCGAATAAAAATAAAGTTTATCTAGCTGCAATGGAAATATATAACAAGTGAGACATGAGGCCTGTCAGAATTGTGGCATGTGCTGTCAAACCATAAAAACACCGGCACAGAAGAGTTCTGCTCTCTTCTGTTTCATTCTCACTTAGAAAAAAAATCAGAATGACAGAAAGGAAAGTAAACAATTCACATTGTGAAAAGGAACTATACATCAAGATATGTCTAATTGCCATATGTCTGTATATACTTTGACCACATTTATGATATTGCATTAAACTGATCAAAGTGACAGTAAATGCATTTTCATTTTACTATATCAAATAAACAAATGGTGTTCTTTTAATTCATCAAAATGTAAATATATGTAAATAAATAAATAAATAAATAATAGTGAGATTTTAAACCTTAAAATTAAGTGTGACCAAAAAGGGTTCAATAAATTTATTTGTAAAAATACAACAAACCCGTAAAAGTCTAAAAACTTGAATGAATGAATGACTGACTGAATAAATAAATAAATAAATACAAATTCAGCTTTACGTCACATAAATAAATTGCATTTTCAAATACATTAAAATAGTAAAGCTATTTTAAATTGCATTTTTTAAATTTATAATAATTTTATGCATTTACTTACTTTTTGGAAAGTGAAAATACCATAAACCATGTCATAAATGTGGTCAAAGGGAACATGTCTGGCCTTCCAGTTGGCTTGACGCACTGGGTGTATTCCAGCTCCATATTTGGCTGTGTCTAGAGTGAGATAAGTATTGAAGCACTCAGGAGAATAAATGACACATCAGTGATTGTGATCATCACAAAGCACGCCGCCAAGTCTGCTCCCCTCACCAGAAAAAGTGAAAAGAGGAAAGGATAGGCGATAAACGGCAGCACTGAGCAGGTGGGAGTGTGTACGTGTCTGTGTGTGTGTGTGGTGTGAAGGTGAGGCAATGAGCTAACACTGTGCCTGACTTCCTGTAAGCATGATGGGACCATCAAAGTTGACATATAACTATCACCGTGCTCACAGAACAGTCAGACAGCGATGAAAAGCATCACGGTCAAAGGAGCTGGGAGGACGTGGGAGTGGACGGAAGCATTGATCTCCCTGCCACAGTAACGGCGCCACCTCTGACATGACAATTGCACACGATATGGACGCAATGATGGCTTCGGCTACACCCTGACTGGTAGTATGAGCCAAAAGGGAATCACACAAACCAAACCTTTGGCCTCAGACAAAATGGCCTGGGTGATAAGGGTTAACACATTTGCTGAGAGCTTCTGAAAGGTAAGACCAAACCCAGCGGACGTGACTGGTGAGTAAATATTTCAGTCAGCCATAGGAAGCACTCCTGGTGCCTTCTGACAAGCAATCCATCAAAAGGAACACACATACTCTTATATACACCAGTATACACACCTGCACACACATGTACCTAGAGGGATTTGTTAAAATGATGGATAAAAAGAAAGGAAAGGCAGAAAGAAAATAAATGAGGTTTCTTAAGCATCTCATCAAGTGTGGCATTTAAAAAAAGGTTTCTCTTCACCATAGGTGCTTCCAATTAGCCAGAAGACCTGATGTGACATCGCAGCTCTTATAAGAGCCAGACATAAGTGATGTCAAAGATTGCGATAGACCCATAAAAAATTATTCTGAATTCTTTAACAAAACTGAATGATGCAAACCAAAACTTGTTTGTAAATGTTTGAGTGTAGCTATTTGGGACAGTAGGGGGGAGATGATAGCGCTTCTCATACGTGGAGGAGATGTTCACTGGAGCAGAGGCCTGCTTTAATGGGCCGGTCCCCTGTGAGAACCACAAAGACTCCATGCAGCAAAGATTTACCGTTTGATCTCTCCATCTTATCTGTTTCTTTTTCAAATGACCTTGCAGTGCAGACTTTTATGCCCAGCCTTTTATTCTGAGCCATGATTGGATGCTCCTCTAAGCTTAGATCTGCGCAGTGTGATGAATGCGTTTCCCTCACATTTATGTCCCCCCACCAACCCAGACAGCCACCAATGAATCTTCTGTGGTGCGACCCCTGCAAGAAGACCTTTCATGAAGACCTTTCCTCAAACGCCTTTTTTCTGCACACATCATCCCGGTTAGCTTGAGCAACACAAAAGGCGTTTGGGCTCCTTATGTCCTTCGCTCGAAAAGCCTATGTGTAACGGCACAGTGCGATGGCTTGATCGCATGCTTTTCTGCGGTTGTGCATTTACTCCGCTCATTAGAATATAGACTAATAAAAGGACTATAAAGAGCAAATAAAAACACATTGCCCACAGGATGTAATCAGCGCTTTTAATTTGGGAGGGCAATGCTGAATGCCTATGGGAAGTGCATACTGCTACTATGCTGCTGCCTAATAATGTGCATAGAAAGAGAGAGAAAGACAGACAGAGGATACAGTGGATTCATTGTCAAACCAGGAGGATGATGGAAATTAAGAGTAAAACACAGAGAAAAGTAGAAATAGAAGCACAGTGAAATGAGGTCCTAGGGTGAGGAGTGAAAGAGAAAGCCTTGACGCAACATTAAATATCCACACTGTGTCTCTTGCATAATTAATAGATGAAGGAGATTTTGAACAGAGGGCCGTCTGTGAGAAAGCGGCCAGGCGTCATATCAGATATAAATAAGCAGTGCCAAAGGCAAGAGTGTAGATTAGAACACTCAAGCATTCACCGAAATCTCAGCTGTCCTCTACAGAATGCTGCTTGAGTAAGACTTGTGCTGAAAACCGATCTACAGAGGTACAGCAATTCACAGTTGAACAAAGTTAAACATTCTGAATGGTATAAATATATAAATGAATAATACATATTTATATTGAATTAAATAATGAATATTTATATTACAATATGATAATTTAACACAGATAATCTAAATAAGACATGACTTATTATTATTAAACATTTAGAGATCCCAAATGAAATAAGCAATTTTGAGACCCTGCAAAAGTGAAAAGTCACATTGTCCTTTTCCATGTTTATTTTCATTTTTTACTTTTCTTATGCAAATAACATTAATATAACAAATCGGAAAAGTTTTTAAATATAGAAAATTCAAAATTAATAAAGATATATTTTTATGGAAGAAAATATGTATAAATCATTTAAATTGCTCTGTAATAAGTTCAACCTTACTTAAAAAGTGGTGTAGAAACAATTTTCACTCAGAAATGGCTAGTATATCTCACAATCAATTACGAAGAAACAACAAGTGACAATGAACATAACATTTTAAAGTAGAAAGAGCATTCCATGCAAAAATAGTTTACTGTGTGCAGCGGTTACAATACAGAGCTATTTTTTTTTCTGCGATGTGAAACAAAGAAACCTGATGCAGTTGAGTTAATTCAGTATATTTACAGTGTGTAAGCATATACTATGTTTGTCTTCAGAGAAACAGAAACACACACGTTACGCAAATAATTTTAGAGATGAAGTACACATTTCTGCAGACCACTACTTTCCCAATACAATATAATAAAATTCAAAATATTCCACAATAATAATAATAATAATAATAATAATAATAATAATAATAATAATAATAATAATAAAGTAAAATAGTGGGGCCTCACACATTTGGATCCCACAGACTTTTTAAGATGTTCATGAATATGTTTGCACTACTAGTCAAATATTTCATTGTATAGTCTAAGTGATTCAACAACTGAATATAACCTACTGCAAATATGTTAAGCTTCAACAGTTTTTGAAGGTTCTTGGCTGCATTTCATGGCTTTTGTTCAGAGCTAATTTCCAATCTGCAGTAAATCAGCTCAATTAGGCCTTCTGAAACTGCAACGACTGTGCCATCTCATATTGAAGCATTGAATAATAGCGTGTATCTAGCATTCAGCTCACGTTTAGGATGAGGGAGATAGGTCTGAGTGATGTGAGGTTAGCTTCACCTCCATGCTTTCCCTTATCATGAGAGACAGATAATGTCAGTGTCCACCTCAGCGCTGATTACCCTGTCATATGGCATCAGTGTCACTCTCTAAGCCAACACAATACCCCCCTGGGCCCATTAGTGCTGGCCTGGGCTATTTATGGGCTCTCCTCATCACCCAACTGCAAAACACTCTCCTCTCTCTTTCATCGCTTGTTGTCTATTTCCATCCCTATACTCCTTTTTGCTGTTCTCTTCTGTGAAAGGGATAACTTTTGAAAAGCATACTGTATTAGGAAAAAACAAAAAACAAAAACAACTTTTGAGCTCCAACAGAATCATTCAGTTTGCTTTTATGCTGAACACAATGAGTGGCATCATTTCCTGTGAATGTGTGGTCTTTGTTTCTGAGTCCTCAAAAACATATTCTGAGGTATTAGACTAAAACCAATGCAGTATTCCTGCAATAGAGAGAAGCGTGAGCCTTCCTTGATTGACAGAAAGTTAAAAGCTAAAAGCTGAATTCACTTTAAACCTTGAAAAAAAGTGCACCATTTTGTATCAGGGTTAAAATATTATAACTGTAAATGATGTAAATGGCAGTAAAAATTTCAGGAAATTATTATATGTATGTGCTTAAAGAAATGGAAGGATGTTGATAGAGTTAGGTTTTTGCAGAGAACTGGTATTCATCAAAATAACCAAGGATAAAAATGGGATAAAAAACATATTAAAAAAAAAAAATCTATACAAAAGGAGAGCTGATGGAAATTGATTAAACTGTCTATTGTAGTTTCATCTCTTTTCATGAGCAGTTGAACACGACTGCGGTAGGATAAGGGGCAGAGGCAGTGGAGTGGAGTAGGATCATTTTGTAAGCTCTTTCTTCGTGATTCACATTTTATGTATGGCACTGATGTCCAGGCAGCGAGAGAGGTGGTTTCAAAGAAAATGTGCTGAAACCAGTACTACAGTAGCACATTCACAGGAAGAATTGCTTACATCTTATTCACTAAGGCCATTTCAACTGAAAATCCATTTCACTCACACCTGTTGCAAAACCTCTGTGGATTTAAAAGTCAGTAATATAAATCTAAAAGTAAATAGAGAGAGATAGTCAGGCTTTACATGCAAAAAGAAGTCCAGCTCGTTGTAATTGTAATGGTTCGTTTCTCAATATACTAGGAAACAAGAGAAAAGGAAGAGAGATATTTTTACTGATGAATAATTATTATAACAATATATTTACACACACACACACACACACACACAGTATGTGCACTTGTTACTATAAGGAGCTATTTCTGCTTGATTGATCTGACCCACACCCAAGGGCGTCCATATTAGCTGTGAATGGTCTGCATATTCAAGCCATTTAAGAGAACGAGTTCAGGGACTGGCTAATTGATATTAAAATTACTATAAATTCCCTTGTAATTTGATATCAAGAATAAGGCTTACATAATGAAATGTTGGGAATACGTATGCAACTGTCCGTAAACGATTTATTTGCTAAATAACGGTAATCGTCTGCAAATCTGTGCCAGAAGAGATTCAGGTGAGAGGATCCACAGTAGTTTTGGCGCCTATGCTCTATTGTCATGAATCGCCATTATTGTTCCCTGTTCTCATTGGTTTATTCGCATGTGAGTGATTTAATTTACAAGGAAAGCTGTCCGAAAATTGCTCGCCCAAATGGAAAAATCTGCTGTTTTGCTGCCAGATATCGATTACTGAAAATCACATTGTATTTAATGCAAAACCAACTTGATTAAAACACTTTCTGTGTATTTTTATTGTTCCATGCTTGGCAAATCTTGCATGTGTGATGTGTGTGTGTGAATATATACAGTGGGTACGGAAAGTATTCAGACCCCCTTAAATTTTTCACTCTTTGTTATATTGCAGCCATTTGCTAAAATCATTTAAGTTCTTTTTTTTTTTTTTCTCATTAATGTACACACAAGCACCCCATATTGACAGAAAAACACAGAATTGTTGACATTTTTGCAGATTTATTAAAAAAGAAAAACTGAAATATCACATGGTCCTAAGTATTCAGACCCTTTGCTGTGACACTCATATATTTAACTCAGGTGCTGTCCATTTCTTCTGATCATCCTTGAGATGGTTCTACACCTTCATTTGAGTCCAGCTGTGTTTGATTATACTGATTGGACTTAGGAAAGCCACACACCTGTGCATGTCAGAGTAAATGAGAATCATGAGGTCAAAGGAACTGCCTGAAGAGCTCAGAGACAGAATTGTGGCAAGGCACAGATCTGGCCAAGGTTACAAAAAAATTTCTGCTGCACTTAAGGTTCCTAAGAGCACAGTGGCCTCCATAATCCTTAAATGGAAGACGTTTGGGACGACCAGAACCCTTCCTAGAGCTGGCCATCCGGCCAAACTGAGCAATCGGGGGAGAAGAGCCTTGGTGAGAGAGGTAAAGAAGAACCCAAAGATCACTGTGGCTGAGCTCCAGAGATGCAGTCGGGAGATGGGAGAAAGTTGTAGAAAGTCAACCATCACTGCAGCCCCCCACCAGTCCGGGCTTTATGGCAGAGTGGCCCGACGGAAGCCTCTCCTCAGTGCAAGACACATGAAAGTCCGCATGGAGTTTGCTAAAAAAAACACCTGAATAAGATTCTCTGGTCTGATGAGACCAAGATATAACTTTTTGGCCTTAATTCTAAGCGGCATGTGTGAAGAAAACCAGGCACTGCTCATCATCTGTCCAATACAGTCCCAACAGTGAAGCATGGTGGTGGCAGCATCATGCTGTGGGGGTGTTTTTCAGCTGCAGGGACAGGACGACTGGTTGCAATCGAGGGAAAGATGAAGGTTGGTTGATGGGCCGAAGGTTTACCTTCCAACAAGACAATGACCCTAAGCACACAGCTAAAATAACGAAGGAGTGGCTTCACAACAACTCCGTGACTGTTCTTGAATGGCCCAGCCAGAGCCCTGACTTAAACCCAATTGAGCATCTCTGGAGAGACCTAAAAATGGCTGTCCACCAACGTTTACCATCCAACCTGACAGAACTGGAGAGGATCCCCAAATCCAGGTGTGAAAAACTTGTTGCATCTTTCCCAAAAAGACTCATGGCTGTATTAGATCAAAAGGGTGAATACTTAGGACCATGTGATATTTCAGTTTTTCTTTTTTAATAAATCTGCAAAAATGTCAGCAATTCTGTGTTTTTCTGTCAATGTGGGGTGCTGTGTGTACATTAATGAGGAAAAAAAAAAAGAACTTAAATGATTTTAGCAAATGGCTGCAATATAACAAAGAGTGAAAAATGTGAGGGGTCTGAATACTTTCCGTACCCACTGTATATATATATATATATATATATATATATATATATATATATATATATATATAATTATTATTAATCACATCAAAATAAAATATTTTGTTTACATAATATATGTATGCGTTCTGTGTATATTTATTATGTATGTATAAATACACACACATGCATGTATATATTTCTGAAAAATAGGTTATGTTTATATATTAAATATATTTATTTATAATATAAATTATATGAATATAAATATGTAAATACATGTAATTATTTTCAAAATATATACTGTATGTGTGTGTATTTATATATACACATAATAAATATACACAGTACACACACTTTTATTTGATTTTTACTTTTAACTTTTATTTTGCATCAATTATTTTGTATTAATTGCAATTAATCATTTGCCAATCGATTAAAAAATTTGATCGCGTTAATCACAGTCACGGGCTGTGATTAATCATGATTAATCACAAATTTAAAATACTAGGATTTACCTGTAAATGTGTTGAAAAAGAAATTTAAATTTAAGGAAACAGAACCTTTCACACTTCTGCCAGGTATGAGACATAATCCTTATTACTCTTTTATCATTATTCTTTTGTTTTTATTCAGCCATTATCAGCCTTTATACTGGCAATAAAACGTTTACCAAGCCACATCGCTTCAATCCCAGTATACATTTACCCAACTATTATCAAAAGTATTTCTAAATAAATACAAAAAAAAACATTTTCTTGCGACCTTACGTGAAGTATTATGACAAAATGTAGTATGAAGAAAATTGGACCTGTTCTGCAGCTGCATTAGAGCTAACGTTAGCATCATGCTACATAAGACAATTTATGAGATTAATAGTACAATTTTACTCAGAACTCACTTCAAACCACCATAGAGTGTTTGTAATAACTTTCTTTTGCGATCTCATGTGGAATGTGGTCGTTTACTGTTAAAATATGCAATTTATAGCCTTTTATATCGCTGCACAAATTAGCATTTCAGATGTACACATTCAATCTCAAGAAAATCACATACAGACCATATCTATCTTAATCGTGTGTTTATTATCTTATATAATCTATAGTGGCTGTTGTCATGTTTATTTCTGTAGTGTAAAAGCCTTAACATGTATGCTCTGCTGAAACTCACGTTGTTTGTGATGTTATAACCACCTCTCCATTCTTAAGTTGCCAGGTATACATTTCAAGTATAATACACATTACCAAAAGGATCTATTTTCATTTTTATTTGTCAATATACACTTTGAGCAGCCGCGGTACATTAAAAAAGTAGCCCAAAAAACCGCAACCCACAGCTCTGTAATTTTTTCCCGCAACTGTATTTTCAAAATAGCCCACTTGTGCCATTACCCTGGCAACACTGGCTCGCTGTACCCTCATCACACAATGATAGATAACCTTCCGCGCTGCGATGACTGGAAGAAGTTAGGGTCAAACCTTATCAAACGATTAATCTGCGTTAAAAAAAATATTAACACGTTAAATTTTTTTGATTAATCGCATGCGTTAACACGTTAACATTGACACCCCTAATATATATATATATATATACACACACACACACACACACACATACTCATATATCTTGTGTGTGATGTGTGTGTGTGTGTGTGTGTGTGTGTGTGTGTAGGCATGTGGGAAGGCGCTGACACCTATGGGTATTCCTGGCAACATTCATACTTTTAAATCGACACCTGCCATGGTGTTTCTTATTTGCCATCTCAGATACATTATTTAATTAAATAGCATATCTGGTTAGAGAAGTCACTGGTCTCCACTGGTGAAACCTAATGCAGTGAAGATAATTTAGCCATTTTAAATGTATACTTACAGTTGGAGTTCAGAGAAGCACACATACATTTTCAAAGTAGAGTACATATTTCTGCTGACCACTACCTCCAGATTTTTTTTAAAGTTAGCTAGATATGGTTTGGCTGCAGTGGGTTAACTCCCTGACCCTCAAACCCAGCTGAGGCCATGGGCAAACCTCAGCGTGGAGTCTGACCAGCAGATGTGCTTCCGCAGCGGCCCAGCTGCACACCATGTTAAAGGCCCAGCACCCCCTACTTCCTCCTCCATCTGCCACCACCACACACCAGATAACAAACTCAAGTACAGTATATAACTGTAAACCCTCGGAATCTACCAGAGAAATATGCACCATGTTTCAACCGCTAATGAGGATGAGAAAGTCTTTCTAGATGGTTATTGGCCTTTACCCTTAATGCCAAAATGAACCTAGCAACAAATATAGGCTACATCTGTCATTGTGTATTCAACAAAGCAGAACTTATTTGAAATTGGCCAAGCAATCACGTATTTGCATGCTCTTGTCAGGAACGAAGTCATTAGAGATACTTACAGCAAAACAGAATAATCAAGAAGCTTGTAATTACTGTACGGAGATCTATGTACTGCCTATGGCTCTGACAATTTCATGTGAAAGCAGTCTCTAATGTTAAGACGTGATACTGAATGTAAAGCATGTACCCTTGAGTAATTAGATTACAACTCAAGCTGCCCTACAGTGTTAAAGAGAAGCTACAAAAAGTGGATGACTTTATCTGTAGAATGTTTAAACTATCAAAGCAAGGCAAACTTGGATGCAGTTTTAATAAAATAAGCCCTTGACAGGTTGCCCTGTACATTTCTGATAGCAAACACTGTGAGCAAACACTTTACAATCACTTCATTTCAAGGCTCAACTAATGCTACAGCTATATTTCTTGGAGAGATTTTAGCATATCTAGAAACTTTTGAGCCAGACATAATGTCTGTTAGCTGCCGGGTTGGCAGCTGAGGACGTCTGCTCTGAAATGCACTAATTTGTCAAATGCAGAAGTGAACGTAATTCAAAATGTATATGTTTAAATCATGAGCTTCACCCATTAAAATATGTACTTTCAAGTATTGAACAAGAGTTAAGAATTAAAGGAATATTCCAGGTTCAATACAAGTCAAGCTTAACACACAGCACTTACCACAAAAATGAATAATAATAATTAAAAAAAAGACTGTGTGATTACAGTAAGACACTTATAATGGAGGTGAATGAGACCAAACTGTAAATTATATTACATTTATATTCTTTAATATTTACTTTGATTTTAGTGTAAAAAAACACAAAACATGATTTTTTTCCTTTCTTTTTTTATTATAATCTTCACATTTCTGCTTTTAAATCTAATAAAAAATTACCTCCATTGTAAGATCCTCACTGTAAACCTGATATTTGTATTGAATCCGGAATATTTCCCTAAAACCGCTACTAACCAGTAGTGCAATTTGTTTGGTTGTATTTATTATTAATTAAAGGATATGTTTACTACAGATTTATTTTCAGAAAAAAAAAAAAAAAAACACCTAGGATTTTTGACTTTTAAATAAATGTAAAATAAACCCTTTCCAAATTATTCCAATAAGTTTTAGCATATTTAAGGCAGTGTGCAGAATCTAAATCCACATGGGCTGATAGCTTAAAATGTGTGAGTGGTATGCTGGATACGTGTTATCTATTTCCATAAATATGTCTCAGAAAATAGCTTCCAAATCATTGTCAAAAATCCCCCTGACAAGACCTTATTTATTTTTTACCTGCCAGGAATATGGCGTGCATAATCAGAAATGTTATTAGAAGAACAGACCCCTCGCCTGTTAGCCCTGTTACCGGAGCTCGTAATAACTCTGAAAATGCAAATGAACTCTGGGTAATCTATTAACGTCACTTCAATTTTATATCAGCACTCCAATTTAGCAGATCCTGACACATTCCTGCGCACTGTGTCTCCGTACACGGGTTCATTTTGCCAGGAGAGAGCGGGCACACAGCAAGCAGGGCGGAGGAGCCATGTGCCATCTGTCTCTTCCCGACTTTATTACCCGACTCTATAATGAAGCCCCCGTCGCCGAGGCCTCACACACGCTCGACTTTCAGATGACAAAAACAACTTTCCCGGCTTTATTTTTCCTTGTAGCAATTATTGTCATTCACACCTTCTTCCGTGGAAAGGAGGCGGCATGGACGACTCAATGTTAATTACCCCAATAGTCACTTCAAGTAGACTTGCTAATTTCAACAATGTAACAATCCTCTTGTCAGCAGCAGAAGGCAGGGAGCTTTGTAATGCCAGCATATGGTTTGAAGACCTGATGGGGGAATTCGCCTGCTTGTATTGGCCTTAGAGTCAAAGACCCCATTAGTGAAAAAACAGACCCGGTAATCCAATGAGATTTGTCCAATCCATGCAAATGAGTTATCACTGCCCATTGTGGACAGACCGACGCGAACAAGTAACACTCTTAAATTATTCAAAGTGAAATTGAAATATGAGATAATCTCATGAATATACATATAAAAATTCTCGGGGGAAAATTTGCATCCATGAGCTTTCATCAAATGTTTTAAGTCGAGAAGGTGAAGGATTTGTCTCGCCTCACATGGCCTTTCGAATCATTTATTCTTTGGTCTCTCATGGCTTTGGTGATCTAAGGATTTTAGAGATTGCCGACGGCGTTACACAACAGTCCAGTAGCATCTGAGCATTATTTGTTCTCACTGAAATAAAAATATATATTTTTGTAGTGGAATGCTTTTCTTGGTTTTTACATTACACCTATATACAGAATCCAGCCATTACCCAACTAAAAAAAACTTCAGGGAACAATAGTTTGAGCAACTACTGTACCACGTTACCATTATTTTATGTTTCTCTTCAGACGGATTTATTCTTATTATTATATTATTGTTATAAATTGGCAATATTACATACAAGTCAAATTCTAACACTTAAATACATTAGGACTGTAATACAACTTTAAATAATATTTTGTGATTATAATGATTTTACTTTACACTACAGAAGTAAAATTACAATACTTGCGTCTTTATTTCTTCACTTGCAAGACTTAAAGGGTTACTTCATCCAAAAATGAAAATTCTGTCATTAATTACTCACCCTCATGCCGTTCCAAACCCGTCATAAAATTACGGCTGAACCACTGATGTCACATGGGCTATTTTACCGATGTCCTTATTACGTTTATGGGTCTTGGAATATTTCAATTGCATTGCTCTCTAGGGTCAGAAAGTACTAGAATTCATCAAAAATATTTTAACTTGTGTTCCGAAGATGAACAAAGGTCTTACGGGTTTGTAATGACATGAGGGTGAGTAATTAATCACAGAATTTTCATTTTGGTTGAACTATCCCTTTAAACCTTCAAGCTTTTATTTTGGTGGTGGGAAACCTTTTAAGTTTCTGTGATAACAGGTTTACAAAAGTTTCTCATTACAAATCTAGAGCAACACTGTGAGCTACTGTCTACAATTGTCTACAGCTGTCTACAAAATGTTATAAATGATGTGAATGTGAAAAAGCGCAACTCGCGCACACTGCATTCCCAAATGCATGCTGAACTTACAGCACATGCAGATATGGAGTTCGCAGCTGTACGTGTGTAATGATCACAATACCGCACACTACTGTGTGTGTCAAACTCGCTGACAGACAGAAGCGAAAGCGAGAAAACTGGAATCGGTGTATTGATACAGTGGAAAATGAGCATTGAGCCATGAAACTAAATATTCAGACTTGGTATGTATCGAAATATCTACATTTTTGACAATGCTATAACATACATACAGTTATAGCCAAATACTTTAAAGTGAGTTCAATAAATGTGTCTGGTGTTAACCAGAGTAATAAAACTAGCTGTCTGTATACCTGTACTAACTACAATTCCATCATCAATAACCTACTGTAAGCTACAACGCAAATAAATGAATACCAATTGGTTTGGTTTCTCAACTGAACTTTAAGAACCCAAACAAACTTCACAACTTTCTCACAAAACTTATTGTCAGGCCATTATTAGAAAACAAAACATGCAACATCAGCATGAGAGGTAAACTTCTGTGATTTGTGTACATGAGACAGGAAATAAAAGAGGCTTCCTTATTTGTCTGTTTGTTGTTTTTCTCTCCCAGCCAAAGAGCTTTTGATTCTCTCTATGAGTGTCTCCCACAACATAAATACTTTATAAGACCAAAACAAGTCATTGAGAATGCCTTTCAAGCAAACAAGAGAACATCAGCTAATGTTTAATTGATCAGCAGTGACAAAAGGAAAGAACAATTGTGAAAGAAGTCAACTTCAGGCATCTTTTGCCGTATTCCCCTTCCTGCCCTCCTCCACCACTGCGCTCGTCACCCCCACCGTCTGCTGTATCCCACACTTCACTGTCAAACCCCTCAGAAAACTACACTGAGGATTTCAATTGAGTGCATTAGTCTGAAAGCAGAAGAAAGACTCACACATACAGCTCCAATTCCGTATGCTGTAAGTGCACAAAAAATATGACAAAGAACAAACGCTGAGGAGAAAATGCCCATATGAAGAAGCCAAGGTTTTAAAGGAAACAAGGAAGCTCTGTGTTACACATGACTGGGTTACCTGGAGAAGAGCACTATTCCCCCAACTGCATTCTACACTTCAAAAGTGAGCCTTGGGTCAGGAGTTGAAAAAACACTTGAAGCACGGGCCAGATTTAATGCTGTTTTACTGCTCAAATTGGCATCGATCATTTTATTAATGGCACTTCCTGTAACTCAGAGTACTCTCATCTTTAATCTATATTAATGAATATAGTTATCCTCTCTGCATTACATTATTTCATGTTGTGTATAAACCATCAACCGCAAAAACAAAACAAGTCATGAGTTTAGACATTTCATACAGCTATTCCCCTGCGCAAGAGTTGAAAATACACAACAGATTCCTTTATACTTTCCTGAAAAAAAGGGGATATCACTGCAAATCACTATATTGCAGCACAAAAGGGCTTTCAGAATGTCATGAGGGTTACAATGAATCCCTTAAGTGGCACTATTATGAGATTCCCTTCACCGACTAACTCATATTCAAAATCCATCTCAAGGTCAGGCTCGGGATTGTACGGGGAAATCTCAAGCAGGCTTTGTCAACTAAATATGAGCTCTATTCAAAGCAAGTTTTAAGGAGACGTCCATTAGAATGCATGGCTACAAATGCTCGAGAACTTATGAATACATCATGTGCCTTGAAAAACAAACAGCTTTTTTTTTCTTTTTTTTTATGGTCATACTGGACAATCTCAGTGGCAGACCCCCATTATGATTTAATGCTGAAATATGTCCATTGGTTTCTGAGGTTACAACATGACTTTGGGCACCAGTATACATTTTGTGCATTGTTGTATCAATCTCCAGACATACTAATGAGAAATTCCTGTCACCTCCTATTTCTTTGTCTATTCTTAGATTGCTATTACTTGTATATTTTGTCAGAGCTTTTGTCTGCCTCGTGTCATTGTTCAGCTGAGACAACCGGAGATGATGAAAGGAGATCACTCACCCACTTGGGACATCTCTGGCACTGAACCTTTGTAAGGCCCCTCAATGAACTGTGGGGGGTTGTCATTGATGTCTTGCACTTTGATGATGAACTCTGACGGCGGTTCCAGAGGTTGGTCGGAGTCTCTGTCGATGACCTGTGCCGTGAGTGTGTACTCGGCCTTCTCCTCCCTGTCTAGCCTTTTCATGGCGTGAATGTCCCCCGTCTTCTCGTTGATGGCGAAGATGGTGCCCGCCCCTTCCCCTGCCAGCACATACTTGATGTTCTTAGCTCCCACGTCCAAATCCGTATGGAGCTAAAAAGAGAAACAGAGGAGGGGGATTGAGGCTACTTCCAGTTGTAGCTAATGCCACTCGAGCATGACCAGATCAATGGCTTCCACACCGGACCGAGCTGCAATCAATCACGTAAAAGAATTAAAGCCCACCGTCAAATGCAGAGCTGCATAGTCTCTTCGAAATTCTAGTGTTTTACTGTGACGGCTGAATTGTTCAATCTCACAGACAAAAAAGGGGAAAAGGGCAGGCTAAGTCCTGGATTTCAAGGTAATGCTTGGGTTGTGTATCCCATCTATCTGTCATTCACCTCTTCATACATCGCTAGTAGAGGGTGGAGGTCAAAGCGTTCTGCTCACACCTGCCTCAGGGCCCTGTTACCAACTTGAAACCAGTCACCAGGCCATAGCTCCAGAACGAGAAGGCAATTGGTTGTGTGTGGGAAAAAAATAAAATAAAATAAAGAAAGTAAGAAAATAAAGGGCAAGACTATCCTTGACTGCTTCTGAGAGGGAAAACAGACAGACATCTGACAAACAAAAGAGAAAGAAGTCCAAATCTAGCTAAGCCTTCTCTCAGATTTATTTATTTATTTAGTCAAGTTTTTAGACTTTCAAGGGTTTGTTGTATTTTTTTGCTACAAAACAAATTAATTAAACCCTTTTTGGTCACACTTAATTTTAAGGTTTAAATTATTACTATTAACAAACCATTAACTACAACTTTTGCCTCCATAACCTCCTAATTTGCAGCTTATTAATAGCAGTAAGGAAGTTGTTAAATAGTTAGTAAGGTAGTTGATTAGGTATTAAGTAGGATTAGGGAATATGGTCATGCAAAACATGTGCTTTATAAATACTAATAAACAGCTAATATTTTATTAATAGGCATGCTAATAAGCAACTAGTGAGAACTAGTCCTATATTAATTACTAGTCCCTTTTTTGCATTTGTCTAGAAAACTGTATCATTGGTAAGTTGGTAGACTGAACAATTTGGAACAACTAGTTTTATAACTACAACATTTTGAGCCAGTAATACATATTCTTTTGAAGAAAGAAACAAAGAAAGAAAGAGAGAAAAAAGGAAAGAAAGAAAGAATTTTGTTCAGCAAGGACGTGTTAAACTGATTATTAAAGACATTCATAATGTTACAAATTTGATCTATGTATTTATCTATCATAGTTTCCACAAAAAAATAAAAATAATTTAATTAAAAAAAAAACAGCACAACTGTTTTAAAATTGATAATAAGAAATATTGAGAACCACATCAGCATACTAGAATGATTTCTAAAGCATCATATTGTTATTATTATTATTATTATCATTATCATAAAAAACAACAATACTACTACTAATAATAATAATAATGCTTCAGAATGGCATGAGGGTGCGTTTTTTTTTTTTTTTTTCTGATAGAAATTATGAACTTTTTGCATTTTTGAAATTACATTTTCAGAATTTTCTTCCCTACATAACTCACATCAGTTCTGTAGCTACATCATGTACAGCAACTTCAGTTTCATTTCTTGTGGAGGTAATATATACAGCCTGGTACGAGGTGGAAGTACACTTGAGACTGCAGTAACAAGGACAGCATGAGCTTTGAAATGCGGACTTCAAAAAAAAAGAAGAAGAAGAAAAAAAAGCAATTGCTTAATAAATATGGTTTTATGCATATGTTGTCTCAGCGGTGCCGTTTCCAGACACTGACAAAGCACACACACTTAAATTGTCACACCTTGCACTTTTGTTCTCCTAATTGTCCTATCATTCCACATGAAAGATCTATCTCATTAACACATCAGCTTCACAACAGTCTTCGCTCTACGAAAACCCCTAAATGAGCCCAAATTAATGATGTGCTTTTTCTGATGGAAAACTTTTTTCTCTTACCTGAGATTCTCATGTATTCGAGAAAATTAGCAATAACATGTATTATTATGGATTCCTACAATATATGAACAAAATGTCACAGCTGCAAAACTTCACTTCCTCCATTTGTTCATCCCTATGCCCTATGTGTACAGACAACATTTCAAGCTTGCGCTCACACCAGTCTCATTCTGACGAGTGATCGCTTAATCTCAATGTGCAAACAATCGACTGAAAGTGCGGCAGCGGAGGGGAGGCAGTCTGTCATTATCCGGGTTGCCAGGGCAACTCCAGTGCTCTAACATCTGACGGCATCCACATTTCCCCAACTCTCTTAACACACAGAGATGGGCAGCATTTCAATTAAATATATTTGAAATACGTATTTAATTACTAAATACGCTTTTTGTAATTTGCATTTTGCTGGACAAAAATAAATAAATAAATAAAAAAATCAAAAGTAATGTGTAATTAAATACTTTGAGAGACAGTATTTTGTATTTAAAATACTCAAAATACATAATCAAGCAGGCCTAGTTATTTTTCAATACAATATCTTTCTTCAAACACACACACACAAAACACTATTTATACATGCATTTATTTAACACACCAAGCTTCTTATTTACATTTCCTTGCATTTTTACATAACACACCTGTACACACAAATACCATATAATCTTTATTTTGTATATTGTGTTCTTTCAAAAAATTATATATTATTATTTCCTATTCACTTCTTCTATTTTTATTATCTGTGTCTTGTCTTGTCACTGTCATTCTGTTTGTGCTGTGGAAGCCTCTGTCACCATAACAAATTCCTTGTATGAGTAAACATACCTGGCAATTAAGCTGTTTCTTCACCTGTGTTAATAGTACTGCCAACTATACCCTATCATAATTTTTGGCTAGATGCAAGTGAATTATGTCCTCTTGGATCCGGGTTAGTTCACCCCCCCCAAAAAAAATCTGTTGTTAATACTCACCCTTGTGTCATTCCAATCCTGTAAGACCTTCGTTTATCTTTGGAACATAAATTAAGATATTTTTGATGAAATCCGAGAGCTTTCTATCCCTTTACAGTCAATAATGCAACTTACACATTCAAGGTCCAGAACGGTAGGAAAGACGTCATTAAGTAATCCATGTCATTAAGTAATCCATGTCATTAAGTACATGAATGCTTTTTTTGCACAAAAAAACATTATTTACCACTTCATTTCCAAAAATATGATTCAAACACATGTTGTGGTACTCTAGTAGTGAACACTCACTCATGTGAATTGTGTTGACGCAAGTCTTCTATGGCAGCGGTTCTCAATTCCAGTCCTCGCGCCCCTGCTCTGCATATTTTGCATGTCTCTCTTTTTTCTGATTGGCATGGTCCCTACACAGTGTCCATTGCTCCCTACTCCCTGAGCAGGGGAAATCTGGTGAATATTCATTCACGAATTTGCACTGCACCGTGTCTTCACACACAGACGGAACTTACTAGAGAAGCGTGAAGTGTGACATGATATACAGTACCTCTGTAAATAAATACAATTTAAATTCATGTCTCACACACTTCAATACCCTTTGAATGGAACATATACGTTCGCTTCAAACTGGAATCATGGCAGAATCCTGTGATGTCCACTTCGCAGGGCACTTATGGTGGAATAGAACAAACGTCTGAAGCGATAAGAAAAACATACAAAATGCGCAGAGCGGGGGTACGCGAGGACTGGAAATGAGAACCGTTGTTCTATGGCATGAATGCAACACAAATGCATTTTAATGATTTTGTGAACACAATGCAGTTCAATATTTTCAGAAATGAAGTTGTAAATTATGTTTTATTGTGCAAACAAAGCACTCACGTTGCTTAATAAAATTGAGGTTAAACCACTGAAGTCACATAGAGTACTTTAACGATGTCTTTCCTACCTTTCTGGGCTTGGAATGTGTAAGTTGCGTTGGTGCCTATGAAGGGAAAGCTCTTGGATTTCATCAGAAAGATGAAAGAAGGTCTTACAGGTGTTATGACATAAGGGTGAGCAATTAATGACAGAATTTCCATTTCTGGGTGAAATAAACCTTTAATTCATCCATGGTTCCAACTGGAATAAAATGAAAGAAGCTGTTTTGGTGCTCAGTGCAAACTGGCTAAGTATGTATTAAAATATATACTATCAGATATTGCTTACTGAATGTTATTACCAGTGTTGGGCACGTTACTTTAAAAGAGTAATTAGTTATAGTTACTAGTTACTTCTCACAAATAGTAATTGAGTTAGTAACTGAGTTACATCATTATAAAAGTAACTAATTACCAGGGAAAGTAACTATTGCGTTACTTTTTTTTAAAATGTTCAAATGTCAAATAACTTTGGATGCCCCCAATATTAAATATGTTAAATTAATGAAATTGACACTAAAAAGAATAAATTATTATTATAAAACATTGTACATTAATCTACACTATTTATCTACTGACACTTAGTATCAGTCAGTCAAGCATTATAATATAATAGTATGATAATTTAATATTATATGATGATAGAACTTTAGTAATTAGAATAACCAAGTATGAATGCATATTTGTCATCAATATAAAATGCACTAAGGATTAATGAGCTGCTGGGTTCATGAATATTAATCACGTTGTCTGCGTTCGCTCGAATTGATTTGCTGAAATCAAAACAGGGACGATAATAGGTGAGCGCCAGCCAATGAGATTGCCGTTTGCGCTTTAGTTCCGCACACTACCAGAGAAACCGGCAGTTATTAAAAGCTGAAGAATTCCAAAGGAACTTTGTTATTTTGACAGGAAAATACAACAAAAAATATTGTTTATATGTAGCGCGTCAATTCTGCATGTTATGAAAGACTCTCTTGCTCTGTATCTTTCTTTGCGTGCGTGTATGTGAGAGAAAGCGACGGCGAGTCGTGTGCCTTCACACTAGAGTTTATGGTACGTCAAATACAGCTACACTGCGCATCCATTCAGATGAACTGAAAAATTAAATTCTAATAATATAATATAGTAACGCCACATTTCATTGTCAGTAATGGTAACGGCGTTGTAACGGGGGAAACAGTCATTCGTTTGATTGCTCGTTACTGAAAAAAATAACGCCGTTAGTAACGCCGTTTATTTATAACACCGTTATTCCCATCACTGGTTATTACAGGACAGAAGAAAATGTTGCTCTAGAACTTTACTTGCTAGCTGACAAGTGATGTTAGCTTGCTTGGCAAAAGTTAGCTACTTGTTTCTATAGACAAACTGAAATTGTTCAATTATTACATTAAAATAAATATTATTGCTAATGTCTGAACAGCATGTAACGAAAAAAAAAAAAGAAAGCCTGTAGACTAATTATTATCTGAATGACTCAGGGCGGTTTTGCTGGGAAAATCCAAGGGAAACTGTCATTGCATTGTAATTTTAATGAACCTCATCTGTCGACATGATGTTGGTGAATATCACTGACCATTGCTCGCTGGAATTACTATGGAGTGTGTGCAAGAGCGTGAGCAATGAGTCACTGACCACAGCTCACTTAATGGCCACCGGTGTCGCTAATAACAAGGGTTTCTGTGTTCTACATAGAGCCCTTTAACAGCTAAATATCAACATTTTCAGGAGTTAATCTTTACTGTTGACAGTGAAATAGCTTGAGCCATTCTTTTGAGTACTATGACAATACAGTTTCGCAGAACTCCTTCATTTTTGGCATGCTTACAAAGAAACGATAAAGGAGGGATAAAGACACATGAAAAAATGAAGTGGAGAAATGTTTGATGGTAAATAGAAGTAAACAGAAATTAGAAGAAATATGGATCATTATATTGTATATATTGTGTAGTGTTAGGGTATATGTTGTTTATAAATATGTTGTTTATAAGTTGATCAAGGAGGGGAAAGCATTTATCTTGCTCTTATTTGTGTATCTAAATA
The DNA here is from genome assembly GCF_012432095.1 of Onychostoma macrolepis. NCBI lineage: Eukaryota > Metazoa > Chordata > Actinopteri > Cypriniformes > Cyprinidae > Onychostoma > Onychostoma macrolepis. Next base: position 22,617,382 of record NC_081161.1, on the reverse strand, counting down.
TTATGGCAGGGTCTCTTGCATTTGATTGTTTGAGAAAATACACCAGTATTTTTGTATTTAAATTAAATACATTTGATGGGCTTGTATTTGTAATTTGTAACTAAGTACTTTTTTATGTAATTGTGCCCATCTCTGTTAACACTCTGGTAGTTGTTAAAAAAAAAAAAAAACGTTTCAATACTGTCATATAAGTAAAAAGTATATAATCAATCCACTGAAGGTACAAAGGAGAAAGAAGGTCAAAGAAAATGACAAAATCACAATGTTAAATTGATTTCATAATAAATTTGTTTGAAAACATTGAGTACAAGACACTAAGAAATAAGGAGCTAAAAAATAACGGCAACAGTGGGAAATGTAAAATCCTGGGCAGTCTTAAATCTGCCAGCACACTGGTGTAGATTAGCATTCAGAGCTGCCCGACTGGAGCTGAACAGGAGCAACAGTGGGTTTTACACCCGTCTCTCTCTGTACCACTGCCGTGGTGTATAGCTTTTATTGTCAGTTCAGGAGAAAATATGTCAGTGGCTGCTAGAGATGAACCTTTATAGTAGCCTGAGGAACAATCAGCGGCTCCGTAATGAGGACCCCTCCATCCCTCTACGCCTGCCGACTGCACACTAAAGTGCAGCGTTAAGCCCGACATTGCAAATTAATGATTTTGCCTCATGTCAGCGCAAGTGGCAGAGAGGACGGGAGCAGAGAAGAGAAGATTTACATCACCTACAGAGATGTCATGTTATACGTTTCAAAAATGTCAGCGGAGCCCCAACCCAAGGACCATCTCAACGGTCAATTAGCCATTGTTTAAGTGTAGGGTTCTGCTTTGCACTAAGTGAACTGTGGATTTGACCATGTGCTACTGTAGGCCTTCAAGGTCACCGCAGTTTCTGCATGATGCCTGGTGAAAGGTTTCATGGTGATCATGCATGTTGCAAGAGCAAATTCCAGTAATGGATTCCAGGGCTTTCAGAAGCGATGCCATTTATATTTTAACAGCCACTAATGACATTAACTTACTTCTCCTCCTCATCATCAGCAGCATCACTATAATTCATGTCAATGCTATATTGGCAAAACATAGTTAACACGGCTTTCGTACTATGTTATCTTTTCATTTTGCTCATCTAGATGAAGTTGTAGCCATTGTGGTTGGCATGTGGTGCTCATGTGGGAGATGTAGGTTCAGATTTGGCTGTATGTCACATCCAATATTCATTTCCCTCTTCCCCTATTATTTCTCAACTCGGTACTTTCACCATCTGCTATGTAATTTCCAACTGAAACTACTAATAACTGCAAAAATATATATATATTTTATTATTCAAAAACACTATTCTGTTTGCAATCAGTCATCCCAAACCTGCTACCATAACTCTTTGTTTAGCATTGTTCTACATGTAAGCAAGTGCTCATATATATATATATATATATATATTTGGGCTGTCAATCGATTAAAATATTTAATCGTGATTAATTGCACGATTGTCATGAGTTAACTCGTGATTAATCGCAACTTAATCGCACATTTGTATTTGTTGTGAATGTACTTTCAATTAATACTTTTCAAGTTTTTAATACTGTAATTTACATGGGCATGGACAAATATGGATGATTTATGCAAATTTATTTGTATTATTATTGAAACCATATTCAACATAGAGCATGAAGAGTATACATGTTTCAAAGGTCATAGATGTTTTTCAAAGAACTTGTTCTATTAGACACAAAAAATAAATAAATAGAAAAAATAAATACCAGGTTCCCATTACTTCTCTTTCTTTGCACTGAGCAATTTACTTACACAAACCTGTTTACATTTTTGCATGACAGGGCAGCTCTTCTTCTGAACATGCAAAATGTACATATATTATTAATTATTACATTTGTTTCCCTCTCTGTGCCCACATACTGTATTTTGATGCAGCTAAATTCTCAATAAAACTGTTTTAATTTATATATTTTACTGTTTCTGTTGTCAGACAATGGAATGAATATGAAATAGTGATTGAAACACGACCCATTAAGACTACATAAAAAACTCTCATTACCAAGATGTTAATCTGCACAAAAATCCTGATAATGGAGCCGTCGTCTGATGAAATCAAATACACACAAGATAAAGACAATAGCTGTGTTGTGATTTCGGCTATACTTGTATACATGTAAAATTAGAGAAGCAACATAATATCTGTGTTTAACTGAAAGCGCTGCTCCTCTCCGCCGCTCGCTGAACAGAAACAGACGCAGAAAGAGAGAGAGATAGAGAGGTGTGCGTGCACTGGGACAACAAGACCTCGCACTCACGTGGCAGTACCGGCGATTCACAGAAACAAAATAAGGTTTGGGTGCTTTTTTGAAGGGAAAAAAAAGTCGCTAAAGGGATCTGCAATGTTGCTAAGTTGGAAACACTGTGCATCTCCATTTCCCCAACAAGGGGTTAGGCCACGAGTCAAACAGAAAATGCATGCTGCGTTAATCACGCGTTAATAAAATTAGTGCCGTTAAAATGAATTTGCGTTAACGCGTTAACTTTGACAGCCCTAATAGCCTATATATACAGTATATATAACACTGACTCTCATATATAAATAATTCTGTTTCAGATATTGAAAATGGGCTGTATGGAAAATAAGCTATGTGTACATATGCGCATAATGAATGATTCTAAATATAAATATTTTCTTAAATATTCTTAAAATTAAAAAAAGATTGCATGCTGCCTGATAAGCCTATTGTTAAATTCTTGCAGTACCCACTGAGAATTGTTTTATCAAATGGGATGACACCTTTACTCCCTTACTAATAAATATTATTTACATGTTTACATGTATTATTTACATATTTAAGAGATTCCCCCAAACACAATGTGCAATTCAGTTTTGTATGTGGTAAAATGAATAGGCTATATATAAAAGTAATGGTTGTTATTTTTTACTAGCTCACCCTACATTTGACATTGTATGCATTCAATAAAACAGGATTCCTACCTTCATAGAAAATAATAAATGCCCTAATGAAAAACAACGAGAGTAAGCATGTGATGCATGCTTGACTAATGAATACCACACGGTGCCTTGAATGGAGTGGCTTTCTCAGTAACCTTCCCAGGTACATGATTAGCCTTCCTGTGCTCCTGATTTATTCCTACTGTGCTGAGAAGGAACCAAACAGAGCAATTGTTATTGCTATACAAAGCAAATGTAATCAAATCAAAAACAGATAGATTTTCATGAAGCAGATCCAACTACATATCCAGATACAAAACTCTGCAACAAAAGAGCTTTATCTGTGGCCAGATAATACAGATTGAGAATCTAATTTCATTTTTTTTTTTTAAACCCGCTGCTTTATTTACTGAGAGGCTGAATGGACTGTGGACTGCTACAGGATGTGATTACCAATTCTCCTGTTAAAACATGCATTGATTTCACACAAGTAACACCATCACAAGCAACACGTCAGGTCTGGGCTGGGCCTGGTCCTGTTTAAGACTGGCTGTGACTCTGAACTTCTGGTGTGCTAAAACCTAATCAGATATACAAAGATCTTCCAACCTAGAAACCACTAACCATGGAACAACAACAACAAATAATAATAATAATAATAATAATAATAATATCTCTGCTGTTAATTTTTATCACACTGAACTAAAAACGACATGTCACTATGTCATGTTCATTTTTATTTTCAAGTGGTTCCCTAAGGCCATGAAGGTACCACAGTGCCATTAGACATGCAAATAACTCATCCATCTCTCCTTGGCAGAGACCAATGGACTGATAGGAGCTGCAATTATCATGTTCTTTTCTTTGAAGTGTCTATTGGCTGTCCCCACAAAAGGCTTCAGGGACAGAGGGGGGTTCAGTGCTCAGGCAGCACTATCTATGCTTGCTGTCTGTTCTAATGTAGAATTACAGAGAACTCTGTTTTAACATGTCACATCACGACAGAGTAGACGTGGCAACAAGCAGTTCCTTTGTCTCACAGACTGAAGACTGCATGCAAACCGAATGTGTGTGTCTGTTTGTGTGCACGCGCACATGTGCTTATAAGTTTCTATGCGGCTCTGAAGTCTGGAGATTAGAAAACCAGCAGGCAAGAGGTAGTGTTTCAGGCACAGGAATACAAAGGGTGAGCATCTTTTCTTGTTTCCCCCCTTAAGGTGTACTGTACATTTCATGAAAGCCATACTGAGTGATGAAAGCATCTTACAAATTTCACAGGTCCCAAAACATCATTGTTTTGCTGCACTGTTTTAGCACCTGTATTTCTAGCATTTCTTTTTTGGTGTGTGCCGAGGGCAAAATGTGCAGTTTACCCAGCAAATAAATTCCCACAGCAGATATTTATTTTACTTTCATCTTCTCTCTTTGGGAAGATAAATATAGAGGTCCTCTCTGTCTTTTGAATTACTTTTGAACCCATCATTATTTTCTGTTTTTAAACAGAAAATTGGTACGACCTCAAATGTATTAAATCCAAGCAAAAATAAAGAGCCTGTTTAACATCTACATCAATTGTGAAGAGACAATTCCCAAACGTAACAACTGCAAGCTCATGGAAGTTCAGCTGCACCTTCTGACAAAATAAAGTGGTTGTTGATGGAAAGAAGACAAAAAAAATAAAAAAATAAAAACATAAAAATGGACCCTTCAAAATGAACACAGTCAAATTACGCATTCATTTTTATTCTCTGTCTGAAATGCCCATCGGTAGTGTCAACAGAGATTTCACGCTGCACTGCAGGCACATCAGCCGATGGAGACATTTCCCCCTTACCTGCAATTTACATCAGAACACACGCATATTGAGATTAGCAGCATTGGTGAATGGGCTGCTCTGACTGAACGCTCTAACAATGTGTCATCAACTCACCACTGTGAGGAGCATTCAATACTGTCCTGCTTTTAGACCAAGCACCATGAACACAAGTCAGTCTGACCATTTAAAAACTCCCGATGTCAGGAATAAAACAGCAGGGTGGATTTGAGTCTTTGTTGCTTCTTCTGAAGGATATTTCATTCATCAAGAAAGGTTCCTGTTTCAAACTTGACTGTACTTGTAAGTATTTAAAACCTCTCTTCAGTGAAGCCAACTTATTTGATTTCTTAGCCTCCAAGCGGTATGGACTATCAGCACAGTTGTGCAGCATTCTGAATTAAATAAAGAATCCTCTGTCAGTTACAATTTAATTCCTGAATTTGAAATTAATTGGAATGGAGTAGCAAACAAGACGCAGAATTGCAATCCAAATTCAAATGTAAAGAAAGTAGAAATTAATGAAAGATGTATGCAGGGGTGGGCAATATACTGGTAGACACAATTAACCGGTGGAAATTCTTCAAGCGGTAGACATTTTGGACTATCGTCTCTGTTGTGGTTAAAAGCTCACGTGACAGCGCTGTGCTTTGTGGTCACGAAAACGTATCGTTTGCATGTGTTTTAAGTATTGTGATTTAAAAACATGGGATTTTAAGATGTTGAAACGCAATCAGCAGTGAATATTCTATATTCGCTAAATGTGCATGCTGTCTGAGAGACTGTTTCTGACCAGAGAGGTGTGCACTCTGAAGATGGTGCACATAGAGCATGGAGTATTGAACAGAATAATTTGTGCTGCTTTATAGGCCTTAGATGGTTACAAACATTGTTATGTGTCACAATACTCACATTTGCAAGTATCCTCTTAAACACAGTAGGTCTTAAGTGAAACCAAAAGAGCTGAGAAAGAAAAAGATGTGTAACAGCATATTGGACCCGGGAAGCTCTTAAAGTGACAGCAGTCTAAAATTCCTGTTGTCTGACATTCATGTTAATCAAACAACAAAAGAGAGAAAATAACTGTTTTCTTACTGTTCTTGACTAAATCAGTTTTCTAACTAAAACTTTCTAACTAAAATTAAATAAATATTTAATTTACACAGTGATGAATATGCAGTGTTTTTATTCATTTGATTACTTTATACAATGTATGTAGCATTCCTTATTTAATTCTTTTTTTTTTTTTTTTCTATTGCTTGCAATTATAGTTTCTGTTTGCTTAGCCAGACTGTTTGCTCGTCTTCAGTCAGCTTGTTTTTTTTTTTGTTTTTTTTTTATTCATTTATTTATTTTATTATTTATTTTTTTTTTTTTTGGTACAACCTCCAAGATAGATAGATAGATAGATAGATGAATGAACATAGAGCAGTATTGAAAATCCCTACTCTTATCAAAGGTCTTAACAGTGAAGGCCACTTGAACACATGGGGCCCTTCTTGCCAACAGAGGCCAAATGGAAGGAGGGCGGTAGGGGGTGTCCCTGTATGCGTGCCCCCTTCCTGTCTCCCCTGACTGGGAGATGGATGCCGGCTGTCACACTCGCCTGCCTTTGTGCTTGCCAGACGCGAAGGGGTCTCGAGGAAAGTGCCCAAACACTCATCAATCTCACTTTTGCCCTCTGCTCCTGCCTGTGCTCTTACAGGTCCCAATAACAATTTAGTCACAACATGAGGAAAAATGCTTCCATCCACAGAACCAGGTCACTAATCCGGTGACCTGAGAACATAGAAAAGCAACTAAGAAAGTGAGAATGAGAGAGTGATAGCCCCAAAAAAGAAATAGCAAACAACTTTATACTGGCTCTTCTATGGTACTGATCTACTGTCAGGTTGAGAAACGATGAAAAGATGCAAATGAGCGATATCATGAGACATTTTTTTTCTCGTGCTCCATTCCTCATCATTTGTCCTCTCTCACTATAAGAAAAATAATGTACCCAAGGGATGATGCAGATCTGTTTTTAAATATTTTTCCCTCTTATGTTTTCTCTTTCAGAATAGAAAAATCATAACATGCATTTTCCCACAAAGATTTAATTACAGAAAAACAGGATGTCAGCAAATTCCCCTCTGTATGCGTTCACTTTGATTGTGTCACTCATACTGTGATGCTTTTTGATTAGTGTCACTGTAACCCAGCACACTTACATCCACAGTCACAAAGCCTTATTAAAATAGCTTATAAAAGCTCTGATAGCCATCTTCAAAAATGGGTCAATAAATAGACCTCAAACCACCTCGTCATTGGAGTGGTCTCAAACCTATAATTTTTTCCAGCAACACAACACAAGAAAAAAAAAAGAAAAAAAGGTGACGTACTGAAGCAAAAGGGCTGTCTTGAAACATCTGACTGAATAACAAGGGCAGTCCAAAAAACAAAACATAAATATATATATCTACAGTGCCTATAGAAAGTCTTCATACCCCTTCATTTTTTTCACATTTTGTTATGTTGCGTCATTATGTTAAACTGCTTTAAATTACTTTTGTTTTTCACATAAATCTACACCCCACTCACCATAATGACAAAGCAAAAACTGGATTTATCACAACTTTGCAAATTTATTAAAAAGGAAACACTGAAAAAAAGAAAAAAAAGAAGTGTTCATACCCTTTGCTTTGACACTTGAAATTTAGATCAGCAGCATTCCAGTTTCACTGGATCCTCTTTGAGATGTTTATATATTCCGACTGGAGTTAACCTGTGGCAAATTCAGTTGATTGGACATGATTTGGAAAGGCACACACACATGTCTATATAAAGTTTAACAGCTGAAATGGATATCAGAGCAAAAACTAAGCCATGAGGTCAAAGGAATGGCCTGCAGAGCTGAGAGACAGGATTGTGTTTAGACAGATCTGGGGAAGACTACACAAAAAACTATGTTGTGTTGAAGGTTCACAGGAGCATTTGGCCTCCATAATCCTTAATGGATGAAGTTTGAAACAATAAGGACTCTTCCTAGATCTAGCCTCCTGGCCAAACTAAGCAATCAAAGGAGAAGGGTCTTGGTTAGAGAGGTGATCAAGACACTGATGGTCACTCTGGTTGAGCTCCATGATCTTATATGGATATGGGAGAAACTTACAGAAGGACAAACATCACTGCGACACTCCACCAATCTGGGCTTGATGGCAAAGTGACTAAACTCAAGCTTCTCCTCAGTAAAGATACATGAAACCTACAAACCTACATGGAATTTACAAAAATACACCCAAATAACTCTCAGACTATGAAAAAAAAAAGATTCCCTGGTCTGATGAACCTCAATTCCTTATTCATGTCTGAGGGAAACCAAGCACCACTTATCACCTGCATAATACCATCCCAACGGTGAAGCATGGTGGTGGCAGCATCATGCAGTGGGGGTGTTTTTCAGTGGCAGGGACTGGAGAAGTGATCAGAGAAGACGGAAAGCTGAATGCAGCTAAATACAGAGATATCCTTAATGAAAACCTGGTTCAGAGTGCTCAGAACCTCAGACTGGGGTGAAAGTTCACCTTCCAACATGACAATCACCCTACGCACACAGCCAAGACAATGCAGGAGCGGCTTAGGGACGACTCTATGAACGTCCTCGAGTGGCCCAGCCAGAGCTGTGACTTGGAACCAATCAGACATCTTTGGAGAAACCTATAAATGGCTGTCCAACGATGGTCCCCAGCCAACCTGACAGAGCTTCAGATGATCTAAAGAACCAAAAAACAAAAAAAACAAAAAAAAAAACAAATGCAGATGTGCAAAGCTTGTTGCATCATACCCCCCAAAAAAGGCTGTAATTGTTGCCAAAGTGCTTTAACTAAGTTTTAAGTTAAGGGTAGGAAGGCTTATGCAATGTCATTTTTTCAGTCTTTCCTTTTTAAAAAATTTGCAAAGTTGTGATAAATCTGGATTTTGCTTTGTCATTATGGTGAGTGAGGTGTAGATTTATGTGGAAAAAAAGTAATTTAAAGCAGTTTAAAACAATAACGCAACATAACAAAATGTGAAAAAATTAAGGGGTATGAAGACTTTCTATAGCCACTGTATATTTCAGTAATTCTCGCATGGACTGTCATCTGGCAGTAAGATTAGTATTAATGGACTTCAGCATACATTTGATTTGAACTTTTGTGAAGCGTGTTCAAGCATTTAAAATTATTAAATGTATCATTATCTAGAAGAAATTTCACTTTTCTTTGCTTGAATGGAAATTATGGAAAATAGGGAGCAAAATTGCAAGGGCAAATGTTAGAACACATTATACTTTCAGAGAAGTATTAGGGATAATCGTGGACATCTATGAAGCATGAACAGGTCACTTGGAATGACATGTACAGCAGTTCATCTGTGTTTTGCATGAAGACTGGAGCTTGCTCCTAGACCACACACACACACACACACACACACACACGCATGTGCCTAGTAAAATGTGTAAGTGCCAATTATCTACAGGCATCTCCTCAGACTTAAACTAGAACTCTCAATGTGGCTAAAACACAGAACGTTGTAAACACCACTTGGAGCAGCAAGTTTATCCATTTACTTAAGTTCCAGAATTTATTTCTCTATCCATATGCAGTAATGATCTACTACTCTGACCTTTAGCATACAAATTCAATCTCATGGAGTTAGTCATCTAGTGGGGGCCAGCCTGGGCAAGCAGTAAATGTGATGATCCCAGATGGCCCACCCCCACCGAACGTAAATCAGCGAGGGAGCCGTGAAGGGAAGTCACAGGCAGAGTCTGTCTTCACTGTCTAAAAAGATTGGGAAGACACTCCGTAGCAAGTCATCCGTCTGTTGTGACACTGATGCCGTAAAATTTGTCCTCGGGCAAGGATTCGGAATGCACAACCAGCTTTTTTTTTTTTTCTGTTTTTTGGGAGGGGGTTAACTTTTCTCTTATTCTTGCCATCTTGCAATCCTCCACTCGTTTAGTGGTGCACAGACAATGTGAAATCTGTGAAGTGGAAGGTGTTGACTCTGAGCTGTCAGTCAAGACATCTATGGCATGTCATGCAAAGAAAAAATACAGGGAGTAAGTGCAAGGCTCTGTAGGACAGATGCTCATGTTGAGTATCCATTGATGGGGTTTCTAGAATTTAGCAAGCCAGGCTTTAAATTTGGCATGAAACGAAAACGCAACCATCTTTTCTTTCCTATAATGATGTATAATGCAGGATGGGACTTGATTTTGTCCATCGAGAGTTGATTCAATCGTTGTCATTTCCTAATTGCTGCGATGTCATGTGAGTGACAGGTTTCTGGAGAAGAGAAATTACTGTCTAGCCCTTGCACCAATGCACATGTCATCAGTGTCAGAGAAGAGATGTGGTTGCGAGGGAGAGACAGTTATTTTGATTTAAGTATAGCTATAAAAAAAAATAAAAAATCATGGTGATTTTAAAATTAACCATGCTGTGGTTTTTAATGCAACACAAAATAAGAACTGAGAAAAAAAAAAAAAAGTAGGGGAAAGGACAGTCTGTTAATGTATAAGACCAATGCCAAACCATTGAGATACATCAGTCTAAGAGCTCATAGAAAAAGGACTCGAGTCTGTTCAAAATGCACTCTAACAAATTGCATTTTGAAGTTTCGAGCCAGTTTGTGAGAGAAATGAGGTGAAGGAGCAAAAATCTCAATACTGTATGTTATTAATAATGCAGAAGATCAATAATGCATTTAAAATCGCTGCCTAAAATAGTACTATAAGCACATCACAAGTGTTTCTGTTCACTAGGAGCTTTAAAACGCACACACAAAAGGCAAACGTTGCCCCCAAGACAATATGCATCTCAAAATATTCTGTGAAAAAATAAATTGGGAGAAAAAAAAAAAGTCTTGCCTGGAGAATTTCAGATTTGCTAATTTAACACAAGACATCAAATCAAAGTTTGCCACCATTTTGCTGTTGTATAGATATCTGGGGGGACTGTGTTTGTTTATCTCCCTCTTTGAGTCTGGCGCTTAAAAAAACACCCTAAAATTAAGCTGGCAACAAAACACAGCTCCATTGTATGGAAATGAAGTTATTTCCCCTTTGTTAGGATGAAAAAAAAATAAAAAATGACACCACCATTTATAAGCAGTCATATATTATACTGTTTACAAATCACTTTAATGCTTTTGGTGAAATCTCAGGGCTCCCATAAATTTTTTAAGTCCATCTCTCTGCCTCGCAGTCGTAGACCAGCCAATACTTTTCAATTTGGGAAAAAAAAGAAGCACTGAGGTAAAAAAGCCGCTGCTCAAGACGATTACATCTATTCTACCTCATTACTTGCCTTTTGGGAGACAGAGGAGGGCAGAGAGGCAGGCTGCTATCTGTTTACATTTACTGTACAAGACTATCGGAATTATAATTGTGTTCTTCTTTCAGCGCGTGGCTCTGTTTAAAGGTCCTGTGGTCCCAGGGAGATGAAGAAAAATGAAATCCCTTTAAGGGATTCCACTGCACAGGCAAAAATGCTGCAACACAACTTTTATTTCTTTTTCATCTCTTTCTTCCCCTCTTATTTTCTTTCTACATTTGGGGGACTTTCCAACTCAGGAAGATAAAAAAAGAAAAATCGAAGAGAGAGAGAGAGAGGGCAATTCATATTCTGAGGATTATTTTTTTTTTTTGTCTTTTTCACTTGAGACTGTCTCAAAGGAAATATCACATAGTAAGGTTGGGATTCCAAATGAGATCAGCGAGGGCCATTTGTAGGGGGTAGAGGTCTACAGGACAGCAAGACATAGAATCATATAAAGGAATACTTCTGCTCATAATGAAAATTCTGGTATCATTTATTCACCCTCACTTATGACTTTATTTTTTTCCATGGAATACAACATGCTTGGAAAGGCATGAGGATGAGTAAATGACTACATAATATTCATTTGAGTGAACTATCCCCTTAAATTAATTGGTGCTGTCAGAATGAGAGTATAAACAGCTGATAAAAAACATCACAATAATTCACATGACCCCATTCCTTGAAAGACGACAACAGGGGTTGGACTTTTTCACTGGAGGAAGCGTTATTATTGGATTATTGCTTCATATTTTGGCCAGGAGCAATGGTTTAAAGTTTAAATGCCTGAATAATGAATTTGTTTATTACAAACATGCATTTTTTCATTTTAAAGACATTAAATTATGTTTATTGTTGTGATGCTTTTGTACAGTACCCATTCACTCCATTGGTGAGCAAGTGATATAATGCTAAGTTTCTCTAAGTCTGTTCTGATGAACAAACAAACTCATCAACATCTTGGATGGCCTCAGGGTGGGTAAATGTTCAGCAAATTTAATTTTTGGGTGAACTGTTCCATTACTTTCTCAGATCCCATTTAAAACAGGATGTTATGATATCTCTATGCAACACCCAGTTTGTGTTCCCTTTCTTTATGCTTTCCCTTTATGATTTGAGCATGATCCACATGATTTCCTACACTGTAAAAAATAATTGTAATTTTAACTGTAAAATTTTGTAAAAACGCTACGGAAAAAATTAATTAATAGGTTAACAGTAAGTTCCCGTACTATATACAGGGAAAAACTGTAAAAGATCTAACCATACATTTCATGTAATTTTACAGTAAAATGCTGTTAATTGTACAGTTTTTAGAAGTAAAAAAGAACAAATCAATGTATAATTTACAGTCAAAAACTGTAAACTGATATTCCCAGAATTCCCTGTGTGAAACTCCACATTTGAAATTATTTTATTTAAATAATCATGTTTTTTTAATAGTTTTTGTTATCAGTTATGCACATTTGGGCTTTATGTTACATCTTCTGTTGTTTAATGAAAGTTTATTGCATTATTTAAGTATCATGTGTGTTACCGTGATGGTATTTTGTGTTTGCATGAATGACTCTGTGCACCTTCTGTATATTAGTATATACCTCTGCTTGTGGTGAAGCTACTTGTGATGAGCTTTGATTCTTCATGTGGCTTTCTCTCACCTGCATTATTATGGTGGTTGTCAGTATGTTGAAGGTGCCACAGCTGCCAAAATTATTTTGTAAAAACTACAGAATTTTTTTTTACAGTGTAGTCCAGAAGGGGCAAAGTCAGTGATGAATGTAATGTCATGTACATGTTGAAGGATCACTGTACAGATAACCTCATAACTCAAAACACTGTCTGTATTACTTGATAATGAGGAGGGTGTATTCCAAAAGACTAATTCCAAATAGCACTCCCGACATATCTGAAGTACTACAGAGGCATTCATTTTAACATTTTCTGGCATGTTTGTATCCAACGCATGGTTGAGAGCACAGACATAAAGATGTAGTGCAATAAACCGCCTGCTGTCTTTTCATTCAGTACAAGGCTACATATTTACAATACATCTGCTGGTTTATTATTCGCACATGTACAGCAGGAGATGCATCATCATATGGGTCTGCTTCAATTTGTCTTTTCCATGAGTAATTATGGGGTTTGTGTATATCTATGAGCCAATCTGAGACATTTGTTTAATGAGAACTCTCGACTAATATACAGTGTTTGTTCAACAGGATCTCAAAGCTCGGTTTATATGGCAGTCGCTGATTATTGCCTTATGTCTTTTTTAGGAAGTAATAAATCATAAATAAGCACTGATGAGTACAAATATTGGATCATCAATAAATGTCTCATAAGTTACCTGCGGTGCATGTGATGTTCAAGATTATTCGTCATCCACCCACTTTCATCTCTCAATCTCCATCATTCCGCTCAGCCTGAAATTGAATGTGAGTTTACCCAGTAAACACGATTATATGGTTTATGCTAAACCTACGCCATTAGCATACCAGAGGCGAGAGAACATGTCCAGGCGTGTATGACATGGTCTTATCCCTCCCAGCCCTTGTCCAATTATGGATTAATCTGAACACATCAAACGTGGCCCTGTTTGCACCTCATGCGATCATTTTAGCGATACTGCTCCGTCAACAACTAATTGCCTTGGCTGCAATTTCCTTCGCAAGAGGCCAAATCCAAGAGGAAAGATCCATATATAGGGTTCATTTACATATGCAAATAAGCAATACTAGTGGAAAAGCAGCATGAGGAAAGCCATGTGTGTGGTGTTTTGGGTGGGATGGGGAGGTGGCTCAATTTTTGATATTATTATCTGATTTCTGTAAGCGGTTCCGTATATGTGGCTCACATTAGCTCAGGATGAACTCTGCGCTGCTCCATTAGTCTTCCCCAGATAATGCTACACTTCTCAGTCCCGTTTACTTAACATGCTGTATCCGGCCTCCACGATTTGCACTAATCAACTGATAAGGCGAAAGCCCTTTCACCAATCCCTGGAGGGTGAAAACTGAACTCCTAATGGTCATTAGTAGTAATTATGTTCCCTAACAGACACATCCAGCCCAGCCCCTCTCACTTGTATAAGTAGTTAGTTCCCATCGCCATCCACCCTCTTTAGGTCCAGATTGTACTCCCGCACACAGGATGTGCCCTTATCACCGAGCACTGCTGCCACTCACACACATGATAAAACAAAAGTTAGCTTTCCATTATAAAGAGCAGCCATATAATATATTGAGGGGAGTAGTAAAATAATATGACTGTATTTCTCTCGCTCTCGCTCTCTGCTTTCCTAGCCTCAGTTCTTTCAGGTCAAACCTCAGTGACCTATTCCCCAGAGTCTGACCTACAGAGTGTGATCCGTATTGACAATGACAAAACTACTGGCAAGGGATCCCAAAAAATTCAATAACATGTGTACAGGCCCTTCCAACAGCCTTAGCATCAACACAGTAATCTCCTTTTCCTCCTTGTCATTTCACCATAATATTCACCTGATAGGCTTATTACAGATTCAAGCATAGGCAAGGACAGAGAGAGTGATGCTGCAGTGGTGCCCCATAATGACACAAAACATGTTTCAATGCAAACAAAATGCTTCTAAACAAAAATGTATCTCCTTAATTCATTAAACAACATACTTTTACATTCTACTGAGAAATATTTCACATTTTAGTTAGCAAAATAAATTAATAAAGTGTTTCTTTTTTGTTGAAAATTGAAAATTTGGGAATAAAAAGTAGAACAAGCCTGGACATTCAGAGCTATTTTAGTTCTTCATAATGCATGAACAAATCATAGAAATTCTGAGGACATAAACATATCTCATTCATTAATAATTACATATGTTAAATTCTTATAAACTTTTGTATGGATTCAAGAGGTGCATTTGTAGTTTTTCCTTGTTCAAATGTTTATACCCCTGGATTAATTGGAGCTTGTGCCCACAGGTATTCAATCATAAATACCTTTTAATAGAGGCCTAGATACAAATATCATGCAGATCATTTGTAATACTCTACAATAAACCAATGACAGTATTTATTCAGTTTTGAACTATACGCTACCATTCAAAAGTTGTTTTAATGTTTTTTAAAAGTATTCCCTTTTAAATATTTTGAAAATATTTATATGTATTTACATGTATATATTTATATTATTTATATTACAGATAAATACAGACATAATACATAGTACAAACACATATATAATGTAAACAAAAACTTACTTAAGGCTCTTACTTAAGAAGATGATTTTTTATTTTTTTTTCAAACTAAGCTCTATGATTGAATTTAAATCATGTGTTCTTAGCTTTATTACCAATATTCAGATGTCAGGGGGGTGTCAGCGAGCATCTGATTCAATTCAGGTCATGAACGAGAGAGGCAAGGGGGAGTAAGTTTGCTTGGCCCTGCAGCGGTGTAGCTGATGAGACAGCCCATTGTCAGGAAACTAATAAAGAGGCCGGGTGTGCAGGAGCACAGTAATTATCAAGCTCGCGATATCAGCTCGGTATTTATGAAAACACTACGTGTTAACAAAAGAAAAAGGTCACGCGCATGGGCGGGCCGTCTCTGAGATAGATTTCTGGCAGCAGACGCGGCACATGTCCACAACCGAGTGATAAGCAAAACTTGCATTACCGTTTCACTGCAGTCTGGAGGAAAAACAACAACACACTGACACCGGAATGCCTTCTTGAACTGAAGAAACATGCCCTGGAACGTTTCTAAAAGTATCTTGGAGACACAGACAAATGGGCTGAAACATGGCAATGTGAGATTGCATCGATCCGCAGGAGTGCAATTGGCTAGCCTGGTCATCCCCTTTGACTAAGTGTGCTTCGTTCCAGGATTCGTGAAAATATTGAGCCATAAAGCTAGTCGAGCACGAGAAAAGCTACCTGACATGTTTTCAGCTTCCTCCACACGGATAAAAATACACAGCAGCAGCACGACAGTGACCTTGCATTTGTAATGTGCGCACCTGTAATGTTTGGCATGACATCACGGATCTGTTATTGGCCAGGAATTTCCGGTGCGCCGTCTGTCTCCACTTATGTGTTCATGTTCCTGTGTGATTGCACGTCAGGCTTTACGTATGTGTTTGTTTTTGCCTGAGAGCGTGCTATAATAAAAAAGAAAGGCAGTCAAAGAACTAATGTTCACTCTGAACACATATGAATTTCCTGTAGCAAGGACACACAACAGATATACAATATCATTTTGAAAATGCCGATAGCTCTCTAGCACTTTGAGGAAATCATACACCATCTGGAGAAATAACACAATGTGTCTCAACACTCTGTGTGTGTGTGTGTGTTCTTGCAGAAAACCGTTTTGTTACATGTTGCAACCAATCAATTTGGCAGCTCAATAGCAAATGTGATTCTTAGAAAGCCTTAAATAATAGTAATTATAGATACTAATGATTTAGACATCTCTTTTTTTTTGACACATTAGTGTAGGAGGTGAGAGAAAGAGTGCATTTCCTTTATTTCCTTTATTTATTTCCTTTCCTTTCCTTTCCTTGTCCACTCCTTCAGAACAAGATAATATCCTTTAAGGCACGAACCGATATGTGTGAATTAGCGTGTCTCCAATCCTTTTCACACTTGTTCTGTCTCTTTTTCCTTCATCTCTGTACCATGCAGGCGTAAGCTCATGCCTGTATGAGAAGCACCACACAGGCTCTTGTTCTCTTCCTCACACTGCAATACTCCTCACACTCACACTCACACACACACACATACACACATACACATACATATATATATATATATATATATATATATACAAAGACACAGGCATCTGGCCCAGTACAAAGAAAGTCATCATTCTTTGAGTGTAATTCCAGAGGCCGGCCTATACAGGCCTGATAGCCATTAAGGATTCATGATTCATCTGGATCTCATATTATAACGGCTTGAATTTTTCATGCAACCCCTCAATGCCAAGAAGAGGAAAGGAGGAATTGAAATTAGATGAAATGTTGTCTGCAAAACCCACCCAGCGCATTAGCATGTTAAAACCTTGTACTGTTACAACAGGGCCTGTGACGAGATTTGCTTCGTTTTGTTGGATATAATCAGCATTTTTAGGATGTCTGGACTAGAATGGATCATTTTTGGACATTGTCAAGATGGAGATGTGAGAAAAGTCATTTGCAACTGATATGTGGGTGAGTGAGCGTGTGTATGTGTGTATAATGGCCAATACGGACTGCTTCTGTGCGGCGTTATGGCACTATTTTACGGTAAAATTTGCCCAGAATTTACATCAGTGGTTCTCAGCCTTTTTGAATCCAAGGTTCTCCATTGTCCCCTAGACCTAGTTTTGTTTTCAAAACTTATTTTATTTTATGGATGCTCCTAATTTCTGTATATTAAAAATAAATAAATAAAATACTACAATAAGTAACTAAAAATAGATATTATTAGCAACATTAAAATAGTTACATTTCAGGAATTTGAAGAGCTGGAATTTATTTATTTTAGCATTGCTACATTATATTTTTTGGTAACACTTTACAATAAGGTTCATTAGTTAACATTAGTTAACAACATTAGTAAATATGAACTAAGAATGAACAGCTTCTACAGCATTTATTAATCTTAGTTAATGTTAATTTCAGCATTTACTAATGCATTATTAAAATCACAAGTTGTGTTTGTTAACATTAGTTAATGCACTGTGAACTAACATGAATAAACAATGAACAACTGTATTTTCATTAACTAACATTAACAAAGATTAATAAATAGTGCAATAAATGAATTGTTCATTGTTTGTTCATGTTAGTTAACACATTAACTAATGTGAATAAATGACACCTTATTATAAAGTGTTACCAACTTTTTTAGTGTTTAAAGTCATCTTGGAAGGCTTGCTGAGGCCTCCTAGTGGGCCCCGACCCCCTGGTTAAGAAGCATTGATCTACATATACTGTACAACCCGCATCAAAGCAGGCAAATATACTGTGTGTTTATGCAAACTTTCTAATGCTGCACAAAGATGGTCTAAATGCATTTACACAGAATCACAATGGCTTGAAACAATGCATCACATGCTTGAATGCTGATTACTGATTCACATGCACAAGAGCGTCACACAAGGCTTTGCTCTCTCTCTGAGTTATTCTATTTTATTCTAACTCTCTCATGCAATATCATTAAACAAAAATAGTTAATTTGCAATAAAGGTCAGTGCCACAGTTCGCTGGCTCCCAGACAATCTCGCAGGTGTGTCACTGAGACAACCGGGGCAATCGATTCACCATGGTTACTTTTTGTTCTTCTCAAAATGGCTGCCAAGCAGCAACAGACACCAACAACAGGAGGTGCAACAATGCTAGAAAGCACCGGAAGCAGGGGTTTACTTCCTCTTTTGTTGTTATTTTGGAGCTCGGGCAGAAGGCAGCAGTGAATGGTGGCTGTTCTTAAATATCTCAAAATAGGCCTTTCCTCCCACCAGCTCTCATTGTCTACACCTCGCCTGCCCACGTTTGCTCCCAGTTAACCACGCCGCCAACTACACATCAAAAAGCACAATAGCGACATCCATTCTCGACAAGATTACTCTATCCTCCCAGTTTGGCTCCTAGGCTTTCATAGGTTGAGGGAGCCTGGGATAAGCCCTTCTGCCTGCAGTTCCCCTGACGCAGGGTGCCGTCTGCAGAAGCGAGCTGCTTAACCCTGCCAAGCATCCACTGACTCACTGGATGATGACTTAGAAGCCCACAATGACTATACCAGTGAGCAATTAGAAGGTTTAAATAATTATAATCAAGTGTTTAAGTAATCAGGATTGAATAATTGCAATCCAAAATGATGGAGAAATTAGCCTAGCTGCCAGAGCTTAAACTAAACCACGTGCTCTTGCATCAAGCCTCTCAGCGAGTAAGCAAATTTGGCTGCAAATTTGGCTTTCTTATGGTCAGATATAATTTACCAGAACTGGGAGAAAAAAAATTAAATCTCACTGAATTAAAGCAGAGCTATAACCAGTGTTCTTTTTTATTATTATTATTTATTTATTTATTTATTTGATTCTTACTGAAAAAGCCTCTTAAAATGTAGTCACTATTTTGTCAAGCACTACTCATTAATTATAGTCCATTGTATTCTGACATGACTTTAATATAATTTTAGTAGATTGCAATAACATTTTGGCAGACAATAATGGGCTGTAACAGATCAAACTTGACTTTTTTTTTAATGTACAAACATTTAAAATATGTATAAAACACACAAAAGATATGCCAGACAAACTGAACCCAGCCTGTATAAATTGGCCTTGAAAAAACCCCCTGCACAGCAAAATCTCCAGTGTTGAAATCCTAGTGTTAAGGACTTTTAGAGTAAAGTGTTAAAGTTGTGGTGTTGAACTTTAGGGGGTTAACACTAGCTAGTGTAAACAGCACTCTCTGGCCGGTGTAAATACGCCGAGAAACTCTTATAACACTCTGGGCGAATTCCAAACGGCTTTTTTGCGCCCTTGAAGGGCACTTCGGGAAGGGGACGCCATTTGTAGGGACGTTCCAAACGAAAGTGAGCAACTGATTCCCTTCACGAAGTGCCCTTCCAGAAGTCGGTTAGTGAAGGAACAGCGATGGTCACTTCACGGAAGTGATTTCCGTTTGTGATCATGTGATCTTCACTTAGGAGATCTTGCAATGCATTTTAAAGCAAAGTTGGGGTTTACTTTGACTTTACATACAAACGTAAGTAGAATAAGCTAATACATTTTTTCTTTATTTTTATGTAATACAAAATATTTTCGTCAGTGATAAAAATATGATTTAAGACTGTATTGTTAGCAAGTTTAAGTTTAGTTTGAAAAAAGTTTAATAGTAAATAAGACACAGTTAGACAATATTTGAATAAAATAATAATAAGAAGAAATATTTATTTTCAACAACTGTTGGAGCGCTGAATGCTGCACAGCACGCACAGCGTTGTCAAGGTAACATTTTGTCCGTCATTCCCTTCACCAAGGGAGTTCCAAACACTTATATGAGACAGTAATGCCCTACACCCTTTAAAGAACACACTTCAAGGGCTCTGCCCTTCGAAGGGAGTAGGGCATAGGGATGCTCACTTCTGTTTGGAATTCGCCCTCTGTTGAGTGTTATTAGTCACATCCGGGACATTTGCTCGTGTGCGCGCTTGACCCATCTGGAATATTTTTCACAGACGCCATTTTCTTAGACTCGCGATGCGGAGCATATGAGGACGGAAAACAGCGAAATTAAGTGTTTAATCTTAATCACAATATGTGTATTGTAATATCATATCGTTTTATAGCGATATTTATGAGGTGTGTGCGCCTATACGTTTTTTTTTAAAGACATTTCTTCCACTCGTGAGGCGGACCAGAGGACGTTTCTTTTTAAAAAGGACACGCCGAAAGTTAAGTGTTTTATCTCATTTGTATGTATTTCACAACATCATATTGATTTATAGCGATATTTGTGTGATGTGCACTCCTAAACTTTTCCTCAGGAAATTGGTTTTATCATGGAAAACACCGAACGTAAGTGTTTAACCTCATTTACATTTTGTATTTTATAAAATAACATTACTTTATGACGATATTTTGATGCTGTGCGCGCCTAAACGTTTCTCACAGATGCATTTGAATGGCTATGCACTGACAAAGCCACTTTTAACAGGGGAAACATAAGAAGTAAGTGTTTTACCTCATTTAAAATTTGTGTTTTATTACATCACATATTGATTAATAGCGATATTTATGTGTTGTGCGCTCTAAACCTTTCTCAGAGAGACATTTTCTTTCACTGGCGATGCGGAGCAGACGGGGAAGGAAAACACTGAGTGAGTTAAATTGTTCATCAGTCAAAGTGATTTTGTGCCCTCACAAGTCTTGAAATATGGCACATGAGTAACTTAGCATAAACTACTTTAGACACTTTATTATCTTCTTTTTTTTTTATTATCTTCTTTTGTTTTGTGTTCAGCAAATGTGAATCCTATAGGTTTGGAATTACAATTTTAAGTTAACTGTTCCTTTAATATTGTTACAGATGGTTCATGCTGGCTTAACAGAAAAATCGAAAGGAGATGATGTGCTTGAAGAGTATGAAGACACCAATACATTAAGTGGAATGAGAAGAGCTTTGTTAGGACACATACCAGAGACATGGGTAAGCCACAATTGCATATTTTAAGATTATTGATTGTCATGCTTAATTTTTTTGATTATTAAACAATAATAATAAAGAGTCTGATCTCCTTCTAAAAATGTTTCATAAAAAATGCATCAAATGTAAGTTTTTGGTATGCTTGTATTGTAATTTATTTATGTACTGTCCCATTTATGTGCAATCATTTTGGTAGGAGTAGTCCAACCATAAGGGAACAGTAAATGTTTACTTATACTCATGCCTTTCCACAGATGCCATGTATGACAGTTTCTTTTGTTGATTATTCAAAATATCTATTTTTTGTGTTCCTCAGAAGACAGAAGGTCCTACAGGTGTGGAAGCACATGAGTATAAATAAATGATGACAGAATTTTCAGTTTTGGGTGAACTATTCTTATATTGTAAGTGATACTTGTCCCTGACATTTCACCTGATAAATGGATGTGAAATAATCCTTTTTGTTTTTTCTCCTATTTTACAGGAGCACTTTTGTGATGCTGCAAGTGGGAGTTGGGTGTCTTGCTTGGCTGAAAACTGCAGAGAAACACATCTCGTCTTGCTGAAAACTACTCGTTACAAGGAGGTCCAAACACCATTAGCAGAGACTTTGTTCAGTTAGCATTAACATGCATTCTGCCTGGATGCTAATGAATGGGATGCTGTTGTTTAAGCTGATAAATGTAAGCATTATAAACCTCATGACATTAAGTGTACATATGGACCAAATAAGAATATGTATTTTGTGCCTTTGCACTGATTTGCTTTGACATTATGATGTTTTAATTGTTGTAAGAACATGTTCTTTACATGCATTGAAAACATTGAATGTGAAAACATTTTTCTCAGGGAAAAAGATTTACAATGTTTCAATTAAAAATTAATAATTGTAAAAGTGTATTGTTTTGTGGGTTTATTTTTTTATATTTTTACCTGAACATTGGTGCAGTGTTCACCAGTTGAGGGAGTTAAATTCACCCTTTAAAATTTGCTGTGTAGGTATATTTTTTTAATCTGCATTACCATTTTAAAATAAGTATTTACAATATTTACATTAAATCAACATTAAATAAATACACTGGGTGTGTAGGATTAATCACCATGAAGTGTTAAATGTGTATACTTGTGATTAATAATTTATTACCACCCTTAGTGATTAAAATTAAACACTAACACAGTGTTCGTATAATAAACACTTTTGTCAGTGTTGTTTTAACACTAGCAAAGATGGACCTGTATGTTCACCCGGAAAGTGTTAATTTTAACACCCATGGTGACAAATCTCCCAACATATTTTTGCTGTGTGCTACATAGACTGAAATGGACACTTTTATTCACTAAGGACAGAATATCACATTTTCTACAAAATATCAAGCAACTCAGATTCAGATTCAGATTCAGATTCAACTTTATTGTCACTGTGCAGGGTACAAGTACAGAGCCAATGAAATGCAGTTAGCATCTGACCAGTAGTGCAAATATCACAATATATAAATAAATATAAAAAAATATATATATACATTAAACTCTATAACATATAGTGCCAGTTATGAGGTAGAGAGAAAGAGACTAGCTCTTGGAAGTAGTGTTCAGCGCTTGAAATTGGAGTTCAGTAGTCTAACAGCTGAAGGAAAGAAACTATTCCTGAGTCTACTGGTGCGACAACAAAGACTCCTATAGCGTCTCCCCGATGGAAGAGGGGTGAACAGTCTGTGGTTGGGGTGAGAGGAATCTTTGGTGATGCTTCTCACTCTCCTTAAGCAGCGTTTGTGATAAACTTCTTTGATGGGGGGTAGCCCAACACCAGTGATGTATTGGGCAGTTTTCACCACCCGCTGGAGGGCTTCCTGATCAAAAACAGTGCAGTTACCATACCACACTGTGATGCAGTTTGTGAGAATGCTTTCAATAGTGCAACGATAAAAGTTCAGCAGGATGTGAGGGGACAGTTGAGCTTCCCTTAGTTTCCTAAGGAAGTAAAGGCGCTGTCGTGCCTTTTTGATCAGTTTAGAGGTATTAAGGGTCCAGGAAAGATCCTCAGAGAGATGGACACCAAGGAACTTGAAGCTCGCCACGCTCCACTTCAGCCCCATCAATATAGATGGGAGTGTGTGACAGCACTCTCTGGCCGGTGTAAATACGCCGAGAAACTCTTATAACACTCTGGGCGAATTCCAAACGGCTTTTTTGCGCCCTTGAAGGGCACTTCGGGAAGGGGACGCCATTTGTAGGGACGTTCCAAACGAAAGTGAGCAACTGATTCCCTTCACGAAGTGCCCTTCCAGAAGTCGGTTAGTGAAGGGAACAAGCGATGGTCACTTCACGGAAGTGATTTCCGTTTGTGATCATGTGATCTTCACTTAGGAGATCTTGCGATGCATTTTAAAGCAAAGTTGGGGTTTACTTTGACTTTACATACAAACGTAAGTAGAATAAGCTAATACATTTTTTCTTTATTTTTATGTAATACAAAATATTTTCGTCAGTGATAAAAATATGATTTAAGACTGTATTGTTAGCAAGTTTAAGTTTAGTTTGAAAAAAGTTTAATAGTAAATAAGACACAGTTAGACAATATTTGAATAAAATAATAATAAGAAGAAATATTTATTTGCAACAACTGTTGGAGCGCTGAATGCTGCACAGCACGCACAGCGTTGTCAAGGTAACATTTTGTCCGTCATTCCCTTCACCAAGGGAATTCCAAACACTTATATGAGACAGTAATGCCCTACACCCTTTAAAGAACACACTTCAAGGGCTCTGCCCTTCGAAGGGAGTAGGGCATAGGGATGCTCACTTCTGTTTGGAATTCGCCTCTGTTGAGTGTTATTAGTCACATCCGGGACATTTGCTCGTGTGCGCGCTTGACCCATCTGGAATATTTTTCACAGACGCCATTTTCTTAGACTCGCGATGCGGAGCATATGAGGACGGAAAACAGCGAAATTAAGTGTTTAATCTTAATCACAATATGTGTATTGTAATATCATATCGTTTTATAGCGATATTTATGAGGTGTGTGCGCCTAAACTTTTTTAAAGACATTTCTTCCACTCGTGAGGCGGACCAGAGGACGTTTCTTTTTAAAAAGGACACGCGAAAGTTAAGTGTTTTATCTCATTTGTATGTATTTCACAACATCATATTGATTTATAGCGATATTTGTGTGATGTGCACTCCTAAACTTTTCCTCAGGAAATTGGTTTTATCATGGAAAACACCGAACGTAAGTGTTTAACCTCATTTACATTTTGTATTTTATAAAATAACATTACTTTATGACGATATTTTGATGCTGTGCGCGCCTAAACGTTTCTCACAGATGCATTTGAATGGCTATGCACTGACAAAGCCACTTTTAACAGGGGAAACATAAGAAGTAAGTGTTTTACCTCATTTAAAATTTGTGTTTTATTACATCACATATTGATTAATAGCGATATTTATGAGGTGTGTGCGCCTAAACTTTTTTTTTAAAAGACATTTCTTCCACTCACGAGGTGGACCAGACGAGGACATTTCTTTTTAAAAGGGACACACCGAAAGTTAGGTGTTTTGTCTCATTTATATGTATTTCACAACATCATATTGATTTATAGTGATATTTGTGTGATGTCAACTCCTAAACTTTTCCTCAGGAAATTGGTTTTATCTTGGAAAAAATTTTATCTTTTGTGCACTCACAAGTCTTGAAATATGGCACATGACTCGCATAAACTACTTTAGACACTTTATTATCTTTTTTTTTAAAGCATGAACATGTTTTGTGTTCAGCAAATGTGAATCCTGTATGTTTGGAATTACAATTTTAAGTTAACTGTTCCTTTAATATTGTTACAGATGGTTCATGCTGCCTTAACAGAAAAATCGAAAGGAGATGATGTGCTTGAAGAGTATGAAGACACCAATACATTAAGTGGGATGAGAAGAGCTTTGTTAGGACACATACCAGAGACATGGGTAAGCCACAATTGCATATATAATATTTTAAGATTATTGATTGTCATGCTTAATTTTTTTGATTATTAAACAATAATAATAAAGAGTCTGATCTCCTTTTAAAAATGTTTCATAAAAAGTGCATCAAATGTAAGTTTTTGGTATGCTCGTATTGTAATTTATTTATGTACCGTCCCATTTATGTGCAATCATTTTGGTAGGAGGAGTAGTCCAACCATAAGTGAACAGTAAATGTTTACTTACTGTATACTCATGCCTTTCCACAGATGCCGTGTATGACAGTTTCTTTTGTTGATTATTCAAAATATCTATTTTTTTGTGTTCCTCAGAAGACAGAAGGTCCTACAGGTGTGGAAGCACATGAGTATAAATAAATGATGACAGAATTTTCAGTTTTGGGTTAACTATTCTTATATTGTAAGTGATACTTGTCCCTGACATTTCACCTGATAAATGGATGTGAAATAATCCTTTTGTTTTTCTCCTATTTTACAGGAGCACTTTTGTGATGCTGCAAGTGGGAGTTGGGTGTCTTGCTTGGCTGAAAACTGCAGAGAAACACATCTCGTCTTGCTGAAAACTACTCTTTACAAGGAGGTCCAAACACCATTAGCAGAGACTTTGTTCAGTTAGCATTAACATGCATTCTGCCTGGATGCTAATGAATGGGATGCTGTTGTTTAAGCTGATAAATGTAAGCATTATAAACCTCATGACATTAAGTGTACATATGGACCAAATAAGAATATGTATTTTGTGCCTTTGCACTGATTTGCTTTGACATTATGATGTTTTAATTGTTGTAAGAACATGTTCTTTACATGCATTGAAAACATTGAATGTGAAAACATTTTTCTCAGGGAAAAAGATTTACAATGTTTCAATTAAAATTAATAATTGTAAAAGTGTATTGTTTTGTGGGTTTATTTTTTATATTTTTACCTGAACATTGGTGCAGTGTTCACCAGTTGAGGGAGTTAAATTCACTCTTTAAAATTTGCAGTGTAGGTATATTTTTTAATCTGCATTACCATTTTAAAATAAGTATTTACAATATTTACATTAAATCAACATTAAATAAATACACTGGGTGTGTAGGATTAATCACCATAAAGTGTTAAATGTGTATACTTGTGATTAATAATTTCTTACCACCCTTAGTGATTAAAATTAAACACTAACACAGTGTTCGTATAATAAACACTTTTGTCAGTGTTGTTTTAACACTAGCAAAGATGGACCTGTATGTTCACCCGGAAAGTGTTAATTTTAACACCCATGGTGACAAATCTCCCAACATATTTTTGCTGTGTGCTACATAGACTGAAATGGACACTTTTATTCACTAAGGACAGAATATCACATTTTCTACAAAACAATATCAAGCAACTGTTTTTAACATTGTTAATAATAATAATAATAATAAATGTTTTAGGAAGATTTCTGAAGGATCATGTAACACTGAAGACTGAAGCAATGGATGCTGTAAATTCAGGTTAACCATTAATTTTAAAATATAACATTACAATATTTACAGTTTTTGGTCAAATAAATGCAGCCTTGGTGAACAAGATATATTCAAAAATATTTAAAAGTATAAAATACAACATAAATATAAAATACATTTGAATGTTACAGTACTTTTTCAGTGATTGTACTTTTTTCAGGTTTAGATTGTTTAGGAAATTATAATCACATGCAATAACATATCCATTACATTAGTTACATATTCTGATTAGAACTTAAATCAAATTCACCTATACATTTGCGTCATTCTCTGTCTAAAAGTAAGTTCCAATTGCATTCAGCTCATTCCAACAATATTTCATTTAATTAAAATCATCACTATGCTTCTTTATTATCAAAAATGAGATATCAACAACAACAAATATTTGTTAGCAATTTCACTGACAAGATTAATACAAACCGCAGTGTCTACAGTATATCAACCACAAGCATTCAAAATGCTCATTCCAGCAACGACCTCTCAAGGTAAACAGAGAAATAAATGAATAAGAACAAACTAAATAAATAATGGCTCTTGATACCTTCAGTCACAGTTTGTATAGCGAGTTGACTACAGTGTACACAGTGTGATTCAGAGGCTGTCACAGCGCTGAGTGAAAGGGCCATATAACACGCTTTAGCAGTGAAAGATCGAGCCCAGGCGACACAGTAAAGGTTAACTGCTTAATTCCAGTGATTAGTCCACGCAGAGTTCAAGGCTCTCTGCCAAAAGCCTTCATTTAGCAGCTACATGCACCACCTCCGCAAGTTCTCACAACAGCCAAAACCCAGAGACTGCTGGCAAACAAAGGTAACATCAGGTATGTGAAGTACCCAGGTGTATCTCTACCATCCTCTTCAAGACCAGACCACGATCAGTTTCTTCTCTAAAGAAGGCTATAATACTTGACCTAAGCAGTTTTGTTCAAACCTGAGCATGCTCAAATTTAATCAAACAGCAGAAATGAGATAGAATGCACCACGGCCTCTGAGGTTACAGCCAAGGCTCAAAAGGCATGTGACTATCTGGCCCACAGAGAAAGACGGCTATAAAAGCTTTGTCGATGTATGGATTTTCTTCCTCGCCTGTAAGAAGCGAGGTGGGCGGCCTTTGTACAGATAATATATTTTCACTTAATGAACAGAGATGAGCAGAAAAGATGGCTTTGGATATTCAGTACTGCGCTGCCATTACCTGACAGCGTGAATGAAATCGTATTCGTGTACAGTTGGTTGCGTCTGGCTTTTTCCCGCTGGTGTAATCTTTCTCTTCCTCATTGGCTTGACTCCTGCCTCATCCACGCCACATGAAAACGTTTATACAGCAGCGTTCATTGTGGATTCCCACAACGTTCCGAGGAGAACCGATGAGGACCGCATGCAGATTCCTCATCCCGAGCCCCGGTGTCACTTCGGCAGAGGATTCAGAGCGCAGGGACAAAGTGTGCCTGTTTTTGTTTGTGTTCTTGTTACCACCGAGGGATGTGGGATTTACACCTCAAACAACTCTCGCCACGACCAGACCCTATAAGTCACTGCAAAGGTGCACTGCTGTTGTCACACCTCTGCCACACTGGCTCATTACGCCTGCTGGAGCTGTATATCATGTGTTTTCGGGTGTGTGTGTGTGTGAAAGGAATGAGAAGAGAGATGCTGCGAGGGGTATGAAGATGTGGCGATCGGAGAGAGGATTGAAATGCCAGCAGTTATTTATTTAAATGCTGGGCAGTATACATATTTAATGATTCAAGCGCACCTGGTGAAAGGCAGATGGAGCAGGGCTTTTGTCTGTAATTGTGGTTGTACCGTGACCCTGCTGTTGTAATGGAAATATGCTTAGCTCAAGAAATGCTCTTCTGTCAAGTTAAGACTCTTTACACACATGTAGCAATCATGCACACACACACACACACACACACACACACACATATACAAGGCAGACCTTGTTAATGGGGACAAAGACAACAACACGGAGCTATAGACAAGCTGTCCGGCTGGTCCGAGATGTGTTAATGTGATCCCACAGCTCAGCTGGACGCTGTGCAGAGTCCTGGTGTTTTATTACAGCACTGTGCGGAGAGAGAGACAGACACCGAGACAGACAGAGAGACAACAGACTGTGCTCACCTAACAATGATATAATGGCTTTAAAGGCCTGCATGACCCACAGCTCTTGGGTGAAATAACACACTGAATAGAAGGCATGAAATAGAAAGAAAGGAACAAAGGGGGCTGAATTTAATGGTGAGGCAACGAGAACAAGAGGGGCACTGACTTGTGCTGGAGGATTCTTTTTGGATGTTTATTGATAATCTTGCAGTGCTACCACCACCACTTCGTGATAACTCGTTTTGATAACAGTAAAAAAAAACAGAAGTTGGAGCTATGGGACAGCAGTCAAGCTCTTGCAAACAGTGAGCAATATGGATTTGTCCAATCCTATTTGCCCTAATTATCAGCCTGGTCTCATTAGTATGTGCAGGTATTTGTATGCAACAATCAAAACACAAATTTATACATTTGGATATACACTGAAATTTATTTTATGGACATTTAATGAATACTTTTATTTGCAATTTAATGCAACTATGTATCAAATTGATCAAAGGTGACAGTGATATATTTATAATATTACAAAACATTTCTATTTAAAAAAGCTTTTTTAACTTTATATTCAATTTCTCAAAGTATCGTTAAAAGCGTCACAGTTTCTACAAAAATGCATGACTATTTTAAACATTGATAATAAGTAGAAATGTGTCTTGAGCACCAAATCAGCATATTAGAATGATTCTGAAGGAGCATATGACCAGAGGCAGACAGTAACTAAGTAAATTTACTTGAGTATTGTGCTTAAGTACACTTTTTGAGTATCTGTACTTTACTTGGTATTAATTTTCCTGGAAACTTATGATTTTAACTTCACTACATTCGAAAGACAAATATTGTACTTTTCACTCTACTACATTTCTATCAAGGTCCTCGAAGTAGAAAATCATTACTATGTAGCAGCTTTGAAAGTCAGTGGGTGATTTTTTTCTTCTCTAAAACGTGACTTTCTTTTTTTCCAGACAGTTTATCAGTAATCACTCTTGTAGGGCTACATGAAGTGATTTCCCAGCATGTTTGTGAACACTGACCAGTTGCAAATGTGATATTTGTTTACAACAATTCAATAATAAGACACAATATTGTCTGATTTTGCTAAATTGTGTATGTGAAAATGTTACTTATAAAGCCACAGAAGAACTGTTGTGTGTCTCCTAATAAAACACAATAGGTGTTGGACTTGAAGCAGCACTGCACAGACCGTTCTGTGTGTAAGATCAAAGTACTGCGAGAGCGATTAGACAGCATTTGAAATTTTTGTTTTGTTTTGATGTCTTGCTGTTTTGCTTTTTTTTGTTAAAGCAGTGTTGCTGTTGTAGAGTTATACAGCTACAGTTGTGTTGCTGGGTTGTAAAGCGGGTTTGATTTTTTTTCTTCCTTATCACTCTGTATTTACAGCAATTTCACTGTCCACTCTGTTCAAATGTGGATGAATGATTACACATAGATGTGTGCACACACTGTCAGAGCTGTTTGAGATCACTACCATCCTGCTTTTGTTGGGGTGGGTAGAGGTGCTAAATATTTTATTATTTTTATTTTTTTTCCCCCATAGGTTTTTAACATTCTAAAAGCTCTTTATTACAAATATACTACAAGCTAGTCAGTGTATTCAGTAGGTGTAATGTTTTGTAAGTTGCTTCAGAGGTATTGCAAGTATTACGTACAACAATAATAAAACAGTGCATTGACATAAAAAAGGAAATTTACTTTTGGTACTTAAGTACTTTTAAAAGCAAGTACTTTTTAAACTGTGCGGAGGTGTGCTGAAATCGCGTTCGTTCTCGTACATATCGTGTCCCTTGTCAGTGTCGGGTGCTTGCTTGGTCATTTGTTGTGATTAACAGGAAAGTGTGTTCAAGCGGCAGCAGAAGACAGTGTAAAGTAATTGTTTTTGAGAGAAGCAGTCTATCAGTGGAAGTTAAAATCAGCTCGTAAGTGTATTTACTTGTCTCATTAGTGTTTAGCGTAGTTGTCATTGCTAGGAAACGCTTGTTTTGTTTACTGTGTGGAGACGTGCTGAAATCGCGTTTGGTCTCGTACTGTATCGCGTCCCTTGTCAGTGTCGGGCGCTTGCTTGGCCATTTGTTGTGATTAACAGGAAAGTGTGTTCAGCTGAATAGGATTAGTATTTTGTTAGACGGGTATAAAAAAAAGCTTAGTTTACCGCGGCAGCCGTTGTGTGAAGGCTTCCTCGTGTGAAGACCGAAGAGTGTAAAGACCATCGACTCTACCGGGCAGAGACACCAGCAAAGGATATAAGTATCGCTTTTTATTTTTTCCTCTTTCCTACTACTTGTTTCACGTCTGTTTCAGTTTTTATAACCATTTCTTACTATGTGTAAGTAAGTTATTGCGTTTTTTTTAGCATGTGTGTTTGGCTCAGTGTTATTTTTTAGGATTACTGATAAACTAATGCAGTTCAGTTTGTATTTGTTATCTATTTTAGCTTTAGTTACAGTTGTAGTAATGTTGTCATTTTATTTATATATTTATTTATTTTTATGTCTGCATTTGGTTTTTTATTAAGTTTTAGTTTTATTTAATTTGAGTTATTTTAGTACTTCAACATACTAAATGGAAATCAAATAATATATATTGAATTTATATATATATATATATATATATATATATATATATATATATATATATATATATATATATATATATATATATATATATATATATATATATATATATATATATGTGTGTGTGTGTGTACAGATACATCTCAATAAATTAGAATGTCGTGGAAAAGTTCATTTATTTCAGTAATTCAACTCAAATTGTGAAACTCGTGTATTAAATAAATTCAGTGCACACAGACTGAAGTAGTTTAAGTCTTTGGTTCTTTTAATTGTGATGATTTTGGCTCAAATTTAACAAAAACCCACCAATTCACTATCTCAACAAATTAGAATACTTCATAAGACCAATAAAAAAAAAACATTTTTAGTGAATTGTTGGACTTCTGGAAAGTATGTTAATTTACTGTATATGTACTCAGTACTTGATAGGGGCTCCTTTTGCTTTAATTACTGCCTCAATTCGGCGTGGCATGGAGGTGATCAGTTTGTGGCACTGCTGAGGTGGTATGGAAGCCCACCAACACCATGGTAATTTAACCAACTTTTGGTGCTTTTGGCAGTGTGGGCAGGTGCCAAATCCTACTGGAAAATTAAATCAGCTTCTTTAAAAAGCTGGTCAGCAGAAGGAAGCATGAAGTGCTCCAAAATTTCTTGGTAAATGGGTGCAGTGACTTTGGTTTTAAAAAAACACAATGGACCAACACCAGCAGATGACATTGCACCCCAAATCATCACAGACTGTGGAAACTTAACACTGGACTTCAAGCAACTTGGGTTATGAGCTTCTCCACCCTTCCTCCAGACTCTAGGACCTTGGTTTCCAAATGAAATACAAAACTTGCTCTCATCTGAAAAGAGGACTTTGGACCACTGGGCAACAGTCCAGTTCTTCTTCTCCTTAGCCCAGGTAAGACGCCTCTGACGTTGTCTGTGGTTCAGGAGTGGCTTAACAAGAGGAATACGACAACTGTAGCCAAATTCCTTGACACGTCTGTGTGTGGTGGCTCTTGATGCCTTGATCCCAGCCTCAGTCCATTCCTTGTGAAGTTCACCCAAATTCTTGAATCGATTTTGCTTGACAATCCTCATAAGGCTGCGGTTCTCTCGGTTGGTTGTGCATCTTTTTCTTCCACACTTTTTCCTTCCACTCAACTTTCTATTAACATGCTTGGATACAGCACTCTGTGAACAGCCAGCTTCTTTGGCAATGAATGTTTATGGCTTACCCTCCTTGTGAAGGGTGTCAATGGTTGTCTTCTGGACAACTGTCAGATCAGCAGTCTTCCCCATGATTGTATAGCCTAGTGAACCAAACTGAGAGACCATTTTGAAGGCTCAGGAAACCTTTGCTTTGAGTTGATTAGCTGATTGGCATGCCACCATATTCTAATTTGTTGAGATAGTTAATTGGTGGGTTTTTGTTAAATGTGAGCCAAAATCATCACAATATAAAGAACCAAAGACTTAAACTATTTCAGTTTGTGTGCATTGAATTTATTTAATACACAAGTTTAACAATTTGAGTTGAATTACTGAAATAAATGAACTTTTCCAAGACATTCTAATTCATTGAGATGCACATGTATGTATGTGTATATATATATATATATATATATATAATACGTATATGTGTGTGGCTGTACATACACATATGTAGTTGGCAGTTGGTTTTTTTTCTGGCTTAGTTTTATCTTAGAATCATTATTATACTCATACCTTTTGTTGTTTTAGTATTTGAATTGTTTTTAGCTTTATTTTTTTGTTTTCATTTAAATGTGTAGTTTTGAAATGTTGTTGTATGCATTGGTCATTTTTATTGAATTTCCTTATTTTCTTAAATGTGTAGATATAGTATTTATAGAGTTTTAACTTTTAGTTTTAGTTACTTTTTCTTATTTGTAAGTCGCTCTGGATAAAAGCGTCTGCTAAATGACTAAAATTAAAGTACTTTATATAAAGTATTTCTATACTTTTATTTATATACTTTTTAAGTAAAAATCTGTCTTTACAACTTTCACTTCTAATGGAGTAATATTTGACCAGCAGTATCTGTACTTTCACTCAAGTAATGGAGTTGTGTACTTTGTCTGCCTCTGCATGTGAAGACTGGAGTAATGGCTGCTGAAAATTCAGCTTTCCCATGCATGACAGGAATAAATTAGATTTTAAATATATATTAAAATATAAAACAGTTACATGCATTTTAAATTGTAATCATATTTCATAATATTGTTTTAAATGTATTTCGATGAAATAGAACCAGCCTTGGTGACCCAAAAAAATAATAAATAAAAATAATAATAATAATAATAATAATAATAAATACAAATTCTGAAACGTAGATAAATGTACAGTGACAATAAATCACCATATACTATTACTAAATGTTTGCACTTGATGTAGATTTAAAATTGTTACATTACTTAGAATATTTGTACTTCTCAGAAGCATAAGCGTCATACTTCATATATAAAATTGTACATGCTGTCAGTGTTAATTATTTACATTTCAGAGTCTATGCAAACACAGCTGTGATTACTAATGATTACACTGTCATTTTATGTTCTATCTTTGCCAGCCCTAACCATAAACAGTTACAAAGTTCAAATAAGACGACAGTTTATTCATCTCTTCTTCTGCATCACCAGTGGCAGAATCCCAATCACAGGTCAGATCAGGAGCTGCAGATGGATGCTGTGGTCAGTGGTGATCATCAGCATCTCATTACTTGGGTTACTGATAAGTCCACTAATACCCTCGTTAGTGCCCACTCGCCGGCCCTTCAATCACACGCAACTGCTCGATATCCATTAAAACCTGCACTGCCTCCCTCCTAACCTGAGCAAATGCAGATTAATGCACAGGACCGTCTCAGATCAGAGTGTGCGTTGGCAGGGGTAAATCGTGAGGGGATCAGAAGGTGGACCTTTGATCTGCTAAAAAGCCCCTCGTCAGATAGCAGCAAGGAATGAAGTTGTGTGACACACCATAAGTGTGTGATGGAATTAAAGGACAGAATCATACTTTCACAGCAGTACCCTGGACACACTCATTATAATCTTGTTATATACATAATTACATGAGTCAGACATAAAAAAAAAAAAAAAAAAAAATGAAGACCTGCAAGTACAAACACTTACGCATCACATTCTTAAAATGGATAATTCACCCAAAAATGGAAACTATGTTATTATTTACTCATACTCATGTGGTTTCATACAGGTTGACATAATGAAATGACATGACGGTGAGTAAATGATGTCACAATTTTCTAGTTTTCTTATTTTTGGTCAACTATCCCTTTAATAACAAAAAACAAATAGCAAAAAAAAAAAAAGGGAAGAGGAAGATAGTCAGACCTTTAACTAAACATACAGCAGCTCATTCTGGCCAAGAACCACCCACTGAAAAGCACACACACACACACAAATAATAATAATAATAATAATAATAATAAATAATGCTGTGGCATTCTTTGCAAATGATTGTGCAGAAAACACTCAGACAAAAGGAGTATACTGAAAATTATTAGAGATTATAGGTGCATCCCAGTTTGCATACTTATACTGAACTATTTAATATATTTTCACTCATTCATTCATTCATTCATTCAATAAAAAGTGCACTTCAAATATCCAAGTGATGTATTTAATTACCCCCCACCCCAAAAAAACAACAACCCTGAAATGTTCAACATTTCATGCACTGAATTGTCACAGCTTTCTTTTGTAGAGGAGAGGAAGGCACTAACAGACTCCGACAGATGACAAAATAACCTTAAAAAAACCATACACTAGACAGTAGAGTACATTGGATTATATAAG
Organism: Onychostoma macrolepis; assembly: GCF_012432095.1. NCBI lineage: Eukaryota > Metazoa > Chordata > Actinopteri > Cypriniformes > Cyprinidae > Onychostoma > Onychostoma macrolepis. The sequence continues at coordinate 22,582,120 of NC_081161.1, read as the reverse complement.
TGCATAGTACATCATTTGGGACACAACTTATCTCTCATACTACATTATAAAACAAACCAGAATATATAGTTTTACATGAGGATATCTATTTAAATTGCCATACACAAAGCTCTCAAAGTTTCAAACAAGCAAATCAAATCCAGGGGTTATTTCATCTTCAAAAGCACTAGCTGTAACTATATGTATTTGTTCCCAGAAGAACTGATTAAAAGCATACACCTCTGTGACCTTAATCTTACAAGTTATGTAAAATCAGCCAATCAGTTTCTAATTTACTAGATTGATAAAGTGCTTTCCAAATTTGTATGCAACACGTATCAGAAGGTCAATGCACGGTCTGTGGGTGGTTCGTAGGCAAGCAGTCTGAGGCTAGCAGTCTGGTAAGCAGGTTTAGTTACCTGAAAGTGAGAAGCTGTAGCGTTTTTCAGAGCAACAGAAACACGTAGCAAAACAGCTGAGAGTTAGAGCTGTAACTCTCCAGAGTGGATCTGTGGGAGGAATATAGATAATTCATGAAGTGTCAAGAAGGTTGAACAGGGCAAGTACTGCTCTGTGGTCTAACTCGCACCACTCAGTACAGACCGTGACCAGGAGCGACTGAACAACAGAACTGCTTATTGTGTGCATATATTACAATAGTAGTAATATACAAGGTTGGGCCTGTTGTGATCAACCTTAGCTTCATCCAGGAATCCTCTGAAAAAATCATCACGGTATTGTGTTCCGAGACACTCTCTCCTAGAAAAAGAAAGGAGGTTTTGCTACACCACCGTTTGAAAGCAAAACGTTTCCTCGGTAGAATAGTTGGGACAGTTTCAGTGGATTCCCAGCAATGTGTCATGGTCGGAAAAAGAAAAAAAACAAAACAAGGTGGCAGTTAACAGCAAATCCCATCACAGGCAGCACAGAGAACATGAATCGATTGTCCGTTTCAGGGATTCACTGCTTCGTACATTCAAACTGTCACAATATTTTCCTTTTCCCCTTAGCTATAGGGCACACTTCCAAATGACACTAAAGCGTTTTTAGACACCAGCATTTCTACGACTTACCTCGATTGTAAAACGGGCTATTTTATTTCGGAATTGGAGCAGTGTAGCTTTAACGCCCGACTGACGTTAGATTTATATCCCTTCTCAGCTCCAGTCATTGTGCTCAGTGAAACTAATCCACTCTGGCTTTCATTACAAAATGACAGAGCGCTACTAATTAATATTTGATAGCAAAGTTATTCATATTTAATATTGTAATGTAATTAATAATAACATAATGAATATTTCAAGGTTAAGTTGTAGGCTCGCATTTAATGAAGCATCAGAGAATAATACTGAGCTCACACGCTTATTTACATGGATGCATTATTGCTTAATTTGTGTTGAATGAAAATATGAGAGATAATGATATGGGTTTAAACCCAAAATAGAGTCGTGCCTTTATGTAGGCCAGATCTGTGCTGGTAAATGTCCCTTTAATTTCCTCCCCTCCCCCTTTAAACAAATAGGTTCCAAAAGCATAGAATGAGCAGCTATTCTGCTGTTTTAATGCTGAAATCAGCTTCACAGTACACTGGACATCAGCATAAAGGAGACATGTGTCAAATCAACTGGTGTTTGCTTGAGCAAAACATAATTTCTTGATGTAGAAAAAAAAATAAAAATCTTTCCATAATAAAAGAAAAAGGAAAACATTTGCAGCCTTGCTGATGGCTTTCCAGATCATACATGCTATCTATCAAGTGTTGTCATGCCCCCTGTAAGGCAAACAAATGTCCACAGACACGTATCCATTTTCTTTTGTGAATAAATAATCAATGGTGTTCTCTTGTATTCAAACTGACACTCCCAGTGATCTTGTTCTTTAGCTCGGATTGCTAAATATGAATCGCGTATTATCCATTCTCTTTTTGCTACAAACACACATAATCCCATCAGAGATAAGAGCACATTATGGTAAGAAAAGGCATCACACAGCAGTGCTATTAATTTGTGCAGAGTACATCTGCACTCCAAAGAGAAGAATGATGTCCATTGTGATTAGGCTTCACAACACGCTCCTAAAGAAGGGGGAACAAAGCCATGTGCAAGATAGAATCTAACTGACATATGTTATAATAAAACTGACAATGTTTTAAGTAAACACGTCTAAATTGCTCTTTGTTGGGCAAAGACTACAATGTGTTCTTTTCTGCCCCCTCACTGTTATGAGTGTTATATAAAGATATCATGCATCTAAATCGAATACAACTAGTACTTAGTTAGAAATCGCATGTGATTAAGTGATGAAGACGTACAGTGTGGTTATTTTGGTGGCAAGTCCGAACATTATTCATGGTTAAATCATTGATTTGTGGTAAAAGCTAATAAAACTAGCAAACATATTTGTGAGAATGTATCATACTGTACGAGAGACAGGGGTGCAGTGCTATTTCTTAGCAAGGTTCTGACTGAATAATCTAATTATATAATATGTTTTCTTTCTAGCAGTTGTTTTGTATGTGGGTTTCAAATAGCCAACTCAAAACTCTCTTAGAACAAAAGGTGAAAATAAAATAGATAATTTTGCAAACCCAAACTAAAATTCATCATGTTTACAAAAATTTAAGGGTAAACGAGTAAACAAAATAAAACCATATATATATATATATATATATATATATATATATATATATATATATACACTGTGCAGAATTATTAGGCAAGTTGATATTATGGTCATATTTTTTGCCAAGAAAATTTTACCAATTCAAACCACATCAATCTTAATAACTACTACTGATTTTGTATTGAATCATTTCTAAATTATATATAATTGTCCATGAAGGCTGAAAGTCAAAAACTCCTTATTTCAGGTGTGCTGAATTTTTAGGCAGGTTTTCTTTTACAGATAAAATGAGCCAAAAAAGAGATTGAACTCAAAGTAAAAAAAAAAATAAATAATTAAATGCCCATGAGAAGGATGCAATACTAATTCAATAATAGAATTAGCAAAGTTAAGGCATGATCATTGGGCAGCTAAATGCTCATTGGGTCAGCACAGTCAGAAAAAACAGGTGGAGAAGAAAAGACACGTTAACTGCAGAAGAATTAAGGTGAAGAATTAGCTGTGAAACCATCAGGAATCATTTAGTCTCCAGCGCCACCATTTTCCAGAACTGCAACCTTCCTGGAGTCTCCAGAAGTGCAATGTGTCAGGTTCTCAGAGACCTTGCTTGGGTAAAAAATGCTAAAAAATAACCCTCACTTAATATGAATAACATGCTGAAGTGTTGTGAAATACATGAAGACTGATTTTGTATAGGCTTTATGGACAGATAAGTTCTGTTTGAAGAATTTATCTTCCAGAATCTGGCAGGAAGTTTTAGGAGCTCATTTTAGTCAATCTCTGCAAGACAAACTTTTTAGGATAGGAGATGGAATAAAAATGAGCTCCTAAAACTTACTGCCAGATTCTGGAAGATAAATTCTTCAAACAGTGGTACAAGAGGATGTGATGCTGGTCATTCAAGAGTCACTCTCAACTTATCTGTCCATAAAGCCTATACAAAATCAGTCTTCATGTATTTCACAACACTTCAGCATGCTATTCATATTAAGTGAGGGTTATTTTTTTAGCATTTTTTACCCAAGCAAGGTCTCTGAGAACCTGACACATTGCACTTCTGGAGACTCCAGGAAGGTTGCAGTTTTGGAAAATGATGGCGCTGGAGACTAAATGATTCCTGATGGTTTCACAGCTAATTCTTCACCTTAATTCTTAATTCTTTTGCAGTTAACGTGTCTTTTCTTCTCCACCTGTTTTTTCTGACCCTGCTGACCCAATGAGCATTTAGCTGCCCAATGATCATGCCTTAACTTTGCTAATTCTATTATTGAATTAGTATTGCATCCTTCTCATGAACATTTAATTTAATTTTTTTTTTACTTTGAGTTCAATCTCTTTTTTGGCTCATTTTATCTGTAAAAGAAAACCTGCCTAATAATTCAGCACACCTGAAATAAGGAGTTTTTGACTTTCAGCCTTCATGGACAATTATATATAACTTAGAAATGATTAAATACAAAATCAATAGTAGTTATTAAGATTGATGTGGTTTGGAATTGGTAAAATTTTCTTGGCAAAAAAATATGACCATAATATCAACTTGCCTAATAATTCTGCACACAGTGTATATATATATATATATATATATATATATATATATATATATATATATATATATATTTATTTTTATTTATTTTTTCGTATGTGAACATTTTAATGTGTGTTTTAAATGTTATAAATTGTGTGAATTATTTTTGATTTCTAAATACATTGCCTTTTGAATTAGTTATAACATTTTAATCTTTTTTTATTTAGCTGTAATGTCTAGGTGTTTGTGCTAGTTTGACATGCAAAGCAAAGGGGTTGTTAGTTATAGATGATCTATCTATCTATCTGAAATATTAAAAAAATCGTACTGATGCTAAACAGTATCGCATATGTTTATGCAGAAACTGACTTTCAAACAGAAACCTCCCCTTAGAAATACTCACTAGAGTAAGAAGTGTGACAACTAGCCCCAGCCTCCCCTATAACTCCAGAGCCAGCTAAAACAAGCTCAGTCATGTTAAAGGAGCGTGAGCTGTGCCGTGTCTGACGCACCTTTCAGAACCAGGTGACGGCGAGCTGCACTGCCAGCCCAGTGAGTCAGACCACTGAGACCACCGAGACCACAAAGCAACGTGAAACAGTGAGACGCCTGCTGTCATGTACCGAAGCTAACTCTTCTCCCTTCCTCGGTGGATCTCTCTCTCTCTGCTGTCTCTCTTAGCCCTGCCATGCCCACTTCTACACGTATGCTAATCGTCTCCTCCGACTGGCAGCTGGTGCTCAAGGGGAGTTCGGGCACTGACAAGACAGGAGCCGGGTGTATAATTAAACATCAGACCGGCACGTAATAAAAGCTAAAGGATGAAATGAGTGTAATCTCGGCCTGAGGTTCCTCGATAATCAGCCCACAACCACATGCCTGGCAGAGATGGCAGGAAAAGGGAAAAGAAAAAAAAAAAAAAAACATGCTGATTTGAATGACCCATTTGAATCACACACCTCCCACTCTTTATTTGATTCATTTTTTAATTAGAGAGACAGAGTGAGGGAGGACTGCAGATCTTAGGTGATGGAGTGAGGCAGTGAAAAAGAGAGGGTGAGAGGGAGAGACAGAGAGAGAGGAGCGGTGTTCAATCTCTTCCAACAGCATGGCTTCCTATCTCACTGCAACATGGAACTTATCTGAGCTCTGCAAGCCATGCTCATGAGCACTTAACCTTGCGGTTTGTTAAGAAAAAAAAAAAACTGAAAATTGAAGCAAAATCAATGCTGTCCCACCAAGGAAGCCGAGTACAGTCCATACCTCAAACGTCCACCCATTCACCTCCACTCTCCATGCATTGTCCTCCTACAGACAATCATTCTGCTCCCCAGCACACATACTTCATGACGTTAAATAAAGCACAACACATTAGAGAGGAGCAGAATGGCACATCACCGTCTGAGCGCTTCCAGCTGTCTCCATCACGCACAGAGAGCCCTATAACATTGTGAATGTGTCAGCCTGAAAGCCTCATACTCATTTGCCCTTCTACCTTGGAGATCATCACGGGGAGCCCATTTGTTGTGTTTGTTTATGCATTTCTGCTGATCAAAAGCTACGGCAGAATCCAACAAAGGCTGTTTAATTGCAGCTCTTGAAAAATTGATGCCGCTCTTAAGGACTTTTTTTGTGTCACGCCGTTATTGGGAAAACACAGGTGTAAAGGCCACATGAGAGCACATGTTTTATTCACATGCCCGAGTGACAGGAGGAGGCAAGCAGAAACAGTGGAGAATTCAAGTTAGAGGCCTTAATTAGCGAAGATCCTGCCAAATTTTGAACACACAAAGGATGGCATTTTCCACCTCACTGATGGTGAGGATGGTGTTCAGTCAGTGCAGTGAAGCTAAAGTGACTTTACAGTAAAAACCTTCTGTAGTTTGTTGTAATAGTTAATTAGTTGTAAAATTGATAGAAATATTTATGAATTATATATATATATATATATATATATATTTTTTTTTTTTTTTTTTTCTACTAAGAAACATTACTATTGAAAAATACAATTAAAAAAAAATACTACTAATGATAATAATATATATAAAAACTACTATGAAAAGTCAAATTAACCTCATACAAAATGAGTTTAGGAAAGGCTGTAATAAATTATTGATTCAAAATATGTAGGGAAGTTTAACCTTGTTAAAAAAAAAAAAACAAGCATGAGGAACGAGCATGTCTTGTTGGCTATGGTAAAGTGCTAGCTGTTGGACAAGCATAGTGCCAGGTTGGGCTCCCGAGGTTCACGCTTGCAGTGATCTGTGAACAAGCTGCTTTGGCCTGCTCATACTATAGTCCTCTCAGGACGTAGAGCTCTCTGCACAGGTCCGGTGCCAGGTCGCTCGCCTATCCCGTAATTATCTCCATATCACCTCTCCTCTCTACATAAACACATATGCATGGGGCAAATTGCACACTACACCTGTAAAATTCATTTTGAGTTTCCCTCATTCTGTATTCGTTGCAGAACATTCCCAGAGCATGTGAAATACAACACCATGCATAAATTAGCATCCAGAGCTGTATTTTACCTCGGCCTAATTGAACTGTTAAAGATGGAAACTGTGCGAGAGTCAGCGATGCCAACCTTGCCCTCTTCTTCACAGCAATTATTGCTCCTTCACAAAATGTCAAACGAAAAGGCATTGAGGCAGCAGAATTAATGTTTCCACATGATAAGTAAGCTTAATATTCAGCCGACAATTAGACTACTCACCCTGCCAACCAGAATTGGATCGGGTCCAGAGAACTCCTCCAACACAAACATTTGATTCCAAACCCATCCTCTCTTGGCACGACTGAGGATTCTTTGTCCTTCGCTTGGCCGGTTTCGCGGGATCATGGCTGATGCCGTTTGTAAACTTTGTGACTGATTGTTTAACGGAGCCATGGAAGAGTACGGCACACAAGTAATCCATACTAGCAGGAGAGAAGTCCATAGATCTCGCTGCATCTCCTCTGCTCGTTTTAGCATCTTTGTAATTTTTTCTCTTCGCCTTTTTTTTGCTTCCCCTCCAAAAGTCAGGGGTCGACCAGCTGACGGACAGCTGAATGGTTACTCTTTTGTTCTACGTATCTCCCAGCTTGAGTTCATGTTGCGAGGAGGGTCACGGATGCACTCTGATCTGTGTCCAGAACACAGAGAAGAGAGATGCACGGAGAGATGCGACATCCATTAGTTGGTTCATCAATGTAAGAGATCTAGAGGGGAGAGACAAATGCAGACTTACTGGAAGTGCATGTAAATAAAACTGACAAGCCTGAGGAGTGAAGTCTCAAGGTCAGTTGGATATGACATCAGAAATCAAGTCAGAGCACATCTGTCTTCTGTAAAAGTATATAGTGCAGCACAGAAAAAAAAAAATGTTTTTAATTCTCTAAGCTATTGGAAACAGTTTAGAAACTATACAATCAAGCCAATTACGGTGTCAGGTTACAGTTTTTGTTGTGTCTACATTCCTTGCACACACCAATATTTATGAGCACCGATATTTAACACCAATAGCACACAAAAAAGTTAACATCCATAAAAAAATGAATGAATTAAAAATAAATAAAAATAAAATAAATTACAAATACTGTATATATGTAATATTACTATCAATAGAAAAGGATAGGATTATGAATGATGACCTACAGCAATTTTGAGGACTGAAAAGGAGAATAAAAACACCATATTTTCAACATATAACTACAGCATAGACTATAAATGCAGTAAACTTGAAAACAGAAGAGAAAAACAGCAGTAACTCATCATGCTCATGAGCTGATTTCATTTCATTTCCCTGAAGCAAATGCCCTTGACATATTACAACGTTACGGTGTAATTTAGAGTTTGCAGAATGGCTAAAAAATATATTTAGGATTTTTATATCAGAAAATATAAGATAGACATTTTTATGATCCTGTACTATTTGTTTTGCAATTTGTCCATGCACTTGATTTCAATTCAGATACCAGCAGCAAGTCTTTTATTTTTATTTATTTATTTTTATTTTTTCCCTCTTCCTTTCTGTCTGGTTGACCATACAACAATCATAAACTGTATTTCACTAAACCGGATTATTTAGCTGAATAGTTTGAAGCAGCATCCTCTGGAGAACTCTGTTTCAGGCATCAATAGGCAGCAGAAAGGTGGCTAAGAGGAATTCTGACTTTTCATATTTTAATGCATTACACAAGAGTCAAGTATATATTTGTTTTCTAAAAAAAAAAAAAAAAAGTTGTGCATAAAATTAATTCAATTACCCTGTAGACTAAGCAAGCCGCACATTGGAAATATTCACCGCTTAGTCCTTCCACAGTGTAACTTAAGCGAGCAGCAAAGCTTTATTGCACTCTAACACCATATACAGACTCGGCGAGCAAAGGAGATGCTTGAATTACTGGCGAATTTCAGCACCAGCATAAGTGGACAGCTCCTCGCCAAAAAAGTCGTTTACTATTTGCGCTCGCTTTCTGGCTCTTTAGAACGAGTAAGAACTGCAGGATTTCGATACTTAAAAGCAGAAAAGGAGACTCTAGAGAAGCAGTATAGAGCACTGCATAAAACACACGGCACAGCTAGTTGACTAAGTTGATTAACCAAGACGTTCCCAGACCACGTTCTGGTGTAAAGTGAACACAAACATTCGATGCACGACATTCCTGAACGATATGCAAAACAAATAATGGACAATGCGTATTTACGGTTTGGTCTGCAGGCTGTCAATCTGTCTCGCTCTCGGATAAATCACTGTAGCGCAAACAGCATCAAACGAAACATCCAATATTTCAGTCGATCAAAAATGCACGCGCCTCCCGCCAAACGACAAATCTGCGCCTGTTAATGAGTCTTTAGTACTTACTGTATCTCATCCGGACGTCTGTTCCATGTCATTCACAGAAGATAAAAAAAAAATATATCAGAGAAGGGGAAAAAAAGACGTGACTTGTTTCGCAATACTGCTGGCACTTGTCTTTCTGTCAATTGAAAATGGACAAGAACAATATAAGAAAATAAGTTGACAGACGCGGTTGGGAACAATTATGATCCGTACAGTTTAGTGGCTTTGCGTTGACAGGGTGTCGGTGAGCTCCGGCAAGCCCGCTCGCTGAGTGGAGGAGTGAGGAGAGATGGACGAGAGGTGTTTGGTGGGAAGAGCCTCCCCTCTGCCGCGCTCATTGGGCTGATAAAGAGGCAGGTCCTCAGCTCTAGCAATGAATGCACGCGTCCTACCCTGGGAATACTGAACTTTTATGTCAGTGCGTTGGTGTTTTTCCCTACCTTTTAAAAAAAAAAAAAATTTCAACGCATTCTGCTAACAAAGCAGCCGTACGTGTGTCGCGTCTTGACACTTCTTCGACGGTCCCCTGGTTTTCCGTCTCATTTTGGCTCGTGTTTTGAATGCAACGATATTTTAGATACATGACCAGGACACAAAGTCTATACGTGGTGCTGTTTAAGCATCTCAGCGGCAGACTTGCTTTTTGGCCAAGTGTGAGTGTGAATACAGGTAAATTGGGACACTTTTGCCTTGAGATGACTGGGGGAAAATATCCAAATTAACTTAAATGCATGTCCCAATTAACCTCTATCTATCTATATATCTATTTATCATAAATGCATATATAATGACAATAATACACACTGTTTTGCTTAATCGACATCCCACCAGAAAGCACGTGATCGCTGTTGTTATGGTTACCTCAAGCCAGCGCAACATCGATCATTACCTGCTTTGGTAATAACATGTAATCTGACTTTTCTCTAATCCCATTACTAAAACGTTTGCAAAAAGAACCTGAAACATATGTACAGTATATTATTATGAAAACAACAGGCATATATTTTCATCATGATCTCAGTATTAGACTGAGTTGGTCTTTCATTTGATACTCATGTGGAGACGAGGGATGAAATTCAAAGCTTTCTGGCACAGCTCATGTATCATAATGTATTGAAAGGATTTCTAAAAGTATGAGTCGGCAAATCTAAAATAACATTTAATCATGTTTAAGCCCACAGTTATACAGCTAAATGTTGTGATCACGCTGGATAAATCAACAACAACAACAACAACTTTAGTATCTTCACACGACCCTGAACTGATGATGCTGTGAGCAGCTCCACTGTTCAGTATAAACTCCTAATTAAATTAGATGCATCATTTGCAAACATTCAGCCCATTTACTCTGCTTTTCAATGAGGAAATGCACTGAAATAAAGCCACCAGCTTTTCAGCGTTCATTAGTGCACATGAGATTTATCTTGAGACGTTTCTTGTCCACATGCATTGAAGACTCTTAAGGTAGAGCTACATTATGAAGCTCCGATTCAACTGGCTCCCTCTAGCGGCCAAACATCAAGCAGACATCAGGAGTGTTCTGGACTGTGGTCAGTCAACCCTTTGGGCTTAAATCTTGCAGATACAAATGTTTAATAAATGATTAGCCTCACTACAAGATACTGAGACCTCTGTATTAAAAAATAATATCAATAAAAAATAAATTGCTAGTCACAGAATCCTTCACAGATACAGTAGTTTAAATATCGATCAAGAAATTGATCAATAATTCAAATGTTAATTTCTGAATATTAATGTTGCAGATAAAGTTTGTCAAGCAGAAGTTAATTTTATCTACATATTATCTTAATATTACTCGCATATGTTACTGGTATTGCTAAACTATCCTTGCTTGAAGAGAGCTGCTTTGCTACAAATTGCCAGTCTTTTTTAACTTTATCCTCACCCACATGAACAATCGAGTCACATGACACAACTATTATAATTATGAATCACATCTAACAATGTAATTTATATATTTGCTTTTTGTTTACTGATATGTGCAGTTTACTCTTGTGGTTGTCACCTCAGAAACTGATCATGGATATAAACCTGCTCACATTTTGCATCCTGCTCAACATCCTCTTTAACTCTATTTCAGTTCTGCTCTGCAGTTTGTCAAGCTGCTCTCCAGTGGTTCTTTCTCTCTGTCATTGATTAATTCCACTGACACAGCCTTTACCGGTGATCAAAATATCAGACGTCTTCTGAAAAAGGCAAAGTAAGTGAAGGGGAAACGGTCTTTACAGCCCAAGCTTCCTCAATCGATCATTGGTTACTACATTGTCAGTGGAATTAATCACAGGCCTGGTGCACCGTGAACTGCTGGCACCCTTCTCCACACACCTCAGCCCTGTCATTTGCAAATGGTGACAACAGCTTCGGCAAACAAACAGGAAACAAGCCGTGATTTATTCATTTGTCTCTGCATTTACATCAAATCATTTAGAGAGGCAATTACTTGGGGATTTTCCCAGCTGTTTCGCATAGATGTGAGGCTATGTCTTAAACAATTGTCTTTCTTATTGAAGACTTGTACCTGCTGTGAATTCCAATCTCTCCTGATTCATAAATCATAGTGTTGGCATGTCTCAATACTATTGTATACTGTATGTACTCTCATACTACTTCCAAAATTGCACATTCATGGCCACACACTGTCCCGTAATGCATAGCACTCTTCAAAGATGCTAAAAATGCATGTCAGTGCATAAATGTTTGTATACATTAATACACACATGCTGTACTGAAAATCCTTAATCTAACTGAGTGATCCTGGTCAGAAATGTCCAGTCTTGGATTTAATCTTTTTTTTTTTTTTTTTTTCATCTTGTTTTATTTAAATTAGAGCATCTTTTGCATTTCATTTGGGAACAGATTCATCATTGGCATCATTTATCTGGGAGTATGCACCACAGTTCTTTGAGTGTATAACTGTCTGTGAATAATTTTATCAATGTTTACTCAAAAACTGAGGTGAATAAGCTCAAATAAATCAATGAGGCATTCGATCAATCGGTGCCAAAAAGAAACGCAAAAGTTGTGCTAATTGAAAGAAAACAACTTGAATAAATTTCATAAAATTTATGAGCAATTTTTGGTAGTCTAGTCATTTTTGATTATTAAAAATATAAAAACTATTATTATTATTAAACATATAAACATTATTATTATTATTATTATTATTATTATTATGGTAAGTCGTTATTCCTTGTGTGAGCAAGTTTTAGTCCAATGCGATAAGGTTAACTAGAATTTTCAGAGAAAAGTAAATCCTCTCCAGGTCAAAAGGACTAGTATTGAACATGTGGGAAACGCATACAGTGTATAAATGCATTTTTAAAATACCTGTTATCATATCTGATACCTATGTTTAAGCATGTGCAACATTTAATATCAGAGTATCAGTATATACAGTTGTCTAGCTATTAAGTTTAACACATTTATGCACCTGGTGGAGAATGAGATTCATTGTTGGACTCTCCATTCAAAACACAATCCAACAAGACAAGAAGATAATGGACTGTGTTTATCGATTTCACCTCAACCAAAGCAAGAAAGAGACACTATTCTTTAAAGAGCAGCCTCAACTGTATAATAACAGTTTCAGGTGGATGACTCTCCATTCCTGCAAAGTGAGTGTTCATTCAGTGTAATAGAATCTCTGTGACACAAATAACAAATAAAGTTATGCCATCTGATGCAACAACAAACCTACAGCAACCTATTTCCTTCACCATCTTAACTTCTGTAGGGGAGTGAGTAAAATTAGATTTGCATTTCCTGAAGGAAATGCTAGAGCTTGCAAACCAGCGGAAGATTAGTGTTCAAGTTTTAGATAAGATTAGATTTCATTGGCTTTGGTTCTGTGTAAATAAAATGCTTCGTCGTTGTCATGATACTAAGCAACTGTTATGTTTTCAGTCAGATGTGCACAGAACCAACAGCTTAAAGGCGGATTTAAATAGTTAATATAAGCAAGGAAGGCAAGACCACATCAGGCTTAGAAAATGCTAAATTAATCAATATGTCAATCTGTGATGTTTAGATCCACTATTGGTTAAATGTTTTCTTAGCTATGAAAATTCATCAGGTCAGGCATGCAGCAAAAACAAAACTTTTTTCATATGTGCTTGTTTCTCAAATGCAGAAATCAAATGAACGAAATGTCAAGGAACATTAAAAAAAAAAAAAAAATGCTGAATAGGCTATAAATTTAATAAAAGTTACCCAGTCATCTTTCCTTACCTTTTTAAAGAGTTTACAAAAACAAAAATATAGATAGCGCAATAGGCTGAAATTATCAGTTGGTAGTCATGGGTAGTCATGCAGTTCGGGCTAAAACGTCAGAGAAATATGGCATTGCAAGTGCATTGCAATGCACTGCAAGCACTTTAATCACTTTTTTGTCATAAAAGTCCCGCAATATGTTGACTGTTCGCATCTCCGTGTTATTTTGGAAAATACAGCCATCTCCAGCCACTCACAACAGCTGCTCACCAGAATTCCAAAGGTCGCTCACCAATGTAGCAAAGGAATTAAACAGTCAAAGTTCACTCCAATTACATGAATAATGATTTACAAATTTATGACGAGACTTTCCACCATCATACCCCCATCTTTCTGTGCCGGCACACACAAACACACACACACAAGCACACATCCATTCATGGCCTCGGGGGCTTGCGATGTGTAAACAGTTTCCAGCATAGGTTTAGTGCCATGATTAGCATATTAACACTCCTAAAAGTCAAATTTTAATTGGTAGCAAATTAAAGTTAATTGGTTTTTACGTTGATGATTTTAAAGCTCTGCAGATAATTAAGTGCAGTGTTCAGAATTTTGATATGTTGACATTTTGAGAATGAACAACCTGGATCCTAAATGAACAACACAACTAAGATCTTAATCATGCAAATTGAAAAACACAGCAGATTTGATTATCATGGGTTTCATATTGGCCCCCTATTAATTACACTTAACTTATTTATTTATTTACATCCACTTACATGTATTGACTGTATTTCCCAATTGCAGTAATTATTGTTCTCCGATAATTCCTAGACTCAAAAGCACATAAATGGAGCCGTGTCAAATAGGTTGCTGGGAATATCAGGTACAAACGTACATTTTACACATGCTAATATCCTGGCATTCTCATTCTTTGGCACCGAGATTCATAAACTGTCATGCGGCTGAATGAAACGCTCCTCAGGGCAAAGCGGCTCCGTCTACCTGTCTTAATAAGTTGTACAAGTTGATTAGAATAGGATACAGTAGCAGACCTCCCATCACGAGAGGAAGCAACTGGACATGAAAAACGTTTAGTGGAATCCATTTTGAGCTGGGCTTCTAAAAGTAGACGCTGATGGTTGCCATAAATAACAGAGGTGGCGTGATAACGGTGCAAGTTACCTTTAATAGCGCTCATTAAGAATGACACCTTCTCCATTTGGGAGGAGATGAGAGGAGGCTCATTATGATCGCTCCGCATGCACAACTCAGAGTAAAGAACGTGTGTGCATGCAAGTGTATGTTTGTTTGAGTAGGTATTGTAAGACATCATTGTAGACGTTTGCAGTGGCATTTGTTGAGGAATAAACTTGAAATTGTGACTCAAGTTTATGGAATGGAATAGGCATTAGCAGAGACTATTTTTGGATCTGACATTCATTCATGTGTGTGTCATTAAAATGGCAAGGTTTATGAAATATGCACTTCCCCTTAGATGAAATAAGAAGGATTTGAATAACTGAAGTCAATTAATACATGTTATCATTATTAATAATCAAACAATTTTAGCAACAATAACCTTTTACCAGATGTACAAACAAACAAAACTGCATTGTGGACCTTTCTAATATTAAAGCAGAATTAAAAAAGATAATGATCTCTTTGTGTACTCATAAAATTATAATAATTTTATTCTAACATTGCACAGTACAGTAAGGTTCAATTCGTTAACATCTGTTAATGCATTAAGCAAACCAAGCATGAAAAACTATTTACAGCCATTATTAATTTAATTCAAATAATCTCATTTGAATTTAATGTGAATTGATACAACTTGATGTTAAAAAGTTTATGTAGAAGTTAATATTAACCATGGATTAATAAACATTTAAAAATATGATACCTAATGCAATTTATAGAAATTAATATACTGTACATACTGTTAAAAATAAATTTAAAAAAAATTAAAGTTAAAAATAATACAAATATTTATTCAGCATGTTTTACAAGAACATACTGTTGTTTTTCTACTTCAAAATGCCATATTTAATTCAATGTTTTACTTGCCATTTCTTTGTAATTATTTGAATTGAAAATTGTTTCAAACAACATATTCTAAAGACACTCACATTGTTAAGTGTAAAAGGCCTTTAATAAATTGGGCTAAATCAAAAAAAAGAAAGAAAATTTGAACATGTTTCAAGCTTGAATATTATTTTAATAATCAATAGAAAAACAAACCAGCTGGTTAACAAGAGGGAGTGGCTATAAACAACCCACTCACACACCAGTAAACACAGGTACAGTCAAACAATTAAACAAATATGACCTATATAAAAATTTATACATTCCAGCTTATAAATTACACAGAAGGATTTACAGTTAATAAAACAACCCATGTGATTACATTTTACCAGAAAACACACAATTAAAAGTATTTGTTTTTACCACATTGTCACAATGATTACACCCTCCGAAGGCACATGTCTAAAACTAACCAGTGCTGTTTCCAGAAAAACAGCCCAGAGTGTACAATGACTTTCAATAATATAGACATTTGGAATGCATAATGTGTTAATGTATGTAATTTGTGTAGCTAATACCTTCGTTAATAAAATCTCACATGATGTGGATTGCTTTTTTTTGTCAATTGAAGGAAACCAAAGCATCATAATCAAACATTGAAACAGCTACAGTATCTGAAAACAAGGGTATTATTGTGAAACTGGCTGAGAGTGGAGGTGCTGTGGTGTGGGGAAGAGACCAATACATCCGGGAGTGACTCCAACAGCTGACTAACCCTGATTTTTATTTAGCTCTAACCATGCGTAGTTACCTTCCTGCTGCTGAAAATAAAACAAGGGTAGGTTTAGTGGGTAATTTTAGATGTGGAGGATGTAACCATTGTGACAGTGTGGTAAAAATAAAAACTTGTACTTGTGTGTTTTCTTGTAAAGTGTGTCCAGGTAAGTCTTTAATGAACACTAATTCCTCCTATGTAATTTATAAGTTGAATAATGTGAATGTGGGCATTTTTATAAGGAAGCTGAGACTGAGAGTGGCCAAACATAAACAAACGATTCATACTAAAATAATGCTGTGTCCAGTGGCAAGACATTACAACGAGGTGGGTCATGGTTGTCATAGCTTCCTCAAAGTGACTGGAATTGAATCCATTCCATGTACAATAAGAGCTGGGAGTAGATTGAGGTCTTCTATAACGTGAGACTTTTATGTTACTAGGTTAACTGTTTGACTGTGATTGTCTGTTTTATTGGTATGTGAGTAGGTTGTTAATCACAACTCCTACTTGTTAACTTTTTTTTTCTCCCTACTGATTGCAAATAGTAAAAAAAAAAAAAAAACTTTTGTGGACAATGGATGTGCATCCTGAGAAAGGCTATGTCAAGCCAAAATGTGCTGATCAACAATTTTAGCCTAGGCCACATGAGTGTCCTGGAATATTTTGTTGTTTTCATTTGATATTTACCTCTCTCACATATCCAATGTGCACCAGTGGCTATATACAGTAGCTGTTTATAACCCTGTAGAAAACCCAGGCTTTTTTGAAGATTGTTCAAAGGTAGTTTTTGGTGCGTGTGTGTGTGTATGGGTATGTGATGATACTCAGATATAGACAGCCTGCATTTTAATTACTATTGTAAAAAAGCACATTTATTTTACCACAAGCACATTTTTATCAAATGTCATTGTTTGGCTGAAGCCATAAACACGTCAAGCTGACACGCTAAAAGACAAGTATTCATCTGACAGTGTAAACAGTGTTGTCGCCTCCTGCTCATGTCTCTTTGGTGTTTTTTTTTTTTTGGAAGAAGTTTTATTTTTTGACAGTCACAAAGACTATGAGTGGTAGTTTTGTAACAGACTGAAGTGTATCTATCAATCTTTCTCTATGCTGAATATTAACATATTTAGATCAACTCTGCTGGACAGCTCAGGCATGTATAAGCACGCAACAACAACAAAAAAAAACAAAAAAAACTCTGCTCTGTGGGACAGCAGATTTGCAGAGAACAAACGTCTACCTCAGAAACACTGCAGTGGCACCATTTTGAACATCTAATCCTCTACGACAGTCACCCTGAGAATATTACCCTGTGAACCCCCCACACTGAGGATTCAGCCATGTGCGGAGATCACTTGCTGTGCTTACACAAAGCTTTAAGCAGGACGTTCCCGTGCAGATGGGGATTGAGGCTCCTCTCATGTTCACTGAGAAAAGTCCACAGTGGGATTCCTATCTTCTAATTAATAAGTGGTTTATGTGGTCTACACCCAATACGATTGCTACAAAAGACGTTAGAACAGCCCTTCTAACATCACAACCAAGGATCTCGGAACGCCTCTGGGAATGCACCACTGCACCAAAAGCGTTTTGTTCTAGAAATTTAATTGCACAATCTACAGACTTGTTCCTGTGAGTATTACAACATAATGACTCAGTTCGAACATGAAATTAAAAGGAAAGGACTTTTCTATGAGCTGAGATAATCTAAATGGAACAATATTATTGTCAAGCAAGGAGTACTGCTCAGCTTTGAAGTTCATTGCAATTGTTTGGTGATTAAAACTCCCATTGGTCTACATTGTCAGACATAGTTCAACACCTCCAGATACTAGATTTATTTAGCGACACCGTCCATAGGGGATTCCATAAACCTTTTCTCTGAAGGACAGTGTAGGCAGTTCTGCAGAGACAACCAATTTCCTTTATACACTATGTGGGATGACCATCAAGTGTGATGCATTTCTATTTTTGATGTGCAATTTCTGACTGTTTACATGCATAGATTTTAAATAAATTCATCTAAATAAATTCAATCCCTTTGCAGATTTCAATAGCACAATTTATGTTCACCCTAAATTCCGCAATCAGACGAAAACAGTTTATGCGCATCATATACATTCCGAACACAATTTCAGCGCATGAAATGAACAGCATTAATGCTACCATAACAACTGTCCTGTCAAAGAAAGTGGCCTATGAGTGAGTCAACAGAAAAACACGTCTTTAAAAAGATGAGAATTAGTAGCAACATGAATGAGAGTACAGTATGTGGCAAAAAAGGAAGTTTTATGGCAGGAATCCATGGATTTGTAACGGGGCTTTCATGCAAGAAAACAGTACAGTATGAAAGAAAACCAAGATAAGAAAAACAAGACAACAAATACACCAAGGGCCACTCTTTCTAATGGATTTGGCATTTGGTTTAAAATTAATTTATTATGTAAAGAAAACACACCATAATATGCCAGGTATTTTTTAATCTGATTGTGAAAGTAATCACAAAACCAGTTTATATTATTAGGCTGCATGAAAACAGTTATTGTGTTAATTTGAAAAACATTGTAATATAACTCCACGTCAGCCAAAACCCTTCATTTAATAAGGATAAGGAAGAGGTAATAATTAGTATGTGATAACCATTGAAATGTACTTGTTTCTCTCAACCTCAGTGACAGCCTCAATTACATAATAAAATGGTAAGTGTATATGCTGTGGATTATCACAAAGAGACAAAGTGAGCAGCAAGAGAATGAGGGAGGGAGATGTGAGAGAAAGATAGATAAGCAGAAAGAAAGTGAGAGAGGAATATAAAGCACTGGGACAAACAAATGTGAGTTATTGATTTATTGGGGGGAATAGTCTATGTGACAGGTGCAAGATTGATCAAATGGAAGGTTATCCTTACTCACAAAAGCAAGCTGTTTGCCAATATCCATCAGTGCAGATTCAAAATGCCTGCAACAACCCTTGACATTCAAACACAGTGCAACAATTTGTGTGAAAGGCCACATAACAAGATGGGAGGCTTATGTTAAAAGGAGGGAAAGTTTAGTTTATGTCAGAGGGCATGATAAACACTACTAGTCAAGTTAGGTAGCCATAGTTATTAGTTATATAGCATGGCCATCACTGTTATTTCTTCAAAATGTGTCACGGCTCATACATTTTCCCTTTTATTACAGTAATACTGAGGGGGGATTCCATTTATGTTATTGAAAAAAAGGTTTAATCAGCTGAACAACAGTCTATATAAGTGACACAATCAGAATGCATTTCAGTGTGGGATGAGGTTTCAAACAACAAAATATAAAATATTAAAATATCTGCTTCTTTAGTCTCTTCAACTCCTTAGTCTCTTGAGATACAAAGCATTTGCTGAGGTTCAAGGTGGAGATTTCCTGCATTATATTCACCTCTGTTCATACTAAGTGAAAAACATGCATTTTTTTTAACTGTTTTATACTTATAAACCTTTAAATTTATTCTTTTTATCAGATACCTTTATCTGAAGCAACTTACAAAAGTGGAACATAAAAAGCACTTCTTTCTGAAGAGATTATAATACTAGAAGAGCCTAAAAAAATAAATAAATAATAGTAATAAAATAAAAAGTAATGTGTGACAAAGCAACACTAAAGTAGTGTTAGTAAGTAGTAAGGGTAAGGAGTGTGTTTAGCGACTGTAGATCAAGTGCATGCAGAACTGTTTTCAGTTGTGTTTTGAAAACTGTTTAAGATTTTAAAGAAAAGTTCCACCACTGAAAGAAAATGAAGAGGAAAAAGAATGATAGAAACATTCCTTTCCTCTCATATTGGCATCAGTAAGTGTAGGATGTACATTCAGTGGCTGTAGACAACCACCAATGCTTTGAAACTGATGCAGTACCCAGCGGAGCAAGACAAAAAGTGTGACTTGGCCCCTCTTTAGATTGCACAGACACTGTGTGGTTGTCAGACTGAAATGACAGGCAGGTCTGCTTGTCATCAGACTAGATGTGGTGGGGAAAAATATATAATAAATAAATAAATAAATAACATTGTGCCTGAATGATTAGGCCCAGTGAGTTTGGACACATCAAGAGAAGGAGGTCATTCACTAACCCCTGAAGTATTCTTGGGGGTAGCATATGTGACTTAGACTCTCACTTATTCAAATTACCTTTGAAGAACCTACCTGTGAGCTAGGACTCAAACCAGCAAGTGCAGTTCCTGCAATGTTCAGTGCAGAGAGGACAGACAGGGTCATGTTGACGCACTGCGCAGGTGGCAGACAGGTCTGGTTGAATGTGGACAGGTGATAGGAGAGCAGATCGCACCACTTGAAGGGTTTGAGCAAACAAGAGCTGGGCAGTCTCCACGAAATGGCCAATTCTGAGTCCCAATTGTTTGTCATCCAGCAGGTTGTTCTGGGAAAGAAAAGGAGAGACCTGACTAACAACAGCTCATCAAGTGTTTTTGCCAGGAACAGGAGGATTCTGGTCCATAATCTTCCACTAGTGGAGAGCTAAGAGTGTTTTTGAGCAGTGAGGTTAGTTCAGCCTGCTTAAATGCACTGGGAAGGATGCCAAGGACAAGTGATGTGTTGATGATTTGTGTGAATGCAGGGAGGACTGTTGCCTTTTAGAAGATGGGAGTGGATGTGGGTTGAAGTGAAGGAGCTTGGAGACATATATAACTTTGGTGGATGTGTGAAAAGTGGCTGCTGTTTGCACCTTATCACCTTAAAAGTCCTCAGCAGTCAGTGAGGTGGTGGTGGTGGAGGGCAGAGGAGAGAAGTCAATGTCTTGAACAGGTAGTGGGAGTTCAAAGTCATGTTGATCTTGTCATAGTGCGACGTTGGCAGTGGCAAAGTTGGCAGAGACAAAGTGCAGAGACTGATACATACTCAAGTCAACAGCATCTTTAGATTTGCCCTATTTCCTATTAGCTGCCCTGAGGCTTGCCGGATTTTTTCACTGTGATTGTATGTGTGTATAGGTATACTATATGCAACTATATTTTTATATATTTGCATAGACATATATATATTATAATTCATTGTATTTAATCAATAACTTTAAACGTACAAATAAATGAAAGTTTTGGTCCCACTTTATATTAGGTGGCCTTAACTACTATGTAATTACATCAAACAATAAGTACAATGTACTTATTTTGTTCATATTATATTGTAAAACACTTTTGCTACTATTGAGGTGGGATACGGGTAAGGTTAGGGACATGTTTGGTGGTATGGGTATAGGTTCAAGGTTGGGTTAAGATCTAAGGGATGGGTCAACAGTGTACTTATAAATGTAATTAAAGAAATGAATTAGGCATTTTTTAAAATATAAGTACAATGTAAAAATATGCATGTACACAAATGCATTGTCTCAAATGAGTAATTTCAATCTAAGTACATAGTAGTTAAGGCCACCTAATAAAAAAGTGGGACCTTGATAACACAATACACAATGTCTCTAGCTTTAGACAGCAGTACCAGGGACTGACTGCTTTGGTCAGGGAGAGACTTCTGTCAGGCTACAAAGTTTAAAAGAAGTAGAAACAATAGAGTAAAACAGGCAAATGAAAGAATAAAGAAGGCGTGAATGATAAAACAGCTCAAGTCAGCCTCTACCCCCTTTCAGCTACACCAAATACTGTGGCAGGATCACGTAGGAATCTGACTAAATGGTCAATTAATTTCTCAGTGTTCTTGTTGACAAAAATCACCACTAGCTTTATGTTGGGGTGGGAAATGATGGGAGAGAGCTGTTAAAACAAAAAAAAAAAAAAAAAAAAAAGTGGGGGATGCTATTAATCTCTGTGATCTGAAATCCCTTTCTCCCATTAATCTTTAATTGTAAATGAGAAGAATATGTGAGGCTGTGGCGGTCTGTCAGAAGTGGGGGAGAGTGCCTGGGGGGATGTGCTCCAGAGGCCATATTCTCTGATTGAGCATAACATATCTAACAGCCACAACTTATGCCTCATTATGACCTCCTACCTTTTTAAAATCCCTGTTGAAACCCGGTCAGAATGACTTGCATTTCTTATCTCAATGCATCTGTGTGAGGAAACGTCAAAAGGAGTCTACTGTGGTATTTTCAACCAGGGCTCTTTGGAAAAACATGCCTGTAGCGACAATGTATTAAGTTTGCTGTTTTGCTGCACTTTCAAAGTGAAATATCCAAGATTGGCCAATTTTATCCAAAACAGATGAATGTGAATCTGCAATGTTTTATTACATTGCTTGTTGTATGTATCGTGGCAGTTCAGAAATGAAATGTGGTGAACGGCACTAAAAGGTAAATACTCTATTACGTTTCAAAATAATAAATTAAACCCTACCCTAAACTTATCAGTGTTAACAAAAGCAAACGTGAGATAAGAAAGCATTTTATGATGCATCCATTCCATTTTAGTTTGCTTCTACAAATCTTTGAGCTTGTTTCTCATGTTTCACAGGACTTGTACCCAAACACTCCAACATAGCAAATACAATGCTGTACCAGGTGAGCTACCTAGCGAGTTTACATACATCAGAAATGTTCTACTGTACATCAGAAAAGCCATACATACGAAGCAGTTTATGTGATGCAAACATAAAAATATATTAGTTTACAAATGATGCACAATGTTTTTGAGGTCATAGCATAGTTAGTCTTGTGTAGCCAGACCTTCAGACTGCAGAAGACAACCAATCATGTTTATTTTTGTACCGCATCATGTTTAGGGGCGTGTAAATGTCCCCAGAATAACAGATTGGTGTGGAGATATTAAAATTCTTGGAGATATTATTTTAAAGAGTTGCTGCGAACTTTACATGTTTCACATACTTTTGAAAATCTAGCATTTAGTTGATCCTGGTAAGCATTCATTGTCACAGTCGTGAACATGATGGCTCTCTTCTTCTATGAGGGGGTTTGACGCTACACTAGTGACAATTTGAGCTGGAACTGTTGTTAATTGTATATATAGTATGCACAATTGTAGATAGAGGCCATTTTTTTTCCATTGAGTCAATATGATGCTAATTTTAGTATAGTACGTTTGAAGTTTGTAGTAGCTTCAAACAATCCTTAAAGTTTGATTCACATTGACGCAAGCAGCAAGCCTGTGGACAGAGAGTTCTTTCTTGAACCCTTGCTCTCTTTCAGTTGACTAAAATATAGGGGTACTTTAGGAATGAGGTTATTAATTTTGCCTGGACAGTTGTCACCGTGCCAGTCTTTTTTTTTTTTTTTTTCTTGGCTATTCTCTACCCCTCTGACACCCATTCTCAGGACAAATCTGTAATATTTTTAGCATGGCAGATAATGAATTCTGGCAGCTAAAGCAGAAACACAAACGCTGAATACAACTGCAACAAATTGAGACAGAGGGCATGGCGTGTCCAAACATTACTGACTTGCAAATGATTTCAGGGGAGGTTTATGAAACAGTGGCACCAGCAGACTGTGTAACACGCTTAAATTGAGCCTGGACCAAACGGTAAAACTGACACCTTATATTATCCTACAGCTAAGCCGAGCGCATAATGTCTCCAACCATCCATCATAAAATGAAAGCACGGTCATAAAGCATTATTTCAGATGTTTTATTTTCTCCTCTTGTTTTGAAATCAGAAAAGCTTTACAACATCTTCCCACTAGTATTTGACAGGAATGACACTGGCCCATTGGGAGGCTAGTCAAGCATGTTTATTGGTCATTTTTATGGCTGTTTATTAAGTATTCCCTAAGGGTTTGCTACAACCCATAAAACATCCATCTGACTGAAGCTCTTGGGAATGCCATGACTCTGTCATAGACAAAGATTGACTGCACGTATAGGGTATTTCTTCTGACTGATATTTATTGTTTCATATTATGACCGCAGATCCCGAATGGAGGCAGACCAACACTCTATACGAGAGGTAAACCATGCAGTTAATTCATCAGGATATGATCTGCTTCGGCCAGCAGCCACATCACATTGATAGCATGTGACGGGTGTAAAACACTACTAAAATGGACATTGCATTCAGTGCTGTGATAATATTGAGACTTGATGAAATCCACCTCCAGAAATGCATGCCCTGATGAAGAGAGCTGTGCATCACAGCTTCATGGCCTGGTGATATATGCCCACAGTGATGGAGTGATATTAAACACGAGGGAGGTAGACAAACAGAGGGAGGGACAGAAGGCGCTGCCTGAACTCTTCTTGACTTCATAATGGTGTTGGCTTTTAAAATAAATGCATTGCAGGATTGGTTGTTTCAGTTCTATATACATATACCTCAGAGCATAAATGTTTAAATGTTAAAGGTGATGCAATATTTTCCCAATGTTAAAATACTTTCTCCTTTCCCTGCTTAATGTGGGTAACTATAAGTGAGCCATTTGTAGGTAGATTTTTTGTAGGCTTCTCATTCAAAAATGAGCAGGGAGAGTTGTGACACAGGGCGGGGTTGTAACACCATCAGTTTAACAACTTAGAAAGGAGCCTCATGGGTGAAATGCTTTTTTATTTAAAGAAATTGTCAAAATAGTATAATGTTACAAAATGTGCATATTTCATATAAATGCTCTTCTATTGACATTTCTAGTCAACAAAGAATCATGAAAAAAAAAGTATGATGGTTTCCACAAAAATATTAAGTTGCACAACTGTTTTAACATTGATAACAATAAGAAATGTTTCTTGAGTAAGCACATATAATATGCGGGGGACATGGGGGCAATATATGGTTTGTGTCTTTTTCAAGTCACCTCCAGGTAATAAATAAAGTGCATGAATAATGCAGCACTAATTGACATATAGTTTATTACAGCATACGTAGAAACTAATAAATGTTTTCTGCCTTATTCTGTGATGAAAAATAAGGGAAAAAGTGTTTTAAACTTTTAAATTGTAATTAGAAAAAAATATATATTTTTTTTTTTTTTTCTTTCTTTTTTAACTTTTTACTTGTAGAAACTTAATTTGTAGCAAATAAATGGAGGAAAATGATAGTAAACTTTGAGATAAATTGTGTTTTGTGTGTGTGTGTTTGCGTTAAGTTTCAGACTTTAAAGCAAAAAGTGTTACAACCATTCAGTCTCCCCTATTTCATGATCGTGAGCACTGCTCAACTATTTCTGCAGATGAGCTCCGGCATTTATGGCATACATAAACACTCTACCCTGAAAACACAAGATTCATAATGTAATAGCAATACAAACTTGGATTGCATTACCCAAGAGAAGTAGTTATGGAAAACGCATGGTTTTTCTACAGCAAAAGCATTAATGTAGCGATGTACCACTGTTCATGTCAAAATCAAATGAACTATGAGTAATTTATACTATCCCATTTTCCTCACCAAATACTCCAGGTTTTGTCCACATTAATACAACATGTCTCAGGATACATACAGGATATTTATTAGCAAATGTGGGAGAAGAAGGCTATAAACAAAGCTTTAATGTATATTTCAATAGCCTGCTGGAAGGTTTTCTAACATAGCCTATTAAGACAGGATCTGACAGGCATCACTGATTACAGCATGGAATCCCATTGCCCACAAGCCGTAATGTAGGGAGACAGAGTGCTGTAATTGGCTGGTTATACAGATTTTTAATACCCAGTGCCCCGGTTTATCTGTTTTTGTATTCACTTTGGACTTGGTCTTAAAAAGCACCACTAATAACTCTCTCTATATATATATATAAAAAAATTAAATTAAATTAAAAAAAGGACATCTACATTCCACACGTAGGTCACTTTTACCAACATATAAGATCCTGCTCCGTCCTATACATAAATTAAGGTGGAAACTTAAGAAGTCTATATTAGATATCGACTAAAATGGAACATGCGATTGATTATATAATGTGTATGAAACACGTAACATAAAATTATAAAATAAATCCTATTTTTTATATGCCAATCTACCTTATTACCAAGACAGTAAACATGATGAGCTTTGAACGAATGAGATGAAAAGATATAATTTATATTAATAATATTTATCAGTTAACATAAAACATGAGCAAAACGGAGTATTTTTCTTCAAGGCATGTCTCTCATCATAAGTGGTTACTGGAATTATTTGAAGGCCAGCAAGAAATAGCAAGACAAAACAACCAGAAGAGGCTGAACAAATTATGATTTTTGAGAAAAAAATAAAATAAATAAATAATAAAAGATTATTATTCAAATAAATCTAAATGCAAGAAGAATGGAGTAAGGCTCCGATCACACCGAACGCGTTTTTTTTTACTGTAGTTCTGAGAACGCAAAGGGCACCGCACTGCCTTTTTGCTAGACAACCACCGAATCAGCGCTCCTGCCAGTCTAATCAAAGTATTATAGCACAAACGCTCTAAAATGTCTGGGTTTTTCTGTTGAGTAAACTGACATATTAGCAAAAACCTTTAAACAAATAAGGTTTAAGGTTCCAGGTAACCAGCGACAGACATCAAAAGTTTCTCCTGCATCATTGCAGTCTCCGGACTTTCTAAGCAACTACGGGTAAACCTTCGTCACCACAACGGAAGGCTCGCCTCTCCTTTCATTCGATTGGACAATGGGGAAAAAACGCAATGACGCTCAGAGTTTCTATTTTTTTTTTCAGACGCTCACTGCCAACAGAAAACAATTTAAAAAAGGTGCCTCTCACTGCAAAAAACGCGTTCGGTGTGATCGGGGCTAGCGCCGGCCCTATATATATATATATGTGTGTGTGTGTGTGTGTGTGTGTGTATACACACACACACACACAGCATTAACCATTTATAGCAAATGTAACAAAATTAAAACTAAATTTATTTATTTGCTTTATTTAAAGGGGTGGTTGATTGCGATTTCACTTTTTTAACATTAGTTAGTTTGTAATGTTGCTGTTTGAGCATAAACAATATCTGCAAAGTTGCGGCGCTGAAAGTTCAATGCAAACTTTCGGAGATATCGTCTTTTAAAATTCTGGCATTTTAATGCCTACAAAAACGACTGGTATGGGACTACAACGAGTTACTTCCCGGGTCCGTTACGTCACGAACCCAGATAAACTCCGCCTCCGGTAACACGCAACAAAGGGGGCGAGGCCATGCTGCACTGCTTTAGAGAAGAGGAAGAGAAAACTAGGGGTGCACGTAAAAATCTATTCATATATGAATCGCGATTCTGTCTTCTAACGATTCTAATGAATTCACAAGTTTCAACATCATATGTTCTAAAACAGCGGTTCTCAATCCTGTTCCTCGCTTCACCCTGCTCTGCACACGCTCTGCATCTCTCTCTCTCTCTCTCTCTCTCCAACAATGAAATGTTCCATTTATACACTTATTTTCACACAGCTATGACAAGCGTTAAACATGGGCGTGCGTGTGGTTGCTGTACTGTATTAAAGCTTTAATCAGGATAAAACCGTATATTAAAAGCTAACAGAAGCAGTAGCACTTACAAATAACAGCATATCTAAAAGTATGAGACAACAACAAACAAAAAACATACCATTAAAAGCCGTGCTTGCACAGGTTCTGCGCGATCCTCTTCACTAATATCCTCTGCGTCTCAATCGGGCTCAAATTGATAAGCAATATTGACGACGCCATTGTTTACAATACAACCGGAGCACATGTTGCTGATCTGAGGGGCGGGATGTTTAGATGCGCACTAGAGGCAGTTTAGCCAATCACAACACACTGGACCAGCTAACCAATCTGAGCCCATTGCGTATTTCTGAGGGAGGGGCTTCATAAAACCAGGAAATGATCAGCGCGTTTAGAGGAGAAGGGACAGAGCGTTGTGAAATAAAGGTAAATTATGTGAAAAATAATGTGTTTTTTAAAAATGAAGCATTAACATGTTAGACTGCACCCCCTAAAACACAATCAAGCTAAGACAAAACCCAGTCAACCACCCCTTTAATTCAGATTCAGTTAAACAAAACAGGAACAAATATTTAACACTACAAAAATATATGGCAAACAGTAAAAATAGCAATCTACATACCCGTATATTATTTAAGCCTACCCCTAAACCTACGCATCACTTGGATCTTTCTGCATTTTTACATTTTCAATCATTCTGTATGATTTATAAGATTGTTTCATCATGGGACCTAAAAAAAAAAAACATTCCCAATTTACTGGTGAATTTACTGGTATTATACTTGTGGGGACATTTGGTCCCCATAATGTAGGTAATACCAGTACACAAACACACACAGCCTCTGTATGCATTTTATTTTCTATGATTGGACTGTTACTGTATACAGTACATAGCAACCTATAAAGGGTGTCTCAACTGTACCCACTTTACCACCTTATATATTTCTTAAAATGCTATGTAATCCTTTTAACATTCATGTTAGACAATATGGCCATTAATAATAGACAGTTGAAATATCACAAATATAATTTTTTTTTTTTTTTTACAGAATTTACGTAGCATATGTGTAAATGTGACTTTTATGTGACTATCCTATTAGCATAACACTGTACAACTAAACAGCATGTGAAGCAATAGGAGACCAGTCCGGGTACAGTTGATACACTGTGTCTCAACCATACCCCATGGACATGCTCGCACATTTCTCTAGATTATGAAAAGACCTTGCACGACACAATGTCATAAAATATGTCTATTTTTAGAGCACAGAGTAACGTTTGCAATGATATATGTTGAGTTTAATAATCATGAAAGAATACTAAGATATTCATTGTGGAAGGGACATGGTGAAATGAATGAACAACTGAATTGTTTCACAAGGCCGTTCAAAGCATCTCACTCAGTTCCCTAGGTAGTGAATCACTAGACTGTGCACACTAGTCCCTGCAAAGGGAAAGACCTTGATCAGTAAACACTGGGACAACTGATCAATCAATTTGTAAAACGTCACCACTGGTATTTATCAACAGGCAGGACCTTTATATGTTGATATTATTTCTATGCTATTTGAGTTAACTTAGCCTTATAATATGAAATGTACATGTTCTATTACAAATCCAGTCGGCATCAATGCTTCTTGTTGTGCAATGAAAAGAAAAGAGAAGAAAAAAAAAAAGTTTGCAAGTTCTGTTTCATCACAAATTGAATTAACTGATATTGATACATTGTAAATGATTTAAAAGGCATCATTTCATTTTTTGAACTTAAAATGTATTTTTGCTTCTCCATCAGGGTGTGGCCAAAGGTTTCATTGGTGCTTTGTCATCGTTGCAAGATTTCAGATGCAGTTCTTCATCGTTGCAACTGACTGTCAGTTCTTCCAAGGCACCAAACACTGACACGTGACCAGACTGCTCCACTGCAACTGCATACTGTGTGTACCTTCAAGACTAGGAGTTTATTGTTTTCATTCCAGGTAATATGTGTAAATGCTTAGAGTTTTTACTACAATTATAATGAGCTTTATTGTTCTCAGTGGCATCTACACTAATATTAGTCTGTGTCTTTCTTATTCTGAGGTCACCGTAGCCACCAGATCCAGTCTGAATCCAGATCAGATGGTGGATCAGCACCTAGAGACGACCTCTACAGCCCTGAATGTCAGTGGAGACCATGTCAGCTAGATGAGCTCCAGAGACAGATCCCCTGCGAAGACCCCATCAGCCATCAGGACAAGACCACTAAAACCAGACAAGTCCTCTGCTCAATCTGACCTGTGTTGCAGCCTAGAATTAAACCACCATGCTGGTTTCGTCTGGCCAGAGGAGAACTGCCCCCCGACTGAGCCTGGTTGCTCCCAAGGTTTTCTTCTCAATATCTGTCACTGATGGAGTTTTGGGTCACTGAATCACCAATGAACTGACTTTAACTGGAAAAATGACTTGTTAATGTCCTCTTGCATTATTGACAAACTATTTTCCTGTTTGACTCTGTAAAGCTGCTTTGACACGATCAGTATTGTATAAAGCACTATATAAAAAAGGTTACTTGATTTGTTTTTATATACTGTAATTTTACTGTAACTAACCCATTTTTTTACTCCTGCCTCATGTAATTGTGAACAGTAATAATATTTTTATATGTTTGTTTGCTAACATTTTGTTTAGCTTGTTTAGTTTTTTCTAAGTTCATTAAACAGTTTAAACTGAATTTTGCAGTTGTATTACAGATGTAATGTTTGTCAACTGAAGCTTTAAAGGGATAGTTCACCCACAAATGAAAATTTGCTGTTAAATTTACTGACTCTCAGGCCATCCAAGATGTAGGTGACTTTTTCTTCATTCCTGTATGTTTAGTCTGTATGAAAAACGTTACAAATGGAGATTTTTATTAAATAAAGGCTATTATCTGTTGTAAAGTCTGTTTTTAGTGATTGATAAACACCATTTAATCATTCATAATAATTTTGTTAAACTATAAAAATATATGTTTATGTAGTTCGTCAGCAATTTCTTATGATGCCCAAATAATAAATCTTAGTTGAGGTAACATAAAAAACATAGAGTAAATGGTTAAATTTGAATCGACATAACTTGCTGCAGTCTTCTAAATGTTTGACTAAATAAAACATTTTAGTTGAATGGACTATAAAACTAGTTCACTAAAGGTTGAGCCAACTAAAAAAATAACAATTCAGATTTTTGAAGTCAGAAATTGACTGAACGGTTTTTCTGTGGAAATAGTTACTAAATAATAATTAGTTGAAACCACTTGAATTTTTTACAGTGTGTATATACACACACACACACACACACACACACACACACACTCACTTTAACCTGTCTCCAGAAATCCTATAAATGATTTGCCCATTCATTAAGCATCTAAGTTAAAAGGAACGGAACACTAGTAAAAAGACAACTCCTTTTCTAATGTCCTTGTATTCTCCAGTATTTCATATATGCCAGTATCAGTACGAGGGGCACGTTGCTGAAGCAAGCAATGAGATCAGTGTGTCCTTCGTAATCTTGTTCAAGCTCACCCTGTCCTCCCCAGCTCTGTCACTCATTCAATATTCCTCCTTTCTCTAAGCCTCATCCCGTCATGTCGCCTCCCCCAGCACCCGTTTTGCACATTCGCTCAGTGTTAACAGGAATCAGCAGTGGAGTGTGGTGGGGTGATGATGCCCTAATGAAGATGAATATTCAGCTGCTTGAGAAAGGTTCCTGGAATGATTCCCAGCTTGTG
Source organism: Onychostoma macrolepis (assembly GCF_012432095.1). Taxonomy (NCBI): domain Eukaryota; kingdom Metazoa; phylum Chordata; class Actinopteri; order Cypriniformes; family Cyprinidae; genus Onychostoma; species Onychostoma macrolepis. Next base: position 22,551,034 of record NC_081161.1, on the reverse strand, counting down.
CTTGCTGCCCCTTTCAAACTGGCAGCCCAGTAATAGAGGAGAAGAAACCAAGACTCAGAGAAAATAGTACTGCTCTACACAATGTCTCCATTTTGGATTGAATGTAGTCAAAAGGATGACGCTTTGCTTACACAACAACACTGTATAAATTATATATAAAAAAAGAAATAAATCAAGTCAAATAATAAAATCAAATAAAATAGGTTAAAATCCTGTTGTTTCTACATAAAGTGATATTAAAAGTCCCGATAGATCTATTGCAGTGTTTCACTGTAAGATAATGTACTGTTAAACAATTAACAGCTTTTTACAGTAGCATTTTTATAGTCTTTTACCAATTTAACTATTTTTGACAGTCTTTGGTAGGCAGCTGAGTAGAGAATGTTTGTTCAGTCAATTTTATAAATTTTCACATTGCATTTGCACACACCAATTAATGAAGTAGAAAGAGAAGGAGACAAAAAAAGAGCAAAGCTGAATGTAGGTGTAAGCTCATACCTCTCAAGGTTACATATTAATATTATGTGTGTGTGTGTGTGCATATATATATAATGTATACATTTTCAAGAGTATGTGTGTATACTTCCAGTATCTATGAATAGTACATAGTACACTGTCTCCTCTCCACCAATAAGCTGGTGTGTGGCTGCGGTCGCATCATCCAGGTGGATGCTGCACACTGGTGGTGGTTGAGGAGACCCCTCCTCACAATGTAAGGCGCTTTGAGTGCCTAGAAAAGCGCTATATAAATGTAATGAATTATTATTATTATTACATTGTATGTAACTTTTAAACAAAAATAAAACCCACAAAAACCTTTTAAAATAAATATGACATTTAGATTTGTTGTTATTTGGTAGAGTGAAATAACTCCAGATGAACCCCCCCCCCCTCCCCGCCCATTGTCATTGCTTCTGGCAAGAACGGCTCTCTGTATAAATGTGGCCTGTGAATGTCTGCTTCCTGTGACTGTTTGCGTTTTCAACATTTGTGCATGATAAAATTAGCAGAGGAGGAGGAAGGAGAAGTACTGTAGCTCCACAACTACACTACACTGTTCACTCCTTTTCCAATTCTATGCTTGATGTAATTTACTTCTCACTCTAAATTAATTTGAAAACAACTAATTAAAACACAAGTATCTGTATTATGATGTGAGCAGCAATTATCCCTATTACTCATGTGGGGATATCCAACTTTCTCTCTGACCTGACAACAGACTGGCATGTAACAAGCATTATAGCTGTCATCAGCTGTAGATGGTATGTACATTTCCCCAAACAACCTCCCATGTACTACATGTCATCATCCCAATCATCCAGTGTGGGCGGAAGAGCTCAAATGTCAACTATGTAACCTAAAACTGCCAAATAATCTCCCCGAGAAAGTTGTGACAGCTATAATACATCCAGATAGTATGAAAGCCTTGCCCCAACCTATATATGTCCACTCATCATCTTCTTACTTTGAAACCTCTCATTTTCTCTTCCTGGGATTTAATGCATCTTTATAGTGCTGAGCAAGCTCTCTGGGATGAGAGGGCCAGGGACTTAGCCTCTGTTGCCGTCGCAGTCCGGTGAAGGGAATTGGCAGATTATTTGGTCAACTGCGATCAGTTCCACCACAGATTAAAAGTCTCAGAGTTCCCCAGGACGTGCCCTGAGTTTATACTTTTTTATAAGTCCAAAGTCAGATGCACAGTCTGTGGTGAAACTGGTCTTATATCGAGAAACGGAAAACCGTGAACCTCTTCAGTCGCTGTAGCAGTGTGTGTTTTAAGGAGCTTTTATTGTTTCTGAATTCCCTGACTTTCAACTTCACTTTAAAAGCATGTTATAATACAGTCCAATTTGATCCCTAATTTGAAGCCCCAAAATAAGAAGGTAGAAACGGAAATATGAAGAAAGCAAGTGAAATAGAGAGCTGAAATACTTAAAACTCACGCTGGTTTTTACCACTTTCCTGTATAATGTAAAACCCTGATGTGTGACATTTCATATAAAAGACTATCTTGTGAGGATTATTCTACTTTGCAGTTCTGCTGCACCACACAAATGTAAAAAATATCCTATAATCATAGTATCACAAATGAGTTATAAGAAAATGTCATCCTAAAATTCTAATAGAACAAAAGGCTAATGTGAAGAATATGTATCAACTTCCGATTAGCAGGTAATGCCTGATATAATTTATTTATTATTTTTTTTAATATAGCTTGTAATCAGTCTTGCATGTAAAGTAATTCTAGTGATGGTAAGGCTGCTCAAAAATATTCCACTAACACCCTATTCTGTATGCATTGCTTTTAAAACAGTTTCACATATAAGAGTTAATGTTATAAATTACAGACCAGAATGGAAAGCTAATTCCAAATATCAAGGGAGAGCAACTACTAGCTAACTTTTAACTGAGGCCTTCACAATATTTGTGTCAATTTACAAGAGTAGAAGCCAAAATGATATGTGATGAATGCATCAACTGGATGAAAAAAACAAAACTAACACATATAAAAACATATTTAGGTAGAACTGTTTAAACCAGTGTGTTCAAGATAATACATTAAAATAATATAGTAAGACACACCAGTTTGCAATATCAAACAGCAAAATGAGCTGTTTTGTACAGCTAAAAATATCTGGAAGTGGATGACAACGGAAGCCAGACCCATAAAATGTATAAATGGCTGTGCCCACTCTTACAGGAACAATAAGGTGGATACATCCTGTTAAGAAAAAAAGAAAGAGAAGGGTTTCCTTTCTCAAATCCTAATTGCCCCTACACACAAGTTTACAAACTATGACAGAGAACACTGCAAACACAAGGAACTGGAGAGAAAAAAATAAATAAAATAAAAAATAAAAAAAGACTTCTGCTGCAACGTGTTCTGACGTAGACATCCACCAACCAATAACAACTTCAAAAAGGGGTGTGCTTTTTGGAATCAGAGCGTTTTCCTGCTTAATTAGCTTTTTTTTCACACAATTTAAATTATCTTGCACATTCATATCCATCAGATACTCTGTCAAAGCTTCTAGTATAAGCGCCCTAAGCTGTTTGCATAATCTATGCACTCAAAATGTTAATTATGGAACAAAGAAACAAACTACAAGTCCCCCAAGTCATGCTAAAACAGAAAATTTTGATATAATTCGATCCATGTTGCATTTAAAAGGAATGCAAAGCCTACAACAGAGGACTTTACAGTAAGAGTGATGAGATGATGCATTTTTCCAACAGATGAGCAACAGTGATCACGCCAAACAAATTACAATCAGGTGAGTAAAAGAAGGAGTTATGCATTTGAAGTACCAACCAGATCTCAGCCTCAGATGACATCCCACAAACAGTGGAAAGAATAATGAATCAGGACAGCGAAAAGGCATAATGTTTTCATGGAAACAAAGTCTGGCTAACAATGTTCCAGGTAGAATTTTACACTTAGCACAACAATTTTGGACACAAGACATCTATTTTTTTTTCATTCCATTTTTTTTTAAATTTTTGTTGTGTCTGTGAGTGAGCATCATCAAACCTGCATGACTGCAGAAGTGCACAGCTAGGAAAGAAAACAGACTAAAATGAAATTATCAGCTTCGACACTAATTGGATTCTAACATCACATAATAATAAACAATGCTTTCTCTTTGAATAAAAAAAAAAAAAAATGTAGAAATACATAACTGAAAGAAAAAAAAAAAAGCAGGCAATGAAACAGAGGCAACACTAACAAAAAGCAACTGTTACCTCACACAGTTCTCTGGTCTCTGACCAATTAGTGAGGCACTGAGTCAGCAAGATGTAGTACAACTTGGGCTGTCCGTTTTGTCACAGTTGATTCATCACTAAACTGAGTTCTTAGAAAAAGAGAAAAAATAAAAAATAAATAAAAGTAACATGCAACAACAAAGGATGTTTAGGGAAAATGTTATGTTTTTATTTCAAAAAAAGAAAAAAAAGAATGCTCTATTCTACTTTATTTCTACTAAAGCTCCATACACTGATCATCTGATCTCTGATTTACATGCAACATTTGGAATATTTTTGCATCATACCACAAAAGTCAGTAAGAGAACACACACTAGCACTTCTGTATCACCACAATAAAACGTTATTTTAAAATGCAGAGGCCTATGTTTAAGAATTCATGAGGACATGGAGGAAAAAAGTCCCGAAAGTCTCCAAATGAGGAGAAAGATCTGCAGACAAATGTGGTGTCTGATCATGACGCTATTGTATTTGTCACTATCCATCCCAAGGGGCTTATAATGCAGTTTAATGTAAACAAGCTGATAACAGGCCAACAGCCCAGACTTCACCTCACTGGGGACAACCCGGCAAGATTTATATGGACTGTCAAGCTCATTTGTGCATGCAGTTTGTATTTCTGGACAGAATTTGTTTTTCTGCAAGTACAGCTTCACAACAGAGCGAAATGTTTTACAATAAATAAGTAGGTCTACTTTCAATCCCAGCCATATTTTTTCTTGCACTGTATAAACTTGACATTTGAACTTGAAATGTCTAAGATACTTTGGTGTAAATAATGTTCTCAAGTACTCAAAAAGTACTGTATTCATCAACTTTCCACAACACATTTCTACCGCTGCTTGTTCACACCTGCAGAGTGAGTTGTTCCATCTATGAATGAAGATCCTTGGCTACTTTATATTTTCTACCGCAGGCAATCATACCATCAGATAAATTTAGATTTGAAATTCCATACCTCTAAATGAATGCCTTTGAAATGCAGACTGAAATCTAAACTGCAGTAGGTTTTTAAAGTGTCCTTCTAGATTTAAACTGTGAAGCACAGAAAGTGTGTGTCTCCGAGGCACAGCACATGCTTCTCCATCAGTCTGTGTACAGCCAGTGGCAACACGTGAGAATGGGGTCTGTGACAATTTCAACTGTAAACAGCGAACTTGACAAAAAGCTAATTAAGCACCGCAAGCGGCTTGTGGGTCGTAGCAGATGGGTAGTCACATCAAAGCAGTGCTGTTTGTGGTTTCCCCACTGCAAAAAAAAAAAAAAAAAAGGCTTATCTTACTTAGTATTTTTTGTCTTGTTTCTAGTCAAAATATCTAAAAATTCTTAAATCAAGATACTTTTACTAGATAAGCAAAATTGTTTAAGATATTTAGTCGTTTCCAAAAAACAAACAAAAAAACCTAAACCTAAATTAAGTGCATTTTTGCTTAAAACAATTAAAATGATCTGCCAGTGGGGTAAGTAAAATATTATTATAGAGGAGCAACAGTAATGTACAGTATGTGGAATATAATGTGTTTTTTTTTTTTTACCTTAAACCGCATAAACACATTGCATTACACCAAATACACAAAATAATGTTGTTTTTTTTAGCATCGTCATATGACCCCTTTAAATTCTGATTCTTTCAAAAACATTAAATAAACATGTATGTTCTACTAGACCTTGATCAATTCGAAAGGAACATGTATAACTACACTGTTAAATCTGGTTCTACTTATTTGCTTGTTTCCGTGAGCCTGTGTTTGCAACTGCTGCTGTACACTGAAATATTGCATTGGACAGTCAGTCAAAATAAGGGACTGCAGGAAGCATTGCCTTTGGCTGCTGTTTCACATTTTGCGTCCCTTTACTAGCTAGCAATGCAGGTGTTGAACTTGCATTTTGAATAGCACATGAATACTAATTTGTGTTGTAATAAGATCTTTGAAGTGTACAACATAACAGTCACAGAATCATAATGCTCAATTCCTCTTTGAATCTGGCCTCAAACACCGCACCAGTGCAACAAGAGTCTCTCTTCTTTCTCACTCTTTTCACACAAACACACACATTCTCAATTCTACCTCCATTTTTCATTGTTACAAGACAGTTTTGGTTACAAGTCCCTCGTGTATTCCTGTTCAATATTTTATTTTACTTTTTAACTGGATTTTTTGACCAGCCATGTTATGTCTTATGTGACAATGAAGGCTTCCACATAACAGCATTTAAAGTGTAGCGATCCTTAGGAAATGGATGTAGGAGACCCATTGCGAGAGGACCACTGGGACTGGGAGAGGTCCTTGTGTGGGCAAATAGGGGTAGGTCTTATTCACGGAATCTAAATTCTTTAAGAAATGATTTATGAGATGGAATCCCATTACACCCAACTCGACCTTACAGAGATACACCAATATTTTAAGGCTTAGAGAAATATTTTGGACATCATTTTGAGAGAATGCTGCAAGGTGAACGAGTACGCAGACATCCTTAAAACATTTCTTTCAACCCTTTTTTTTTCTTGTGCAGTTTTATTTGCTTTATCATTATTTTCCCAGCATATTATTACTTTTTTAATCAATTGTAATTCATGCTTTAGCACAAATGTTTTTGAGTAAATTACCAAAATTGACATATTTGACTTCAACACTCATGTTCTGTTGCTGGTCTGTGACACAAGGTCATTTTAATCTTGACAATGCTCAATTAAGCATCTGGCTGATATGTGTGTGTGTGTGTGTGTGTGTGTGTTTGTTTCTGTGAATTATGGGGACTTTAGACTTCTATTACTTTTATACTGACCAAACAATATTTTCTATCCCTTAACCTATTAACATTATTTTATTTGGACCATTCTCATACCCAAGGACATTTCACAAATAAGCAGTACTGCTGTTTATGCATCTTTAGAGTGAAATACTAGCTTTGAGTCTAAAGCTCATTTTAATTTGTCACCTCCAAGCCTAAATATATTTATTATTGTCCTATAAATAAATAAATACATGCACACATGCATACATACATACATACGTAACACATTTACTATATTAGTATTTAAATTTGGTTGTTTACTGCCTCAACATTTCCCAGTATTTCTAATTCATTTGTTCAAATGTTTTAACACTTTTTATTTAAAGGCACACACAAGAAAAGTGATGCTCAATATCCAAGAGAAGTCAAATATAGTGACAGTACTTACGGTCCACATACTCTATGATCCCCTGCACTGAGTCAGAGATGATGTTCGTGTAGAAGTGAAGTTGGCATGAAAGTGCAACGCAAGCTGCAGGGAGAACTAAGACAAGCTTTTAGCACAAGTCCCATAATCCTATTGATCTTAAAGCCTAGAGTCCAGAGTGAGGATCTTATGCCTCTCATAGGGGTATCAGAGCACAGGGAACATCCAGCCAGCATTATGAACACGCCACCTACAGCCCCTCCATCATCTTCCGGCCTGCCACTAGAGCCTTTTCCCCTAAATCCGCTCTCCCACTCCCTCACCCACTGAGTGCCATCAATATAAACCACAGTCAGCTCTCACCAACCCAAACAGAGCCTCATCTGTAGCCCTCTTCCTATATATTACAAGCTACTGAACATGGTAACCTCATGGTAAAAGCCATGCACATCAATGCTGATGAGTTCATCTCTGACTGATATGCTATAATGTAGATGGAGCCATTCCAAGCATGAAGATCTGACCTTCTGTAACTCCAATTTTCCTTTAGCCACCACACAAGGAATCCAACCGAATGGCCAAAGGATAATTCCAAAGCCTACCAGTGAGCAATCTCAGCAGTGCAGGTGACCTCCCATAATGCTCATCATCTACCGATGAGCCCCGCTCACCCTTTGGGTTGAAGGCCTGGTGGGAAGGAACAGTGTGACAGCATGTCCTCTCCAACATTTGCCGTTTAAAATGCTACGCGCCACTCCTCCAGTCCACCCTGTCAGTTTGCACTGCCTTCTTGTTGGTATTTCTTAAATGCCAGTGCCAGTCATGAATAGGTCAGAACAGACTATTGCAGCGAGCTTTGTCACTAATAAATGGGAGGTTGGTGGTAAAGTAGGAAATATTGCCCCACAAACAGCTACGGACAACATAAACAGCCACAGGTCCCTCATGGCAAAGGATCACGTAGGGAAAGAGACAGCTCCTCCTGGGAATGAAGAAACACGTGTTGCCTCATAGTAGCATGGTACAATCTAATTTCATACCGTAGGGATAGGCTTCCCCTCACTGGCAATCTGAAAGCTTTTAGATGTACTTCTTAATGGGGTTTGGATTTGGGAGCTCAGCCAAAAGCTGAAAGACGTGCTTTTTAGTAGCTGCACCAAACATGTGACAAAGAATGTAACCTCCTCACACTTAAAATAATGCTTGAAAACCCACCACACGTACGTTCTGCCATGAGACGAGGCAGAGCATATTTACAGTCTCTTAAGACAGGAAAAAATCTTACATAACCGACAAGAAAGTGACTGTTTGTAAACTGAAAATGGAGGGGCTAAAGCACTATATCTAATGAGAATGAAAAGGCTAATGGCCAATAACAAATAATATGAAAGGCAAATATGAAATCAATCAAACGAGGTCTGAAATGTAAAAGTGGCTGGTTCCTTTTTATGCTTTTGTTTCAGTCTGGCTGCTGACAATGTCAAAGCTGAGTCTCCAAAACAGCAAAGCGGCATGAATAAAGTAATTGACTCTGGCGCAGAAGCGACTTCCACGCCGTGGCTAATGGATTCGCGAAAAGCCACACGCTCAGGATTAAGAGAGGCGAGGTGTGAGCAGACTGCGCTCTCTAATGCTAATTAATAGCCATTTAAGGAAGACACTCACACAGACACACAGCTGCCCCAGCCAAGTCAATTACAGCGTGGGAGGGGTACAGAAAGGCAAGTGCTGTCAATCACTGTGACGCTCACATGATGGAATTGAGTATGTGTTTGAATTTTCCATACTGTGCTATTTAGAGTAGTACGTGCTAGACATTTCACCCAAAATATCATCAAAGCATAAAGATGCACAACATTAAACAACCCTTCTGCAATACTTTGATAGATAATTAATGATATAAAAGTGAGAAAACCTTGGGGTGCCAACCTATCTGAGCCATGGCATGTACTTAAAGAGGCATCCAACAATTGCAGGATTCAGAAATCAAAGAGGATCAAAGGCTACTATAGTACAGTAGGACAACCACACGGGTTCCCATGGGAATGAGTAAGGATTAAAATGAATAGTACTCAGCCTTGATAATGCTATAGCACTAAACAGCACTTTACCTAGCACGATAGCCCAGCTGAAAATACCAGAATATGCTGTATTTTGGCTGTAGATCCCCTAACCAGGATTCTTAACTAGACTAACCAGCTATATTTCTTTGGTAAACAAGCTTCATCAAAAGCAATGCCTGTTGGTTAGTCAGCATAAAATTAAAATTCAGCCTAATTTGTAAATACATCGTGTCATGAACGGTTTGTCCATGTATGTTTATATACTTTCTTTACCTCGTTTCATCAAAATGTCATAACTTGATTTTCCAGTGAAAACGACTTCTCTCTGGTGACATTTGCTAGACTTCTCCAATTATTTAGTTTACTTGAGCCCCACCCCTCCACAATCAACTGCAAGCAGTCAATTGCAGTACTTTTTGAGAGCAACGCCCACATCTTAAATTCCAATCAGAAATGGATGGATAGATGGATAGAACCAAGTTCCTGCTCTACACTTTTTTCTTCTTTTTCGATTATATGTACTCAGTTGTACAGTAAAATATTTGTTGCTATTTCCATTTCATTGTGATTTTAACACCACCAAAGTCTCCATGCCTTTGCCAACTGAGTCCCATCAATATAAATGATGAAAATGAAGAGGAGTTTTTGATAATTTGCACTCAGGTGTATGTCAAAACATGGACAAAAATATCTGTTGCTACTTCCATTTCATCCGACTTTAAAAACAGCAAATTAGTATAAACCAGTCTGGTGTTTAATTAGCTGGTATTTTCAGCAGTTCATAGTTCAGGAATAACTATTTCTGGCACTTAATGTTTTAAATGCAAAATGCAAATCTTGTGGTGTGCTAAGTACCACTAAAACACATTCCCACACTCAAGTCTCAAACACAGAAATCACTTATTTTTATTAAAGTGTACATCTGCACACAAGACCTGCTTTTAAAGTGCTCTTTTTGAATATGATGGTATATGTTTGATGCAGATGTGAAGAGTTTTGCTTGCGTGTGAGCATGTATACAGCTGCACTAATGCCTGTGGGGCGTGAGTACTCTTCACGGAGATATATAGTGCAGCTTTAAGGCATTAAGATGATACTTCCTGCCCTCTTGCTGCATTCCCGGCATCCTCCCAAGGACGAGTGTCAGAAAGCAATCGCTATTAGTCTGAGTATGCTCTGCTAGTGGATAAATTTAGGTAGCTTTTAGCAGATGAGTAACGGTGTCATCGATTAAGATTAGCGCCAGTTCTAGCATTGTGTCATAAAAACACAAAGATAGTCTACTTCTTCAATGTCGAATGTAAGAGGAACTGTAAGAATGTTAAAAAAGGTAAAAAAGGAAAAGAGAATGGGAGTGTGAAAGATAGAGATAGAAAGAGAAGCAAACATCTCATATACATAATGTGGTGTATTAATAAACTACTCAAGCCTCCACCGCTTGATGGATGTGAGTGACACAGCTCGCTTGGCAGTGAGAGGATTCAGCAATTGATGTTCCCTTTACAAGATGAAACCTCATCTAAAACCCCTGAGAAAAATTAGGCAGTTAGCTTTCTCCCAAGGCAAGCTGATCTCCGTCAGATCAAAACAAACTGTTTTGCTAAAGTATATAAAAATAATTATGAGGTTTGCATCTTGCTTAATAATGTTTACATGGTAAGAAAGCCACACTGGAATGCCTTAAAATGACTCCTGAAAGTGATCGTGAGCCACACAGAGATTAGACATATGGGTGGATTATAGGAAAATATAGATTATTTAAGAGTAAAATGTATTTATAATGAATAAAGACATTAAGTGATTAGTCAGAATGAAAGAGAGCTGAACCTTCTATACTCTGCCAACGAAACACAGACAAGAAATGCCGGCCCTCACAGACTCATGGCTAAGAATCATAAGAGTAAGGATCCTTAAAAAGAACTTAATAACAGTCCAAGCTTTATTATCTTCTTCTAATGGGCACATAATGAGTGTTTTAATGGATCCAGGAGCTGTTGAAATACTCTAAATATTTTCACTGTGTGAAAAACATTATGTGAAAACCAGTTAACCTTGCCCTGTCATGCTCTGTGTTTATTCATGTTGTAAGCTGTGGGATGAAACTGATCAGTCAGCATCACTGACACCCTGATATCCTTCAGAATTTCTGACAGCTGAATATTTCTTTCTTTCATAGCAAATGGAAGTTGATAATGATTATGAATTTGTCATGCTAGGTCAGAGAGGGAGAGCTGTATTGTTTTATTGGTGTCACTATTTAAATATTTCCCCAAGTGCTATGAGGGTGATTTATTGCTATGGGGCTAACATCTCAAATCCTCTCTCATTCTTTCTCAGTAGATGATTAATCACTTTTAAGGCCCATTATTTGGATGTGTGGCCCTTCAAAACTGATTAATGGCAAATTCTAAAAACAGGGTACAGTAGAAGAAGCAATTCATAAGGTCTCACTTAAAGTGGGATTTCAATAGTAGCTAATCTTGTTTAATCTTTGTTTGAGTTTATGAAAAATACGAATTAAATGTCCTTTTTTATTATTCTAATATCTAATTACTATTATAAAACACTGGCTCAAACTACATTTTTGCTTTTTTTACTGGCACTCCGTCTCGTACGGTCTGTAGTCTACCCTACATTCTGAATACTTCACATCAGAACTACTTTAAACTTTGCTGTTGTCATGACAATCCATGTGCATTTTTTTTTTTCTTAAATGTGCTCATGAATAACCAGTCAGTTTTAAAGGAGTAACTATTTACTTCCCATTAAGACACAAAACTCTAAAGTAATTTTCTTGAGAAAATATTAATAATAATAATAATAAAGGACTGAGCTCACCAAGCTTGTTGTTTCCTTTTCCTGGAATTCTCCATTTTGTTTCCAAAATAATTCACTACATGATTAATCCACAAAAATGATTGTAAATACAAGTTTATATGTGAAATTCCAATCCTATTTTGGGATGAATGAATGAATGAATGAATAATAATAATAATTAGTGCTGTCAAACGATTAATCGCATCCAAAATAAAAGTTTTTGTTTACATAATATATGTTTGTGTACTGTGTATATTTATTATGTATGTATAAATACACACACATACAGCATATATTTTGAAAATATTTACATGTATATATTTAAATTCATAAAATGTATATTATATATACTGTATATATATATATATATATATATATATATATATATATATATATATATATATATATATATAAATATAACATATTTTTCTTAAATATATACATGAATGGTTGTGTATTTATATATACATAATGAATATACACACATAAAAGTGCATTAAATAAAAAAATAAATAAAAAATAAATAAATAAATAACTTTTTCATTGTGGATAATACATAGCGCAGGGACATCAAACTGTATATATTTAGAACCTGTTTGTCTGGTAGTGATATTATAAACAAACAAAACAAATAAATAAATGAATAATAAAAAAATGAATTTATCCCTAAAAAAGGGTTACTGTATCTGGTCGCTTGATTTCTGCCTGATTGTATTATCTGACATTTTAATTTCCTGTACTTGGCCCAAGTTTTCAAGTGGCAGTGAAGATCATCATTTACTGTACAACATTATAGACATATATATATATATATATATATATATATATATACACATACACACACACACACAAATGCAATAAAACAAAAAAATAATAATAATAATGTTTTTACAGGGAATTATATGCACATTTTGATTATCAATACTTTGCACTTATACTTTGTGAGAAGTTTAGAGATAGCACCACCTTGTGCTAAACAAATATCACAATTATTAAACATGTCAATAATTTTTGTAAATGCATTTTGTTTGACCATGCTGGACAAATGTTTTTAAAAGCTTTTTGATACCTTTTCTTGGACTGCATAAACAAACTTGAGGATGAGAAGATGTTCTGGACTTGGGCTTTACCTTTGCTGCACTTTGGCTTATTAAAAACAAAATGTGATAACTGTGGTTATAACCTTTAAATACTTTGGCCTGCTCATGAGCTTGCTTGAGTCATGAAGAGTACAACACAATCAAAATGCCCAAATTTGGCCACAATGTTTAATTAGCTGCTTGCTATTCAAGCCTGCATATTAAAACCTGTTTACAGCAGTATCTTACTTTTGTGTGCTTTCATCTTTGGAAATAATCCAATGTCCTGTCCAGTGTGGCTCAGTTTAGTTTTTCTTGATTTTGCCTCACACTGAGGCATTATGAGCTGAAGGTTTTATATGGCCTCATAATTGCAACTTGCAGCTGTATTTATTATCACAATCATCATAATTATTATAATTGTTTTGTATTACTTTTTTTTTTTTTTTTTTCCTAACTGGACCTTATTTATTAATTGTCCTGCCAGATTTGATACAGACAGTGGTTAATCAAAGAGATCTGCTGTGGGGACAAACACAAAGTGCTCGACACATCTCAAGCGGCTTCTAAGTAAAGGCCATCAGTCTCCTTAATTAGGTCTTCTCATTTGAGCTGAGTCTAAAATCACCTCAGTGCAACTGCTTTTCTCAAGCTCTCACCAATTTTAATTAGGCCCACTGGAATATTAGCCCTGTTTTTCCTCTGTTCCTGCTCATTATGAAATTAGACAAATGAATATTTGACTTTCGTATGTGTCCTCTCCACCCAGACACACAATGCTCATCTCCTCGAACCCTCTTGCAGCGAGGGGTAAAGAGAAAATAATTCCCTAAAGTGGGATAGTAAATGGAGCTGTGAATAAGAGTGTGATATATGATCAACCTGACTTCCCTCTAACCTGGGCTAATTAACCATGTCAACACAGGAGATTATACCCTCCTGTAATGTTCTTGAACACTGTCCAAACCTCCAGTCCTTCTGCCATCCTCTATTTCAACAACCTTTAATTAAGGTCCACTACATGCTCTCAACTACAGAGGACACACATTGTAAAAAGAATCAATACTTATTGTGAAAATAAATGGCACTTTCCACGAACAGGGTACAAAATAGGTCCTGAAATCTGAAGCTCTTAATTCTTCGAAAAGGCTTTTCTCCTTTTTTTTTTTTTTTTTTTTACAAATCGTGAAATGAGATGTTTAACTCTGTAAACTATGTGAAATATTTCCAGTTATTTGACATTAACAGTGCAATTCTGAGCATTCCTGGCATCACTCTCACCTGAATTTGGTTTGTGGCAGTGATTCAATATAGGCCTTAAATTGGATGTGGTTTTGTGGAGTATAGACAAGTAAAAACAACTGTGGAGGAAGGTTCAAACTAGATAATATCTCTGGTTGCTTGTTAAGGGTGTTCAACTGGCCAACATGGGGTCACTTCTATCCTCATCATCATTATCATCATCAATCATATTGAAGTTCTTAATGAGCTGAATCATAGGTGCCATAAAAGTAGGATGCTGCTAAATTAGCTTAAACACAAATCCAATTTCTTTGCATTTGACAAAGCAAAATGTTTAAAATGAGCGGTTTAGAAGATTCAGTTCACGGAAATGAATTAGATGTATGAATGGTGGCCTGTTATCTATATCTTCCTAAATTAAATGGCTGAATGTCGGTGTTTAATATGCAGCTATACACAGTTTCTCAATTTCCGCACCTGCTAAAGCCAGTTGAATTGATTGATGGCAGCAGCCTCCAGCTCTCCACTGAATACGATATGTCCCACTTTAATAGCTTCAAGTCCCCCCCCCTTTTTTTTTTAATGTTGTGTCTCAAAACATCACATCTTCCTTTTTACCAGTGTTCTTATTTTGTTTGATCATTTGGATTATGTGCTGCAAGCTAGACTGCTTCAAAGCAGCACATTCGGTTCATGTCCTCAATCTCCTGTGTTGTGCTGCAGAAGAGAGATGACAGTTTGTTTTTTCAATACTACACCTCTCTATGATCTGTTATGAGTAAAGAGCTGCATGCATCCAGAATCTGCATATTTCACTTTTTTAAATATTTCCTCCCTCCCAAAAAAAAAAAAAAAAAATTATTCAATTTTATTATTGTTAATGATTTTATGATTGATTGATTAGATTGTATGATGTCAAACGATAATCATAATCCATTTTCCTTTAGCGCTTACCCTAATCAAATATACCTGAACAGACTAATCAAGGTTTTCAGGATTACTAGAAATCTACAGACAGGTGAGTTTGATCAATGTTGGAACTAAACTTGATCTTGAAGGCTAGTGTTACCCATGATTATTCTATGACAGGGGTGTCAAACTCAAGTCCTGGAGGGCCTCAGCCCTGCAGAGTTTAGCTCCAACCCTAATTAAACACACCTGATCCAGCTAATCAAGTCCTTCAGGCTCAGTTGAAAACTACATGGGGTGCGTCTCAATCAGCTCCCTTGTTCAGTAGTCAGGGCACTGATCAGGGAGTCGGCCATTTTAAGGGCTGTCTCAATCGCGAAATCCTTCCAGTGCACCGGAATGTTCGCTCCCTGAAAAATCCCACAATGCACCGCAAATTCTAGGGAGCACCATGCTCCCTTACCGGAAATAACGTCACATTTCTGAAGCGTCAAATATAAACCACACGAGCCAACTCGATAAATATGACACGCGATAGAAGATTTGAAAAGAGTCACGATTCATGAGCTAGGGAGCTGATTGAGACGCTCCCATGGTTTGGGTGTTGGAGCAGGGTTGGAGCTAAATTCTGCAGGGCTGCGGCCCTCCAGGAGCTGAGTCTGACAGCCCTGTGCTATGACTATGTTGCAGCACTCATTCCTTAACCAGGGGGTCTCCAAACTCGGTCCTGCAGCCAGTGTCCTGGCTCCAACTTGCCCTAACTGTTTAATTAGTGTTGGAGCTAAATTCTGCAGGACACTGGCCTTCCAAGACTGAGTTTGGAGAACCCTGTCCTAAACACACACCTTATCTGCAATCAGGAATGCTGGAGGGCCAGTGTCTTGCAGAGTTTAGCTCCAACCAACTTCAACACACTTGCCTGAAGACCTTGATTAGCTAATTTAGGTGTGCTTCATTGTGGCTGGATCTCAACTCTGCAGGACAGTGGACCTCCAGGAATAGGTTTGGACATCACTAGTGGTCATAAGATATGAATTGTTTGTTTTGTGTGGTTGTTGTGTGCTCTTATTTTGAAGTGTATTTTTGTGTCCTTTTGCATGAATTCACACTCTTGTCCTGATTATACAAATCTGTCCATGTTTCTTATTTGTAGTTTCCCCCTAATCCTATTTTTTTCCCCTACTCTTTGTCATGTGGATATTGAGTGACATCTTGAATATTTAAGTGCAGAATTCAGTTTAAAAAAAAAAAAAAAAAAAAAACACACAATCAAACCTTTTTTTTTTTTTATTAAAGTTTTTGCATTCCATATAGCAAAAATGATATGGGGAACAAGTCTCATTCCTACATGAAAATGACAGATACCCTAAATGTTGTAACAGATAGGGCCGGACACAAAGGTAAGTGGCAGTACGTGAATGTTTATTGAAATGCTGAAGGTGGTAGGAGTGATGGATGAACGTCAAGAGGTGAGTAATAGAGTTCACTAGAGAGATCCGATGGGAGAGGAGGTTGATAGTAATGTCGTTCTTTCCACAGGGCAGCAGCAAATGACGAGAGGAGGAAATCTTCGGAGACGTTCGGGTTGTCAAGACCGATGATCTGGGAGGAGAGGACACAAGGAGCAGAGACAGGAGGTAAGGCACACAGAGGTAATTTAGTCAGCGAAGTATATTCTCAACACTTGGATAGTGGGGAGCAGAGTCCACGTCGTAGTTACGAGATCGGACAGCGTGAGTGATCGTTGTGATTGGTGGGGCGTAGGGCCTGACCGATCCTTGACAGTACCCCCCTCTCCACGGCCCGCTCATGAGGGCCGCCCTCGGCGTCGTGGTGGTCTACCCCGGCCTCGGGGTGCTGGGCGATCGGGTGTGTTGAGTGGAATTCTTCAAGGAGTGTCGGGTCCAGAATGTCATCCCTAGGTACCCATGAGCGTTCCTCAGGACCATAATCCTCCCAGTCCACGAGGTATTCCAGTTTACCGCCACGGCGTCGAGATTCCAGTATCTCCTTGACTCGCTATACAGCTCCTTCATCTATGATGAGCGGGAGAGGGGGTTCTTCAGTCTGGTCAGGCCCTGGAGAAACAGGAGGAGAGAAGGGTTTGAGTAGTGACGCATGGAAAGTGGGGTGAATTTTGTAATGTGGAGGCAATTGTAGTTTATACATGACTGGGTTGATTCTTTCCAGGATAGTGAAGGGGCCAACGAATCTGGGACTAAGTTTTCGGCTAGGCAGGCGCAGCTTGATGTCCCTTGTGGAGAGCCAGACCTTTTGCCCGGGTTGGTATTCGGGATTGGCGGATCTTCAGAGGTCTGCTGCCATCCTTTGTCTGCGCACTGCCTGCTGGAGTTGGTGGTGTGCAGTGTCTCAGAACCAGTAGTCGATGGCGGGGACTTCAGACGGTTCTCCTGACCAAGGGAACAGGGAAGGCTGGAAACCGAGTACGCACTGGAAGGGAGTGAGTCCAGTGGAGCTCTGACTTAGTGAGTTCTGGGCGTACTCGGCCCAGCCTAGGAACTGGTTCCAAGAGTCCTGGTGACCATGGCAGAAGGTTCTTAGGAAGCGTCCCACGTCCTGAATCTTGCGTTCGGTCTGCCCGTTCGACTGCAGATGGTAGCCAGAAGATAGGCTTACGGTCACACCCAGGAGGGAGAAGGCCTTCCAGACATGAGAGTTGAATTGCGGTCCTCTATCTGATACTATGTCCTCAGGTATACCATAATAGCGGAAGATGTGGTTGAACAGGAGTTCTGCGGTTTGTAGTGCTGTGGGAAGGCCTTTGAGGGGT
Organism: Onychostoma macrolepis; assembly: GCF_012432095.1. Lineage (NCBI taxonomy): Eukaryota > Metazoa > Chordata > Actinopteri > Cypriniformes > Cyprinidae > Onychostoma > Onychostoma macrolepis. The sequence goes on along the minus strand of NC_081161.1, from coordinate 22,533,205 downwards.
ATAAGATGACAGAACTTGGAGAAGTGGTCGATGATGACGAAGATACATGTATTACCATCAGAGGCTGGTAGATCGGTGATGAAATACACTCCTAGGTGTGACCAAGGGCGGTTAGGTATGGGTAGTGGAAGTAATTTGCCAGTGGGGAGATGACGGGAGCTTTTGGAGATGGCACAGTCAAGGCAGCCCTGGACGAACCTTCTCACATCCCTAGCCATATTGGGCCACCAGAAGCGATCTTGTAGCAGCGAGAGAGTAGCGTTGGCCCCTGGGTGGCCAGTACCAAGGGAGTTATGGGTGGTACGGATGAGCGGGATGCGTTGGGTTCTAGGGACATACTGGTGATCTGAGGGACAGCCCGGCGGATTGGCAGGTGGAGTGGTAGAGGCGACTGGTGGAGAGGTCCATTGAATGGGACTGGTGATGATCTCGGTGGGTAAAATCTTCATTGGTTCTTCATTGTTGTCTTCGGGGTTATGGATGAGGGATAGGGCGTCCGCCTTGACATTCTTAGAGCCAGGACGATAGGAGATTTTAAAGTGGAATCGTGTGAAGAACAGGTTTAACCATTTGGCGTCGCGGAGATACTGGAGATTCTTATGGTCAGTCAACACTAAGAAGGGGCGTGCAGCCCCCTCCAACCAGTGCCTCCACTCTTCCAAGGCGAGTTTGATGGCCAAGAGCTCACGATTGCCGAGGTCATAATTTCTTTCCGCCGGGCTGAGTTTTCGGGAGAAGTAGGCGCATGGATGGAGTTTGGGAGGCGTCCCCTGCTGCTGCGATAATATGGCTCCTACGCCTGTTGTGGAAGCATCAACCTCTACGACAAAAGGTAGTTCGGGATTGGGGTGAACGAGGAGTGGAGCGTTGGTGAAGGCATGTTTGAGTTTGTCGAAGGCTTCTAGGGCACTTGGATTCCAGGTGAGTGATTTATTGTTTCCTTTAAGGAGGTCAGTGAGTGGGCTGGTAATGGTGCTGTAATTGGATGTAAATCGTCGGTAGAAATTGGAAAACCCTAGGAACCTTTGAAGCTCTTTGATGTTGGTGGGAAGGGGCCAGGATGTGATAGCCTCCACCTTCCCCTTGTCCATGCGGATGCCACCATTGTTGATGATATACCCGAGGAAATGGACTGTGGTTTGATGGAAGGTGCATTTTTCAGCTTTGAGGTATAGGTGGAACTCCCGTAAGTGTTGGAGGACCTCCGCAACATGTTGGTGATGTTGCGGTGGTAGCTGGGCAGCTTTCTTGGGACAGAAGACGTCACTAAAGTGGGCATAACAGGATGGGATAGTCGATGGATAGTTTCTCTACTGGGCTCTCCATGGAGGTGGTATGGATGGGAAGTTGGATAGGATCCTTGAGGGAAGGCTTTGGTAACCAGGGAAAACAGTGAGGAAAACAGCTCTTGCCCCACTGTAGGACTTCTCCTGTCTTCCAAGATAGGTGGGGATTATGCTGCACCAGCCAGGGACGGCCAAGGATGATATCCACAGTGGAACCCTCCAGAACCAACAAATGCAGTTCCTCCTGATGTAATTGTCCAATGCGTAATAGTAAGGGCCCTACACTGTGGCGAACGCAACGTCGTGTTAGGGGTTTGCCAGTTATGGATTGGACCTCATAAGCGGTCTCCTTGAGCTGCTGGATAAGGTCTCCAGAGATGAAGTTTCCTGCAGAGCCGGAGTCGAGGAGGACGGTAACTGTAATCACAGAGGATTTGGCAGTAAGCTGAGCACATGTGGAAAGAGGGTTTAGTTTGGTGAATGGAGGACGGACGGCACTCACCAAGATCCGGGGAGGACAGAGGGCACTCCAGGATCTTGTGCCCACTGGCGCCACAATATAGACATAAACCTTGGGTGATCCATTTTTGTCTCTCTTGCGGTGAAAGGCGGGTTGAGTCAGTTTGCATGGGTTCTGGAGGGTCACTGGTCTCTGGTTGGCGTGGAGGAGGAGTGGCAATGGCTGTGGAGGAATCGGTGGAGCAAGCCTGCATGCGGTTGGAGCATCTGATGGCCAATTGAATAAAATTATCCAGACCATATGTATCATAGGCGCTGAGGTGAAGACGGAGTTGGGGATTAAGCCCTTGTCGGAAGGCCGTAAGCAAAGACAGTTCATTCCAGCCGCTGGCAGCAGCGAGGGTTCAGAATTTGAGAGAGTATTGGTGAATGGACATTGACCCTTGTCGAAGTCGATAAAGTTTTTCTCCCATGGCGGAGTCTCCTGGTGAGCTACTAAACACTTCCCGGAAGTGGTTGATGAAGTTGAAGAACGTCTGAGTGACAGGTCTGGCCTGGCTTAGTATGGTATCTGCCCATCGGAGCGCAGGGCCTGTGAGGGAGGCAACGACAAAGGCAATTTTGGATTGATCCGTGGGAAACATGTGGGTGGAGATCTATGGTGAGGGTGCATTGCAAAAGAAAGCCATTGTACTCCTCCGCCGATCTGGCGAAAACGATCGGAGAAGAAGTGCTGGTTGTTGTGCGGGTAGGAAGAGGTGCAGGAGCGGATGGTGCCGGTGGTGAAGGTGATTGAAGTAATATTTTCTTAAAGGAATCCACCAATTCTTGAAACGGATCCGTAGAACTCATCCTGCTGTCGGTATACTCGGTCCGATCTTCTGTAACAGATAGGGCTGGACACAAAAGGTAAGTGGCAGTACGTGAATGTTTATTGAAATGCTGAAGGTGGTAGGAGTGATGGATAAACGTCAAGAGGTGAGTAATAGAGTTCACTAGAGAGATCCGATGGGAGAGGAGATCGATAGTAATGTCGTTCTTTCCACAGGGCAGCAGCAATGACGAGAGGAGGAAATTTTCGGAGACGTTCAGGTTGTCAAGACAGATGATCTGGGAGGAGAGGAGGACACAAGGAGCAGGGACAGGAGGTAAGGCACACAGAGGTAATTTAGTCAGCGAAGTGTATATACTCACCACTTGGATAGTGGGGAGCAGAGTCCATGTCGTAGTTAAGAGATCAGACAACGTGAGTGACTGTTGTGATGGCTTATATATTGGCGTTGATGACTGATGTGATAGGGTGCAGGTGAGCGTGATTAGTACTCGGGTGATGTGGATCGTTGTGATTGGTGGGGCGTAAACTCTCCTGATATTTTAAGAACATAATTTTTTTTTTTTTTTTTTTAAATAATAAAATAATTATACTTTCTTACCTTTTGAAACTTAGAAGGGTTCAATTTGAGCAGATGATTTTCACTGCCATTGTCAGAGCGTATTTCCCCAGAAACTTTATACATTCAGCATCTGGCTCATAGTCACGATCTCAATATATTGTCAAAACTATCGTTTTCAGCATCTTCAAAACAACATTTTGATCGCTATTCACCACATCCACCATCAAAGGACAGTGACACTTATATTTCATTATGTAGCCTGTAGTAATTGCTCTGCAGTAAAGCCATTCAAGCCAGTTCAATTTTTGCAGATGATTATTTGTTTTATGCATGCCCTAGAATTATGAGTGAAAAATCATGTCATTATTATGTTTTAAACAGTGCCACTTTGTGGAACAAAGGTGAATTGCACTTATTGATTATGCAGACAGCAATTATTGTTGTTTAATGTTTAATCTTTCCTGCTGTTAGGGAGCAGTCCGGCGACATGACAAAGAACGTTGATCCTGATTGGTCCGCTTGTGTGCATTGGAAGTGCTGATTGGCTGATTCACAGATAGAACCTTATAGAAACAAGTTAGAGTTCGACTTTGTAGATAGAACCTTTTTGTTTTCTAAATAAAAAGTCCTAAAATGTACAAAACTTAAAAAAATTAAAAATCACATAATGTAAATAAGTTGTCACAGAATAAGAATATGTGAATAACTCAATTTTGACAAAAATGTCAGATAGAACCTTATAATTCCAAGGCAACAGAATATGTAAATGTATTTGTAGTTAACTTAGCATGAAATTACTGTATTTCAAATTAATGTTAGTATATTTATTTTTTACTAAGGAAATACATGACACACAGGCTTAGGATTTAACACCTGGAGTGCCTATTTACACTGAGTGCAAATAGCCCGTCATGTTGGCAGAGGCTATTTACACTAACTCTGCTCACCAACATGTGATTGGGATATTCAACACTACAAAAGACTGTTCAACAGTTCCATTGGCATGGAAAAGTGTGAGTTGTAGTCTTTTTGACGCGATCCACCTGGGTTCAAATCCATCTTTTGCTAAACTTTTTTGTTTGTTTGTTTTGTCTTCTCCCTTTTCAAATATCATATCATATTGGAAAGGCATTTATTTTCAATAAAAATGAAGGAAATAATCAAAAAGTTGAAAAAAAAAAAAAAAAGTATCAGGTAGGGTAGGTGTAGGGAGGACATCAGGTAGGGTAGGTGTAGGGAGGGATGCCATCTTATTGGGACAATATAAGTCCTCCCTACACCTACCCTACCTGATGTAATGTGCAGATGAAAATCAATTGTGGCAGTAATAATGCCAGAAGTAATTTTGTTGGGTTTTCAGTCATAAATTACATTCTGTAAGAAACACAACATTGGTGACTGCAACTTGTTAAAAAAATAAAAAAATAAAAAAATAATAATAATGAAATGTTCTTCCAAACCCTTCATTTTTAAAGTGAGATTTTGCAGATTATCAAAGCTACTTTTTTGATACAGTGAAATGAAACTAATCGTATTGCCATACTCCAAAAAGAAGAAAAGAAGAAAAAATGCCATTAAAATATATTATATGACAAGATAAACTATGCCTGTTGGGTTGCCACGCCCTGCCATGACCTTATGTTCGTGCTCAGTCAAGCTGTGCGCCCTGCACAGCGGGTCACTACACATTTGATTATTTCAACAGCATCAAGATGGCAGATAAAAAGTAGGCTATGAGCAGTATTTCAGAGATAGCTGTTTGAGATCCTGTATTTAGACCGGCTCCAGCCCTTAATGAGAAATATAAAAAGCTTTCTGTAAATACTGCAAAATTACAGCTAACAGATTTTCAGAGGGAAAAGATTGGCAACTCTACATAGATGCCACTTCAGTGGCAGTCTATGGAATAATTTGCATGAGATAACTTCTTATAATGAAACTGAGAAAATGCACACTTTTGGCACCTTTAACTGTATCATGTATTAATATTTACTTTGTGTTCCAGGACTGAAGATACCTTCTTGATGTATCAGCAATTCTTAATAAAGATGATAAATCAGTCTTAATAATCAGTCTGAGTCTTCAGTTGATTTTCTGAAAGCAAAAAGTGAATAAAAACATATTGTTCAAACATATCTCACACATGTCCATTCCTTACAGCTTCCTGTTTCTTCCAGCTTGTGCGCCCAAATGCTACCAGGTAGAATGTTTCCGTCAGTCAAAAGGCTCCTGAGGATAATCAGCCCTGCGAATTGAAAACAGCCCTGCGAAGAAGCCCTGCGAATTGAAAAAGCCCATTCCAAATCATCAGTCCTCATTCTGCTGGATCTATCTGCCGCATTTGACACTGTCAATCATCAGATACTCCTGTCCACCCTCTCACCACTGGGCATCACTGGCATTCCACTTCGCTGGTTTGAATCCTATCTCACTGGTAGGTCTTTCAGGGTGGCCTGGGGAGGGGAGGTATCCAAAGCACATCAACTGGTCACTGGGGTTCCTCAGGGATCAGTTCTTGGACCCCTCCTCTTCTCCACATACACTACATCACTGGGTCCCATCATCCAGGCACATGGATTCTCATACCATTGCTACGCTGATGACAAACAGCTCTATCTCTCTTTTCAACCAGATGATCCAACGGTAGCTGCGCGGATCTCAGGCTGCCTGGCGGACATCTCGGCATGGATGAAAGAACATCACCTGCAGCTCAACCTGGCAAAGACTGAGCTTCTTGTCCTCCCTGCCACTCCGACTCTACAGCATGACTTCACGATCCAGTTAGGTTCATCAACAATAAGCCCATCAACTTCGGTCAGAAATCTTGGTGTAATCTTTGATGATCAGCTGACCTTCAAAGACCACATTGCAAAGACTGCTCGATCTTGCAGGTTCGCACTATACAACATCAGAAAGATCAGGCCTTTTCTGACAGAGCATGCTGCACAACTTCTTGTCCAGGCCCTTGTCATTTCTAGGCTGGACTATTGCAATGCTCTTCTGGCTGGACTTCCGTCAAACACAGTCAAACCTCTACAAATGATTCAGAATGCAGCGGCACGACTGGTCTTCAACGAGCCCAAAAGAGCCCATGTTACACCTCTCTTTATCTCCCTGCACTGGCTACCAGTCGCGGCTTGCATCAAGTTCAAGACATTGATGCTTGCATATAGAACAACCACTGGCTCAGCACCCGTTTACTTGCACTCTCTATTAACAAACTACATCCCCTCCAGAAATCTGAGATCTGCTAGTGAGCGACGCCTCGTGGTACCATCACAGAGAGGCTCAAAATCACTCTCCAGAACATTCTCGTTCATCATTCCTGGCTGGTGGAATGATCTTCCCACCTCTATCCGGAATGCTGGATCCCTGTCAATCTTCAAGCAACAACTGAAAACTCATCTCTTTCGACGGCACTTGACTTCATCCTAAACTTAAAATAAAAAAATAAATTAATCAATAAAAAAAAAAAAAAAAAGATCTTTACTTATTCCTTCCTTTGGTAGTTTGTATTTATTTGAACAATGCCTGAGATTTGATGTTGCAAGCACTTCGTCTGTCTGATTGCCTCTTCAAGATGAATCGCTTTATGTATTCCCCAATTGTAAGTCGCTTTGGATAAAAGCGTCTGCAAAATGACTAAATGACTAAATGTAAATGTAAATGTAAATGTAATCAAATACAAGGGACAGTACATATGCACAATCAAAGTGCATACTGTATGTAAGTAAATATTACACACAGGCCTGTATGTTTCTTTTTTTTTTTTTTTACGTTCAAACTTACAGCAGTTTTGTCTGACAAGCCTGTTAGTCCAGTAAATGTTTTGTTTCACATTGAAGCTTTGCTGTATATATATATATATAGCTCTGCTCATATACTGCTTATATCCTTTTTATAGGAAGTCCAGCTGAATTTGCACTTTCTTGTGTCTGCTAATACATGGAGCACAGTAACCAAAGTCATTACCATCCTTCAGGCTGAAACCAGTGTACTGATTGGCTAGTTCTTTCCAACAATAGACCAACTGATGTTAAAGTTAAACCTTTAAGTAGTCTTTAAATTATGCAACTAATTAAACCACTCCTATGATTGTTTTATTAAGGTGCTGTTATGACATCCTTACCCAAAAGTTCAGAACAAGACAGAAGACACTCCAATCAGAAAGAATGTCCAGCTGTTATAGTAACAATAATGACACACAACTTTGTTGTCCATATGACTCCTGCTAATTCATGGTAGATTTTGCAAAAAGAATAATCGCATTTAATTTCAACATTTTGCATGTTATTCTGCACTTTATTGATTATCTAGTGGGGATGGTGTGGTGAATGTGATTCAGTTGCTTCATGTTATACTACTATCTAATTAGGCTTTTTCTCTAGTTTGTGGCATTTATTCTGATTCCCCCCTCCCCCCCTTTATTCATATTTCTTTACCCAGGTTCACATATTGGCTATAACCTTCCCTTGGCATACTGGAGACCTTTTACCACCAATCACTAGATATAAATTCACTGTTTATTCAAAATGTCAATGTTATTTACTTCCTGAAATAAGTCTTCACTTAATCTGTAATTAACTTTTTTGCTGGCAGCAGAAAGTGCTGGTAGGAAAGTTTGACCAAAATAGCAACAGTAACTAAGGGGGATGGGACATAGAGAAGGGACAATTGAAAGTGCAGAATTCATATCCTCTTGTGGTGCGTCATAAACTGCAGTGATATCTGAGGTCAACCACTTGAAGGTAGAAGGAATGACATTCAAAGTATCAGGTACCCTGAAAAAACATCCAGGTTGCTCTTCAAAATATACATGCTGCTTGGCATAATTCTGGGCAAGAGACAACCTAATTCTAAGTATTAAAATCTGCCTCAAAACTTATTTTGCATTGTTTGTGCTACAGGCATGGCACCTTAAGGGTAGGTTTACCCAAAAATTAGAATTCTGTTGTTTACTCAAGCTCATGCCAAACCTGTATGCATTTCTTTCTTCTGCATAATACAAAATAAGATACCATATTTTGCAAAATGCCTTGGTGACTTTTTCACTGTTTGAAAGAAGAAAAAAAAACAATACTAATAAAATATACATTCTTCAAAATATCATCTTTGCAGTTCTGCAGAGGAAAGAAAGTCTTACAGGTATTGAACAACATGAAGGTGAGTAAAAGGTGACAAAATTTCATTTTGGGGTGAACTGAATCATTAAGCATATAGAGGAGTGGTGTGGTATTAGTTTTCTGTGAGGATGTTCACCAGGTGGACAATAAAATGCATCTGTGAATATGTGTGAAAATGTGAAAATGTGGTTTAAGTAATTGTCAAATACATTGTATAACAGCTCAAATACCGGGGGTAATAAAAATTCAGATTTTGTCTCTGAAGTGATGTGATAACAGATTAATGTCCAATTAACACATAACAACCCTCTCAAGTAGCTGGCCAAATCTCCAAGGAAAAATTATGTAATTTGCAGGCACATTAGTTTATTACTGTGGTATATGATTTCTCTCAAAACTATGTATTCATTGCCAGCCATCTCATTTTAAATGGGGCTTGTGTCTTATTCTTTCTTTATTTGTTTGTTTGTTTGTTCATTGATTGTACCCACCTTATATAAAAAATATTTTTTAAAGAAAGAGCATGGACAAATTCACACACAGGCCAACTTGGAATTTGCCCTGGGCCCATGCAGACCAGTAGAGGACACTAACAGCAGGAGCTACACACAGCTTGAAGTGCGGTATGAAACTATATAATTTATTTATTCATTCATCATGCTTTAATCAACAGATGGGAGAAAAACAGAAATCGGTAAATGGAAAACAAAACCAAAAAATGGGAAAAGGAAAAATTATGTTGTCTGTGATTAAAACAAAATGAAATAATTAACAAACAGAAATGTGAGGAAAAAGAAACAAGTGCAAATGAAAGGATTTCTAACATATTAACAAATCAATATTGTAATAAAGTAAAATTATAAAAAATAATTGTACTTTTTAAATAAGACTAAATATTTTATAATTTATTATATATTGTATTATATTTGCAAAGTATTTATTTTAGATGATAATTATATATGCCCATTTGGTGTCAATTCTTGTCAATTACTTCTATATTTTCCACAAAAAAAAAATATATATAAATAAATAAAATAAAATAAAAAATCAGAACTTTGCAATTTAAATAAATAAAAATTAAGGACAAAACACGAGACAAAAAGTTAGTTTCAGGGCCATATTTTTTGATTGTTATTAAGTATTGATGAATTGAATTTGTCCTAGGTTTTGTAAATGGGGGGAAATAAACAGAAGGATAGCAGTTTTTCTGGTGAGCTTCTACAAAGACAGCAAACACATTGCCGGTATTTATCTGTATTTCATGTCATTTTTACACGAGATGTACATCCCACCCAGCCCTCCACAGAGAGTTGTCTCTGTGATTTAAGACACTGCTACACAGAGGGTGTGTGTGCGCATGTACATGTGTGTTTTGACAGCAGGGCAGCGAGAGTTAGAGGCTTGGTGAGTAATAGGTGATGGTGCTTTGCCAGACTTACTCTAACGGTCATAAATTATAAAGCGAGCAATTATGGCTTTTTCCAGAAATTAGCCTGAGGAAACTGAGTGTGTGTATATAATGCATTCCATACATACCGTTCCACACCTGGGCTTCCAGTAAGCACCCGGTGTCAATAATTTATGTTTCCCTGTCTGTGCAGTTTGTATAAGTACATTATCATAGTGTTGGTGGTGATAATGGCAATGATGCTGATTGGTGGAATGCTCCTCTGGCTTATTAGTTCATCCCTGCAAATCAGACCCCAGCTCAAACATCCATCAGTTTGACAATGACCATTATTTTTTCATATTCGTTATGTAAATGCCTGCAAGAGAATACATTTGAAATTTTCTCTGAAACCTTCAAGATTGTGATAAACATTGCTTTGCCATTAATAATATGCTGAAAAAAAGTTGACATTGAATGCTGTGAAAGGTTCGAACAAATATCCAGTACATTGATGCATCGGCGATATATTTTTGTGCATTTAAAAAAAAAAAAAAAATCAAAATCAAAGTCTTTTATCATTTTAGTGCAATGATTAAAAATTAATGTAAATCTTAAATGCCTTTAGAGGCCATTCTGAAAGTAATTTGATGTAGAATTAGTGGCTGGAGATCAAATAATGTAATTTTAGCTAATGACATGGATTTTGCAAAAGGCTGGGGGACTAGCACAGCTGATACTGTAAAAACTGTCACCACAACCCATTAATAATGAAAATGTGTTCTTAAATAAGTTGTCACAGAGTATGGGTGTTGATCAGTGGAAGAACATTACTAGTGTATTAGTGAAAATTATACTTTTTCATTCAATTTATATATGTGTTTTATCTCTATCCATTTTCATCATTACTGGCCTCAATTTAATTTAAGAATGCAAAACTAAAATATTATTGTTGAATGAATGAATGATGCATTTATATAGCACTTTATTGTGTATTGTTGTACACCCAAAGCGCTTTACAATCATGTGGGGGGGTCTCTCCTCAACCACCACCAGTGTGCAGCATCCACAGTACAACGGCGCCAGAGAAAGAGCCATAGATCCAATTCAGTGGATGGGGACTATTAGGAGGCCATGATTGATACGGACCAGTAGAGGGAATTTGGTCAGGACACCGGGGCTACACCCTACTCTTTATGAGAAGTGCCCAGGATTTTTTTTAAATGACCACAGACAGTCAGGACCTTGGTTTAACATCTCATCCAAAGGATGGTGCTTTTTTGACAGTATAGTGTCCCTGTCACTATACTGGGGTATTAGGACCCACACAGACTGCAGGGTGAGCACCCCCTGCTGTTCTCACTAACACCTCTTCCACCAGTAACCTAGTTTTCTCAGGAGGTCTCCCATTCAGGTACTGACCAGGCTCAACCTTGCTTAGCTTCAGTTGGCAACCCAGACTTGGGCTGCAGGGTGATTTGGCTGTGGCTGTTGTTGCGATAAAGTTTGTTGCAACCATGTTAAGTAACATTAAGGTCGACAAGCTCTTGATTCAAACCTTTGACAAATTCATTATAACTGCAATAGTTCAGGAAAAGAGCTCAGGATGTTATTGTGTTCTGCATACAAGCAGAGACATGCTTGTCAATGAGAGATCAGGATGCCGTAATTGGCTGGCAAGTTTGACCAAGGGGCCTTGCTGGCTATCAGCTCGGCACAGTGTCTTGAAAGGGCACATTCAACACTACACTGACATCCCTGCTCGAGCCTACAGGGGAGAATGAAGCCTAAGTGCTGTCTGACAAGCTGATTATCTTTTCTCCCTCTCGTGGCAAAGAATACGCAAGAGAAGCATAGTGGCAGCCCCGCCAAGGACATGATTTTCTCACCACGGGGGTCTTTGGAAGTGAACTAATGAGTAGAGGAAAAGGTGAATGAGAAGCACTCTGTGAAATAAGGGGATACTGTATGAATACAATTCTGCGTGTCACATGCTTTATTAGCCAGCATCAAAGACATCGGTGACTGAAGTGTGGGTGGAACAAAACCTTGGACATGCAGTTGAAGTGTTCTGTGGCTTTCACGATCACTACACTAAAATCTCTTTTCCATCTATGGGATTTGCCTAGAACTCTCAACCTTGTCCCTTGCTGACTATCTGGCACCATGTTTTATCATGCCACTGAGTATATAGAGAGAGCAATTGAGAGTATCTCAAAGCTTTTTGGAGCAAGCTGAATAAAAGGGATACTTTCTGAGCAGGGAAGAGAGTTAAGTACGGGCAATTTCTATGAATTTATTACTCTATATAGAAATTACACACACACACACACACACACACACACATTTGGATCTGTAGGGTTTGAAGAGGATTTATTATTATTATTATTATTTTTTTTGGCTGCTGTGTGTATCTAGCATTGGCAAGTGAACCGAACCATACTTCAACCAAGAATACTAAAGGTTAGTTGGGAATACAGGCAGGGTGATATTATATATATATATATATATATATATATATATACTGCATATGGTGTAAGGCATTTAGGCACATCTTAATCTGCAAAGAAGCAACTGTAGCTCATCAGCTCACCTTTTAAACCTTACAGTGCTTAACATGGCAGCAGTGATATCTTTTTCTGCATTCAGCCTGACACAAATCACCTTTATACATGAGAAGCATTGAGAGCTCATAAGAGTCTTTATATGCTGGTCACACAATAAGCAGAGCTGTTTGCTTTATGTGTGACCTGCATCACATCTGCTCTACAATAAAGACATGTCTTTACAGTTCAAGCGAGACTTGTTTATTTAATTTAAAGGGGAGAAATTTATATGTCTTCCTCTGCAATGTCTGTTTCTATGGTAATGTTCCACCCTGAAGGTTTTCTCCATGAAAATAACGGATGGAAATGCAGAGTTAAAAAAAAGTTAGCTTTGTCAAGGTGGCAAATGTGACAAAGTATCTAGAAATCTTTTATTACTATTGTGTTATGTCATTTGTGAATAAATAGCTTTATACATTCGACAGGTGTGTTGCATAATCTTACTTACCAAAGAGACTCAATAAAATGCAGAAATGCAATTACCAGGGTAGCTGGGAATATACATTGCAAGCCATGACTGCATAAGAAACCCCAAGTAACTGCAAATAAACTGGATTTCTCAACTAATAGAGAGTCAAAATACTACTATACAGCTGCATTGGTCACATCAATGAGTATGTTTACATGCACACCATTCACTAATAATCACCAAACATCAGTTAATTGAAATAACCCATTTTACTGGTTAACATGCAAATTAATAAATGCAATGAAAGTAAACTGTGTTTACAAGATCTAGTAAAAAATCTAGTTATTTTCTGGCAGTGAAATATACATGTACTTCTACTCAAAGTTTTCCATTTGTTATGCGAGTTGTGATGTTACAATTAAAAACCCCAGAGTTTCCAAATTATCAGCAGGAAACTTTCTCTTCAGACTCTTTATCCTCTCATATTTGACTGTACCACTTTTCCTATGGCTACATGAGATGAGAACATATTTTTATAATATCCTGGGTCAAGAAAGAGTCAGAGTTTGTAATATTTTTTTCCTCCTGCTACTAAGACGCTTTGTCACACAGGCCCTGTCCCAAATGGTACCCTAAACACTCATGGTCTTCTTATGAGTCTGCACTTCTGTGATGTAATGCCGCTTTGACTGTTGGGTAGAAGTCTGTTGCAGAGCTCGCTTCAGTGCAGGCTCAGCAAAAGTGTGCATCAGGGGCCACCGCAGAGAAAGGGTTCGCAACCACCCTTCTGAAACCTAAAATGACATTGGGACACCATACGATTTCACAGTCTTCACAATCTTGTGCATGCAGCGGCCACAAGACCGTAAGAAGTGTGCCATTTGGGACAGGGCCATATTACACATGCACACTTCAGTAAGCCAATGGAACACAGGTTAGGGTGTTTACATGCCGAGCTAAATCGTAGTAATTGGCAAAAACCTGTGTTAGCTTATTAAACATAACCGGTTTATGAATGTGCAAGACTGCAAGTAACAACACACTCAGTGAGTGTAGGGCATTTCTAGTGCAGTTGGAGATGATTAAAGGTTTTTAATTACTTTATTCATGTGAGGTCATGTTTGAGACTAGTAGGTGGGTTTTGAAAACAGTTTGAAACTTGTCTGGTTGTGAGAATCAGTTGCTCTTACAGTTATTGAGAATGTGTTGCAGTAATCACCAAAGGACCGAGAATGTTTCCCAAGTGAGAGGAAACAAATTGTTACAGTGTATCCTGCACAGAAATGAAAATCCCATATGCAAAAATCGTATAACGTATTCATAAGATTTTTAGAAATGTTATAATGTGTGTTTGTTTTTTTTCCCTCTTTTTTTTTTTTTTTTTTGGATTATTGTTTTATCCCTTAGGGCTGCATTCTCTTGCTTGGATATTCACATCAGGTTTCCTTTCCCTCTTTCTTTTCACTGCCCAAGGCAGCCCACTGGCAGAACTTCAGAGGCACTCAGCTATCATGGTGGAATTCCCCTCTAATTATTTGATGTGAGGTTTCACAGGGAACCCTGATGTGCAGTTCTTTAACCTTACTTAATCTGCAGAGATATATATATTTTTTTCCTTTGGAAAATATTTACTGATGCCTTGTCATTTAGGGCAGAGAGAGATCTCTTGATAAAAATCATTCACGACTTTCAACCTAAAATATGGATTTAACATTTTTTGGTGCAAGGAAACACTTTTTAAAATAACCATGCCTCAGAGCACATTCAAACATGTCACATTACGTGCAAAATTTGTTTTCGCAGTAATGTTGTTGAATGAGCACGAAGGCAAGATGCCTAAAGGGGTCTTGGCAGTCTCCTTGCTTCCAGTGGTATTTTAACAACTGCATGTAGCCTAGTATGACACAACACATCCACAATCATGTGCTCCACATATTAAAGAAGGTGAGCAAATCATTTTGAGATACGTGTAACTGTGGGAGGGAAGAAAGATAATGCATCTGTTTATCTTTGAAGGAAAAGATGCGTTAACTTATTTTCAATAGTATGTTACTCAGTATAAGCCAAGGAATATGGAAATTCACACTCAACCTCATTTTATATTATCTAAACTCAAAGGAATAAGCTTAGGCAATGAAGAACATAGCCTCCAGCCTCCTCTAAGTGGAGCATTAACAGTACAACAGTGGACGGAGATTGATGAGAACAAACAATCACATTGCTTTAAGGGCAGACTTTCTCACTCACTTCCTGTTGCATATCAACTATGACGTCCTATTGTTTTACTCTGCTTCCCTGAGGATAAACTATAACCTTGAGCTTTTGCAGAAATATAGAAACACTGGCCTCATTAGCCCTTTCGATTTGTTTGTATCGTTTTAGTCACTTTTTAAGATCAATTATGGAATACATTTAGTCTTTTTATAGTACGAGTTAACAAGAAGTTTTGGAGTGGTGCACATTCAACTTCTAAACATTAATCACTGCATTCTTGCATTTAAAACACATGCTGGTTTTGAAGCAGAGATTGTGCTGTGTATTGCATAAAGTTCAATTTTGGTGAATTATTTTGGAATTATCACTACCCCAATTTACAGAATGTAAATGTAATTAATTCATTTGCATTCATTTTCAATTATACAATTTATAGAATGCATTTATTACGTTTTAATATCTTTTACAAATATTGTCCTAAAATTGCACTGTCACATCCATATTTCTTCATCATGCTCATGTGGCAGTAAGTAGTCCCACTAACTGATAGGTTTGCAATTACAGTATTAATCACACGACAACAATTTACATTTCATGAGCATACCAGTTATGCCATTCTAATCACTCACTTTCATGAAATGTATTATGTGAGAGAAAGCCATGAGTATTAGTTAAACAATTGTGTAAAAGCAAACAACAACAGATGAAAGAAAACTAGTTAGTGGAAAGAAAATTGGAAGAAGAGGCTTGTGCAAAAGAGAAAAAGCGATTGAGAGACGTGAGACGTACTGAAGTTTGTTTGGACCCCAGCTGTGTGTTTGCTTGTGACTCACAAAACCCATTAGAAATTGGTTGGGGGGTCAGAGCTCTGCTTCAGCCAGAATAGATTGGCAGTGTAGAACAGCAGAGTCCACCTCCAGCTCATTTTCTCTCCCTCTGTGTCACCACAAAAGCAATCTCACACCACAGGCCTCATGGCTGCGTGGCCACACAAAATCATAAAAGGTTTGGATCATACTCTGTGTCATACCACCCTGGTGAGCGAGAAAGGCATGCAACTTGGAGCAGGAAGCACTTTGGACTGAGTATGTTAATTTTTACACTGCATGACTGATAGAGTGAGGGCATTCCAAGAAACTGGAGGGGGGCACACTAATGGAAAAATCTTTTTGAGAAATTTGAGATACCTTTTTTTGCTATAAGTTCTTTTGAACTTGATTCATCTCATTTTACTTTTAAGAAATTCTGAGAAAAAAATATATAAATATCACAGTTTTCAGAAAGAAAATATTTGGCAGCACAACTACTTCTTCTAATGTTTCTTGAGCACCAAATCAGCATATTAGAGTGATTTCTGAATTATCATATGACACTGAAGACTGGCATAATGGATGCTGAAAATTCAGCTTTGCATCACAAGAATAAATTAAAATTTTAAATATATCTAAATAGATGTTTCACAATATCACTTTATACTTATATTATCAACATTTATTTATTATTATTATTATTATTATTATTATTATTATTATTATTATTTTAATCAAAGATCCTTGTAGAGCTCAATAAGCTTCTTTAAAAAAAACAATATATATATATTTAAAAAAAAAATGCAAATAACTGTTGTCCATACTTCTGATATTAAAATATTCAATTTCCATTCATATATATATTTTTTTTTTTGGTCCCACTTTATATAGGTGGCCTTACAGCTCATGTACACTTTAAGGTTGGGTTAGGTGTAAGGGATGGGTCAACAGTGTCAACAGTGTAATTATAAATGTAATTACAGAAATTAATTACAGATGTAATTACAAAGAGGCATATATATATATATATATATATATATATATATATATATATATATATATATTACAATAAAAGTAGAATGTAAAAACATCCCTGTATACAGTAAGTGCATTGTATCAAATAATTAATATAAATGTAGTTACATAGTAGTTAAGGCCACCTAATATAAAGTGGGACAGCTGGTTTTTTTTTTTTTTTTTTTTTTTCTTTCAGATTAGAATCCAGAACTCACAAAACATAACTTTTTTTTTTTTTTTTTAATTTGCTGATCCATGTATTTCTCTTTAAAGACCTTTCACCACCACTTTGTTTTTGTTTTTTTGTTTTTTTATTATTTTTTTTTATTATTATTATTTATTTTTTACAAAGCAATATCAATCATGCTGAGGTTGTAAAAGGAGGATTTGAACAAGCTGACTAGACAAGTCAATTGACGTTTGTGACATTTAAGGTTTTTTTTTATGTGGCAGATACTGTATGTGTTGTTGTCTTGTACATACATAGCAACCTACAGTAGAGGTGAACTCCCATAGCGCTGAGTGATTGAGGTGCTCTGTGGGGGGTGTCATAGTGGCTTCCTGCTGCGCACAGGCAGGTGTGCTGACACCTGAGGGGCATTTGGAGGACATTAGAGACGTGGCTGTCAAACCGATGTGCAGATCCTCGCATCTGGCCACTGCTTAACAAAATGTCAGCCACGGGTCACGGGATGTGTCAGCGGTAAACTTGACGTGCAGATGTAAAGATTTGATCCTTTTGGTGCGATGTTAAATCCTCTCCTGAGATCCTCTCTGGGAAAAATCAGACAGGCCTATAGAGAAACAGGAAGTGCCACAGTCAGCTCATTATAAACATTACTTACCACACACCTTACTTTCAGAGTTATATCAGTGCACATTCAGAACCAGCCAAGATAAAAGGAGCAGCAAACAAAGGTGGCTATTTCAGGGAATAAATAATACCTTTCAGTTTGACAGACATTCATCTCCGCTTGATGACACTTTATCAATGGCAATATGAGCGGAAATAATTTCCCACTCATTTACACTCCTTTCAAAGGTGACTTCATCACCGGTGTCTGAAAGACACGGTGCCCCTTAGTAACAAATGATTACCACTAAATGAATCCCAGAGGTTCCGTCACTAATGCAGAACAAAAGGGAGCGCGAACAAGGAGGCAGAGCGGCTTCAAGATCTATTTTTCAGCTCCGCATCATTTCTTGCTTCACTGATCTATCACTAAACAACAGCTGCTGTGCCGCAGCCAGCGCAGCGTTTGCTAGGGATGGTGATCAAGAAATAAACAGGGAGGGAAGAGGGAAAAAAAAGAGGGGGAAAGGAGACATTTAAGTGGTGAGGTCACGTGTGATAGCCTGAAGCTCTCCAAAGTGTCGCGGTGAGAGAGAAGAAAGATTGGGAACTCTTGGCAGGTCTGTCTCACATGTGATGGATAACATGCCACCTGTAATGGCTGACTAGGTAGCTGCATTAGACAGGCATTTTGCAATCATTCCCATTTATTTTCTCTCCCTTTCCCACTTTTCATCATTCGTTGTGCTTCTCTCTCTTTTGTAACCAGAACTCTACACACTTCAGATGTTTGAGTGCCAGATTCATATGGCGAGCACGTCTCTACAGTTTCAATGTAAATTTTTCCCTGGCTGTAAAAGATTTTAATTTGGTCCCGTTATCGCATCTGCTTTAAAGCGGCAGTTTTGTCTGACCAATAAAATGCAGCAGTCATGCGTTTAGAAGTTAAATAAGGAATAGTAGGCTATAGTAGTTGTGATAGCTTTATTATACTAGCATTTGTTTGTATTTGTAGAATAATCACTTTTTTAAAAATACCACACTTTTACAAACTGCTGACTCCGGGTACTCGGTGTGTATTATGTAAGGGATAATCAACGGCTAGTTTTGAATGCACTTCGCGGAGGCTCTTCACCTCCATGTCGTGCATTCAAATCGTTTAATGCACAGCTAGCCGCTGATTATCCCGTTTATGTCATGGTCATTTGCCAGCATTCACATATTAAAGATGTTAATAATATTTGCGCTGCAATATTTGACCGGAATTACCATTCAACTGTAACTGTATGTTACTATGGTTACCAATGTTTATAGGAAGCTCATTGATATAGAACGTGGTTAAACTGACCTGGAACTACTGGAACTGCAGTTAAACGAATTTAATCAACACCTGCCAGCCAATCAGAATCGAGTATTCAGACAGACCATGGCATAATATTTTCTAATAATTTAACACACTGAGGTAAATTCTTCTACTTATGCTACAGCTATCGCACCTCAAGACACTGTTCAGATGATGCATTTCAAGACATTTGTCTGGTTTTGGTCCTTAAAACGCTCTTATGTTGTATTTTCCTCATGCATCCCATCCTACGCCTCATTTTAGACCTAGTAACGAACTCTTGAGGTATTGAGGAACTACTTTAGCCATGCGTTTCCCTGAAAATAACCAATCAGATTCAAGCATTCAACAGCCCCATAGTAACCTAAACAACATTTGAAGTGGATCAAAACCTTTCATCAAAGTTGTCCTAAAACCTAAAACCAAAATGCGTTCTTGCCTTAGGACAACTTTGATGAACTTTTTTGATCCACTTCAGACGCTGACCACTATGTATTTTATTTAATATAATGAAACGCTTGTTACCAAGTTACTCTTTTTCTTTAAGTTACTTGTTTCTTTTCTTTTTTCTTTTTTTTTTCTTTTTTTTGTCCCCCTAGTTTTTACTGCAGATTAGCTCAGGGGCGGATTGGCCATCTGGCAATTCTGGCAAATTCCAGAGGGGCCGGACCATTTTGTTTAATGTGGGCCGGTAAAATTTTTTAAATATATATAAATAAAATTGTTTTTACGGGCCAAAAGCGCATAAGACGCGTTTTTATCGCTTCGCGATTTCTCTATGGTTATAATAATAATAATAATAATAATATTAATAATAATAAATGTTAAGCATTTGGCCCAGTCCCGATGGGCCGTCTGAACCGTTCAGTCAAAATCAAGCACGTCATCAGAGAGTGCAACACAAGCTAATTTTCAGTAAAAGCTAGATAATGGACCGTAAAAAAGGAAAGACGGTGCAGAAAACTTTGAGTAAGCAAAAAAAAAAAAAAAGGGGTAAAAGTCCGATGCTGCTAAATTAACCGAAAACCATAAAGTTAACTGAACTCATTTCAAAAGGTTTAAATTCGGCTGCTGCAGCGGAGGACAGTAACGTTAGTGCCGCAGAGGTAAGAAGAAAACAAAAAAGACAGCTAGCACAAGTCATTTTCACACTACTTCTGCCAGTTAGCTCCAGTGTTTTTTTTTACAGTAGCCTACATTGTATTAAACAGTTGTTAGCTTAGCGTAGAACCCCAGTATATTTTAAAATGTCATTGCTTTGTGATAATTGGTTACAAGTGTTAACAATACGTTACTGTTACTGAATTGCATAACTGAAATAGTAGCAGATAAAGTGGGATTTAGAGTAAACACTGATGTAGTCTAACACATCAAAAACCTATAGCAATAGCCATAGAACTATAGACATTTGTAGTGAACTTTACTTTGAATATGTAGATAGCCATATATTAAAATAAAACATTGAATACATACAGTACATAAGTTTACAGTATCCAATTAATCCTTAGGTAGGGTGGAACATAGGCTTCTATTACTGGCACTCATATGCGATAGTAAGATGAGGTATTATATGCCATTGGCTTACTTATGTTCTCCCTTAATTGTCTGAATCGTGTGTTCATCTATTCAAAATTAGAATGTTACTGCACCCAGTGCACAGCTCAGCTGCTGCAGCAGAGTCAAGGGTCATGGAGGTAGGAAGACAGCAATGAGAGAGACACACCCTGACTCAAATGCTGCCAGTTTCTTAATAATGTGGCTCTAATTAACTATTAGTTAACTCTTAGGATAGGAGGAACCTGTGCATGTATGTCACACACACACACACACACACACACAAATGCACATGCAGCACATACTAGCAACACTTCAGCATACTTTAATTCACAAATAATTGCATATCAAATAGGATTTACTGCTGCTACTATTTGTAGTTTTTGCTATATATTCTATTCCCTTTTGTGCTATTATTACTTGTTTGTATTAATGTGTATTCCAATGTTGAGAGCAGTCAGTGAGAAAATATTTTGCTGTAATGATACATCCTAGGCTACTGTGTTCATTAACTAGGATGCTGCTGGAATCAGTGCAGCCAGAAACCCCAGGTCTTCCAATACCAGTGCTATGATGAAGGATGCTACGGTAGGCCTAGCAGAGACAGGGAGGAGTGACAGACAGTGACAACAAAGAACAACATACTGTAGAGAATGACAGTAACAGCAGACAAATGGCATAAAGAGACACCACAGAGACTCTATAACATCCTCAGATTATATTTCATTTGTTTTTACTCTGTGTAAATTTGTTATAAACGTGTGGTCTTTAAAACGTAGTAAGCATTGTTTGCCAGACACATACATTAAATGTTTAAATATATGTTACATATACGGTACTGCTTATATTATTTCACCATCTGTACACAAATGTAAGTAGTGAATGCGTGTCTCCGTGGGTGTGGTTGTGTGGGCCGGTGTGGGGCTGAATTTTTGTCCCAGTCCGCCCCTGGATTAACTGGTAGTAGTCAGAGTTGATCGCTGCATGGTGAGCACAGGATAAAATACATTCACTGAATGTGTTGTATGTTGCTTTGGTCAAAGCTGTGTACTATATGAAAAAAGTAAAATAACGGTCACGGTGTGACCCAGATTCCACCTCCTGAAACGTGTGTGTGTGTGTGTGTGTGTGTGTGTGTATTTAAAGCATACTTTCTTATTCAAAGTGACTTAGAAAAGTGTTTTATAACAAAATACCAGTGTGATGAATTATAAGGTTTGCAGTTTGTAAAAGTGTGATATTTGTTAAAAAAGTGATTATTCTACAAATACAAACAAATGCTAGTATAATAAAGCATCACAACTACTATAGCCTACTACTTAATGTGGATAAGTCAGCTCTGTTTTATTCTTCATATTCTTCTATTGTCACTGTCATCATCATCTTCATCATCATCGTCGTCATCTTATTATTTAAGTTTAGTTAATAAAAAAACAATCATTTTTAGTTCATTTTAGTTCAATTCCATTAAATATTAATAGATACCACTTTTGACTTTAAAAATGTATTATGTTGAAATGAACATGAGAGCAATGAATTCTTTAGAAGTCAGCTGTAAATTTACCTAGTCTGTGAATGCAACAGATTTTGCCCTTGTGCTTCACCAGTCACAGTTTTGAGCGAGAAGAAAAGCACTGTTAAAATGTTATATGACATCTCGGCTACAGTTTGCCTCAAGGCATGTGTGGAACTCTATAGCCAGCTGGAAGAAGAGTTTATGGTCTGATGAGACCACAATTGAGCTTTTTGGCCGTCAGACTAAACGGCATGTTTGGCATAAGCTACACTGCACATCATCAGAAACTTACTATCCCCACTGTGAAGCATGATAGTGGCAGCATCACGCTGTGGAGATACTTCTCTGCAGCAGGTCCTGGAAGGCTTGGGAGGTAGACGGTAAAGCAAATCCAGCAAAATACAGGTAAATCCTGCAGGAAATCCTGTTGTGTCTGCAAAACACCTGCGACCTAAGAGATTTATTTTCCAGCAAGACAATGACCTCAAGCATAAAGCCAAAACTACACAGTAATAGTATAAATGGCCTGTGTATAAAACTTGTAGATTTCATCTTAAATGTATGTGTATGTGCAAAAGTTTTTTTTTTTTTTTTTTGTGCATGTCACACATGAAGCCATACACGAGCTTTATAAATATTTATACGTTTTATAGATGGGTAGATGTTTTCATTTTGACATGAAATAAGGTATTTCATTGATCAGTGACAAAAATTCTTCTCTGGTACAGTCTTGTAAAATAATGAAACATGAATTAAACATGGGGAGTCAGTCCTTTACATTGAAACATAAGAAAATAGGTGCAAAATGGTTGGAAAACTGATGGGTGATCTGCCTTGCCTGTGAAATGCATCCTCCTTTTTTCACGGATATGTCTGCTTCCTTTCACTCAATGTCATGGTAAGCATTCAGACTTTCAGCTTTGACAGGTGCCTCATATTGATCTATATATCAATAATGTGTGTGTGGACACATGTTTGTGTGTGACCTTGAGAGATCTACCACATTTGTTCCTTTGGGCTTGTGTTCACTATAACATAAAAAGGCAACAGAAAGCAAGAGCCAGAGCTTTTGAAAACATTCAGGCTTCGTAGACGAATAGTCAAGAACTATTCATGCCCCTGTACATTATTATGTTTTCTTTCTTTCTTTCTTTCTTTCATGTATAATACATCATAGTCAATTGAAGAAAACTAAACAAATGGGACATATAAAACTTTCCTAGCTCATGAGATTGGAGTAGCACAATTTGTAAGTATGTTGACAGTGTAGTAGCAGCAGCTTCCTCAGTCTGTGGTAATGTTTATTCATTTCACTCTCATCACTTAATGTTAAAGGAAAATATGAAAAGCATGTACTGTATGTGTTCAAATTTAGCCAGCTAAATGTAAAAACCAGAAAATAAATAGAAATGTGAAATATTAACTATACTGTTATACATTCACAAAGTTTGGTATTGACAACTGTATAAATATCAAATTGAACTGTTCTTATAACAACTTAAAGGAACAACTTGAATATTGTCTGTATGAACTAATAAGAAAAGTCAAGCTCTGTATATGCTCATAATAGCAATGGATAAGTAACCATAGAGGCGAAAGTACATTTTGAAGATAGTGATTCCAAAGACTGGAAAGTCTTATCACACACACACACACACTCGTGCACACACACGCACGCACACACGTTTGTTTTTGTGAAAAGTGGGGACATCCCATAGGCGTAATGGTTTTTATACTGTACAAACTGTATGTGCTATTGCCCTCCATCAACCCGACACCTAACCCTACCCCTTACAGGAAACTTTGTGCTATTTCAGATTTTCAATACACTCCATTCTGTGTGATTTATAAGCGTTTTGAAAAGTGGGGACATGGGGTAATGTCCTGAAAAGTCACCTTCTCCTTGTAATACCTGTCATACCCTTGTCATTATACAAATTGATGTCCTCATTTGTCACAAAAACACGCACACACACAAACAAACATGGGACAAGTGTGTGTGCAGTGCAGAGTGACTTATTACACTGTACAATGTGGCAGACAACTTGTCGTCAGGTACAGTTTAACACTTCACACCAAAACTAACTCAATATGCGCTTGTGAGTTTTGAAAATGTAAGGAAGTCTTTTCAGTTATAGAATGAGATTATCACTCTTGTTAATCAAAATGTTCATGAACATAGTTGTATTTAACACTCTAAAACAGGACGGACATCTGTATTGTATTGCTGTGTAAATGTAACCTATGTGTGTGATGACCTGCTCAGCTCAGTGTTAAGAGTTTGCTTCAGGTCACTGCGCAGCTCATTGAAGATGAGACAGGCCTCTGTTCAGGATGTGAGAAGGGGAAAAAAAAACATCAGACAGATTTATTAATGGAGTCTAGCTTTCAGCACTTTTGTAATGGCAGTATGTTAATAAAGCAATAAGCCACAAGAGGCCACCATTATGGATTGTTCTTATGACACAATACTTTTTAGAAAACTGTAATTTAGCAATACATAGTTTTATATTATTTTGTTATTTTGATTAATTTTTAAAATGGATTTTGCAATATATATGATTATTTATTTATTATTTATATACATATTATACTATATTAATAGAGGGATGCACTGTAAATAGCTACTCACAACACGACCAAATACAGAAAAGTACAAATACTCAGCGACTTGAGAAGGATCTGAGTGGGTGTTATATAGTGTGTGTAATAGCTTTCAGGTATGTGTGCGATTGGTGACAGCTGTGTGCAATCAGTGCAATGGATGATGGGAAATGCAATCCAGGGTGACGTGCAACAGTCTGTGTGGTGCTAAAGTCAATGTAATCAGAGGGCAACCTCTGATGGCAAGTGGACGGAAGACCACATACAGGATTCGTGACACAAATATACACAATGTGACCAAATACAGAAAAGCTTTGCAAGGAGTACAGACCCCAATGGAACCCTTATTTACTGCTGTAATGGTTGAACTTGGACAATTTCTTCAGTTTTTTGAAAATGGGTAGTTTATTAGTATGAAATTTATTAGTTAGGCTTTGGTTGATTATTATTTATTAAAACGAGAGAGTAGATCTGAATATAAAGTTGCACAAATGCATTCTCAAAACACCATGACATACAGTTGAGGGAACAATGTTTGGAATAACTCAGTGTGAATTAGCAGTTAATTAGATACTAATCTAATGTATAATTTAGTTACAGTATGTAAACATTTATTTATTTATTGTTTTTTAGAACTGAATAATACAGCTGTTGATCAGACCCACAGAGTAGTTGATAATTATTTAGGCCATCTAAGCCCATCTTCCTCTTTGCTTCTGTGCTGAGATGAAGTGATAAAGTGGATATGAAGTGCTTTGTTTTTAGGTCTTCTGAAATATTTTTGAACAGGTTATGCTGTACTAGTAATGATTTCTGTTATTATGGCCTGGAAATAGCGCCTTTATTGTGAAAAGACAGGTCAAACAAATAAAAATATAAAATATCAGTTGTGTTAGTCTGTTTTCTATAGATCATAATTCTACAGGTTAATGAATAATCTATTTGTAACTGTGCAGACCATCTGTTTGATTGATACAAATTAGAACATTATTATTATTATTAATTAATTAATTTGTTTGTTTATTTATTTATTTTACTATGTAAAATCAAATCAAATTAAGCAAACATTTTGGGGAGGGAAACAACTTGATGTAAACACAATACTGTTGCTTCTGCATGTTTCTCATCCATTTGATTTACAAATTTATATACATATGGTTTTCCATTTGCCATAATCCAATACCATAAATTGTGTAAACCCTTTTGAGATCTAGTTCATTTTCTGGTCTGTAAATCTTCATGCTGCAATAACAAAACAAAATGTATCAGAGCTGTGCAGTACAGTAATTAAAAACAAGTTAGCAAGCAAATATAACTGAAGGTTGAGATTATTTATAGGGTTTCTACATATATTAACAGTTTTATATTTTAATTGTATTTGTTACAAATATATTTTCTGATTTAGTAGGCCTAAATAATAACCTCATATGTTGGTGGAGGTACACTGGGGACTGGACCGTAGTTTGGTGGAAGTGCATCTGAGACGCTGTCGTAGTTGGGTGGAGGTGTAGTTGGTACTGGACTTTAGATTGGTGGAGATGCACTGGGGATGGGACCATAATTTGGCAGAGGCATAGATAGGACTGGGCCATGTGCTGCTGGCAGCACATACACAACTGAACTAACAGGCCCAGCCACGGCAGAGGGGTCCGGCTGGCTCATTTGCATGATATGGTTGACAGGCAAATCTGTGGTCTCATAACTGACCATGACAGGGGTTGACTGAGAAAGAACCAACATGGCATTTATTATACATCTATTTTATCTGGTTGATTTTTTTTATTATTATTATAATTTATTATTATTATTATTATTATTTTTTTTTTTTTTTTTTTAGGTTTACCTTTGGGTTGCAGCAATAAGAAAAGGAGGTTACGGCAATAGCAAGTGAGAAGATGAAGATCAGAATATTACAGGCGATAAGGACATAGAAGGACACATCCAGTTAAATCTAATTAATAGAGATACAGTGATTATGAACTAAAATATAAATATGAATCAAAAACCAGTTGCTAGATCTAAACAGTATTAAGGGCAGATTAGGCACTGCTATGTTAAACTGTTAAATCAGTAGCTGTGTTTACATGGACCCTAATAATCTGATCATAATAGGACTAGAAGCACAATCAGAATAAAAAAAGTCACATGTAACCACGTCAATCGGATTGAATTGGCCAGATCTGATTAAAATTTTGATCGGATTGAAAACTGAAACTGGAAAATACTGCGCATGTGCAGTGCCATAAAAATAGCGTAATGACCAACCCGATCTCATGAAAGTGTGTATCAATAGCACAAATTTATGTTTCAATTTGGCATACTGTTTACTGTTGCAAGTACGATGTCAGACACTGTAATACGCTCTGGTCCGCTCCCTGCTTACCATGGCGATGAGCTTCATAGCAGACTGTCGTCACTCAATGGCTGGATGTCTAAGTGGTGCCCGCAAAATAACATAGGCTTTATAGACAATTTGAAGAATTTTTGGGGCAGACCTGACCTGTTGAAAAGAGATGGTGTTCATCCCTCCTGGGGTGGTGCCGCTCTTCTCTCTAGAAATATGGCACATAGTCTTAGAGTCCGTACTTGACTAACTGGGGCCCAGGTCAGGAAGCAGACAGACTGGCTAAACCGATCGTCTGCTAGCCGCCTCACGTCACAGAAGTCAGTTAACTCTCAGCACATAGAAACTTTTTCACCTAGATATCTATATTTTCACCTAGGTATAGATACACACTATAGAGACTGGGTCTGTTCCCCGAACTAGAAAATACAGAAAACATCCAAACTAAAGTAATAGTAACAATTTAATTGATGTTCAACAAATAAAAAAACGATATAATACAGATAAACACATGATAAAGCTTGGCTTATTGAATATTAGATCCCTTTCTTCAAAAGCACTTTTTGTATATGATATGTTCACTGACCATAAACTAGATGTGCTTTGTCTGACAGAAACCTGGCTAAAACAAGATGATTACATTACTTTAAACGAGTCTACACCACAAGATTACTGTTACAAACATGAACCGCGTCCAAAAGCTAAAGGGGGATGTATTGCTACAATTTATAGCAATATTTTCAGTATCTCTCAGAGGTCGGGTTTCAAGTATAATTCGTTCAAAGTAATGGTGCTTCATATAACGTTATCCAAAGAAACAAGTATTAATGATAAATCCCCTGTGATGTTTGTACTGGCTACTACAGGCCACCAGGGCACCATATAGACTTTATTAAAGAATTTTCTGATCTTCTATCGGAGTTAGTGCTGACTGCAGATAAAGTCCTAATCGTTGGTGATTTTAATATCGTTGGGATCAGCATTTATAGACATTCTAAACTCTATTGGTGTTAAACAACATGTGTCAGGACCTACTCATTGTCGAAATCATACTCTAGATTTAATACTGTCACATGGAATTGATGTCAGTGGCATTGAAATTTGGCAGCAGAGCGATGATATCTCAGATCATTATCTAGTCTCCTGTATATTCCATATAGCTAAAGCTGTAAAGCCAACTCCTTGTTACAAATATGGTAGAACCATTACCTTTACCACAAAAGACTGCTTTATAAATAATCTTCCTGACTTATCTCAGTTCCTCAGCATATCCAATAGCTCAGAACAACTTGATGATGTAACAGGAACTATGGACTCTCTCTTTTCTAGCACTTTAGATGCGGTTGCTCCTTTACGCTTAAGGAAGATTAAGGATAAGAGTCCAACACCATGGTATAATGAGCACACTCGCGCCCTAAAGAGAGCAGCCCGGAAAAAGGAGCGCAGCTGGAGGAAAACTAAATTAGAGGTATTTTGTTTAGCTTGGCGAAAGTACCTATCCTACAGAAAAGCATTAAAACTGCTAGATCTGATTACTTTTCGTCTCTTCTAGAAGAAAACAAACATAACCCTCTGTATTTATTCAATACAGTGACTAAATTAACGAAAAATAAAGCATCAACAGGTGTTGGCATTTCCCAAGAGCATAGCAGTAATGACTTTATGAACTACTTCACTTCCAAGATCGATACTATCAGAGATAAAATTGTATCCTTGCAGCCGTCAGCTACAGTATCGCATCAGATAGCGCACTATAGATCCCCTGAGGAACAATTCCACTCATTCTCTACTGTGGAAGAGGAAGAATTGTATAAACTTGTTAAATCATCTAAACCAACAACATGTATGTTAGACCCGATTCCATCTAAACTACTAAAAGAGCTGCTTCCAGAAGTCATAGATCCTCTTTTGGCTATTATTAATTCATCATTGTCATTAGGATATGTCCCCAAAACCTTCAAATTGGCTGTTATTAAAGCCTCTCATTAAAAAAACACAACTTGACCCCAAAGATCTAGTTAATTACAGACCGATCTCAAATCTCCCTTGTCTGTCAAAGATACTAGAAAAGGTAGTATCCTCACAATTGTATTCCTTCCTAGAGAAAAATGATATCTGTGAGGAATTCCAGTCAGGATTTAGATCGTATCATAGTACTGAAACTGCTCTCATTAGAGTTACAAATGACCTGCTTCTATTATCTGATCGTGGTTGTATCTCTTTATTAGTTCTACTGGATCTTAGCGCTGCGTTCGACACTATTGACCACAACATTATTTTGAATAGACTACAAAACTTTGTTGGCATTAGTGGAAGCGCCTTAGCATGGTTCAAATCATATTTATCTGACCGCCATCAGTTCGTAGCAGTGAATGAAGAGGTATCATATCGATCACAAGTGCAGTATGTACTTGAGTACCTCAAGGCTCAGTACTAGGGCCGTTACTTTTACCACTTTACATGTTACCCTTGGGAGATATTATCAGGAGACATGGTGTTAGCTTTCACTGTTATGCTGATGATACTCAGCTCTATATTTCTTCGCGGCCCGGTGAAACACACCAAATTGAGAAACTAACGGAATGCATAGTCGATATAAAAAACTGGATGACGAGTAATTTTTTACTGCTAAATTCTGAAAAAACAGAGGTGTTAATTATCTGACCTAAAAACCCCACATGTAATAACCTAGAACATTATCTAACACTTGATGGCTGCTCTGTCAATTCTTCTTCATCAGTCAGGAACCTTGGTGTGCTGTTTGATAGCAATCTTTCATTTGAAAGCCATGTTTCTAGCATGTTTCCTTACTAGAACCAGGAAATATGACCATATTAGCCCGGTTCTGTCAACACTGCACTGGCTCCCTATCAAACATCTGATAGATTTTAAAATCTTGTTAATTACTTATAAAGCCCTGAATGGTTTAGCTCCTCAGTACTTGAGCGAGCTCTTATCACAATATAGTCCTCCACGTCCACTGCGTTCTCAAAACTCTGGCCGTTTGATAATACCTAGAATATCAAAATAAACTGCAGGTGGCAGATCCTTTTCCTATTTAGCACCCAAACTCTGGAACAATCTACCTAACACTGTTCAGGAGGCAGACACACTCTGTCAGTTTAAATCTAGATTAAAGACCCATCTCTTTAGCCTGGCTTACACATAACACACTAATACGCTTCTATTATTCAAATCCGTTAAAGGATTGTTAGGCTGCATTAATTAGATCAACCGGAACCGGGAACACTCCCCATAACACACAATGTAAGTAAGTAGAATGGCATCTACGCTAATATTTTTCTGTTTCTTTCCTATTCTGTTTCTCAGTCCGTATCCTTGCCGCTGTCGCCTCTGGCTTGCTCAGTTGGGGACACTTAATTTCTAGGGATTATCGCCGATTTGATTGCACAGATACTATTTAAACTAAACTGAGCTAGACAATGACATCTCTGAATTCAATAATGAAATGCCTTTAACTGAAAATTGAGTGTTTAATCTTATCATTATACATTACTGACACTCTATCCTCCAATTTGATACTGTTAAGTGCTTTGACACAATCTGTATTGTTAAAAGCGCTATATAAATAAAGGTGACTTGACTTGACTTGACTATATGCAAAAATGTACTTTGGCGTGCATATGATACGCAATGGGTAGGATTAGGGTTGTAGGGTAGATGTGTATCATATATATGCAAAAACTGCATATCATATGCACGCCATAAGTCCATTTTTGTCCTAAGTCCATTTTTGCATATCAATGTCACAATTTTTTGTTTTTATTTGGTGTACTAATTATATGCATTTTTAGGAGACCGGCTCTACACTGTAAAAAGTGATAAGTTGACTTAACTTAAAAGAAAATTGAGGAAACCCGTTGCCTTAATTTTTTTTAAGTAAATGATAATTAAAAAAATATGTTAATTGAATTGTCAAGTTCACTTAACTTTAAAAATATATATATATATTATGCACTTAATAATTTTAAGGCAACGGGTTTCCAAAATTTTTTTAAGTTAAGTCAACTTATCACTTTTTACAGTGTAATGACGTATGACACGTGGCACGAATTGTTCTTCCTGGTGAATAAAGTGTCATGTAACACAGTTCGTAGATCGGGAAGAAGGAGGCGGGAACCGGCGAACATTTAAACAAAGTTTTAATAAAATTAACAAACATAAAAGTAAAGCGGCAGCCCCTCACGGACGACTGCCGCACATAAAATACAAAATAAAAGTCCAGGCCTGGTCCTCTCTCGTCTTCCACTGTCGTCACTCCTCCTTTTATCCTTCCGGAGCTCCTCTGTGGGACTCGAGACCGGCGAGTGGCGCAGGTGTCGCTCATTATCATTAACTCCACCGGCCTCGCTCCGTTCCCTGGGGGGAGCCGATCACGGCGGCCGCGGCGTACCTGGGGGTAAGGACAGACGAGGCGAGAAAAAAGGAGACGGAAGGATGAGGAGAGACAGAGACGAGAGAGGGAAGAGAGGGAAAAAAAAAAAATTCTCGGTCCGGTTCCCAGACACACTGCCGCTCGGTCCTCAACCAGGCTTTCACTCGCGGTGCCATGCGATGGTACTGGACCTCTTTGGTGGACGGCTCTGCTCCTCCGCCTCCTGGCGGACGGCGATGGCTTCTCCGGTCGAGGGCAGCCGGTAGCGAGTCCCCCGTTCCCTGCTCCTCCCCAAACATGGCGGATGGCAGCAGGCTCCGGCCTCCTGGCGAACGGCGCCGACTCCTCCGCTCTCTCTTGGACGGCGGCCACCCCTCCTCGACCCCGGAGCACGGCAGCGAGCCTTCCGTCCCACCTGTTCTTCCATTGCTCCAGCACCACCGCCTCGGGCAGCCACTGGCGGTCTTTGCTCCTTCGTACTGCCCGACCTCGTCAGCACCGCAATCTCCCTCAGCGGTGAGGGCTCTTCTGACAGCATGTCCCTCCTTCCTCCCGGGTTTCGGCACCAATGTAAAACAGTTTGTAGATCGGGAAGAAGGAGGCGGGAACCGGCGAACATTTAAACAAAGTTTTAATAAAATAAACAAACATAAAAGTAAAGCGGCAGCCCCTCACGGACGACTGCCGCACATAAAATACAAAATAAAAGTCCAGGCCTGGTCCTCTCTCGTCTTCCACTGTCGTCACTCCTCCTTTTATCCTTCCGGAGCTCCTCCGTGGGACTCGAGACCGGCGAGTGGCGCAGGTGTTGATCATTATCATTAACTCCACCGGCCTCGCTCCGTTCCCACGGCTCTCGGCCCCGCCCCACTCGCCACATGTCATAAATGAGTGTCCAGTCATTCTAAAATTCTGCTTTCACTCAGCATCTGTGAAGTGGAGCAGGACAACATCCCACCAATTCTTGTTTAAGACTCTCATCCAAAGACGACTGTGGTTTTGGGTGTGGGAAAGGGCACTTTTACTGCTTTCTAAAGAAAGCAGCACAGCACAACAGTTCATATGCTGGTCGTCGCCTAATTAGGACCTGAAGTAGATCAATTTAATGTAGACACTAGGGCTTCCACTTTACTACTAGTTACAGCACAAAATAAACATGAGTCAACATCAGAAGGTATGTTGAAAGATACAGTACAATTTATAGGAATCTGTATCATGTCTCATGTAATTGTCAGTGTTTCAACTGCAGAAAGACCTCAATAAACATATTTTAAACAATATATCATGTAATGTTTACCTTTAAAAAATCCAATGGCCAGAAAAAAAAATCAGTATTTGAAGAGGCTGTTCTTCAACATTTAATGCATGTTTGAGTAAACCTGTTTTTTTTTTTTTTTTTTTTTAATGACAGCCACGATTTAAATGTTTATATTTAAAAAAATAAAAATAAAAATGGAGGAGAAACATAATATTGTGGTTATAAAGCAACTTTATAATTAGATAAACTAGTGATTGTATACTAATCAGTTAATTTTATGCCTACTTTTGATTGGCTGATTAAACAGTTGAACAGGTATACCTAATAAAGTGGCTTGGTAGTGTAACTGAAACAATATTAAATCAAATTTAATTGGAATTTGTGTCAATACCCAACCCTACTAGACATACACACACACACACACACACACATACTGTAGGCTACATAACCACTTACCTGAACTTAAATAAAGTGAGAGCGGAGAGAGATAAAAATTATTGCAAAATGTACGTAGCTGAGTATTTGTGAGGTTTTGACCTACAATACAAATAAATAAATAAATACATGCATCCATTTATTATTAATATTATTTTTTATTTATTTATTTTTTTCCTTAAACATATTGCTTCTTCAAAAGACAGTGAATTTGACACTAGCCAGATATGCTTTATGTGCACTTGCAGCCAAGGCTGTTATAACTTTTTTAATAATTATAAAAAACTGCAGAATAGAAATGAACCATAATTCAGGATTTGTTCACTGAATAATGTTGTACTGATATTGAAATGATTGACTTACAATGATTGGTGACCAGAGCAGAAAAGTCTTATTCCAGACTATCAAACGGAGTGCCAATAAGGCTATTAGTATTTCCAAAATCTGTGATACAAAAACATAAGATACAGTATAGTGCTTGTTAATTCATACACACCAAAAACAGGCTAGGCAAGAAGAAGAAGAGATGTGGATCTAAATGCAGCTAAATGCTGCTTATTTACCAAAATAACAGCTTAAGTTTAACATAGGAAGGCGACAGCTTTAACAAACATAAACACAATATTTGACCGACAACTGAGATAACAGTGAATTTAATACAAAGGTAAAAGACGACTTAAGCAAGACGACAAGTTAACCATGGAAACAAATGAAACAGGAACGAAAACACAGGAAAATGAGAACATATACAAAAAGTAACAGGAACGAAAACCAACACAGAACGTGACAAGTTTTTTTTACTCCTAAAGCCAGTGGCTTGGACTTCATACTTCTGTTGCTGGTATAATGGTGTGGTTATCATCACATCAACGGGTTTTGACATCTTTAAACATAGAGTTATCTTGTCTTTACACACCTTCTCTTTCTTATTAGCCAAAGCTTAGTGCTGGGAACCTTTGCACATATAGTTTATAAAGTGTATATTTACAAATAGATTTGTTTTTATTTATTTATTTATTTATTTATTTATTTATGCCTCTATAAGGAATCTGCTTGGCTCTGGAGAGTGATGATGGATGAATGCAAGCCTATGGAACTGCCAATGATCTGTGCATAATTCATTCACTTGTTTTTTTTTTTGTTTTTTTGTTTTTTTGACTCATCAATATCTTCAGACACTTTATTCTTGTAAATGGACAGATTACAAAAAAGATTCACTGATTTTATGTGACATTTAATATCTGTTTTTAGCCATTTCTCAGTTAATCAAAATGTAAGCAATGTTTTATTCTTTCATAGTTTTATTTAGTGTAAATGTATCTCTTCAGTCTCTAAACTGGATATTTGCAGTTTACTTAGCTTATATCTTTGATTTGCTAAATCGAATTGTTCCAATCAAATCTGAATCACATACTGTTTTGCAGAACCGACCATTCCATTCCACTAGTGGTGTTTCGATACTGAATAAATCTGTATTGCTAAACTAATCTCTTGAGTGAATGATTCAGTAACTCATTTACAGAGACAGTATTTTACACTATAAAAAGATACATAGGCTAAGATACATGTACCTCAGATGTCTAGTTCCTCTGCCATCCCTTCATCAACCCAACACATGACCTATACAACTAATCTTTAAGGAGAATGTAGTGCTTAAATGTCATTCTGGAGCCATCAGGTTGTATGTAAAGGGGGGGATAACAATAAAAGTAAAAATCATAACGTTGGTGTTGCTCTTGTCTTGGATGTTCCTGTTTTCACTTTTCATCCAAAAGGCTTATTTGTGTGAAAACAGACTCCTCCCCTCCAGCCAGTGAGTATTAGTCAAACTTATGCAGTGAACATGTTTTTTTTTTTATTTATTTATTTTTATTGTTATTATTATTATTAATGATAAATTATTTTTATTGGATATTATTCCTTAAATTCGTTTTGAATATGTAAAATGTCTATTTTTTTTTTTTATTAGATATTACTCCTTAAAGCTGCAATAGCGGACGCCACCTCTGTTTAAAACAATAAAAATGCAAGTTACTTGTGGAATTACACATCACAACGGATCTGTCGTTGCACATTAATATACATTAAGTAACTAGATGCTAACCAACTAGACAAATGTCATCTGAACAAGCAAATAACATATTTGCCGCTTTCGCTCTGATCAAATAAAAATGTAAATGTTTTAAAATAAATATTCAGTATACTTCAAGTCGTCACATTTTTTTTCAATAACACTTTATACAATATGTTTCAAGGCAGTAGTGACACATTCAAATTCTGCTGTAAAGAAACCCATTGAAGCCAACAGCATTATTATATAGCTCAAGTCAGTTCAGTCTTGATTCAGTTTAATTCAATAGCTGTAATGTTTTTATTTTTATTTATTTATTTATTTATTTATTTATTTATTTATTTATTTATTTATTTATGTTTTGCACATACATGTACACATGAGCGCTATAACAAACTCCTGTGCACTCCACTGCACACTGAACAAGGAAAAGACACAAGATGGAAGTGTTTTACAATTGTCATATTTTTGTGTAGTTTGGCATGTATATAGTCAATCATTTGATGTTTGTGTGTAGAGTTACTATGCAAAAACACAGTTTTTATACGTTTTAAAACAGTTTTGAAAAATGTTTGTGCTTTTGCAAGAGATACTTGTGTGTGTGTGTGTGTGTGTGTGTGTGTGGAAAAGGAGCCAGGAGAAGTTTCAGAAATTGTAAGCAATTAAAAAATAAAATAAAATAAACAGTGTGTACTTTAAACTGTGTAACATGATATTTCTGATGTCTAAAATGGGTCACACGTGATACTAACAGAGTCTAGTCACATTGAAAGTAATGTGCACAAGTACAAACTCACACACACACACACACAAATAAACACAGGACAAGCTCTCAAAATCAAAATGAGAAATATTTCAAGAAAGGCCTTTTTTCTCTATTTTCTACCTTTTGTATTTCTTTCTCGCTTTTCTACTTTAAAATGTATTAATCCATTACACATTTTCTCTATCACGTCTGCAGCCTTTGTCCAGCAGTATATAGCTGCTTAGTAATGAAGAATGGTGGCTGAGAGCTGGAAGCCATGATTTTAGTCATTAGCATGGCCCAGAACATCTCACATGTATTAAGACGTAACACTGATCATGTACTTGATTATATATATATTTATATATATAAGTATTTATTAATGCTGCACTTTATGGATTTACTTTTTTGAAGGGAGTGTATCTGTGTGATGTTTAATGTTTATTGCTCTTACACAGTTTGCTGCAGAACTCAACAACACTAACAGTAAAAGGTCAGACAGATACTTTAGCCACTGTCGAAATGCCAGTGAATGAGGTATTGGGTGACCTGTTCAACTGATAAATGCAACCTGGGCCTTTTCATTTATGTGGGATGTCAGGGATGTTTATTGCTGCACCACCATAATATGCAATAGATCTTCTGTTGGAAAACTATATGTTGTCAACAGAGTGTATCAGACAAAGTAAAGAAAAGAAAAATAACAATGTAACCCTGTGTTTGCTGATACAAATATTTGCATTGTTCAAACATCCTCAAATATTTGAGGACGCATGAACATCATAACATAATAATAATGTTTGATGCAAATTGCAGACTGCAGAACAAAGTCCTACGTAAATACAGTATGGCATCTAATTGTGGTGTATTGAGTGTATTCTCAAATACTAGACAAAGCTATACATTGCTGAAATAACTTTTGTCAGTGGAATATTTTAAAATATTAACATTTATTTTAAAATTCTGGATTTTTTAAATTGTATTTCCTGGTGGTAGTTTGTGTTTTCGGATTGTTTCATTTGTAGAACATCTGGAACATTTACTCCTTAATGTGATATTTAGCCTCCATGGTTTCCCAATCCAGTGCAGTTGAAACAAACATCTCTTTTTACACTAGAGTGAAGATAACAGTACATTATGATTGTGAAAAATCTGTGGTTAAAGCATCCACTAATGGTGCTGTGATAGCCTCTGTGGTCAGAGGAGTACTATATCACTGGGTTTGCCAGCTCCAGACAGAAGGAGAGGTTTGTCTTCATTCTAGAGCAACTGGCAATAGCCGGGTGTCACCGTCTTGTATTTGGCCTGCTCAACTGCACCACATAATGCTTTAGAAACCACCTTAATTAGAGTCGACCGTGCATTCTAATGCAGTTTTGCTTGGCAGTATTTAGGAACATTTCCCCATGGTCTAATCCCTTGTGATACAGACTGTTGGATCTCTCCTTGAAAGGGAGAGAGCGGTATTACTGCAAGCCTCATTGACCAAAACCCTCACAGCTTTTTCTCAGCCAAAAACCTAGTAAGACTAAAGAGTTGATGTCAGACATGAAATGTGATTGTTATTGAAAGAAAATACACAATTCCCCAAAACAACCTTTTTTAATGTTCAGTGTTCACATGAAAATAACTTAAATTTGAGTTATTTTCAACCTTGTCCCAGTTTCAACGATCTGTCATACAATCATGAAATTGCCAACTCTTGCGTTATACTGTAGCTTTTATAGTTGATACTGAGTAACTTACACTGTAGACACAATATCGAATCATTGTGTGTATTTATTCACAGTAGTGAATATCAAATGTATAGATGTTTATGAACAAATGATTCAATTACTTTCTCATGAAGACCGTCCCTTGTTTCATTCCTGAATGGCTGACTTGATTTGTAAGAAATTTTCCTCATATACCCTCATATGGTGAACTATTTAAGGCGAAAGCCATTTGTAATGGTGTCCGAAACCATTATCAAGTGCACTTATTCAGTCCCATAGTGCACTGCAATGACATGCACAATTGGTGTCCACTCAGCGGATAGCTGCTAGAAAATACCCTGTGAGTGTAGTAAAAAAAACTCCACATCTCAGCAGATGGAAAATGGAGTCCGCAGACTTTCTGGCACAGTCAGTGTTGAATGAACTATGTGGTCTCTGTTAGCAGTGTATTGTAGGGAGTAGGGAGGGTACATTTTGGAGACATAGAGCCAGATTTACTAAACAGGTGAAATTAGCATTAGAGCTCAATTCCATAACAGTGCCGATGGGAGGGGAAAATTCTGCAGATGATTTACTGACCATGTATACACAAAAAAATGTATGCATGGTTTACGACATGCTTTTTTGGGCGTTAAATAATGTCACAAATACCAGTCATTTGACAAGTGCAAACGTTAGTAAATCGCATTACTTGATTCATTTTAATACTCTCCTCCCATAAATTTTATGTCTGAAAGGGAAACTCCTACAAATGCATATTCAGTAAGGTCAGGCGCAAAAATAACTGTGTCCATGCCTTTTCAGGTAATTCTTCATTGCGCGTCTTTAGTAAATCCTGACAGTACTGTTTTAATGCCAAAAGACGGTTTGCGCTGGCGCAAGCTGTTAGGAAATCTGGCACAAAGGCAGCATACAAAATTGCATACTCTCTGAGTAGGTATTTATTTGAATAAGTCATTATTTTGCAACCACTATAAAAGTACAATTTATTTAGTATGAATGTGTGTAGTATGAATGTAATCAGGATGTACACTGTAAAAAATGTACCGTAGAATTTACAGGATGTTACTGGCAAAAAAGTTGCCAATAAAATCTTGTAAAAATGATGTTAATTGCTGTAAAATGGATTACAGTATAATACTGCAAAGCAAATAACAGTTAATTGCTGTATGTGAAATACAGTAATTTGTAGTATGTTTTACAGTAACATTTAATAAAACTTGTAGTTTATATTACAGCAATATTTTGTAATCTCACGAAAGTACAGTATTTACCTGGCAACAAAAGTTGCCAATAAAATCCTGTAAATACCCCTAAATCCAAGATGATGTTGTAATAATTTAACAATGAAAATGCTGCAAATAATAATTTTAACAGTAAACTGTAAAATACTGATTTAAATGAATTATCATGAGAACTATCTTAATACATTTACAAATGAATAAAAAAGTCAAAGATGTTGCAAATAAATATTTATTAAAACTGGCAGAAAGACATTGCAAGGCTTTTACTGGTAAAAATAAAAATGTCAGTCTTCCAACAGTTAAAATATCATCATAAAAATAACATAGCATCACAAAATAACTACAAATAACTGTTATATCACAAAAAAATAAGCCATATTCTGAGTAGAACATTTACTTTCTATAAAAAAAATTAAGGTCAATCAACAGAATTTGTATAATTTTGGTTAAAGGATTAAAATAAAATGCTGGAATCAACATTATACCACAAATTCTGTTGTTTGAGTTTATGTTATATTAAATTTAGAATATTCCTGCAAAAGACAATTTAATAAATACATACTGAAAGTCCATCAACTTTCTGAGATGAGCACACACATGAGGGTTGTTCCTCTTCTCTGAGACCTTTCCACTTGTGTTGCCTCTATGTATCAGTCTTGTATCCAGTGAGTGTTGTGATTCCAACAAAACATCTGCACATAAAAACAAGCAGAAGCTTTAGAATAAAGTTCAGTATTGAATGAAACTAGCTCAATAAAATAAATGTAAAAATGCCTCTTATACAATACAATCAGCATTTACCAGTACTTAAACTAAATAAGTAACCTTTTTCACAAATGAAATTACTCAAGTAAAACATGTTACCTTTGAAATTAATTCAAGTGTGCAAAAGACGCCTGCTCCTGGGACGCCAGACTGAAGTTGTAATAAGACTGAAAATCCAACCGCAAAGTTGAGGTATGAATTCACAACCATGTGACCCTCGAATAAGCCTAGTCAAAAGCCACCTGAAATGAATAAATAGAAGCAATAATGTAACTTACAATACAGTATTTCAATATAAAATGTAATCTAAAATACAAGTTTATAAAATGATTTACAACAGAATTAATACATTACCTAATATAATCAGCTTCAGAGAGTCTTGAAGCATCAAACATTTCTCCACATCAGCTGCTATTCTTTGCACCTACAAGAAATAATGAAAATTATCTTGTGATTTAAAAAAAAAAAAAAAAATGCATTTAAATAAATGAGACCAAAATGAACACCCAAAAAGGCATATATTTTAAAATAAACTTTTACATTTGATTAATAAATTCAATTATAACAATACATTGTAGAACTGTACCACCAATCTAATTAAATAATTTATAATGCAAAATTACAACTGTGTTATGACATTAATGTTTTACATTAATTTTTGAAATTACAAATAAGAAACGTTGTAAAAATGCAATGATACTTTTTAAACGTGAAACTAAACCGTCATTAGGTGGCAGCAAATAATTTAATGAGTGAGTCAATTGAGTCATTCATTAAACCGATTCGTTCAGAATGCTGAATCATTCAGTAAAAACACCGCTGAGTTTTGCTTTGATCTTAGTTTGGAACGATTTTCGTTGGTGAAATAAAACAACATTCAATATTGTGTCTAAAAAGTAAGTAACTTAATGTTAACTAACTGTTTATTGAACTAAGTAACATTTACAATTGTGATAATCAGCAAAAGATCACTTATGCTACTTAATAATATCATGTGTTATAAATAAACTCAACAGTTTGAACATTTACCTCATGTTTCTTCCGTGAGTTTGTGTGCTGTTAAGGTTATTTGTTTGTTGAATGTAACATTAGTAAAATCAGAATCAGTCTTGAGTTTCGATGCATGCCCTAGTTATTTTTTTTTTTTCACTCAAGTTTTAATCAGGCTAACTTGTCCAATCAGGCATGTAAAGATGTATTTCACTAAAAAAAATAAAAAATTGCCCCGGACAAGCTTTAATGTCGAGTACAACTACAGTGGCAATAGACACAATTTCTCATTTACATGTTGTTTCTAATTATAGTAAGATGTCAAGTCAATATGGGACAGTTGAAAACATATAAACAAATGAAATTTCACATATTTTGCTGTTCGTCAGTTATTTCGACAGATAGAAGTTAACGTTACTATGACAATCGTTGGGTAAACACTACTTTAAATGCTCTCAATAAAAAAAATTAAACAGCCAAAATGAGAAAAATGCAGCATTTAGCCTAACTATGCTATGATAGCAGATTCCAGCTTACTGCACATACCAAGGCCACTTGTCTAAATGTGTGAAAGCAGGCTATTGTGACATGATATCACTTATACATTAACTTAAATAAATATAAAATGATATATTTCTTAAGTAAAATTAAGTGAATTTACCAGGAATTATGAATAAAGCCTCTAATCTTCAATCGTTCTGGCACTGCTCCAGTCGGCTGGATTTCAGATTTGAACTACGCGCACACGCAATCCCATAATGCCACACTACAGTAAAGTAGTGTAAAAAGCAGGAGCTACAGTGATAACACCTGCTTATTGTAAATTAATTACAGTTGACATGGAAATATACAGTTAACAACTATAAAACCTTATTTGACCCATAATGCATTGCGAATTACAGCTACATCTTGTAAAATGTTTAAACAGTAAAATTCTGTAAAATTTTGCTGTAGAAACTACAGCAATTTTTTACAGTGTACTGTATTCGCCATATTGTTGCTGTCATGATGTGACCTACCTGCATCAGTTGCATTGCTTCACTGCCATTCACAAATCCTCTCCTCTGGCCTCATGGGATATATCCATCAGAATCTCACTGGAAGCAGTAAGTCATCCGGGTACTGCATACTACATATTCAGACATACTGTTTTAACACACTGTTTTTCACCTATACTACAAATAGTAAGGGAGAATGCAATTTTCCCGATGCAGCCCTAGTGTTTTTGAACAAATCCATTGAATTAATTACTTACTAAATCACTTAAAGACATTCACTTGTTGCCACCTACTGAGCTAACTATGTAACCATCACAAAAAAAAAAAAAATAATATATATATATATATATATATATATATATATATTTAAGATGTCAGTTCTCATTCATCATCTTGTGTTCGAGATCCACCTATGGGAAGAGTTTATAAGAACCGGGGTTACAACAGTAACCTATTGTTTTACATACATTCTAAATAATAAACATCTTAAAGACATCCAAAAAAAAAAAAAAAAAGGTATATGTGACATCTGATAGGAAAAGTCCTATAGATGTATTTCAGTTGAGCAAACACTCATCTTGCAGATGTAAATGCAGACGTCAAATAGACGTTTCCAAGATGTACATGTGCTATCAGGATTAGTATTTTTGGAGCACACCTCAGCCAACCAAATTCAAGGACTAGAACTAAGTGTTGTATTAATGTCATTATTAGAATTCTTTATGTAATAGTTGGGAAAACTGCCTGTGCTTTCTCACTGGAGTAGTAGCTCTGCATATTTGTTTTATTTAATTTAATTTATTTATTTGTTTATTTAATTTTATTTATTTATTTTTTATGTGTGCGTGTGTTTTTGCCTAAATGTCTAATCTGCAACATCTATCTTCCATGAATTCAACCCCATTTTATTTTTGTGGCAAATAACTAAATTTTATTGCAAATAATGAAAATATAGTATATTTTTGTCCTGTGTCTAATTGTCTTGTGACTAGCAGGGTGTATAGTCTACAAAAGCAAACCTTAATATTAATAACCATAAGATAGCCACGAAATGTCGGCTCCATACTGTTGTCTTTGGATGACTTCATTGATAGCTGCAGGATACAGTTATTACTTGTGTTGTGAGGCTGTTTCATTTCACCAGAGCTTGGTACTTCATCCACTATATCTTTTACTCTTACACATGTCTATTTGACCTTAAATACTTTGTTAAATGTCTGATGAAATATTTCCATAGTCCTGCACCCCAGCTCGATATGCTGCTCAAGGCAAGTCTGCTCAGCAGTTATTTGCTATGTAAGAGAGTGGAAGAAGGAGGAGTTAGGGAAGAGAGAGAGAAGAGAGAGAAAAGGTAGAGATGGAGCTGCCTGATCTCAAGCGGCAAATTAGAGCTCCCTCCGATCGATAGCTGGAGGAGCTTTGCACAGATTTCATTAGCTAGCAGAGGCGCACAGTTAAAGCAATGCTAAGGGGTATTGATGCTGCCGATTGATTGCTCAGTCTTATTTAAAAAAAAAAAAAAGAAAAAAAGAAAAAAAAAAGTATACATTAAGACGAAGGTGCTGGGTCTGGATCTGTACATTAACCGTCGATAGTCAGCTGTAATTACTGTTGATTCAGCATATTAGGGAATCTTAGAGGTCACACATTCAAAGATTCAATGATCTCAGACATTAATATTGAAAACCCACTGTTTGTTGTAATTTCCAATGTGGAATTTGACTTCCCCCTTCACTATTGCTTGCTGTTTCTTTCAGATTGAGAAATTGGCGTGTCTTATCTGTTCTCCTTTAAGTACTAATTTATTAAACAGGGTAACTCCTCAGATGGTGGTCTGTCGGAGAATGTTTTATTCTGTTTGGGCCAAAAGCCACAAAGTAAAAATCACTTTGAGGACCTCTGTTAACTTAAACAAGAGAACCCAATTTACCTCTGTCAGTCTTGTATTCACTGTGAGCTATCGATCTCATCGCGGCTGAAGCCCTCAATCAGACCCAAATGAATGAATAGAAAAGATAGCAATTGTTTAAAGGAGCCCGAACAACACATCAGGGGAGACACCGCGGGCAGGCTTTCTGAAGCCTTTTTTTATTATTATTATAATAATCAATGCAAGTGTTAGTCGGAGGGAACGGTACCTCTCCAAAAATCTGCAATATATATCGAAAATAAACTTTGACATTTTAACTTTTAAGGCAAGTGAGATACAGGGCTCAATTGATCATACTTCATTGAGACTGATTCCTACACTTCGAGTGATCAATCTACAGTAGGCCAAAAAAGACCGGAGGAATGATATGCACATATGTAAATTATTCATTATTGTTATGATTTATGACTCAGCTGTGTAATGTTGGTCTTGCGACTTTA
Organism: Onychostoma macrolepis; assembly: GCF_012432095.1. NCBI lineage: Eukaryota > Metazoa > Chordata > Actinopteri > Cypriniformes > Cyprinidae > Onychostoma > Onychostoma macrolepis. The sequence continues at coordinate 22,489,361 of NC_081161.1, read as the reverse complement.
ATATTTCATAACTTCTTTGATTTTTGCAGTCATCTGATAAATGTGTTATTAAGGTGGCGTTAAATGATTAATAGATAGAGAATGTATGTACCTCGCTCTCTCCGTCTCTCTTTCTCTGTCTCTTTTTCATTACGGTGTGTCACATTTCATCAGGATAGTGCTTAATCTTATTCCATATGCTTTTTAATAGTTACAATGCTACCTGTATCGTGGAACGGCCTGATGTGATGTAAATGTCTATGGTTGTTCTGGCTGACTGCTCTGAGCTCAGTAATGTACGACATGTTAGCGTCTCCAAACAAAAGGGGGACTTTCTGATTAATTATTTCAAGCTTTATTCTTTTCAGATTTTTTGACTGTAATGAAAGGGTGTTGTGGGATGGAGAGCGACAGTGAGGACGAAAGAAGAAGCGGAAAGCTTTATTCTGTGAGCAGAAGAACAGGTTTCCTATAATAAAAGCTGCAGATTCATATAGCATATCTGTCCAATATATATCAAGTATCTCCAAGGAGGATCAGGAATCTCTCTCTAGGAATATATCTCATTCATTATGAGCTGATTATAGATAAACACCTGCAGTCTGATAGAGACTTACTTTTACCTCAGAGAGCTCATAAGCTCAACCGAACAAAACTATCCCCACCATCAGGCATATTGAACATGCGAAAGGAAGATGATGCTAATCAGAAATCTTTATGCAGGTCGTTGTGGCAGGTTCGTTTCCATTTTCTAAAGAAGCAGTTGCACGGTAGAATGTAGAATGATAGATGACTGCTCTGGCAGACGGAGGTTGGATGAACGTGTGCATTCCATCCCAGGGGAAACCCCATCGGGGAGAGACTTTTCTCTGCGGGACGTCAATCTATTTCTCCTGTGTCTCCTGCAGAGAGCAAGTCTATTACAACTCTATTACGCCAAAACGCAGATCATTTTTATTCTGTCCTTATTACCTTACTGAGGCAGGAATCACATGGCCGTCCTTCCCATTTCTCTCTGCTTCTCTTAAAGGTGAGAAATACTAATCCTCCCCCTCTCCCGAGATCAAAGACTAACCTTTAGCCACATGAACAGGGATTTATTTGACACTTTGAAGCATCAGCAACATTTTCTGGTGTACTATTTGCTGCTAAGAGTGCCAGATAGTGTGTGTGTGTGCCTTCAACTTGTGTCATGTAGAAAAAAAGTGTATTTTAGCTTATTTAAACAACATTATGATTATTAGCTAACAATATGAAGAGTATTGTGCTAAAGTTCCATGGGCTAAGATAATAAAGTTTTGTAATTCATAAAAATACTGTAGTTATGTGAACATCTACCAGATTTTGAAGCCAATGCCCCCCAAATATGATGACCCCCTTCATTAAATATATACAAATATATGCCATGTAAAATCCAATTATTTATTTTGAAAATAAAATGCTGACTTCATATCACATTAATATTTCCGCACCCTTCATCTTTAAGTGAGGAAACAAATATTATGAAGTATTTTATTTTCAAAATGGGATTTATATTATTACTATATGGTTATATGGTTAAGTAAAAGGTTATTAAAGCCTGATGTTACAGGTTACTACATGTTATTAAAGCCTGATGTTAAATATCCCCCTGAAAACATATAGTTTTAGAATTTTGTATTTTTATATATATATATATATTTAATTGTGGATATAAAAATGATATATTTTCAACTTAACCTAAACCTGAAGAGAAAAAAATTCAATACATCTCACATTTATTAGTTAAGAGCTTTTCAGAATAAATATTGTTATAAAGCAACGTGTTAAATTACTGTTGTGTGTACTTAATAAACATGAAATACAATAAAAGAGTAATAGTATAAAGATAATATATAAATATAAAGCTAACATGTTACCTGTCATGGTTCGCTGGAGCAGGGAATGAGGAGACGAGGAATGAACAGACTTTATATATTTGTGTGTGTATGTATATATATATATATATTTTTTTTTTTTCTTCAAAGCAGTCAAAGGTAATGTGACATTACCTTTGACCGCCTTGAAAATAAAATTATATATATATATATATATATATATACACACACACACACACAAATATATACAGGTGCTGGTCATATAATTAGAATATCATCAAAAAGTTGATTTATTTCACTAATTCCATTCAAAAAGTGAAACTTGTATATTATATTCATTCATTACACACAGACTGATATATTTCAAATGTTTATTTCTTTTAATTTTGATCATTAGAGCTTACAGCTCATGAAAGTCAAAAATCAGTATCTCAAAATATTAGAATATTTACATTTGAGTTTGAATAAATGACCATCCCTACAGTATAAATTCTGGGTATCTCTTGTTCTTTGAAACCACAATAATGGGGAAGACTGCTGACTTGGCAATGATCCAGAAGACGAACATTGACACCCTCCACAAAGAGGGTAAGTCACAGAAGGTCATTACTGAAAGGTGTGGCTGTTTACAGAGTGCTGTATCAAAGCATATTACATGCAAAGTTGACTGGAAGGAAGAATTTGGGTATGAAAAGGTTCACAAGCAACAGGGATGACCGCAAGCTTGAGAATACAGGTAAGCAAAGCCGATTCAAACACTTGGGAGAGTTTACAAGGAGAGAACTGAAGCTGAAGTCATTGCATCAAGAGTCACTACGCTCAGACATCTTCAGGAAAAGGGCTACCAAGACACTTCTGAACCAGAGACAACGTCAGAAGCATCTTAACTGGGCTGTGGAGAAAAAGAACTGGACTGTTGCTCAGTGGTCCAAAGTCCTCTTTTCAGATGAAAGTAAATTTTACATTTCATTTGGAAATCAAGGTCCCAGAGTCTGAAGGAAGAGTGGAGAGGCACAGAATCCATGTTGCTTGAAGTCCAGTGTGAAGTTTCCACAGTCAGTGATGATTTGGGCTGCCATGTCATCTGCTGGTGTTGGTCCACTGTGTTTTCTGATGTCCACAGTCAACGCAGCCATCTACCAGGAAATTTTAGAGCACTTCATGCTTCCTTCTGTTGACAAGCTTTATGGAGATGCTGATTTCATTTTCCAGCAGGACTTGGCACCTGCCCACACTGCCAAAGGTACCAAAAGCTGGTTCAATGACCATAGTGTTACTGTGCTTGATTGGCCAGCAAACTCGCCTGACCTGAACCCCATAGATAATCTATGATGTATTGTCAAGAGGAAGATGAGAGACACCAGACCCAACAATGCAGAAGAGCTGAAGGCCACTATCAGAGCAACCTGGGCTCTCATAACACCTGAGCAGTGCCACAGACTGATCGACTCCATGCCACGCTGCATTGCTGCAGTAATTCAGGCAAAAGGAGCCTAAGTATTGAGTGCTGTACATGCTCATACTTTTCATTTTCATACTTTTCAGTTGGCCAAGATTTCTAAAAATCCTTTCTTTGTATTGGTCTTAAGTAATATTCTAATATTTTGAGATACTGATTTTTGACTTTCATGAGCTGTAAGCTCTAATCATCAAAATTAAAAGAAATAAACATTTTAAATATATCAGTCTGTGTGTAATGAATGAATATAATATACAAGTTTAACTTTCTTACATTCATATATATATTTGTTTATGTATGTATCTGTATATATATACACATACATACATATATGGATTTATTTAGGGGTGTATATATGGATTTATTTAGAGGTGTCCCCGACTAAGGATTTTCATAGTCCAATCGGAATTTTCGAATCATGCCGATAGTCGACTGATAGTCGAATCATATATTTGGGGGCGGGACCAAATGCATTACCAAGAGTCAAGTCTGACATTGGACAGTCATAAATACACAGGGAAAATGTGTAACGGACGCCTCGCAAACGGGGTAAATAATGTTTTATGTTTTGATTAAATGATGGTTAACATTAAACGTCAGCGAAACCCTTAAGAATTCACAATTTTTTTTTTTAATTTTTTTTTTACAATAGTGCTCTCATTATAATGTTATGTATATGAGTTATAACGTTCTGCATTTCTGTTGAGCTGCGCGAGCTGAACAGGACCAGTAGAATGAAGCATACTACGGTTTTCAATCAATGGGATTTAACTCATTTATCTCACATAGAATACGCTTCGTTATTTATATAACACAGCGTTAATATTACGACTTATAGGCTATCTGCACAAAACGCGCCGAATGCACATGAACGCGTCTGCACGACTCTGAATGAACTCCTTTTGTGGACGTGTTCTTCACGCAATAACATGCAGAAACACAACTAAACACTAAAACAAAAATCACAGTGTTTTATTATAATAGTGGTCTCATTATAAATTAATGCTATGTATATGACAGTGCCATAGTTATTAATATTCTGCATTGTTGTCCTGCTCGCACCGCGCGCTGAAGAGATAATCACCGTATGTATGTATAATGAAGCGCTTTACTGTAACTCAACCAAATGCATCTTATAGGAGATAAATAATATATACATGATATAAATAAACCGACTGAAACGTTTTGAAATCACTTGTTGTACCTTACCTGATCGAAAAAAAAAAAAAAAAAAGTCTTCCACTCTGCCTGTGTCAATTTGAGTCTTGTTAAAAATTTAAATCCCTGCCGCCAAAATGCTCCTCTGTCGGTGACGGATTAGAAAGCGAAACTTTAATCTATAGGGGAAGTTGGATTTATTCACACATGTTAAAATATTTAAAGCTTCTTTCAAGATTCTTATTTACAGCATTATCATAATAGGCTGTATATTAACTTATTGGGAGAAATCCTGTAGTTCCATGTGAAATCAGACACTGAGCACCCCCATATAGCCAAAATGGTACGATCATAACACCCCGCGAATATTCGACTGTGAGATTGGGAGTCGAATCAGGCTCCTCGAATCGAAGCATCGAATCGTCGACTATTTGGGGACACCCTAATATATATATATATATATATATATATATATATATATATATATATATATATTTATTTTATTTATTTATTTTATTTATTTTTCTTCAAGGCAGTCAAAAGTAATGTGACATTAATGTATGTATATATATATATATATATATATATATATATATATATATATACATACACACACACACACACACACACACACACACACACACACGGTGCCGTGAAAAGGTTTTTGCCCCTTTTGGATATTTGTCATACTTAATAGATTCAGATCATCAAACTAATGTTAATATTTCACAAAGATAATGCAAGTAAATACAAAATGCAGTTTTTAAATGATGATTTAATGTATTAAGGGAAACAAACTATCCAAACCTACCTGGCCCTACATGAAAAAATGAATGGCCCCCTCCTGTTAAATCATGAAACAACTGTGATTAACCACATTATTTTAGAAAGCTGAGTTAAATTTCACTAGCCACACCCAGGCCTGTTTACTGCCAGACCTGTGGAAGTGAAGTGAAGCATGCTTAAAGAGCAACACATCATGCCGCGATCTAAAGAGATTCAAGAACAGATGAGAAACAAAATAGTTGACATGTATCAGTCTGGAAAGGGTTATAAAGCCATTTCTAAGACTTTGGGACTCCAGCGAACCGTGGTCAGAGCCATTATCCACAAATGGAGATAACTTGTAACAGTGGTGAACTTTCCCAGAAGTGGTCAGCCAACCAAAATTACTCCAAGAAAGCAATGACGACTCATCCAGGAGGTCATAAAAGAACCCAGAACAACATCTAAAGAACTGCAGGCCTCTCTTGGCCAATTTAGGTCAGTGTTCATGATTCAACAATAAGAAAGAGACTGGGCAAAAACAGCATCCATGGGAGAGTTCCAAGGCAAAAGCCACTGCTGACCAAAAAGAACACAAAGGCTCGTCTCACATTTGCCAAACAATATCTTGATTATCCCTAAGACTTTTAGGCAAATATTCTGTGAACTGATGCAACAAAAGTTGACCTTTTTGGAAGGTGTATGTCCCGTAACATCTGGCGTAAAAGCAACTCAGCATTTCATAAAACGAACATCATACCAACAGTCAAACATAGTGTGATGGTCTGGGGCTGCTTTGCAGCTTCAGGACCTGGACAACTTGCCATAATTGATGGAACCATGAATTCTGCACTCTATCATAAAATCCTGAATGTCCGGCCGTCAATTTGTGACCTCAGGCTCAAGCGCACTTGGGTTATGCAGCAGGACAATGATCCCAAACACACCAGCTAGTCCACCTCTGTGTAGCATTTGGATCAATCAGACACACAATTTTGCATTTGATTTAACAAATCAATTAGTTATTAGATTAACAAATAGTCACAGACCCCTCAGCCAATACACATACTCGGTGCCAGTAGGTCTATCAATGACTTCAGGCCCCCGGTTCCATGGCAACCCATCAGATAACACTAGTTTTATTGATCAAAGGAATGCAAGCAGAGCAACTCTTACTACCTTTTTCCTATAGGAAAGAGATTATGCCATAAAAATGGACTCTTCTCTAATTAATTCATAGAAAAACCTTTCCTTGAATGAACACACATATCATTCAGGTCATTGTGTTTATTATTACTGTTCTTGTATATGTTTTTGTGTATTGTATACTGTTTTATGCATGCTAATGATAGATCACTTGTTAATATCACTTTAACTCATACCATGTCTGGTCTCTATCAATTCATCTTCGGATGATCTAATTGAGAGTGAAAGAGTATTGATACCTATGCAACATATCAGTGTCCTAAGACTCTTTAATAGTTTGTATATCAACTTCCAATCCAACCCCTTTGCAAATTACCATGCTGTCAGACAAAGGGTCATAACCCCGATGTGATCGGGAGTCCAAAACCTTGAAACCATTAAGACTTTCATCTGAGACTGCATTCCGGACACTCGCCAACAGCCAAGGAAGTGCAAGTATGGTACATCTAACTAAATTAAACAGAGGTTTAGTATAAGCTATAGACCCCTTTATAAATGGTGCTGATGTTTTTACTCAGGTGGTTAACTGACTCTTTCCATAACTGCATTCTGTTTTCTCTAATGGCTTCATTCATCCACTTTAGCTCCCCTTTTGTATATACGCATGAGTGTATGTATGTATGTTTGTTTGTTTGTTTGTTTTGATTAGTTACGTGTGTTAGAGTTTAGTTAATAAAAGTTGTGTGCACAAATTACATGAGTTTCTGGTTCTGACTTGCAAATGAATGTCTCTTTACAATTGTGATCCTTACAACATGCTCTAATGTATTAATACTTAGGAAAGTATTTTCTGTGGCCAAGAAAATATCCTTTCTTAGAGTTGATAAGAACGTACACTGAATGTTCACTGGACGGACAGATCGGTTGATGGCAATTTAATTCTGCTACAGTTATTACTGTCAGCCGATATAAATAATTGTAATTAATCATAATTAATTGTAATTATTTATATACAATTCCCTTTTAAGCTAATTTGGCACATTAGGGTGGCACAACCAGTTATTAGATTTAGGGGGCAATTGCTTCTTCATGTAGTTCCAGGCAGGTTTGGACAGCTTTTACATTAAACATTAAACATTTAAAAAAAAAAAAAAATTAAAAAAAAACTGACATTAAGCGAAATGAACAACCTCCACTGATAATGATTTTAGCTTCTTTTTTTTTTTTTTTTCTCCAAAACTGTATTTTCCTGTATGTTTTTACAATTTTGGTGTTGGCTCAAATTTGCATATTGAATATTTCTGGCCCTGTGCACTTCTTGTAAGTATTTATATATTTTAAAGTTTAGGTTAAGGGCATTTTTGTTTGTCTTTGTGCAGTAAACAGCTTTGGCACTGTGTCACCACTTGTTCTGCTGTAAAATATGGGTCTTGAAGCAAAACCAGTTGAGAGCCACTGCAGCAGTGCAACTGAAATCAAAAGAGCGCTGCTGTCTCATTTCTGCTGGGGGATTCTGTTCCCACGCTATACAAGTACACTCTACATGAGTGTCGAGATAAAGTCTACATTAGATAAATGTGTACCTGTGCTTTTTTTCCCCACCGCTTTTCTCTCTTTATAATCCCTCAGTTCTATCCTTAGAGTGC